>NC_090941.1:38303750-38945000 GCF_040938575.1 Ambystoma mexicanum | reverse complement strand
GGAGAATAGTTCAGCGAACTACGGAGCACACGTCTAGTCACTACTAGCGATAGCGTTGAGACGCGTGGGGCCGCGGGGGCGTGGTCTATTTGTAGAATGTGCTACATCCGACGTGGAAGCTGCCGACGTTAGACGGCCATGTTGGGAGTATCAAAGAGTGCAAGCCCCGTTGTGACAAGGACCAGGAAGTCCAAAAGGGGTGCGTTCTGTGGATCATGACACCTATCAATGGTCACTTGAATTATTATTGTTATTTACACATGTCAGGTTAAATAATTACAAGTATTACATTAATTGTACTGACATTTCAATGAGCTAAGGGGTTACCTACTGTAGGATAGCTCACTTAACCTTTGTATAAATCAAGAGTTTGGCTTTTACACGTTAGATAGTGTGCAGTGGACGCAAGCTCCCAAACAGGGAACTCAATTCTTGAAATGGAACAGTCATCTTCTTCCCTTGAAGGTTCAGAAAAAGAGGAGCCAGAAGAAAGAAAATGTTCTTCATAGAAAGTAGTGCGGGCCAAGGTGGCTGACATATGTCATTGACAGTGTAAGCCTAGGCTTAAAAATGATAAAGAATGCAACTCGAAGGAAGTCACAGAGGCGGGAGGGGAAATGGGCAGACTGGGTGTCCTCTGACGAAGGCACAAAATGGGAACCACTCCTCTATTACCTTGTGATCTTGGAGTGTGGGAGAACGCAGATCCAGCGTCAAGAAGAGCAGCACTTGCCTGTGAATTATGGGTGAGGATGCATGCTTAGGAGATAAGCGTAAGGGCAGCCTTACTAATCCCAAATCTAAAAATCCATAAACTTATTGTGATTGCAGGAGGTGGATGTTGAACTGCTGCCGGATAGTATATATCCCACAGCTAGACACGTCAGTTCATACACTCCGGTCGGTGATTCATAGAGCATTTTGTAATGTCCACTGATGCAAGCACAAGAAAGTACAAACAACATAGCGAAGAGCAACATTTGGTTACAAAACAATGCAAACTGTACTTGATGAATTAACCATGAGCAGAACAGAATGCTTAGCATAGCCCTGCCCCATGCAAGCAGTGGCAGATAGAAGATAGCGCTTTGCTCAGATGCGGGAGAAGTAACAGATGTGTTTGTCCCAACTTCCCCGCCCCATGCTGCCACTACACTAGGGTGGCTGTGAGATGTGTTTCCGAGTGTGCCATCCTTGAAGTAGACCTATGTAATCAGGAATTATTTTACAAAAATATCAGATGAAACAAATGCAAGGATGATTGTCCTCACAGTTACTGGCATTGCAGCTAGCCTTACTTAAAGAGCAACCAGAATTTTCTGGTGTTAGAACTTCCTGATATTTCATTCGCTCCTCAGTGAAATTGACAGGGTCACCAATGTATTTTGAGGTCTACCATCCTTATCATATCTACATGCCCTACTTCGTTATCTGGGGTTCAACACCATTTAAGCTTCTCTCTTATGACCAAGAGATACCAAAATCTGCGGGTCCCAGCAGACGTCCAATTGGGCTGTACGATCAGAAATGAAAGTTACACCAGAAAGGCATTTGCCAGTCTTTTTATACCATACAACCCTCCACCTACCTTCAGCACAGTCAGGGGTATGGCAGACAAACGTCCTCTTGCATAAGTATACGCGTACACATTAATCTGGCATGGTACGTGGAAGCCTCATTGGAAGCTAGTCATGTACTAGAAACGTGGGATGCTATGCACACTTCATACTAAGGACCAGACCCATAGCCTTTGGTAAAGAAGCACATCAATTCATTTAGCAGTCTGACTGCCCAGTAGCATACTGTTAGTTTGCCATATTGTCCACCACTTCGCTGTGACTGTTTCAAATCTTAGAAAGGTCCCTCTTAATGGTAGGGATTCATTCAGTTTCTTGGCAAACACGAAACTACAGGGAAATCAAGACAACTGTGGACTGCAACTGCCTCTGTGATGTATGGTCTGGTCTATTGGTACTGCCAATGCATCATGTTAGTGTACAAAATTTAATAGAGTTTACAGGAATATACCATATACCCGTGAGGATAGCTCATCGGCAACGTGCTCGCCTGAAGCAACACAGGTTCGATCCTCGAGTCTGCGCTTAGAAACCTTTGGGTGTTTAAGGCGTTATAAACACGCAACTAAGAAAAAAAAACAATTACACAACTAAAAAAAAAAAAAACAATTCCTGTAACAGAACCTGATGCCCAAGGGCTGTGTGAGCACTTTAAAAATGTCAAATAAATTTAAAAAAATCCACCGAACTGGCATAACTTAAGTCGCTACAAACGTATATGTCTATGCATTGTAATTTGTTGTCTAGCTTGAAGTAACTGGGAATGGAATGTAACACCCCAAGAGGAAAGGTGATGTCGACAATTCTGGAAACAAGTGTCCTAAAAACCATTTACCACCTTCTGAAAGATTGTGCGGCCTCAGGCACAGCCAGATCCATGTGTATCTATACACAGTTACCTCAACGAGGCAGTCTACAATCTTCCCATTGCGGGAGCCTGATGAAGCGAAACCAGCAATACGCCTGTTATTGCTGATTTGTATGTATGGAAATAAATAGCAAGATAAATAAGACACTTAAGACACTATTCCAGAGGCTATTCCTGGCCCTTTGTGGCATGAGTTTGTAGAACACCCAGGACAATTTCATTGGATAACCTAGTAGTCGAAGTGACAATTTTACTTTAATTAATTTGTTTTACTGTTTTTCATGAGCTTAATATTTGTACTTTTTCTTATCATCCATTTCACTTAGTATCAAAGCGGAGCAGCAGGGGATTGCTACAAGGAGGGTGTTCCTACTTGTAAGATGTTGGCTCCTTGTCCATGACCTACATGAACCCACTATACGACTCACATATGTATATAGTGCATAACTGTCCTGCAGATATCTTTTTCTAGTCTGACGACTGTTCTCACATGTTTCCCGATCCCAAGATATCTTCCCATCCCTCGAGGCAACACAGGTCATCTAGCAGGTGTGTAAGTGTGATATGTCTTTTGTGCTTTTCCTAGGGTTTTCATTCGAAGATGGGATAGATGACTTGACCAGACAAGTATACAGGCCTTGAAAGTATCTTTGACATACCCCAACTGTGCATATCATTTGCATACGACCATATGTTTTTCATTGTCCATATGATTTTCATGTCCCTCAACTGTAGACGGTTGTCCATGGGATTGACAGACTCACTTATACTAGACCCCATTACACCTTTAGTGCATCGCCCATGGAAAACAGCTGAGTCCCACAAAGAATTTAGTCAAGCTGTCACACGTTCACTGACGTAGCAATCCATGCCGCACCTGAACACTCTACATACTATGGTTATTATAATGTCACTACACTATTAATCTGTGCTATTAACTGAACATTTGCCTGACATATCATTTTATAGTTGCATGCTATGGAATGTATTGCTCTGGAAATCCTGCAAAATCGCGATGGCAGATGTGTGGGGCATTTTATTTTAGGGTCGACGGGAATAGGGAGACCTGTTTAAAAGGACCAGGTAATCTAGATCAGACTTCTCATACAGGACCCTCAAGATTTTGCCATGCTGTCACTGGATACTGTTTTTCTCCGTCCTGTTCTTGAGAAACAGCTCCATTTGGGAGAATGGTACTCAAATACATTGATTATTTTTCTTGTCCATCAAGAGAATATTCTGTACCTTCAATGTGGTTCCACGCTTTGCATCACCAGAATCAGTGGCGGATAGTCAGCTGCCACCACTACATTAGGACTACATAGGGTAAAGAGTAGTAGGGCGAACCTTCGGGACAAAAATGGTTCTTGGAATCCACATTGTCGCCATTGATGTAGCAGGGATTGTGACAACTGTCAGCTGCCCTCTGATACTGGTGAGATTGTTTTTAAATAATTGGAAAGTAAATGTGGTCTGAATGTCTTTCAAGACATCCATAGAGTGGCTTGTGTTTCTTCGGGAAGTCGTCTGCCGCTTGCCCTCCCTTAACAAAGAGATACAGCAACAGAGACATATCCCCAAAGTCAGATGCCAAAAAAAAGAAATAACCAAAGACAAACCAAAGTGGATAGAAAATGAAAGAGACAGAGACCCAGAGATGGACAGGAAAAGAGAACGTGAAGCAATTCTGCCAACACAACCTTTCACACACACATAGGACTGAAAAGACGTTGCCTACATTCACAGCCACCTTTGTAAAACTGCATCCAGCGTACTTAACAGACCGCGTAAGGACCTTTCATTTGAACTATTTACAAAGCAAATCATGGTCTTGCCCCTATCAAACAGAGAGAATTGCTTGAAATTCATGAACACAAATGTGTGGGGGTGTTTACCATGGCTGAGCCCCTGGAATTATTACTGAGCACCAGCAATAATTGTCTCAGACGCGTTTGATCTTTAGCCAAAGAAGAGGCATCAACACTGAGAGCCAAACCATTGCTTATGTGCTAGTTATCCAGTTTCATGAAACACACAATGAGCCAGAAGGTGACAGTGCTAGGCGTCCATGCTGGTATTTGTATTTGTACATTTGTCATTCCAAGGGACCAGACCCCTGACCCTGTATCTGGACACTTATTATTAAAAAGAACCCTACTACATAACCTTGGGGTGATCAGCAGAAAAGGAACGTTTTGAGATTTTTTTCGGATCAACAGTAAGGTGTCAGCCTTGCGTAGCCCCTCAAGCATCTTATTCCACAATGTGGGGCCAGTAACAGAGACACGTCTATCACCCCCTAGATAAACCACAGAGCAAGGGATCAGCAAAAGATTACTATGGATTGATGTTAGGCACTTTACAGGTTGATGCCATTTCAGCAGCACATGTCAGGTAAGGCGGAGCCAAGCCAGGTCTGCACTTGAAGACCCAGCAGAGGATTTAAAACCGTATCCTCGGCTGGAGTGGGAGCCAATGAAGTTGTTGCCGAAAGGGTGCGATAGCTGTAGCTTTAGATAGCTGGAAAATAAGGCGTTCTGCGGAATTTTGAATCTTTTTCAGCATTTGTAATTGATATTTTTGTAAGCCTATTTGTAAGGCGTTTCCTTAGTCAATGTTGGAATTGTTGAGAGTTACTGTAACCAGGCACCACATTTCTTTAGGAATGAAGGGCAAGTCTCTTCTCAATAGCCGACGGTGAAAAAATGCGGTTATAGGTCAAAGTTTCGAATACATTCGATCCTTTTGTATTCGGTACTTTAACTGGACACCAAAAAATGCAGCTCTGGAGACTCCATTAATCTGAGAAGAGAAGGATAGATACCAATCCCACATAATCCCCAGATGTCTGACCCTTGATGCATAAGAGATAGGGAGCCTGAAATGTTGAGGATGACTGGGTAAGCAGAAGGATTGTTTAGCAACGATCTTGGGCCAAGGAGTAAAACCTCTTTTTACTTGGGTTAAGTTGTAAGCCGTTGCTAATGAACGATTCATGATTTTTGGTTAAACCTTCTACCTGCGCAGAGAATGTATCAGCGGAGTCGGAAACCTAGCCAAAAACGTGTGTATCATCTACATATGAATATTGTAACTGGAACTATTGTAGGATCTTCGTGGTTGCGCACACAGATTAACAATATAGCCAACACCTGTGAGCCCTGAGTAACACCACTATCTAACGTAATGGGATCTGAGGTAGAAGGACTGAAATTGACCATTTGTTCATGGTCAGAGAGAAAGCTCTTGAACCAGCTAAGGGTCAACTAAGTCATTCCTGTTAGACTTTGTAGCCGGCATAGTCAGATGTGATTTACGGTGTCAATGTCCACACTGGGGTCCAGCATGACTAATAAGGACATCTGACCATTATCTGCGTTGGACAAAATTTCATCCCATAATGCAAGCAGAGCAGTCTCAGTGTCATGCTTGGTGCAAAAGCCTGATTGAAACGGATCCAGAATTTCATTCTTTTCTATGTAATCCTGAAGTTGCCAGGTAACAGTTTTCTCCATGAGCTTCACAATCCAGAAAGAATAAGCTACAGCAGTAATATTATTCAAAATGGAAGGATCCAAGTAAGATTTTTTCAATAGTGGGGTGATCAAAACCTTCTTGAATGCACCTGGAAATACGCCTAGGGAGAAGAATAGGTTAATAACATGTGAGACAATAGGAGCCAGTTGATATGCTAAATTACCCACTGCAATGGCCGGAAAAGCATCTAACTTAAGCTGCATTTGTTTTAACTGCCACAATAGAAATGAGACGGCCACAGCCAGGGTTGCTTGCAACAGAAAGGAGTGACCTCCGAAGGGGTTTTCCTTCACTTCCTTCCTGACTGGAGGTAAGCTCCCACTGGACTCAAACGTACTATTCTGCATGTCCAGATCCTGTGTAATTCTCGGTTGACCATTATTGGTCATGGGCGAACACTGCTCTAGTTAGTCTTCCTGACACTGCTGCAACCCTACAACTGTAATAGCTAGTAGCAGTGCCGCAGAAGGGTGAGTGGCTCTGTGGTGTGGTGCAGGCAGTGACCAGGCATCCATGGTACCTGGAACAGCTCAATAGTTCAGTGGGCATGCACGTATATATATATATGTGCACCTCTGCAAGCAGGAGAACTCAGCAGGCCCATGCAGGGCCTTGTTACATCCCCATTTTCTTGTGGTATGCAGCCAGCGTGGGGTGCACTAATATGTAGGTGCCTGCCAGGCCACCAAATCCCTAAGTGTTAAACACACACTGGAGTAGGTGCCACACAATGACCAGTGGGGTTAGTGAGGCATACAGCACAAAGAGGACAACAGGGCAGTCACAAGCCAACAGCTCCACCAGATGTGCAAGGCCGGGGAAAAAGCCACTGCTAAGGAGGAGGGCCTGTGCTGCACGCCGACCTATAGAAGAGGATCTTGCTCGGTGTGTGACAGGCAAGTTCACCAGGTCAGTCATCAATGTATCTGCATTAGTCCATCACTTTATAACGTGAATAAAAGCGTGCCCCTCCTTTCTCTGTGAATAGACAGGGGGCCTCATTACGACCCAGGCGCTGGACCATAGTGCTATTAGCAGCATGGTCCATGCCGGTCTCCGGCATGGTGGATGGCGGAATTACCGCCCCCATCACAAGGTTGTCGGGGGCGGTAATTCCCCATTCACCATTTGCCCTTCCCCATTCCCATTTTGCCCCATAAGGCATAATGGGGATGGGGAAGGCGCTAATTACGGCACCGTAAATTACGGTTGCCGTAATTAGCTCCAAGGTCCCTTAGCGGGTTGGATTTTAACGCCTGCAAAAAGCAGGCGTTAAAGCCTCCAACCCGCTAAGGGACTTGTAATCAAGCGCTAATGGTTTAACGGCGCCGACACTCTTTACAGCGCCGTTAAACCATTAGCGCCAGGGTCATAATCATGTTGGCATCTATAGAATTAGAAGAAAATAATAACGAGGATGATGTATGTAAAGAAGCAATTAAACCTTTTATGTCTCATTTCAAGACGCAACTACTACGTTATGCTATTTTATTTGGACTGTAAAACGCACATCTGCCTTGGGTGGTGAACACATCATCCCTAATGAGCCGGTGGGGGTTGAAGCTGCACACCAAAGGATGGTATCACTGTGGGGACCAACATTGGGTGGCGGCAGCAATGGGTGTCCAGCTGCCACCCGAATGTGGAAAAGGCGTACTAAAAGATATTTGCCCCTGGCACTTGTTTATTTACAAATACATGAAGTGCCAATGAACACAGTACCATTCAAAGGGCCTTTATCTAAATCATGTTGGAGAAACAGCGAGAAAGAGCCTTTTACACAGAATCCAAAACATTTCAAGGACCTGAAACCTTTCATACGAATTCTATCCACTGCTCAGCATTCAGTGCCTCGGGAACCAAATTGCCATCTAAGGACATAAGAGACACAGCTGTTTTTCAGCCCTGATGGGTGCCCGCTGGCCAGGTAATCGAAGAAGTGGGGATTATTTCCTTGGCCACGCATCACCCTTGAAAAAAGGGGCGGTCCCGCCTCCGTTGATCTCCAAAGTAAAAAGGAGAGAGACATGATCTTTGATTTAAAATAAAACCAAAGATGTACATTACACTGTTCACTATTTCTGTAAAGCAATAACTTAATATGAACCCTAAAACCAACACTCCCACTAACACACATGGAGACCCTTTAACTATGCCCATGGTGGTTGCCTCAGCCTTCACATGTCTAGAATGAATGCCCATGTTTGTTTTTTGGGGTTTTAACCGAGAGAAGTGAAAAGATGTTCCTACCTTGTACTAGGACAATCATCTGAAATAAGAGCCTGTGACTGAACGGTGACAAACGCCCCACAACCAAAACTTATATTGTGCCATTTAGGCATGACTGAAATGGAATAAACTTGCAGTCTGAGCTCCAACTTAGAATGATGAGGCTGTTTCTTTAAGGCCATCGTGCAAATGCACTCACTGAACCCCCGGGCCTGGCTCTTATGTGTTCATGGAGGGACTGGCTGAGGGTAACTTGTTGGCAGACCCTCCTCTAACTCAGAGACATTCGACTCTGGAACTTGATCGTTGTGAAAATGATTCATTCTGCCCCATAGGCAGTGGCGTACCGAGCGGGATGTTGAGGGCGGGCAAGCTGCTCCCGCACAGGCTCTTTTGAGAGCATGACCGGGACTTTTGTCAGTGGGACACCACTCCCGCTCAGCACCTCAATGAGGGTACCAAATTGGAAAGGTATCCCGCTGGGAGGACAATGTGGGCTGAGCAATTCCTGCTCAGCATGCTCATTGTCCTGGCAGCAGGACACCTTACTCTTTTTGAACGGGAGAGGTGTCCTGCTGCCAGGACAATGTCCCAAGGAGCTCTGTGCATCAGGGCAGCTATGACGTTGCTCTATGTCAACAGAGCATTTCAATGTGAGCAATTAGGCACTGTTAGGAGCCCCAACACTGGGCGTGCAGCAGAGCGGGACCAGCAGCCATAGCACTGGTGCTGCACGCACAGGTGGTGGCCCGACCCTTGAATGGGTCTGTGATGTGGCTGCCGGTAACAAGTTACCTCGGCGCGAAATTCGGCCGGCACAGTGAGAGGTATGTTACGGCAAGGTTCAACCTCATCGCCATTGTTGAATTTGCTCCTGTGGATGATGTTAACGAGATCAATAAAACATGAAATGGAATAACACTAAGGAGCCTGATAAACGTAGTGGTGCCTTCTTTATTTCTCAGCCGCAGACTGGCGATTTGGCGGTAACCCCGCCTAAAAAATACGTTGTGGGCAGCAACGCCTAACAAACAATGAAAGGGGACAGTTGATCGCCTGTCCCTGCAATGTGAGCATGAGCATAAAGATAGGATATTACAGGACTGGGGACTATTAGCAGGGCCTTTTGTCCCTTCAGAAACGTGTATAGGAGGGAGTGACCAGCAGTGAGAAGGAAAAGGTGCATAATGTTGAATGCTTTATTTATTTATTTGTGTTTTTTTATAACGTGCTTAATACCTGAGAGAAATAATGACTATGGCTTTACCCAAGGTGGATTTGTTAGTCTCACATTAACCTGAGTGATGCTATTGTCACTTTTCATGCAGGATGGGGAGAATAAAACTAAAGCCATACTCTTATTGCTCAATAGATTTCTATGATGATGTATATAATGTAGAGCTAATTATAAACAGATAGTTTATTAGGTAGTGTGCTTTGCTTCCAAGGCATTGCTACAAATAAAGTATTATTTAAGCACATGAAATGCAAAGGGAAACCTTAATAAATATCTATAACAACTAACCTGTGAAGAAGAGGTCAGTTGCTTTAATTGTCCACATGCCAGTTCCACCATTTAAGCAAAGTGTGTGATCCTGGGCAGATCTGCAGTTCTGTAAGTGTTTTAACTGTAACTGTTTTACTTTGGGGCATATGTTAATATATCATGCTGTTATTTAAAAAAAAGCCTGACTATAGAGTTGCTCCATGTATAACAATCGTGCAATTTAGATATTTTGAAATACAAAGTTATTTGCCACTTGGCTTACTTATGGCAACTTATTCTAAAGTCACTTCCATGGTGCCTCCAAGTATCAAAGACTGATGTGATGTCCTTTTCTGTGAAATCACTGCTGTTGATGCAATCCATATGCAAATTAGGAGGTTTGTATGTATTTTGCCCCAGAGCGCCTGGACAGAGCTCTAATAGATGAGTTTCCTGCATCTGTAATGATTTGCAGTTTTATTTTTTGTCTTATGTGCTAAAATACCATCTGCCACTAAAGTTATCGAAAAGGTAGATTGGGGGAGGGGAGGGCGGTTTGTGGGCGCAAATGAGACCATATGGAACTGCGTGCACTGCATTTGGGAGGGAAGTAGCAGGACTTCTTTTGCGTTTCGCCCTGACACTCTTGCAATGCTGGATACTCCTCTGCCCTCAGGTCATCCTTCTAACGGTGCTAAAATTTCTATCACCTGGAGACATGCACTGAAGTGGGACTGCTTTGTGCACTGTCTGCTTGCCTCCTCTCGCAAAACAGTGCAGCCTTTGCCAATCTTGTTTAGGGAAACCAGTTATGAATAGAGTCCCTGCCTTTAAGCCATGATTCATGTATTTCAGAAAACACCTGTGATGGTGGCAACACAAGAATATGGCAAAAGGCTCTTGCATTTGCGAGCATTTGTGTTAACTGCTTTTAATATGCACGATACAAGGTAGGCCTGTTTGCAGGTATGCGATTGGTGAGCTGCTTATATCTTTTATGTGGTTTTAATTGTATAGGTTATCCTGCCTTCTTTGGATGTATCTCAAGCTTGCAATCATGCAAAGCAAGTGCAGATAAAGTTGGAGACCATACAGTATCTGTGAGTGGAGGACTTATGCAGGAAGCGGTCAGTCTAGCAACGCCTAGCGTCGCTGAGACTCCATCCAGTTCTATAATTATAAGTATTATTGTTCTTTCATAGCGCGCTTAATACCAGAGATAGGTTGCTAAGAGTGGGATCGGGATTCGGATCTGTGTTGCTCTGCGTTGTCTTGCTTCCAAGACAAACGCGTTGCCCCTGAGCTATCCCCCTCCCCCTATGTTCTACATGATGGTCTTGATTCAGATGATTAGCACATGGGGGCGAATCAGGAGATCCGTTTGAGCATCACAGATAAATTAGCCTCTGCTACCGTAGTCACAAAGCCAAAAGCTGGAGGGAATATGGAGCTGCCTGGAACATCTCTGACATGCTCACCCGCCACCGCAAACATGGTTCACGCATGAGCAACACATGGGTGCCCCGCGGACCTCCAGATTCGCTGCTGTTTTAGGCTTCGTAAATCAAATTTAAAGTAGCAGGTGAAAATCTGAGGTGCTCATGGGGAGCCCCTGATTTGCTGCAGTGCAAATATTGGTGAATTAAGCCCTATGGGCCCGATTCAAGGAATATTTGCCCGGTTCAAAGTGAATTTGCCCTGCTGAAAAGTGACTTTGCACTGCCGACACAAACCCTGATTCATGGAACCGTTTAAAGTGGATTTGTGCAGTGCAAAGTCCGGGCAAAGTCAGCGCATAGTGCTTTTTGCAGTACAAAATGACTTTGACCACACTTTGCACGGCAAAAATACACTTTGCACAGTTCTAGGAATCAGACTATCTGTTGGCAGTGCAAAGTCACTTTTCAGCAGTGCAAATTCACTTTGAAAGGGACAAATATTTCATGAGTCGAGCCCTGTGTTTTTAAAAGCAACTTTCACATTAGGTGGTGCTGAGAACAACTCCTCTTCAGGTAGAAGAAAGTCTTTTAAAATACCTCGCTGGCCTCCCTCTTCTTCCGTTCATTCTGAGTACTGGAAAACGAGCAGGGGCTGGGGAGAAGGAACCAAAGTAGCGCAGGGGGTTATCTCGAGCAAAGCTAAAAATAATGTCTGAGAGGGTGCGGAGAGATGTGCAGCTGTCAGCTGAGGACTGCTTTCTAGTTCAGCTGAGCACTCGGAGGGATGCGCGTGCAATCTCGCTCAGCCCGCATTAGAAGCCGTGCCCTTGGAGAGTCGAGCTATCCGACATCTGTTCTGTTGCTTTGGAGTCAAAAGTGATCGACTTTATGTACCGGTTGTCAAGCGCACTTTCTGCCATCCACCCACCAGGCCTTTTGCATCTGTCAAATCAGCTGCGATAGTTTAAATATTTGTGTAACCCGTCACAGTGATAATGTTTCAGTTGGAACAGCTCTCTTTAAGGTCCTGGGCACCTTCGTCATTTCTGCTGCGTGATGTTGACTCGCCTCACCCTAGCTCTGGGCCTGACCCTGGAACCTATGACTTTCGCCCTCCAATTCTAGCCAGTTATTCTGGAAGGCGGAATTAGGGTTTTTAAGCAGCCAGCATGGTGACCATTTATTGAAATGTGTAAAATGGACGTGGTCTGTTACGTTTGCACTTAACAAAAAGAAAGCTCCCATCTGTGCGGGTTATCCACTACAAAGGTGGTAAATCAGGTGAAACTGACTTATTTTTACTGTATGTACTGAAAATAGTGTAAATGCCGCCTGCCGTTTATGCATGTGAGACAGCCTATATAATGGATTTCCTCTGGAATCCACCGACTTTTAGCAAGTGAACATGTCATGCTGTCGTAAAGACATTTGACTTTTGCTGGCGGTTCACAGGAGGCAGTCGGAAACGGCATTTACGTTCCGGGCCCCAGATCCATCAGCAAAATAAGGTAAATTCCCTTGCATGGTATCTGAGGTAAACAACCTGTTTCCGTTTTATGCATTGTTTTTCAAGGTCGGATAATGCTCTATGGACTCAGGAAATGGGACCACTTGAAAGTATTTTACAAGGAGGACCTTATTTAACCCACAGGACAGGACTGGATTACCTCAGAACCAAAAGCAGTCTGGAGAATTTGTTCAGACCAACATAAAGCTGGCTAGGAGGAGGGGATGTTCTATGAAATATTTAAAGGTGCAGACCTTTTAGTACCAGAAACTGGATTACTTTATGTAAAACTGCAAAAGACCCCAGGCCAGCACACTGAGATCTATGGTAAGATCACATACACTGCCGTGGTGTTGCAAATTAAGATTGTTGTGTTAAACTTCATACTTGTGTTGTTTTGTTCCGGTGGTTCTGTAATATTGCCAATGGAGAGAGAGACATTTGTTCTCCCAGTTACATTTTATAAAATCGAGTACATTAAAAAACACAAAAATCGGCATTATTCTATTAAACAATACAGTTCAACGTACAACAAGAGGTATGTTAAAATATATTATTACAAAATTTGATAAAAACTTTAAATGTTGCCCATACGTTTAAAAGCCTTAATAATGTACTTGGATAAAGCGTTGGTAAAGGAAGCATCGACACAGGACAGAACAAAATTCATAGCGACAATGACGTGACTAATCCTATAGGCGCTAAAATGTCTCCTCAGCCAAAGACGTCTCAGATCTAATAAGTTTCAACACATAAATAGAAAAGGAATTAGATTCTCATCCGCACCACTTCCACAGATACAAAGCTTAGTATTGAATAGCTACATCATTCGGGCCCGCAGTGGTAGGACGTTCAAACGCACCAGTGTGATGATACGTTTTTTCACCGGAGAGCGAATTACGCTTGGCAAGAAATTCACACAATAGATGCGGCGAACCGCCATCAAGTGGCCGAGTGAGCTTAAATGGAGGTAGCTAATGTTGGGTTCCATTTTCCTTTGTCATTTCCGTTTTTGTTTGTTTTGTGAATTAGTACTTTATAGAAAATAATCTATGAATTAGTCATTCAAAAACAACAAAAAAAAACGTCTGACACAGAGCCAGAGTGCCTGGAAGGTTGTCTCTCTTGGTGATGAATTGTCCTGCCCCTGTTGCCCCTGCCAACCCTCTCCAAAACCTTTCCACACACCTTGCAGTTCAGTTGGACGCAATTTTGAAAGGTCGATTTTTGTTGTTGTAAGGATTTCTGTCCCCAGCTCCATGGCATTTGAAAGAGCCCAAATCAGGCCCAATCCCTAGAAGCCTACCGGGCTAAATTGCTGTATAACACGTAGCCAGTTCCGCACTGAAAGTTGTCACCTCCTTTGTGATAAAGACCAGGGGGGCACCATGAATCGAAGGGGCATAGCAGGCATATGGGTCAATGTTATGAACCCTGGTCTGGGGAGTGCCAGGAGGGTGCTCCATTTTTAGCGTTGCACTGTACAAGGTCTTTCGCTCTCTCCCTTTCTTTGAGCATTAGATTACTAATCTGGTGGCAACATAGTTCAGTTTCCATATACAATAAATTAGAGCTTACATCAGCTCCACTAATGTTGTCACATGCCACCAAACAGCATTACTGGGACCACAGTTTGCGGGAACGAGCAGTAGCACAGTACGGAAAATGGCTCTACCCACAGGAGACACAATATTAAGTCATCCGGTGCACCTTCAAATTCCTGTGTCCATTTAACACGTTGGTTGGAAGCACAAAGTCTTCAGGGAGGGATGAAGAAGAGGCCTTGACGTCACCTTACATTTGAATTCTGGGTAAGACATGGGACACAAAACAATGATGTCCAATAGAAATGGAGTGACTGTCACTGAGTTATGACTTCATGATACAACAATGGAAAAGGTAGTATATTTTTGATTAAACTAAAGAGTCTTTCCTCTACCTTTTCTGCTTGCCCTAATTATTTGAAGGCGTTAATGCAAATTGGCCCCTCCATGCACCCTTCTGCCCCAAAACACATTCTGCAAGCTCCTAGAACATTAGCCTTTACCGAGCATATACCCCATTCTATTCCGTCACGGGCCTGGAGTTGTAATGAAAACTCAAATGGTTTATGTATCTCGCTCCTCCAATATGTACCCTCCCCCTGTCTCTGCATTTCTTTTCTGGACTTTGATTATTTGTCCATCAAAGTGTCAATTTTTCATCGAGATAAAAACACATTAACTGATAAATGTCACAGAAAAGGAAAACGTGTAAAATTGGATTCTCAGCAATAAATATGACAGACAAAGCGGAATTCAGCATTTTAATTTTATGGGATTAAATAAGGCTGCAGGTTTCATTCAAATTTAGTGACTTTATTGGTGAACCCATCAATTATCAGTGCCAGTAAATTAAGTGAAGTTGAAAATCAAGCTTGACTATTAGTTTAGCGTCAAACATTTCACTTCAGGGACATTATTGATGGATGTGGGTGAGAGATTTCACTTCTTGAAATATCATTATTGAACAATTAGAGTGAAATATTTCACCTCCACGTACATTACTATTGATCATTTTGTAAAGTGGGGGGAGGATTTGACCTCTGGGTGCACCAATATTGTTTAATTCCAGTGAGAGATTACACTTCCAGGAATTTCATTATTGAACAATTTGGGGAAATAGATTTCACTTCACTGAACACCATTATTGAACAATTCCGGGGAGGGATTTCACTTCAGGGAACACAATTATTGATCTATTTGGATTAAATATTTAATTTCTGGCACTACTGATGAATTCAGGTGAGAGATTTCACTTGCCAGGATCACCTTTATTGATCAATTCAGGTGAAAGATTTCACTTCTGGAACACATTATCAATAAAGTTGGGTGAGAAATTTCACTTCAGGGAACATCGTTATTGATCAATTTGGGTGAAACATTTGATTTCACGGGACACCATAATTGATCAATTCAGATGAGAGATTTCCCTTCAGTGAACACCATTATTGATCAATTTGGTTAAGAGATTTTACTTCAGGAAACACCATTATTGATGCATTTTGGTGAAAGGATTTACTTCCAGGAAAACAATATCTATCAATTTGGGTGAGAGATTTGATTTCTGGGAACACCATTATTGATCAATTCAAGAGAAAGATTTGACTATAATGGCCACTTTTAGTAATCAAAACAGGTGAGATGTTTCAGGTCACGAAACAACATTATTGGTCAATTTGGGTGAGATATTTCACTTCCAAGAACACATTCTTTTAGCCTAAAGCCCACTGGTGACCGCTTTGGCCAAAGTACGTGTGAAGGGAGAGTCTTTAGAAAGGTTTCTGGTGCATTTAAAGGCAACAATAGCCCACTCCTGTGGAATTTAAGTCCAACAGCAGTAGGATCCAACGGCCAAGTGCTATATTTGCAGTGTGGATAACTTGTTTGTGCTGTGGACCCAACTCGTTCGGAGTGCAAACAACTTTCCAACAGAAAAAACAGCAGGCAAATATGGCTCCCATGGAAATTGAAAGTACCTTCTTAAAAAAAGAGCTCCCCTTCTATTTTCATTGCAGGTACAAATTCCAGTTAGCGTAGGAGCCAGGAGCCTCAGAGGGACAAATAAAGTTCCATCAACAGAGCTGAAGGTAAATGGGGAAAAAGTGGGACCTGAGCCGAGTAACCTTGCTAATAGCTGCATTTATTGCTCCTATTCCCATCAAGCTTATTGGCTTGAACACACCTCACATGTGCTAATTAAACTTTAGAGACCTAGCCAGAGGGACATACTGTGAGATATGGGCCCTGAGGATTGAGTCAAAGGCCCAAGCACAGAAAAGATGTTTAAAGAGGTTTACAGGCCCATAACCTCAGGGACAGCCCTGGTGCAAGATCTATAAAGCTATTTTATGTTTTAGAGTGAAATCTGCCTTTCGTGATTGCAGGGAATTGCCTGTTCTCGCTGGGGTCACATGGCTACATGCAAACAGGGCGAGGGAGAGGAGAAATACCATGCCAGGTAGATCTGCCATGAGCAGTCAGGCAAAAGAAGCAGAGCGGATCCGAGTGAGAAGGGGCAGAGTTAAGGCCTGGTGGCACATGCCAGATGCGGTTTGGTGAAGAGTCATTTCAGTAGCAGCGGTGCAGAGTTATTGACCCGGGTCATGTATGCGAGGAGCGACCTGCTTTAAAGGGAAGAAGGCAGACAAAAGGAGTTCTTATTTCCAGGCCGTGTCAGTCTGGAGTGGCCTGGGCGAGTTAGGGAGCAATGCTGGCAGCTCCCAGACCAGCCATATTTAAGTGGATCACCACGCTGAGAGCTGTGCCAGCAGCACAAACATTCAGACCTATGACCAACAATAATCTGATGAACATGTCAGCTCCACAATTTAACAGTGGACCCAACAACTGTGGCTCAGACAACTGTTTGCCCCATGTGGCTCTGACAACCTTTTGCCCCATCAGTTTAATCAATATTGTGTTCCTCCAGATACAAACCATTAAAGCACTTCAGGGCATTCAGTCACTGATATCATTTGTTTATTGTTTCCTTTGACTGCCTAAGCTCACACTATATACAGAGGCGTAGACAGGGTAGGGCCGGAGCAGGCAAGGCTCACCCTAAATCTGTAAATGACCAATCAGCAGCGCTGTGTGGGCATTTACAGGTGTTATGTCACTGAGCTGGGCCCAACTACATTAGCTTCAGGCCCCACCTGTTAGACAATCCTGGCTAAGCCACTGACTATATATGTAAAGGAGAGTGTGGGCATGTGGGCCACTAGTTAATGCACTGGTTCAATTTAGTAGGATATCGGTCATTTTGCATGCGGTTCTTGTAGAGAGCTCGCAAGATCTCGGCACCGCCAAAGTCTTGCGAGGACTCGCAGTGAAGGGAGGATTTTCTGCGCCAAGAGGAAAACGGACACTACAAAGGCGCCAGTGACATAGAGCAGTCGGCTCCTGGCGCACCTCTACATTAAGGGACATAAAGACTACCCCAAAGCCTGGAGGGCAACTCTGAGGCCCCAGGCATTGCCAATCTCACACCTGTCGCCTATGGACACTATGTGGACTCATTTATTAGTTATACCTACTATTACAAGAGAAGAATAAAGAAAGCCTGTTGCTACAAGTACCTTGTACCTGATTATTATACAACATATTTGGTGACAAGGACGGGATCCTGACATCCACACAGCATCATGCAAGGAGCAACGCCTCACCCGCCGTTCCTGCAAACAACATGTAGTCCTGACATCCAATGGCCACAATGGGAGCCCCTATTCACAATGTATGTTGAGGCACAAGGAGGTGCAGGGTATGCCCCTGCGAGGTGCAGATCAATGTTATTGAATGACCTTGGAGTAGAAGGGCAATGCGTTTTCGCAGACCTTATGCCCAAAGCAGGTGGTGAGAATGTCAATGTGTACAAGGAGGCCATGAGAAGAATTGTGAAGCGGTTTACAAGTAAGGAAAACACAGTGCTGCACAGAATTCGATTCTATGGACGCAAACAAGAAGTGTCAGAGGCTGTGGACGATTATGTAATCAAGTTAAGGGAACTAGCTACGCTATGCAACTTCGGAAATAATGCAGAAGCTATGATCTGCAACATGGTGACGGTCCACACCAACAGAAGGAAGGTGCAAGATAAGTTTATATTAGAGAAAGAACTTCAACTCGACAAAGACGTAGAGATAGCGAGGGCCGTAGAAGAGACATTGGGATGACGTAAAGCGTTTGCAGGCAACTCTGCCCCAGCAGAAGTCCAGGTGATCACCCATAAAAACAGAAAAGAGAAGCAAGTAACTGACGCAAGAGAAGGGAAGTGGGGAAGAAAGGAGCTGCTAAAGTGCCACAGGTGCACCAGCACCAAACACCTAGCCGATGACAGAGAATGTGCAGCAAGGGACATAGAGTTCTTTGTATGCAAGAAAATAGGACACTTTGCTTTGGTTTGCAGATGGCGCAACAAAAAAGTGATGACCATAAATGCAGAACACAATGTGGAAGCCGATTCCTCGTCAGAAGAAGGGAAACCCACAGTGTTGAGGGTGAACAGTTTGAGAGCCAGAAGAAAGAAGCCCCACTGCACAATCAAGGTAAATGGCATGGTGACAAGAGTAATGGCAGACTCAGGCTCAGATTTCACCATCCTACTATTAGGCACGTACAAAAAATGATGGGAACCGACAGAGTGGAAGTACTTAGCACGCGCAGCAAGCCCACCGTGTTTGGCGGTGCGTCAGTGAACCTTTTAGGGTACATAAAGGGTTTTGTGGAGTTCAAAGGAAGAGAGACCATGACAAGAGTGTACCTGTCCAAAGAAAGCCCAGCCATCCTAGGATGGGACGACCAAGCAAAACTCAAGATCAAACTAGATCCCAGTACGGAAGATCAGGTATTAGCAGTCAATACAGGAGGCGTGCCAGCGGTGAAAAAAGACTTCCCAGAATGTTTTCGGAGGGACCAGGTAAAATCAAGAACTTTGTTCACAGAATAATACTAAAGGCCAAAGTTGTCCCAGTCAAGCACAAGGTGCGGCCGGTACCAGGGATACATCGAGGAAATGGAAGCCTCGCAGTGGCTGGGCCCAGTTGAGCTGATAAAAAAACAAAACTCAGAAGACTTGAGGGTTTGCATTGACCTCTGCAACCTCAACCTGGATGTCATTGCGGACAGGTACCCCTCCCCAGTATAAATGAACTTTTCCTCATGAAGAAAGAGGCAAAAGTGTTTTCAAAACTGGACATGAGGAATGCGTATCATCAGATCCATCTGCACAAAGACTCCAGGCCCCTCACAGCATTCCTCATCCCGTTCGGGATGTACCAGTTCACCAGATGCCTTTTGGCCTATCATCATCAGCCTCAGCATTCCAACGTATGATGGACTCACTACTGCGACATATAGCTAATGTCTCCTACTTCCAGGATTACATACAGGTGTACGCCAACAATGAGTACACGCATGATGCCCCAATGAGAAAAGTGCTCACAAAATTACAGAATGCGGGGGTGAAGCTTAGATATGAGAAGTACGTCTTAAAAGCACAAGAAGTGGAATACCTGGGGACCATATATCAGCCAGAGGAATCAGCCCTAAAGAAAACCTGGTACAAGCCATTGTCAAAGCCCTAGAGCCTGCCAGCAAAGACGAAGTAAGATCATTTCTGGGACTTTCAGAATACTATGCCAAGTTCATCCCAAACATTTCAGAAGTCATTGAACCACTGAGATACCTGCTCAAGAAAGGAACAGAGTTCACCTGTTCTGGAGCTCAGAAGGAGGCTGTGGAAGTCATAAAAGTAGGGATAGTAGAAGCACCCTGCCTACAGCCATTCAATCCTGCTTGGGACATGGTCATCACCATGGACGCCAGCGCATGTGGATTAGGCTCCGTGCTCACCCAGGGAAAAGGTGATACTGAACAAGTGGTAGTTTTTGCCTCGAAAGCCCTATCCAAAGCATGGAGGAACTACTCCACCATTGAAAAGGAGATGTTAGCCTGTACTTAGGCAGTAGGAAATTTCAGGACTTACGTATGGGGCACAAAATTTAAATTGGTTACCGCCCATAAGCCCCTGATTCACATGCTCATCACAGGAGGAACAGAGTGGTCCACACCCCTCATTGCGCGTGCATTGCAGCAAAACTTCAAGAGTAAACGTTTGAGATATCCCATTTAGACAGCTGGAAGAATGCCCAAGTGGAATATATGTCCAGGATGCCCAGTAACAAAGAGAGAGCCACCACTTCCTCCAGGACAAATGTATTGTCACATCCATCCAAGACCTGAGACATCCAGAGTTCCTCAAGATGAGTGAAGATCGCTGGAACGAGGAGGACAGTAAAGACCCCACCATGGAGATGGACAGAGAATGGGTCAGGAGTGGATGGCCAGAAGAAAGAGCCATTCCAGAAGGCACGAGGCCCTACTGGAAAGTGGCGGAATAAATATCAGAGGCAGAAGGATTGATTCTCAAGGGTGACCAAGTAATACCCCTCACGGGAATGAGAAGGGTCAACCTGTGCAAAGCCCAGTCAGGGTATTTGGGGAACTCCATGACACGCTGGCGAGTACGAGAAGCATACTGAAGGCCAGCGATGGACCAGGACATTCGCTCCATTGAGAGATGTCATGAATGCAGGAACAGTGATAAAAATTCAAAGGCCCGGCAGGTCCCCATGTTTCCCTCAGAGATCCCTGAAGCACTCTGGCACAAAGTGGGATTGGATTTCATCGGTCCATTAGAAGCGATGGCTCCCGAGCATTGGTATGGAATAGTAATAGTGGACTATCTATCAAAATAGGTAGATGCCGAATTTGTGCCCAATATCAGTACCGCAACAGTTATAGAAGTCCTCACATCCATCTTTCAGAGAGAATGTCTCCCAAAAGACATTGTCACCGACATCGGGGTTCAACTAGTCTCACAGGAGATGGATTCATTTACGCAGAGACACAACATAAGGCAAACAAAGGCTGCTTTGTACCACCCATAGGCAAATGGACTGCTTGAGAGGGCCAACAGGTTTATAAAGGGAGCGATCCAGTTAGCAACGGCGTCAGGAATGGATCCTCGGAAAACCATCAAGGAGGCTGTAGCAGCCCACAGATTAACCCCCAATGGTGTCACTCCAATACCACCCTTTCGCATGCTGAGGGGAGAAGAGCGGCATCCACATTGGTACTGCCATGGTTGACAACGTAAAAGAAGATGATGAAGTGATCATGGAAGAGGTCGTCTGGAGGTTGGAGAGTAACAAAGCATGAATGAAACAATTGGACGACCGGAGAAGAGCAAAAGAGCGTCCCAAGGTCGTGATGTCAGAGAAGGAGACTGGATCAAAATTTGCCTACCCTATAAGGTTCAAATGACAAGGTCGAAGTTCAGCAAGCCCATAAAGGTTATACACAGAGGAACCAATCACATCCGCACAGAAGATGGCCGCACATGGAACTTGGAACACATGGCAATGTTTGAGAAACAACAGACCACCAAGAAAACGCAAAATGAGTCTCATCTCGGCAACCGCAAAGGCTGTGATGCAAGGAGAGAACAAGAGTGAGAAGCATCAGTGGAAGTAGTCATAGAAAACGAGTCACAGAGCGAGACGCCTAAAGTGTCTCGTGAAACGATACAAGCACCGGACACAGTCAGGACAAATGAAGGTTATCCAAGAAGAGATCACAGTAGACCATTGAAGTATGATGACTTTATTACATATGATAAAAAACTACTCATGTTCTTTTGGAAGAATTTTTCTTTATTTTTCCAAAGGGAGGTGTGTAGAGTGCTTGCAAGATCCCGGCACCGCCAAAGTCTTGCAATATCTCACGGCAAAGGATAGATTCCAGCGCCAAGCGAAAAAAAGGACACTACAAAGGCGCCAGTGACACAGAGCAGTCAGCTCCCGGCACTCCACTACATTAAGGGACAAAAAGACTACCACAAAGTCTGGAGGGCAACCCTGAGACCCCAGCATTGCCCACGTCACACCTGCAGCTATGGACACTATGTGGACTCATTTATTAGTTATACCTACTATTGCAAGAGAAGAATAAAGAAAGGCTGTTGCTACACAACCGTTATGCTCCATGCCACACTATACAGGCACTGCTGGAACTGTTACCAAAAAGTGAGAAGTTATTGGGACACTTATCATAATGCTGATGTTTGATATCTCAGGCGGGCAAGAATGGACCCTCTTGATATCTCAGGCGGGGAAGAATGGACCCTCTCTCGCTACCATCGAGTCACGAGGGTCTGCAGCCTGCAAAGGCTCCATAAGCCTGCTCTCCCTTTCCAGCCTCTTTCAGCCACAAGAATTCCCGGGACTTGTCATTAAATATGTGCACTGAAGCAAATGAGGAGATGCACCTCTGCAGCCCAGATGTGCAACCGCTGCCTTAAACCCGAATCAGAGAGGCCAGACGGGACCAAATCTGGAGACGCCTGGAGCATCTTTGAGATGTTCACTTGCAAACACCATTCACAAGTGTGTCCTGAAGAGTGTATCTGGAATGGCTCTGTTTATAGGCTTTGTGAATCAGGTATAAGGTGGAGGGTGAACCTCTGAGATGCTCATGGGCAGCCCCTGAATTACTCTGGTGCAATTCTGTGGATATCATGCGTGATATATGAACCCAAAAAGCTGCTGGCCCTCCTTCAAAAAGCACGTCAGAATTCTTTACAGCTGCTTCTACAGCTGCAAGGTGCTCTCAAAAACGCACTCTTTCAAATGTTACCCACGCAAGCACTTATATAGCTATGCTAGGCAATACATACACCTACGTGTCCCCATGTACAGGGGATACACATGCAAAGCAACATTCTTCCAGACACCAGGACCCGGTCTGTCAGATACCTGAGCTCTGCGGGGACTGCATTTTCAGAAAGGGACACAGCGCTGCGAAGTTAGACCAGTGGCAGCTGGGCGTTATGCAAACACCTGTGATATTATATTATTTACGCAGAGTACACAGTCGCCGGCTGTAAACCGGTAGGGATGATATCATCAGATTTCAGGAGACGTATTTCACAAACCCAATCCCTGAGTCACATATATGTTAAGGTCTCATCTTGTGAGGAAAGCGCAGCAGGCTGGCAAATCGCTGCCTAGCATCAGAGAAAATACATTCACCAACAAATTCATGCACCTTAGCATCAAGGTCCCCATTGGCCCCATTTCACCCGCGGCTTACCTGGCGAGGTTAGGGGATAGCCTGGAGCTGACAGCAGGTCACGGCGTCCTCTGCTTGTGTCGCAGGCCCCTCTCTCCTGCCCACAGAGACCTGCCCGCCTTTCTCCCAGTGCAGCTGAGATAGCTAGAGTGCCTTTCGGGTGTGTGACAGACACAGAGAGAGCTGCACCGGGTGCTCGGCGACTAACTCAGCCTGGACGCTCCAGTGTACAAGGAATTCCTCTCATAGCCCGCGACTTGTCCTTCCTAAATATAGAGTTCGAAGCGCTCCGTAACTTTCTCCCATCCGACCGAGAGACCTGACGCACTGAAATGGGGAGCTCGGGTGTCAGCGTCGTACAGCAGGCGAGCTGGCAGCGAGCACACCTCAGGGCTGTGCACACGCAGTCAGCACAGCCAGGTGCACACGCTGCGCTCGGTGTTTTGTACAAGACTGTGTTGTGTTTGTTTACGTGTACTATTGTCAGTTGCTCTGGGAATTGCTCAGGCGAAAACACGCTGGGAGCCGTCTTTGCTACTGAAGAAACACAGAGCATTGTGCATGACTGGGATATGTAAAGTGGTGTGTTTGAGCCAGTACAGCGATGAATAGCAATGTCTATCTACTATTAATAACATGATAGGCACACATTTTACAGAGCATGTTCTCACAGAGCGTACTGCCTTTTATTATATGCCTGTTGCTGACAGTCTTCATTGAAACAGTTGTGTATGGACGCAATATAAATAAAATATCATATCATATGTTAGGTTATGTTATTTGGTATTTATATAGTGCTCTATTTATCATTGGTAAGAATTCTATGTAAGTGTGGAACTTGCTAACATGCACAAATATGTCCAGATGCGACGCAAGGCAAAAACTACAATCCCGTCTCAGATAGACGTAGGCTGATGGTCACAATTCTATCTAAGTAAGAGTGATGAAAGTGATGTAAGTGATATTCGCCTGACAGTCTATGTTTTGGTGAGGTAATCTAGAGTGGCAGGGCTCTCCGGAGCAAGTCATCAAACAGAGGCTTTGTGAATATGTTGTACATTGTTGGGGAGACGCAGGAACCCTGCGGCACGCCACAAGTAATCGGGATCAGGTTGGCCGCCGCTGAGTGCGAGAAGAGTCCCATGGTCCTATTGTTCAACAAGGACTGGATCCAAGCTATGGCTTCTTGTGAAAAGTGGGCGGCTGAGTCGAGGTGATTACATAGCACTTTATGGTCCACCAAATCGAAGGCGGCAGAGAGGTCTAGGAGCAGTAGCAAAGCTATTTTCCCTTTGTCCTTGAGTTCATCGATTTGGGTTTTAAGATCAATCAGGGCCGTTTTGGTGCCATGTTGAGGCCTGAAGCCTGATTAGCGAACTCCCAGCAGGTAATTCGTCTCTAAATACTTCTGTATTTGAAGGTAGGTGACTTTGTCTAAGATCTTAAGAAGGAATGGTACTGTAGTAATAGGCATATAGTTAGGGGGAATGGATGGGTCTAGAGATAGTTTTTTTAGGAGGGGTAGGACCCAACACTCCTTTAGATTACTGGGGATGATGCCGGATGAGAAAGAGACATTAATTAATTTAGAGATGAAAGGAGCCAAGTCTCTAGCGGCATCCTTGATAATCTGGGCTAGGCAACTATCTCCCTGGCAATTTGAAGGTTTGAGGGATGAAATGATTTTGTGTACCTCAGGGATAGAGACTCGAGTGAATCTGAAGCATTGAGTCGGTTTGGTAGATTGAGTTGAAGTGTTGGTCTGGGAAATAAGGTTGGGTAAGTTTTCTCTTTTATCAGCGATCCTGTTCTATCATTGAAACACACCATGCTTCGAGAGAGTAGTCCATCTCGTTTGTAGGTATGCCCTGAAAAATAGGGCTATGCTGGCGCGCATTCATAATGGCAAGTGGCAACAGTTTATAAACATATGGAAAAGCGCACCAGATATACTGTCAGTTGATAAAATATATTTCCATGTTGGAAATTGTTTATTGCAAAATACATATTTTGTGAAAATTAAAGTTAGCGGCCCCCACCAGCAAGTGGTGGACCAGACATGGCCAGACATGAAATCCCTCCATTGGCTCCCCGTGGCTGCATGGATCAAGTACAAGACCCTCTGCATAGTTCACAAGGCTTTCAGGGGCCGAGGCCCGCACTACTTATAACACACTCTTCCCAAATACACTCGCTCTAGAGCACTTCGCTCATCCTCCTCCAACTCTCTGAGAGTGAGCCGATTTTCCAAATAGAAAGTTGCGGGTAGATCTCTATCCTCTGCAGGGCCCACCCTCTGTAACAGTTTCCCTGCCTCTCTCTGTCTCGAGGTGGATCTCCTTAAATTCCGGAAACTCCTCAAGACCTCCCTCTTCTCCTCTGCCTTCTCTCTACCTCCCCCCTGCGCACCTCTGCTTTCTACCTGCTACCACTGCCTTCTGCTCATCTTACTGATTGGTCACCTGGCTCACCACAGAACCTTACAGGTCCCAAGCACCCACACCAGTCCCTGCACTTGCCTCGGGGCCCCCCTGCACTGCTTGCAGCGTTACGGACTTCCCTAAGAGACAACCCTCTGCACTAACTTGGCCCTCCTGGACTAGGCGCAATTCCCTTTGCCCATCACTTCCTATCTGGAACTTACACGATTTGAATGCACCTTACCCAGTAAGTTTGTTGTTTGTCTGTACCTTTCCTCCCCTGCCCCGCCCCCTTGCATTGTGCACCTGAAACACTTAGTTAGGGGCACATCATACAGGCACAATATCCTACTCCTATCCCCTTGTAGCCTAACTGCTGGTCAAGCACTTGCATTAATGTCAGTTGTTATGCTTGTACCCCCTCTCCTCCCCACCCGCCCTGCCCCCTGCCCCCAACTACCTGGTAGCGCACTTGAATTAGCAGAAATGTCATCAGGTCTAGTATGCTTATTATTACTGCATATCATTCTGAAATTTCCAAGGCCTTATGAATGATTGTATTCCATGGTCACCTCCGGTCTTGGAGCACTTTAAAGCACTTGTTTCATGTACAAGCACTTTATAAATAAACAATACAATACATATAATTTTAATTACCCACACAGGCAGCCCTTTAACCACGCCTCTCCTTGAGTAAAAGGGCTGCCTGCTGGGGATCATCTCATCACAAAACAAGAGGAGAGCTGGGGCACACTGTTTTCATACCTTTTGGTGCACCCAGCCTCTCCTTTTGTTTCATAATCACAGGCTCCCCCCCACAGGCAGCCTGCCAGCAGGTCTCGGAGCCTGTGATTTCAGAACAAAAAGCAGAGGCTGCGCACACCAAAGGTATGATACCAGTGCGCCCAAGCTCTGCTGCTTGGTTCCCACTGCCTGGGAGCCAAGCAATTGTGTAGGACACGCCCCCTAACTAGAGCCCCCCCCTCCAATCTGCCTCCCTTTTAAAGCACTGAATACTGCCAAACCACACAGCTGTAAGTGGCAACAGGCCAAGCAAATAGGGAATAGTGCACTTCACAAATACTTTTCAGCAGTACATGACATTATATAGACTTGCTTGTTTGTTTGTTTGTTTGTTTGTTTGTTTGCTTGCATCTTTGAAATACTGTGACTCAGGAGGATGAAATGAAGTGCAGACTCCACACCTATTTATTTTCTATTATTTCTTGCTTAATGCCAAATGTGGCCTCAGAGCGCAAGCTTGAGAGTAGAGGAACAAGTGAGGAGCAAGAGTCTTTGGGTGTGGTTGATTGTGGAAGGAACTGCGGAAGGTGAAGGTTTTGAGATCCTTCCTGTGTCTGAGGAGTTTGGGTGCCATGCAGTGTGCAATGTGAAGAGTGTGCAAGAGTTTTGTGGTGAGATAAGAGAAGGCTCTACTGCTCTATGTCGTCCTCTTGATTTTTCAGGCTAGGAGAAGTCCACCGTTACCTGTTCTAAGGCATGCAAGAAGATTTCAGCAGTCTTCACTTAACCAGATGGCAAATCCCACCCTATATCAAATCAAAAAGAATGTGGTTCCTGGGAATATTTATTTGTATTTTTTTGTATTTGTTTAATGTTTATAAAGCACACCTCACCGTGAGGTAGCTGGGCGCTGGAAGGCTTAACATGTTACAAAACGTTCATACATAGGTAAACACAGTTGGGACGACCAAGCTTACAGGTAGGTCTGAGGTAACAGGACTCTGGAAGGCTTAGCATGTTACAAAAGTACATACATAGGTAAACACAGTTGGGACAACCAAGGTTACAGGTAGATCTGGTGCAATAAATAAGAAATAAATTAGGTGAAAGTATGACAGCAACAAAAAATAACATATGAACATAGCTAACGACAGCATGAAAATGAGAGACGGATATGTACGTCTAGGTGGGAGTGCCTGATGGGCCTCAGATGATAGATTTCTCTGAGAGCCAGCTTTTTACTTTTGTTCTGAACATCCCGAAGGAGGGTTGCATTCTAATGGTAGGTGGTAGAGAGTCCCAGAGTTTGGCGGCTTGAACTGGGAAGCTAGCACCACCTGCGGTTTTTAAGTTAAACCTCGGGACTTTGAGGAGTTGGGAGTGGGTAGATCTAGTAGGACGAGCTGGTTGGTATTTGGAGAACTTGTCGGCCAAGTACATGGGAGCAGAGTTAGACAGGCATTTGTCGGTGATTGCTAGAGCACGGAGAGCTATTCTGTTGCGCACAGTCAACCAGTTCGAGTTCTGTCTTAGTTTCGAGATGTGGCTGGATATAGGAAAGCTTGATGCAGACCTTAGTGAGTTATTCTGTAAGACCTGAAGTCTACTGAGATTGAGTTCTGAGGAACCTAGGAAGAGCGTGTTACAGTAGTCTATTTTAGAGAGCGCCGGAGCTCTTGCTAACTTCATACAACTGGTTGGGGAGAGGTAAGATTTACACGCGTTAATCAGCCTATTGGTGTAGGCTGTAGATGATGCAATAGCGCTAACTTGTCTTTTTAGTGATAAACTAGAGTCCAGGTAGACTCCAAGTGTTTTTATTTCTTTTGCGACTTTAATTAGGTTGCCGTCTATATTAAAGGATGTGTATTGTATGTCGAGTTTGGATAGGCGGGCTTGCGTGCCGACATAAAGAGCTCCATTTTTTCATCATTTAGACAGAGGCTGTGGGCCGCCATCCAAGCCTGGATTTCGAGGTATATGTCATTGATTAGCTTAGAGTCATTTTCATAGCATCCTGACAGCGTGATGAGGACCCGCGTGTCATCTGCGTAGTTTGTGTAGGGGACACCCAGGTTGTCGAGACGGTCGAAGAGGAGCTTTGTTAAAATGTTGTATAGCGTTGGTGAAACGCAGGAGCCTTGGGGTACCCCACAGTGGATGGGAATCGGGTCTGCTGAGGCAGAGGCAGAGAAGACTCTCTTGGTACGGTTGGTCAAGAAGGATTTAATCCAGTTGGATGCATTGGTGGAAAATGCTGCTGCTGTGGACAAGTGCTCAGTAAGGATCTGGTGATCAACCAGATCAAAGGAAGCTGAGAGGTCTAACAGGAGTAGGATAGCTAGTTTGCCTTTGTCTTTGGCCTCATCCATCTGTATTTTCAGATTCAGTAGGGCAGTCTCAGTCCCATGTCTAGGCCGAAAGCCAGATTGGCGAAGGCCGAGCAGGTTATTATCTTCTAGGTGTTTCTGGATTTGCAGATATGCAACTCTATCCAGAATCTTCAGAAGGAAGGGGACAGTAGATATAGGTCTGAAGTTGGTCAGTTTATTAGGGTCTAGCGAAGGTTTTTTAAAGAGGGGCATGACCCAAGCCTCCTTGAGATTGTTAGGGACCTGGCTAGTATTGAAGGAAGTGTTTATTAATGTTGCGATGAATGGGGAGAGTTCCTTGGCTGCTTCCTTGATAATGGGTGCTGGGCAAACGTCTCCTTGGCATCGTGAGGGTTTTAGGTCCTTAATGATATTTTCAACTTCATTGGCTGTGACTAGGGAAAATGCAAACGGTGGGCATTTTGGTGCTTTTTGATTAGGTGAGTGCTTGGGAGGGATGTTACTAGTGAGACTAGTTTTTTTTTGCTTCAATTTTCATTTGGAGAGAGGCAATTTTGTCGGAGAGGGCGTTTTGTATTTTAGCACACCAGGCTGCGTCCTTTTTGCAGACCTCTGAGGGAGGGGCTGGGGACTCCAACTCTCTTAGGATGTTAAATAGCTCCTTCGACTTTGATTGAGCATTGAGAATTATGTTATTGTATGTTTCTTTTTTAGTGGCGAGGATGGAAGCTTTCTATGTGGCTGATGCTGTGTTGTATAGAGCTTTATTGTCAGGTGTGGGCGAATTACGCCAGTTGGAATCTGCCAATCTTTTTTTGTTTCTCAAGATTTTGAGTTCTTGGGTGTACCAATTGTTGAGGGGGGCAATTGGTTTAGCCTTTTTTAGTTTGAGTGGTGCGATCTTTTTCAAAGCAGTCTCAAAGGTGTTGTGGAGGTCAACTAGGTTAGTGGTATCTAGATTCTTGTAGTTAGATCTGTCCATGATGTTGTTGATCAGAGGGCTCAGGTTGGTCAAAGTTATGTTCCGGGCATTCCTAGATAGGGTAGGGGGGCTAGGCTAGGGGGTATTGGTGTGATTCCCTGGATATCGAAGGCTATATAGTGGTGATCTGTCCAGGGCAAAGGTGTATTCTGGAGTATTTTAATGGAGCAGTTGAGATCAGATAACCAATCAAGAGTCCGACTTTTAACATGTGTCGGCTCTGTTATGCGATGTTTCAATCCGAGTTGGGAGATGGAGTTTCTGAGGGAGAGGGCATTGGGGTCATTATTGTCCTGAAACCCAAGGTTCATATCTCCAAGTAGTATGATTTGGGAGCCTGGTTTTACATTGGCTGTTAGAAGACCTGTAATGTCTTCCTCAAAGGAGGAGATGGGGCCTAGGGGCCAGGAGACGAGATTCAGTAGTATGGTTTTGGTCGCGGTTAGCAGGAATTTAACTGAGAGGAGTTCAGCTGAAGGTAATTTTGCTAGGATAGTGTCACTCAGGCCTAAATTAGTTTTGCAAATGAAGGCTAGTCCTCCTCCTCTTCCTGTATTTCTATCAGATCTAGTGATAGTGTAGCCCTCTGGCAAGGCTAAGGAAAGTGCAGGGCCTGCTGCCTGGTGAAGCCAGGTCTCTGTGATAGCCAGGAAGTCGAGGCTGTTTTCAGAGATGATGTCTGCAATGTTTGGAGCATGGGCAACTAGTGATCGTGCATTGATCAAAGCGCCTTTGATAGCTGGTGATGTTGCAGGTGTAGTGCAAAGAGGTGTCTTAAGCTGATTGGCGGTGTCCTGTGGTGACAGGGTAGGTTTCACTGTAAGGCCGGCTAGGGGAGAGTTGGGCATGGGTTTGGTAGGTTTGGCTGGCATTTGGGAAGGCCATATTGTGGGTGTTGAGTGGGAAGTGAATCGAGAGCCTAGTTTCTTATTTCTAATGTTAGTGGGACAAGGTATTAACGGAGTGGGGGATTGGCGAACCATAGGATCCACTCTGTTGGACTTAGTTGCTATAGTATCATTGTTGTAGGTGTTGATTATAGGAGTATGGTTTTCTAAGGGCTGGAGCGGGGGGAGGAAGGGTGAGGGTGTGATGGCTTGGACTAAGGGGAGAATAGTTGCCATAGTGAGGGTGACTGTGTGAAAGGCCGCCATGGGGGGGTAACTGGGTAAGGCCTACCTAGAGTCCTTAGTGTGCTGTGGTATAGGGTGCTAGTCAGGGTGCACAGTAACATAATGCAGGCAATAAGAATGGCAAATGTTATTAATGATTAATAGCTAACGGGATAACTATTGGCTAGTATGAAACAAATCACAGTATCAAGGGGTCAGAATGCACTATAGCGTATGAATAACAAGTGCAGTGAATAGTTAGCAACAAACAAATTGCCTAGCATGAAACAAATCACAGTATCAGGGGGTTGGGATGCACAATAACGTAATGCAGACATCAAGGATAGCACCTTGAGATATTGGCTAGAGTAGCATAGTGATCAAGACTTCCGAGAACAGTGGTATGGGACTGAGGCGGGTCACCGTAGTACAATTAGGCATAGCAGTTGGGGTTAGTGCAATGATATAGGAATAATGTGAGACACAGCAATATGTTGAACCTGGTAGGTAGACTAATACATTGCTATAAGCCCAGTGCGGGTCACAACCGTGCAGTAAGCGTAGCGCCATGTAGCTAACCTTGGTGGGTAAGGGCATGAGTGGCATAGAGTAGATCAGTGCAGGGCAGAGAGGTACACCATAGTAAGGGCAGAGCTTGGCTGACAAACTAGGACGGTGCTGATGTGGGTCGCAGTGACGATGTATATGCCAAGGAAATTATGCATCGGTGTGATCAGATATAGTAAGATAGTAGGCAATATACATGCATACAGACATTGTACGATCAGAGGTTCAGAAGTGAAGACAGATGGCAGCGGAGCGTGCTTACCCTGGTACCCGTAACTGACGGGCTGAAGTATAGGCAGTCCAAATGGTGAAGGTGTCCAAGGGAGGGATCCGCAATGTAGGCAGGCTTTGTTGCAGAGTGAGTGGTGGTGGTGTTTAGGCAGAGTAACGCGTCCTGCGGCCGTGACAGCATCAACAGGCTCCGACAGGCCAGAGCCTTGTAAGGAGGGCTTTTGAAGTGGACATTTAGGACATTTATCCAAATGTTTATCTTTTCAATCTAAGCGTTTTTTTTTCTTTTCTCGTAAGAAAAGTGCCCTTTTTCAAGTTCATTCCTTTGCATGTATCGAAGGAAAATAATACTAGTGTTTTGCGGTTTCAAGTGTTTCCTCGCCACAAAGTCTGCAGCTTTGATTCACTCGAGGGATGCCAACTTGCCCCCCTATAATGTCCATGGTATTTACCATGTTGAATTTGATCTTCATGTATCTACGCAACATCTGGCTAGAGGGGTAAGCATGAATATAAACTGGGGATGATATTCTAGTTTGAAGATATTCTATAAAAAGAGTACTGTTGCACGTAGTTGCGAGATTAATAATGTTATTTGTATGGTCATAAGACTTTAAAAATTCCTTTGCATGGCACTTAAATAAATGCACACGCATCTCAGTATTCAGAATTCCAGATCTCCCAGCCTTGGTTTCAGCCATCACTAACAGCCGTGAAAAACGGCTGCTTCTGCTCAGTGCGTCCAAACGCAGATTATCCCAATATAGACGCCCCGATAAGGCGCCTTGATTTGCCCAGGCACGCCTCCAATACAGCATCATATATTTAAGCATAACTGATTTATTAATACTAAATATGCAAAATTATAAGCGGATGTAATCAATAGACGTGAATGTCGGGAGCCGCAGCAATCTTCGCAATGATCAGGCTTCAAACCTGGCCAATTCTATGCTGTATTTAAACGCCCACGTTTCTGCTCTGTATGCTATTTTGGGTCGGTAGATGGTCAAGACAGCATGTAGAGAATGGCTGACATTTTTAGATAAAAATGGACTTAAAGCCCCTATCTGTTGTGTGCCGCCATAGTAATTTACTGTCCACAATCACGCCTATATATGTATAAAAAATGTTTTCGATCTTATCATTGTTCAGGGTCCAGCAGAAGCGTCTGAGTTGAACCCCTGGTGGAGCAAAACCATTACTTTGGACTTCTCACAGTTGCTCGTCAAACCGTTCAACAGGGGTGTTGCTAAGTCTGGAAAGGCCCGGGCTACGCTGATGTTGGAACTGTCGGTACTGGGGGCTAGCTAGCCTTTTGGTTGTAGCTCTTGAGATTCTATCTGGGGCTACAACCAAAAGACCAGGGGCTATAGCCCCCTTACCCCCCCTAGCAACGCCTCTGCCATGCAACATGGAATATCTAATCAGGGCATCTAACTGTAACAGGAAAGATGTAGTCTAATATCAAGAGGTCATCTGCATATCCAAGCCAGGCTGCCGACAAAAACATCCCAATTTAGGTAAGTATGTGCTCTCTTACTGCAATGCCATTTCTAGAACAGCCAAATATAAGGTAAAAAAACATCGGAGCTAGAATGCATTCGTGCTTAACACCCCAATGTGTGGGTAGCCAGTCTGTAGTGTCACCGTTGTTGTTCAGGCATACTCTGACTCGTGTATCTAGATGTAAATGCCTAATCAATGTAAGCAAAGCACCTGGAATTTTCCATGCCCCGAGCTTTCGCCACAGCTTTTCCCTTACTAGAGTGTCAAGCGCAGCACTATCATCAATATAGGCTGCGTATACTGGTACTCGGCAATCTGTTCCAGGCGTATTCCTCTAAAGTAACCAGGGGAATCAGATTATTGAAGGTACTACTATTTTTTCGAAACCCTGTTTTATTATATGGCATGATGTTTTGTATCTCCGTCCATTCAGTTAATTCCTTTAGCAACACTCTGGCAAAAATGTTGGCTGGAATATCTAGCATTGACAGCAGTCTATAATTCCTGGGTTCTGATCTCTTTCCCTTTTTGTAGATAGGCGCAATGTTTCTGTCACACCAGGTGTGTGGTAGTGTGGCGGTCTGGCTAATGGTGCAGGACTTCAGCCCAGATGGCTGGGTTCAATTTAAGCAGGGCATTACAGGTGGCGTCTGGTCCAACAGCCCTGAGTGAGTTGGATGTTTTAATTATAGTCTCCAATTCATCAATATGCTATTATATGCCCAAATATCATCCCTAGGAATATCGCCATTATCAAGCCTTTCCATTCTGGGTGTGTTTGCAATGTAGCTTAACGAATCACCATTAGAGGCCCCATTTACTGGAGATGATACCCTATGTGTGTCATTTATCAGTTTCCAAAATGGTCTGGAATTATTAGTAATCGCGTAGTGGGCAAGATCTAGCCATGCTGCTTTTTCCTTTGACGACCGATACTTTCTTACCCATTAATGATACCCACTCTTCCTACTCTTAATAAGTGCTGATGTCAGCCACTATACGCCAGCATTATAGAATTCTTGACCGGCATTTTATTATCCCTCTGCAGCTGTCTCCTTGCTTATTGTATGGCACAGTCATACCTATGTCGATTTCAAGGTTTGGTAGAGCTCAGGGCTATTACACTCGAGTGGCTCCTTGCTGTATGCACGAGGGCATTAATAGCAGCTAGTAACTTACTAAATTCCTCCATGGCAATTTACCTGTTCTCGCTTGCTATGCCCTCTGAGTTTTGTATAAAGCTTGCTAGTGCAGTTGTTGCCAAAACATTGGCTGTACTTAGTTTCAGGGATTCCACCTGACTCTATTTTGCCCTCCATTGACATGTAATAACCCAGACTTAGGGCCTCAAAACGAGTTGGGCGGTAACGCCGGTGCTATCAGCGCCAGCGGTAATAGCCCTACCGCCAAACCCCCCCGGCGCTAGTAGCGCCGGATCACAGGTTTGGCAGAACGGGTATTGCCCATTCCTCACTGAGCCCATTCGGGAATTCCCCATTCCCCATTGGGCTCACTGGGGAATTTTCACGCTCTTATCGCCAGTGGATTTCCCACCTCAATTGATAAAGCCATCTCATTACCAGAAGATAATCTTAGCCAAAAATCATTGGTATTAAGATGAGACTCATCATCGACAAATCTACCAAAAAGTCTGGCCCTGATACTCCAGGTCCCAAGACAATTAGAGAATAAATGCTTAATAGTCTGGACTTCACTACTAGGGCACCTGTCACAAATTGATAAGGTCCCCCCACATTCAGGCACAGGTTTCTGATGCATCCAATAACACGGCTGAACTTTCAAGAACTGCAGGGAACTAGACAACCCCTCCTCAGTGTCCTCCTCCCTTTCTCCCTCCCAGGCCCTTTGCAATGTACTGGTCTCACACTTTGCATCCAAGCCCCAGGAAATCCTTACCACCCTTGCTACTCTTGCTCAAAACCCATCCCCACCCCATCACCTCCATCACCCCCTCCGTCCTCCTTCTCCTACTTCATCCATGTCACACCTGAAGAAGTTACCAGAGTTGTTTGCTCCATGAAGGGCTCTTCCAAGCAGGTTTTCTCCCTGCTCATCCAGGACCATCAAGGATAACATTGTCTCTTTTGCCCCTGTTTTCACTGATTTCTGCAATCACCCATTCCTCACAGGATCTTTCCCCTCCTCCCTTAAGCACTCCCTTGTGTGCCCACACCTGAAAAAAATCTTAATCAGATCATATCTGACCTGCCAACTACCGCCCTATTTCCATCACCCCCTTCCTGGGGAACTGCTGGAGAAGTTAGTTTTGCCACAAACCAACTCACACACTGAGCTTGTTGGTGGTCTCCACAACCATCAATCTGGATTCTGGTCATCCCGAGGCACGGAAACTGTTCTTCTGAACACCTGTGAAGAACTGCTCACATTTCTGGACTCCAACTCTCCAGCTGTCCTCATCCTTCTCGATCTGTTCTCTGCCTTTGACACAGTCAACCATCCCTTCTTCATACAAAGGCTCCACGATACCCTTGTTATCTTGGAACCAGCACTGGACTGGCTGACATCCTTCCTTACTGACCGCTCTTCCCAAATCATCCTGGGCATCTTCTCCTCTCCTACATCCCTCTCCACCTGTGGTGTCCCCCAGGTTCTATCCTCTCCCCCTTGCTCCTTAACATCTACTTTGCTCTGCTTCCACATCTCATGCCTCCTTTCCTCTCCCACTTGCTCCTTAACATCTACCTTGCTCTGCTTCCACATCTCATGCCTCCTTCTCTTCCAAATTCCAGTGTTATGGAGATGATACTCAGCTCTTTTTCAAACTCCCTGCCGACCCTCTTACACCCTCCATCATCCCTGACTGCCTATCTGCCATACAGTCCTTGTGCACCGCCAACGATCTCTGCCTCAACACCTGTAAAACTGAGATCCTTTCCATCTGGTCTTCCTCTTTGGGTTCTCCCACCGGTGCCCTCTCTGAAGCCAGAAACCTTGCAGTCATCTTCGACTCCTCCCTCTACTTCCTCCCTCACAATCAAGACATTGTCAAGAAGTCCCACTTTCAGTTCTTCCTTTTCAAAGGAATTCCCCCCTTTCTTACTTTCCCCCAGAGGCTCAATGTGACCCAAGCCGTGGTTCTCTCTACGCATGACTATTGCAATAGTCTCCTCCTGAATCTACAATCTTCCACTCTGTGACCACTCCAGCTAATCCAGAATAAGGCATCAGGGACTGCATCTCTCCTGCACTAAAAAGTCTTCACTGGCTCCCAGTAGTTGCACGGATTAAATTAAAATCCCTCTGTATTATTCGCAATGTGGTCTGGGCCCGGGGACCACACTATCTTCAAATTCATCTTACTGTATACTCCCCTTCTAGACCACTACGTTCCTCTGGCTCTAACTTTCGGTATTTAAAGCGTTTTGCGTTCGGCATGTGGTCGATCTCTTTCGACAGCTGGCTCTCTTCTATGGAACTGCTTCCCTCTCCCTCTGCACCTTGAGCAGGATCTTCTTACATTCCTCCATACATAAACTCCTTAAGACTCTCCTCTTTACCTCTCCATCCCTTCTTCATTCCCCTGCTAATCCCACAGTTGCTGTTATTGGTGTCCGGGGCCCTTATGCATCCTCAGGGCCCTGACCTCCGTCACCCAATTGACCCAGCTCCTGTCTATCGTCTGCACTTGCACTTTCTCCCTCCGCCCCAGGTCTCGCACTTATACCCCTCACGGCTCCTGGCCGTGTAGCACTCAACATTCTTAGCACTTAATCTGTGGCTCACACATGAACTCATACCCCTCAGCATAGACCCCCTGCCTTCTTCCTTGCTGCACTTGTACGTTCTGATTACTCACAAGGCATAGTAGGTTTGTCCTGTTTTCCTCTTCCCGCCACTGCTCTTTTTGTGTTTTTAATGTATTTTATGTATTTCCCCACTCCTTCTCCCTCCCTTGCCCTGTGGGCACTTTGAAACAGTGTTTTCTTATTGTATAACCTAAAAAGCAAACAATAAATAAATAAATAAATACGCGTAGATACTGGGATGGAAAAAGCCATTTCACTCTCTTCACACCAAGAAGCGAATCTCCAGCTGTTTCTGCACCCCACGTGGGGACACAGAGATGTCCACAGAACCTGGAGGAAGTATCAAAGACCCTGCGCTTACCTGGAGCCAAGATGAAGGATGTTTCTTCTAGAAAGAACATCTGTGAGGAACCTGAAATCTTGTCAACTGGAAACGGAAGCCCCAAAACGTGTGGCACCTTAGACCAGAGACTGTCCTGACACGTTCAGCTTGACTTTTGACTGAAAAAGAAGTTCTTTGTTTTTCAGGATGTTGGAAGGAAGAAAGGGACATTCTAAGAGGATTTATGTTACAGTTCAGAAGAAATCCCGACATTAATTTTGTTATGTTTATGTACAGTAGTTGGTCAAAAGTGGGAATACATTTGCTTTATCCGTAACCCATACTTGTTCAGGTCTGTTCATCAATGGACATTATATCAAAGTACCCACTTGTTATGGTGCACAATGACATTAAATGAGAAACATTAGAGCTAGCAAAATTACTACAATTGTGCCACTGTACCCTAAATATATAAATAAACAAGCAAGCCAGCAATTGAGGTAGTATCTTCCAATTCTGGAGTTTCTTCTATAGTTGGGCTCCTTCCATTCATTTGAAGGCATTTGTTATGACAATGATACTAGCATGTAAAGTCTCCTTTCAAAAAATATTTGTACACTTTACCATAACATATTTGTGCCCTATTTGAATTGCAGGCGAACAAAACAAGAAATTGTTCTACAGACTTATTTATTTACTTGGGTTTCATAGAATGTGATGCAAGTGTATCTGCTTCAGAGTGCAAGTGATCCAAGTATCCACATGTAAGGGATATGTGCCATAGCACATTGAAAGATTATCATTCCGAAGTGTTTTGGGGAATATCTCTCTCCACTCTTGTAGATTGAAATGGTGATGCTTGCAGAAAATGATTGCAGAATAATTCCAGATATCCCCACATGGTTAAAGGATGGATTAATGTTTCCACCCTCACTTATGACTCAGATCTAAACACAAAAAAGAGTATCTGGTCCAGTCCACATGCACTAGAGGTCTTTGACTTTATTATGTAGTTTGATATTGATGATGTTGTAAGTGGATATCCCCAGATTTATGCTAATTGAGGACCTAGTTTAAGGCCAAATATGACACTCTTGGGGCCCGATTCATTGAAAAGAGCAATTTTGTCCCGCATTTGCCACCCACGAGAACGACACTGCAGAAAAAAATGTGCACCCTGCATATTCATGGAATTTAAAGCGCAAAGGAACTGTATTCGAATGTCGCATCCAGAATGCCTCTTAACGCCCCCACGCAAAGCACAAACAACCCGAACCGCTACATTTTCACCCTCACCCTGGCGAGAATACACTCACTCTTCAAACAGTGCGTGGGGCCCCACAGAAGCAGGCCTGCATCTCAGGGACCCCGCGCAGGGTTCCCCGTAACAGTTGCTGCTACCCCGACAACATGTGTATGACATTTCGTAACTCGGGTAAGACTCTGAAAATCTGCATGCAAACCCCCATAAACCGGCACAGTAACCAACTATGCAGCATACGCGCACCCCTAAGTCTGATCGGAACCATGTCGGCGTGCACACACCCCTAAATCCGACATGCAAACTCACCTCCGCTCTGCAAATCCTATGTGCAAGTGTCCTTATGCCTGCCTTCAGGTGGAAGAGAAATCGAGGGATTTGCATGGGCATTTCGTAAGTGAGAGGTTGCGTGGTCACATCCATGAATACGCTTTGCTGTGCCCATTTGTGGGCGTGCTGTGGACTGCCTACGGTCCGTCCTGTGCATTCTATTCCATGCATCGACTAACGTGGATTTGCACGCAGTTTGGCACGCAAGTACGCTATTTTCCACGTGTAAATAGATAATTAATATGTTATACATTTTTCTTCAGGCACTTGCATAGTGCATACTTCATGGTTATTTTCCAAGCCACAAATTATCGGTAGCCACAACAATTTAGCATCACTTAGCCTGGATGCATCAATTCGTTTTCCTAAATTCCAATTTCTTAATGCTGATTTTTAAAATATTATATGAAGCTTTTGTATTTCTAAGTTTATAGCTGTCAATGTTGGTGGCAATTTTATGCAATTATATTTTTCTTTAATTACAGTACCTTTTCTCGACTGACTTTCAAATCATACCACTCGTGGCTTCATTCAAAGTCCTGCTTAATTCATCAAATGATAGTAAATCTAGTCGTCAATTCAATGGCCTGACCAAGAAGCTTCATATTATCAGACGAGATCTTATCTCGTTTGTTTTTCCACAAATGAAAGAAAAACAAATTTACACAGAGAAGAAATTGCTTCTCTCATAATTCGACCCTCTAATGTCCACATTCAGCCACAAATCCCAGGCCATACCGTCCTTCATCTGTGTTGGGGAATCGAAGTTGTCCTCTCTTCTTACTGATCATGCTGGTCTCAAATTTAAACATAGCATTTTCTATTATCTGAGAAAAGAGTTCATGTTTACGGCATGAGGCTCAGGTGACTTTGCGATTTCAGGCTCTTTTCTGGTGGCGATGGCATGTAGGCTCATGTGGCGAATCAACATGGGCTCATAGGTCAAGTGGCATTGCGAGAGTACATATATTGGAGTACCCACACCTCCCCGCACATAGGAGTGGGCTGTGCAAAGCCTTAGGCATCGGTTTTTCTTGTTCCTTGGGGGCAGCCATGCAACTTTTTGTAGCAAGTGTAGAGGAAATGCTTTTGCGCGCTACATGTTCTGCTTTATCTTGCAGCTGAGGATATTAGAGCAAGTTATAGAGAAGCAATATCCTGATGGCTTGATAGACTCAAATGAGGGTCCTTCTGACATCCAAGACACTCTGGCAAACTATGTTCTAAGTGACTCAATAGCAAATCCTAAATATGGGGAATGTAACCTGTCCCAGATGTCAGAGGACTACACAGAAGCATCATTCTTGTGTATCAAGATGTTGGCAGAATACCCTGGGACATTGCTCTCTAGGAATGCCTGTGTCACGCCTTTCAATGACCCTAAAATAGCCACATTCTTCTCTGCATGTGGGTGCAATGTAACCAAGGGGGTTGAAAGGGCTTAGTAATCCTGCCTAGATAGCCTACTCAATACCTTAGGCCCACTGGTTAAATTCTCTATCTGGCAGAGGAAGTCAAGGCACTAGGAACATCCTTAGATACAGAGGAAATCAGAAGCTGGGCACAAAGGCCACTTTTTGTTTTGAGGAACGCCAATGCCTCTGTAGTGCAGGAGAGATAAAAAGGTATCTTCCTCAAAACCAGACCAAATGTAAGGGACTTAATGGATTGTAGAGGACCAAAGGATACTGGGGCTCGCTTGTTTGCTAACTAGTTTGTCAAGGATCTCACAAAGTATGAAAACCCCTTCCCCTCACTAAATAGAGTTCAGGTCTTGCTATGTAAAATCGTCATTGCCGGGTCTACTGCCAAACCCCTCTTTTACTGGCTTTGCCTAAATTCCTCAGCTAACGTGTGTTTTACAAAGAAATGTTTAAAGTTGTAGCTGAGCTGGCCAATGGCAAAACCTGGAAATTATACAGACATCTGTATAACATAACAGAAATAATAGGGATGTTGTATCTCCTGACAGATAATACCACTATTAGCAACAATGAAAGGTACTCACAGGTTGTTTGTTTCTGTAATATGGTGAATATGAGAGTGTCCCACAAGGTGTCCAGAGGCCAGATTCTGGGCTCTGTGCACCTCTGGGGCAGCACCCTTGGGAAAACCTTGTGGGGCTGAAAATCCGTCTGGCAGTCGGAAGTGGCTCCTCGACACGTGGTGAAATCAGTACTGGTTGGAATGAAGACAGAAGGATTCTGGTTGCTGTAGCCCGGTGGCCGGGGGATAGGAAGTCTGACACGGCTCTGGTCCAGGGAAGCAGGAGCAGAATGACTGTAAGAGGAAGCAGGAATGTGAGAGCTCCGGAAAAGAAAGGACGGAGCAAGCTAAGGTAACTATAAGGGAGGCAGAGGAGGCAAGCAGGAGGGTCATGGTGAAGGCGAAGGGAGCTAAAAGCTAAAAGGACAAGGCGGAAGATAGGAAAAGTAGAAAGAAGCTTGTGGGAGGTTGGCAAGCCGGGATAGTAATAAGGAAAGAAAGTAAGATCAGGCAAAGGAAAAAATGAAAAGTTTACAAGAACCCCAGAAGGCAGAACGAAGAAGGAGGCTGACTGAGATAGGCTAAGGGAACCGACAGCGGAGCGGAGTGGAGCAAAGTCAAGGAAGGAAAAAACAGACTAAGGAAGGTGGCGGAACAAGAATTTAGCACATAAACCAAAATGCACAAGTGCAAAGGGCAGTGCTAAAAGGTGCGAAGTAGCGACGCACCTGCCTGTTCCTTCTCGAAAGCTAAATAGGAACCGTAGAACGCGGAGGTCGCCATACTGGATAAAGGCTAGACCGGATTATGAGTTCTTTAGAAATGGAGCCCAGGAGATACCATCTTGGTTTCCACCTTTGGTACTGCGGATGATGTTTCTTCCAGCTCATCCAGAACGATCGGGAGGTCCTCTAACAACCACTTTTTTCGAAGAAACCAAGAGGGCAGTCAAATCCAATAATGAGAATTTGATAGTGGAAACCTTGATCCTTGACCCCATCCATTTATCAAGAGTTGCAGGAATCTGACAATTAAAAGTGATTTGGACCCCAAACATTATCTTAACTATATGTTCCCAATCTCTAAAAGAGCGCAATAAGATAAATTTAGATTGGACATATTTCCTATTGCAGCACTCACCCACAATTGGTCTCGGGACTCTTCTAATCTTTGTCCATTGTGTACTACGGAAGTTGAAACTGAAATGTATTTTTGTTGACATGCCCAGCTATTGCCAATCTAAGAAGAAGATGGCTTTACGCAATTGTTTTCAAACTCCAGTCATGCTATCCTGTTGATGCCTATTTTCTGTGTAAATTCACAGTTCATGAGGATGTCATTTTCGCTGTTTTTAGATTCTTGCATAGGGCTTGGTGTTTTCGATTTAAAACTATCACCTGAATCAATTTCTGTTTTATTATAATATAGATTGTTTTTTTTAATTATCTATGAATTGCACTCACATGCTACTAATTGTCATATTGAGTCACAAGTGCCTCCCCAAGAATAATGCCTTAAAGACATCGCCTGGTGCACATACAAAAAGCTCTTCTGGACAAAATTGCCTTGCTCCAATCAAAAAATCGAACAAATGCAGTTGTACCTCTCTCCTGGTCAACCCGCGCAGATCCCTATATACTCAGCACAGAATCCTATCACCTACTTTGACTTTGCCCCAGTCTGAACAACGGAAGTGTGGAAAATTATCACAAGCCTCAAACCCTCTAGATGCCAAGGTTACATGTGCCCAGCCTCTTTCATTAAAGAATGCACAGCCAAAATTAGCCAACTTAAAACTAACAACCTCTTAGGCCCCCGCCAATCAGGCTTCCACCAGGACATGGCACTGAGACAACCTTGTTGGATCTAAAAATACAAATGAACAAGATCAAAGACAACTGTAAACTAGCACTCCTCTTCCTGCTTGACTTATCAGCGGCCTTCGATTTAGTCACCCATAACATACTATGCAATCATCTCGCCTTGACAGCTCAATTTTCAACTATTTTCACACATTGGATACAGTCCTTCCTTACCAACAGAACTATGAGAGTCTTTTCACCCACTGCAACAGCGTTACCAGCCCCAGTCACCTGTAGAATACCGCAAGGATCCTGCATCTCACCTACACTCTATAATATTTTCGCAAAACCACTATTTGACCTCTTTGATGATCTGGGTGTCCCCTACACTAACTATGTGGATGACACCCAAATCCTCATACCCATAACATGCACCTATGACCTCAACACCAAATCACTAAATGAAATCTACCAAAAGATCCAGGCATGGATGGCCCAACATGGCCTCTGCCTTAATGAGGAAAAGACAGAATTACTCCTCATCAGTTCACAACACCATCTAAACAAACTTGACGCTGCCTTCAAATCCTTTACGATTGACGGTATCACAATCAATGTCTCTAAGGAGGTAAAAACCTTGGGCAACTACCTTGATTCTGCCCTCAAGTTAAGGCCACAGCGACTGCGGCAGCCTACATATCTAAGCTCATTAACTCCATCAGACCTTGCTTGTCTTCAGTCAGCTGTATCACACTGGCCAGAGCTCTCATTTTATCCAGATCAGACTACTGCAATGCCAGGGGGCAATAGCTTCCAAGTGGTAGCTGCTAAACACTGGAACACACTACCATCTCCACTAAGATCTGAATCCTCCTTCTGGGCCTTCCATAAAAGCCTGAAAATGTGGCTATTCACACAAGAGCAACTGAATTAGCATAAGCCTCATCGTATACCACTAGTAGATTTTTGCTTACCTCAGTTATTTGCTACTAGCCTATCTGTACTTCTAATTTATACCTTATATGTATGCATTAACATGTGCTGTACCACCAAATGTAACCTCAACTGATAAGTGATACATCTATTTGCACTGCTAACTTGTACCTATATCTATGCATTAATATGTGTTGTACTACCAAATGTAATCCCAGCTGATAAGTGCCATGCCTTTACACAGTATGTACAATTCAAACGAATTTCAGTTCCTAGATGCCTTAGGGTTAAGTGTGCTCTACAAATGTCAAAATAAATAAATAAATATTATGTATGTAATGTATACATTGGTATTACTTATGAATCGTGTTTTTTCCACAGATGTTTATGTTATTGTCTTAGTTTCATAAAATAGAGTATAATGTTTGCATGGCACTTTTATGGGCTTGCCCAAAAATAAAGTTTATTGACTGACTGACTGATTCATGCCCGGGTTAATTCCAAGATCTACTGCAGCAGCAGTTGTTCGACTGGACATAGTGCATGTTTCTCATGCCCCTCAAGTGAGAGGCAGATTGAGTGCCAACCTACTTCTCAGTGTCCCAGGCAATCTTTCTCCTATCAAAGAGCCCAGTGAAGTTCCAGCAGGTCTTCTGGCTTTATAGGTTCCAGAGCAAGAGCTGGATTCAAGCGGGGTAGGTGTTTTCCCACACTTGCCCTGATGGTCCTTTAGGGGATGGTTACAGTTCCTTATAAATAATTAGCCACACATTTCTTGAGTTTCTTGGGTTCTAAAGTTGGTTCAGGTTTTCAGGTTAGAGATGTTGCCATTGTTGTTCAGCAGAATGCCCCGGGGAGTAGCTTTGTTCTCGAAAGGCAATCATATGTTAGTGTCCCGAGATGTTGCAGATCAACTCTAAAAAAAGCAGTGGAAAAGTCTGTTAGGTACCAGGGTTGTTTTCTGAACAACATTTTTCTAGTCAGGAAAAAGGCAATCTTTGAGGATGAGTGATCATCTTAAGGGATCTAACCTATTTGTTGGTATACCAGCATGTCACGATGCAGATGATTGCCACTATACTGAGCCCGGAGATTGGTTCTGGAAGCTGGACCACAAGCATCTCCTACCTTACAATTCCAATCTACTTATGCACCACACAGGCCTTTTCTTCAGTATATATGGGGGTGTTTACTGAGGCGTATTGATCCGTTTCATGCAGGATTACACAGGTGCCTCATTTCCTGCTCACATTGCTGCAAATGTATCATATTGTACTGTTAATCCATACAGATGGGCACTGACCTCTAGATATGCTCCAGTTACAGTTTCCCACTTGTGGAGCATGACTTGGATTGCGGGTTGTAAAAAGAGATCACAGATTCACACACGCTTCTTCCAAGTACACTTGTCTGTGGGATGTCAATTGTACGTTATCCTTATTCAGAGAATGTCGGATCATGTAAACTCTTCCCTTCAGACCCTTTTGGTCAAGCTAGCTATTCTGATGTGTTTGTTGTCCTGCAGGAGGATGGTGGATGTCAGAGCACTGGATCTTTCAGGGAAATTCTTCTCTTAAAATGTCAACAGGTTTCATATTATCATAGGACTAAGACAGGCTCTGAAATTAGAGATTTTGCTTGCTTTACAGAATTCCCTAAGCTTTGTGTAATTCGTTATCCCTGAACATATGAGCCTCACACCGCCGACCTATGGAAAATGCTAAACAGTTGTTCATCATTTTGTATACCTTTCTCCCAATGTCCTTTTCCACTCTAACTAAATGGGTATGCTGAGTTTTATCTTACACAGGCACTTCAAGGTTAGTTTTAAAGGTCCTTTGAATGTTCATAACAGAAAATGTGGTACTGTAAGGCGTGGGCTACCAGATCAGGCATAGCAGGAACAGGAAGGGAGATAAAATGTAAGAAAAATTTAGCTTCAGTCATCACATTGTAGAAAAGTTCCAGTTCCTCTTAAGTTATTTGTAACCAGTGGCACACCCACCAGCAACCTTCAGATATACAATCTCAGGCTCCAAATGCAATCTCAGAACTCTCCCACATCATCATCCACAAAACACACATCCTTTCCTATGTTTCTATTACCACAACAAGACACAACACAAACATTCTTGCCATGCCATAGAATGTCAATTATTCCTAGTGAAGTTACAACAGAGAGTCGAGATTCAACTAATGGCACAGAGGTACGTTTTATCCCAACGTGCTTTGACCCACCCTGATCCTAGTGTGCCTCTTGCAGCCGCAGAGGGGTTAAAGCTGGACACATTTTTCTGAGATTTTGAGTGAGGTCTCTAGATGTCTCATTGGATTTCATTGACTTTTGTGTGTCTCCTCTTTTAGCTTAAAAGGGTGTTGGGTTGAAGAAGAAGGTACAGAGTTCAAAAGAGGACATCTTGGAGCAATCAATATAGATAAAGCTCTTGATTGCCTGGGATTATTGAAGGAATATAGATGTTACAGTGCAGAATTATGGGATCAGATGTTGGAAAAATAAATAAGAGCATAAAAAAACATTATTAAGAGTACATTATAGTTACTAACACATTTGGACACAATCTTAAAATTTATAACAGGTTGAAATATATTAACTGGGAACAATATATAGGGCCTCATTACACGGAAGGTGGTAACCATGGCGCTATTAGCGCCATGGTTGCCGCAGGAATTTACCGATCCCGCCATGGTGAATGGCGGAATTACCGCCCCATTCCAAGGTTGGCGGGGCCTTAATTCCCCAATCACCATTGGCCCTTCCACATTCTCATTTGAGCCCCCATAGGGCTCAATGGGAATGGGGAAGGCGGCAATTACGGTACTGCAAATTGTGGTGCCGTAATTGCCTCCAAGGTCCCTTTGCGGGTCCCGTTCTTAATGGCTGGTAAAACCAGCCGTTAAGGTAGGGACTAGCAAAGGGACCTCGTAGTAGGGGGTTAAGGGATTACCGGCACCGGTGCCCTTACCAGTCGCAGTAATCCCTTACCGCCATCCGTATAATGAGGCCCATAGTCAATTATAGAGCGTGCATTTACCTGCTGGCATACATAAGTAGTGGTCCTTTTGCTTTAAACCTACCATTCTGAAAACTATTTCTTTTACAGAAATCAACTAGTAGTTACCCCCTGGGATTGCCCAATGGATTTTCCTAACATACATATGGTAGATTCCATATGTCATCTAATGATGTTAAATCTTCATCCTGGTACACATCTTTTGAAATCTAGCAATAAAATCACCTAGGATTTATTTGATCCTCCAGATACTGATCTCAAAGCGGATCATGAATCATAAATAATTCGGCAAATAATGAGAGGTAATCCTTTCCAGGCAGCATATAAGTATGTATTATTGAAAAGATTATACTCCAAATTTAAACATTTCCATTTTACAATGAGGATTTTATGTCTGTAAACATGTTATTCAAAGAAGGGAATTTCATACTACTGGATGGAAATGTCCTAAAACCCACTTTTAAACGGCCTGCTTTCCAGTATGGTTTTCGTTCATAGAACAGTACGATTTGTCACAGTTATATTTTCTGTTGGTTATGTTTCTTGGAGCGAAGAAATAGTATTGATGGGTAGAAAGGTAAGTGTGATTTCTGTGAAATGATCCTTTTCACAACTCCCATTTACACAATGGGAGTTACAAAAAAGATCTACTTTCTCTCTCTGTCCCACACCCAACTCTTCTTTCCCCCACTGACTGTCTTGAAGACACCCACAGAACTCTGATCCTTCTCCTTTGTCTCCCATCTCTTTGTTTCCCCACTCTGCCTTACTGGAGGACATCCCGAAACACAGCTTCTCTCCCCCTTTTCACTTCTCTCCCCCTTTTCCTCCATGTTCTCCTGCCCTTTGTCCTCCGTAATCCACTTACCTCCTGTCCTTGACCCACTATGCCCCAATCCCCACTTAGCGCTCCTCTACCATCACTGGCCCAGGTCTGCCCTGTCCCCTTTCATTGCCCTGTAGGGCATAATAGATGTTTCATACTCACGTGTAACATCGACTGCACAATACAAGGAGCACACCACGTAGGCATTACTTTGTAGTTTATGTTCCTCTGCTATATTGTATGATGAAATCCTATGTCTGCATAAATCATCCATGTTTCTACTGACTCATACAGTAGTAAAAACACACAATGCTCTATGTAATTGAGGCCTATATTCACTTTTGTCCGCATCCTCAGCATTATGTTCAGACCTTTCTGGAAGTTGTGTTTGCATTCCATTATTTACATCGATAGATGATCCTATAAAGAAACATACCAAGTAGCATTTGCTGGATTCATAATCCTACCATCCTGTTTAGCATTCTTAGTACTGAAAGTAGTTTCTCTTTATAACAAAAACAGAAACAATTGTACTAGATTTTAACAGATCATGCTCTGTATGGTAGTATTACTTATAAGCTAAATCACACTTTAATTAAGTTCTAAGTTCTTATTCTGTGATTGTTTAAAAATACTTAAAATGCTTTGAGGTTTCACTTAGTATTGCCATTAAATTAGCCAACATGCGTTTCAATCCACATGACTCTTCCTTATGGCTACACAACTTAAGTGGTGTTAATGTTGATGAATTGTATATAATTGATATTATCAAACAATTTACAAAAATCAATAATTTGTGTTATAGTCAGTTCACTTTGAGAAATTGCACTAATGTGTAAACATATGTGCACAATATAGTACACAGTACACTTCACATTCATTTGCTTTGTATTTCAAATATTATATTAATAATAAAGAACATCATTTTAAGAAGAGGGAAAATAAACATGTTACTAAAAATTTTTTTTTTAAAAAATAAAAAAGATTGGAAAAGTAAAAAGAGAGAAATTTCAAAATGGCATTGAATGCTAGCGAATACATGATTTAAGTCCGAACAGAGGCTGTATTTGAACCCTCTAAGGTAAGAAGAGTGGTTAGGGACCACCCCCCCATAAGAAATGTAACATGTGATCTACTTGACCAGTCGAAGAGTTCGTTAGTAATCAGAAAGGATGTATAACACAGAAAATTGATTAGGCTTGTTCTGTTCTACATCAGAGTTCCTAAACTGATATGAAGGTGATACACAAGATTGTTTCAAATATCCCCAATAATATAGACACCTAGAAACGGTTTATGCATGAGAAATTGGACAAGTAAAAGCTAAGCCCATTAGCATGAAAAGAAGGTGTGTAAAACAGAAAACATCTTATGCTTTATGATTTAGGTTAATAAGGAAAGAACAACAATTATTAGCTCTTGTGACTTGTTGAATGAAGATCCATGTAGGCAAATTCACATTTTACATTACATTAAAGGGCATAACAGATTTGCTGGTGAACTGCTGGACCAAGTACACCGTTAATTAGATATATGATCATTAATTCAGCAAGCTCGGTGGTGAAAAATATTTCACTATGAAATAATTAAGGTTTAACATGGTAGGAAATCAAATTGAGTGTCCTAAAGAATATTTAATATGAAATGGGACTGCTAACTGAATTCTACAAATTGAAGAAAATATCAGTGTTATATGAACAATTATATTATGTTTATATCTGTGACATTACTAAGAATATCGTTTCTTTTCTCTCTTTTTACTTCTCCAATCTATTTTATTGTTTGTAACCTTTTTAATTGTGTGTTCTTAAGCAGATGTTCTTTATTATCAATATATTTGAAATGGAAAGCAAGCGGTTCACGATATTTAGTACATATGTTTACATAGTTCTATGTCCTTCCATCGCCAGGGTTTTTTTGTAGAGTTTTTTTGGTTGCTGATTTTTTGCCAAAAATAGAATCGAAATAAGATTTTAGTTTAACTAGGGGTGTTCTCCCAATCCACCTTTCAAGCGTTTTACTACCTATTCCCCACACCACCCCTTATATCCCTTTACTACATCCCCCATATTTTTCGATGAGTTTCTTGTGGCAAAAATCAACACCAAAAAGCTCTGCGAAAAAAACCTTGTGATGAATGAACATCGTACCATTTACACATTCGTGCAATTTCTCGACGTTAACTGGACTATAACACAAATGGTTGATTTCTGTAATTTATTTGATTGAACAATAGTAACATCACAAGACTACTAACATTACTTAAGTCATGTGTCCAAGAGGAAGGATCATCAGGGTTGAAGCAAGGGTTGTCTATAAATGGCAATACTAAAATAAACCTCATAGCATTGTAAGCCTTTTGATATAAATACATAATGAATAAGACAAGGGTGTGGAAGCCCCTGCTCCTAGAACAAACATGGGTCAAATACCCTGTTCTAGGGGATTTCTCCACTCATGAGGGTCGACAGCCAAGTTTTAGCTCACTGCTCCCTTCATGTGTGTGTCTGGGGTTACTGTTGGTACTATTGTTCAGAGGAGAATCTCCTAGAATTTCAATGCTGGGCGGCCCATGTGGGTGACACCAGACTGATATGCAAATGGCAATTTCTTCTCTGTGAAAGGTACAGTGAGCTAGAATGTGGTTTTAGACCCTCATGAGTGGGGACTGTGATGCTGGAAATGCATCGGAGGGACAGAGCCTCCGTATCCTTGTCCTTTATTGCTTTTTATCGTGTGTTCTGTTGTGTTTTCCATGCAGGAGTTCATGTGGGCGGGAGTACAACCCTGTACTCCTAGTGTATGTTTTTGGGTACCTGTGGGTGGCCCAGAGAGCAGAGTATGGGCTGGTAGCAGCTCCGTGCTGAATTGACCGGTACCCTGAGCATCCTCCTTCTTGGGATGCCCAGGCCCTGTCATTTGGAATCAGTAGATTCCTGATGGAGACAAGATGGCCCCCGTGGCCTCTTGCCTTCCATCCCCTGTTACCTTGGTTTTCCCAGAGGGCCCGGAAGCCCTGACACTGTCCCTTCCCCCTGACTGGCTGTTGGGTGGAAGTTCCATATATGGTAGTGTGGGGAAGTGCCGACCAGACTGGCTGGATCTTTCCAACGACCGAATGTTGTGGGTACGCCCATGGGGTGGGACCTGGGTGAACAGAGTGTGTGATGAATATGCATTTCTTGTTGTGGATGTCTAGTATCTGGTATGTGACACAAAGACTGGGACAGCCCTAACCAGAACTGGTATGAATGCAATGTGGAGTGTTGAATGGATGGGTCCTTGTCCCAATACACATTACCTGTTGTGAGTGTCTGGAGAGAAGTGAATGACCTGAATGTACTGTGCACCTGATTGGTTGCCTGACTGCCTGAATGCCCTTCTGAGTGATTGGTTGCCTGAGTGTGACCCAGCAGAAGGAATGGGAGACCAACTAGTATATCTGGGGGCATCTCACTGCTAGAAATCGTTCAGAAGCTGAAGTTGAAACTGACATTGAAACTGATGCTTAATCTTGAAGCCCTGCTGGAAGAGAAGAATTGCTGTTGCTCTACTTCATTGATCTGAAAGCTGTCATGTCTCCAAGAACTGATCCAAGAGAGGACCTGGTAAGGAGACCTCTTCCCGAGCTACGAGGGACCATGGTGCACCGCTAACCTTCACCAAAGCTCCCTGGAAATCAGACCCTCGAAAGGCTGCCGACCGGAGAAGGGGACCGCTGAGGAGAATGGAGAGAAGCACCAGACAGTCGCCGTGCTCCCTTTGCCTAAGAACATTTGTTCCAAGGACTCCCTTGTTCATCACCGTCGATCGCTTTCATCCTGCTGGAGAAAGTCAAGGATGTCGACGACTGAGGAGAATCTGCGGGGGCGTTTCCCGCCACCCGAAGACCTCAGAGATGCTGACAAAGCTACTGAAGCTACTGAAGCCAGCCGTGGTCACGTCCTGTCAGTCGACGCCAGACGCCAACGACTTGACGCCCTTGCTGGGACAAAGTTCTTCATCCACTCTTTGCAGCAACTAACCCTCATCGCTGAGGTGCACCGCATGCCTCTCCTTCACAGGACGTTCACGAGCTTTCATCAACTAACACCGCGAAGATCGAAGCTGCTCCCTCGATGACCACCGTTCACCTTTTTCTTAATCTCGGAAGTTCGATGACCCATGGCTCCTGCCTGAAAGGGAGCACACTCAAGAAGGGTCTGTCAATTCCCAGATGAAGAACTCTACAACACAAGGTACATTTGGGTTGCAGAACTATAGAAGAAGATAAGACTCTAATAGAAAATATACAGACTGGGCTTGTAGTGCACCTTCATTTACAGGTTTCCCAGGTGGGAGGATCCTCATACAGAACTGTGCCTGACGGTAGGGGCTCAGTATTCTGCCAATTGTCTAATCAACTTGTCTTCCTCCTCCTAAGTCTATGGTTGATATTATTTTGCTGTGTTGATTCGTATGCTATTTGAACTGAGTACAGTTGATGAATTTTAATGGAATCAGAGTAATAGTGGTACCACCTAAAACTGTATATATTTATCATTTCAGAATTGTCGGAGCACAAAAGGTATTATAGTTATTGTGTATATAACCTTGAACCTTATTTATGTAAAGAACTGTGTTTTCACTAATACAGTGTGTGGACATTCCTTTGTGGGTGCTTGGGGACTAAACGGTACTTAAGGACCAGCCTGCATCACCTCCTGAGAAGCTAGGCCTTGATTGCTCGTCCATTGCTACCAACAATAGAGAATCTTGGCTGAGGTCCTCTGTGCCTCTCCTCTGCCATAAAGAGAGCAGGAGCACAGACGACCCCCACTGGTTTGTTTCTTTACAGGGACCTACCCAGAGAAAGAGGTTATTTGGCTGTGTTCATCTCAGTAGAGGGGCTCCCAGAGCTATGTATACATAATGAATAAGGCATTACTTAAAACATAAGTGTTATTTGGCATTACATTTACATTGCTATACAGAGCGCAATCTGTGAAAATCAAGTACAGTTTTTTCTGTTGTTGTCATAAAGTTTGGGGATTAGGTGAAAGTAGCCCCGCTGAGTACCCGATGTGAGGACTTGTTGGGCCCGTGCTCCTGTCCTTATCCTCAATAGATCCTTGTTAACTACGGCGAAACTAAAACATAAAGAAAACTAACAAATGTTCTGGTGGGGGAACCGATTCTACACAACTGATGCCAAGAACGGGCGGAATCGCTGCCTCCAAACGCTCCCAGCGAGCCACAGACGTTGCGCCCCTCGGGCCAGCCAAAATGGCAGATGGCGATGAGGTCTAAGACCATTAGTGATGCGCGGCCCGAGTACAACATCCGAATGCTGGGCAGAGTGGCGGCGGCGAGCGCCACCGCAGAGAGGCTACTGCTGTGTGGAAGCCTGCAACACTTAAGACGGATTGCGGCTTCGGAGGCCGGGGCCGATCGTGGAAGACCAGGTAAAGCGAGAGGAGGCGGGGCAGAGGCATAGCAGAGGTGACACACGACGGGCCCGACTAAGGCACTGACACGGAGATGCCCGGGAGCAGTCACCCAAGCGGCAACCAGAGACCCGACGGAGCATGAGCGGACCGCACCAAGGCCAGGAGCGAGCCATCCGGCCCCAAAGAGAACTGCCACCGGCGTGAGGTGAGCTGGGGAGAGCGGGGGGCAGACCCGGAAAGAACATCAGTGCGTAGCTCCCTGGGGACGAACCAGAGCTCTCCCGGATGAAGCGGAGAACGACCAAATCAACTCTGCATTAGACCTGCCACCCTCCACCCGCACAATACCCAACGGGAGGGGGGCACTCAGCAAGGGTGACGATTAGGAAGAGACTCCCACAAGGGCAGCAGAGACGATTTTGAACAAACACGGAGTCACTTCCCTGTACAAAACAAAGCAGACACCAACACATCACAGTAGTGCTGCGATGGAACATAAGATCTGAAGGGCTATCACGAAAGTGAGAGCCAACAAACCCAAGCACAACCCTCACTACGAGGTGTGGAGGCCAGACTGGACCAAACTGCAACCCCGAATACCAACAGGACCTGGCGACCTGCTGGCTCTGAACTCGAACACGCCTGCACTAATTGGCTTGAGACACACTCGTGCTACCCATCCCCAAGGTGGTGCGGGCTGCACCGGCGACAGAGGATCAAACAGCCCCGCTAAAGCAAGCCAGCACTAGGCGGGTTTACCTGGGAGACTAGCCAGAACAGAAGTCAAAAGGCTATATGAGGGGAACTGCTGCACAAGTGCATAACTACACAACCTCCGAACACCACTGACCCCCGGAACAAATACTGGCTATTGCACTGCACAATAGCAACAGCCTGCTTTTCCCAAATCACCGCCTGGAAGACACTGCCTAATTGAGAAGCCTGCAATAACCCAGGAGGACAGAAAGGGCTCAAATCAGATACACTCTGGATGGGAATCACAGAAAAACACACACACACAGGCCTAAAACACAAGAGGACTGGTGCAACCTGGTAAACCCTTGCAGCCCCAATCCGCAAGGCAAGCAATGTCCCCTCCCAAAGAAAAGTGCAAAACTAACATCATGGAATCCTTTGCAGCAGCCCGCCCAAAGGAACAAAGACAAGAAGCCAAATTGCCTGAACCAGCCCAGGGTGCCCTTGAGGAGCACACCAAAGACGAGCAGATACTAGAAGCAATATCAGGACTCCGCTCATTCATCAACACCAAGATAGAGGAAGTGAAATCAGACATGCAATTAATGCGCCAAGACATGCGCAACCTTGCAGAACGTGTGACAACCACGGAATCGCAACAAGAAGAGATATCTGCAGTGCTGAAAGAGGTCCGCACCAAAGTGGAGGAGCTGGAAAAACGCAACAGAATACTGTAAGAAAGGGCCAAGGATGCCGAGGGAAGATCCAGATGCAACAAGGTAGGGACGCAACCCCACAAACTTTGTAGAGACCCTGCTACAACAAGAAGTAGGTGCCGGCTGCCGGCAGACTCTCCCAAGGGTTTGCCGTTAAAAGAGCACACAGAGCACTCCAGAAAAAGCCACCACCTGGCTCGCACCCTCGCCCGATCATAGCTAGGATCCTAATCTTCCAAGACAGGGAGGTTATACTACGACATCACGCGAGGAGGGTGCAATAAGCAGAGACAATGCAAAAATTACAATATACCCGGACTACACCCCGACTGTCCAAAAGGCGAAAAACACCTTTGTTCCAATCAAGGCCAGGTTGCGACAGTTGAACCTTAAATACATGCTACTCTACCCCTCTAGGCTCAAGATCATATACAAAGGGTGAGCCATCTTCCTAGAGAACCCAGCAGCAGCAAACAAGTGGCTCGAACACAACAACATGGCTGATGATGGGGAGACAGCGGCACGACCACAACACTGACATAGCAGGGCCCCACAGGAACGTTTCACCCATGACAAGCAACCACCTAGCCCAAAACCATTGCCAATAGGGACGGGAGATCCACCATACTGCCTGACCCATGCAGAATGCCACGACCCCATGAAAAGACAGATGCAGGCCTGTTGCCATCGCATCTCAACCCGCCAAGGATGGCTTGGAAAGGCCAAGAGCTGACAGGGGCACCCGAGCACCGCCCACGAGGCGCAACTGCTGGGCGCAGTTGGTTGAGTTCACAAGCTACTGTTTAAAACGTTTGTTATTCTTTGCCACGACACACATGCGGAAACAATGGACATCGGAGGTGTTGGTCAGGACAGCGCAACACGATGATGGCGGCTAATGTCAGGGTGATGACATGGAATGTCAGAGGGATGGGCTCCTATATGCGTAGGAACAGGATCAAATCATACTTGAAAAGGAAACACGTTTCCATTGCCCTACTGCAAGAAACGCACCTAACAGCTAAAGACACTGCTAAAATGACTGAATGGTGGGGAGGACAAGGATTTGGCGCTCCCTACTCCAAATGCGCACGTGGAGGTTACACCTGGATTGATAGCACAGTGCCCTTCAAGCTGCAGTCAAAAGAAGTGGACAGTGAAGGGAGATACCTGATACTGAAAGGCAGCATTGAACAGCAGGAAATATGCATAGTCAACACTTACCTCCCCAACAACGGCATCATGCGTACCTGTCTAAGATAAGTGCCAAATTGATTCCCTATCGTGAGGGTCTCTTCATGGAGGGGAGCGGGGGTGATTTTAACAGTACACGAGATTGCACGTTAGATAGATCTAAACCACTAACATTGTCAACTGCCCCTGTCCAGTCCTCACTGAACAGAGTACTCGAGAACCTAGACCTAGCTGAGGTATGGAGGGAACGTCACTCGAACGACAGGGCATACTCATATTTCGCATCTCCCCACACGCTGTACACTAGGATTGACTACCTGCTTGTAGACAAACAGCACCTGCCCCAAATGGAATCAATATCCTACCTGGGAAGATCCATATCAGACCACTCCCTACTCCTTATGGAATGGAAGGCTCGAGGCCCAGACCACCCATGCCAATGTGGCGAATGCCGACAGAAGCCCTCACAGACAGGGCCTTCAAAGAAGACCTCCGAGACAAATTACAGGAATACCTAGACAACAATATAGGCTCCGTTAAAGGATGGGATACAATATGGGAAGCGCTAAAAGTAGTGACTAGGGGTGAGGTCATCGCCAGTGCTGGGGGTATAAGGAAAACCTTATGGAAAGAACTAGAAGCCTGGGAAGAGAAGGAAGGGAAGCTCGAAACCGCTGAGCTGAAAATGAGGGAAGCAGAGGATGAACTTGCTATAGTCAGGAATGAGTGCCAAAAGGCGTGGGCAAGATTAGCCAAGTTTGATTACATAACCGGGGCGTGGCTAACTAGCCATGGAGTAGGAAGTGCTCCGTGCTGGGCTCCTGATGTTCTGACGACATCTCACTAAATTACGCTTTTTCAACTGGCATGTGTGCCTTGAAATCACAGGATTGAGCATCGGAATACCTATTCTACAGGAATCTGAAAAGGAGAGTGAGCTGGGCTTGCGGATCGCAGAGAAAAAATATTTCTTGGCTACAGTCGTGAAGATACTTTGTCGCCAAGATGGCGGCACACAAAGGGAAAGCTGATCCGAAACGAAACTGACGCTTGGCACTGTAACGAGCGTCTGCAAGCGCCTGGCTGCGCACGGATACTAAGTGTCCCCGCTGAAACTGTCAATATATAGCAACCCCGAGGTGGATTGGAGTTGGCGACTTTGCGATGTGAGGTCGCTTGAATAAGCGACACAGAGTTTGTGGGCACACACTTACGGCTGGACCCCGCTGTGTGTGAAATCAGGGGCGCCGGCTGTACTTGAAGGACGCTAGGAGGGCCTTGGACCCCGTATCGGAGGAACGGTGCCTCAGCAAGCGTCCGCTGGGAACGCCTCGCTGTGTATAGCCGGGACGGCTGGCAGCGAAAGTTGGACGCGGTGCCGGTCTGTGGGCAGGAAGGCCGCGCTCGCAGGGAGAGGGAAGTCGGAGGCACCGATGGTAAGGACCGCCCGTGGAACAGACTTGCGTTACACAAACTTAACATATCGAGGCAGTGCAAAGTGGCTTGAGGAGACACTGCGGACTGTGATGGCCGTGTCATAAGGCCCCGCTGCGTAGTTGGTACGGCAGCTGGTGCCGAGTGATTGAGGATAAGCAGAGACAAGCCTGCATACGTGCATTACCGAAAGAGGTCGCCAGCAGACGTGCAGAGGTGGATGTAGGAGGGTTGATGCTAAAGCGTGATACGGAGGCAAAGTAAAGTTGCATAAAATGGCCTGTGAGACATAGGAGGCTAGTGGGGTGCACGTTGGTGCACCACTAGTAGAAGCACCGTGGCGCACGGAAAAAGGCCAGGTACTGATTGCCAGAACTGAATACCACTCTCCAAAGTAGACGCTTGACCTAGCACAGGCCGCATGGGCTCAGGCAGCTCGACGATGGAGGCTTAAGCCAGTGGTAGGAATATGTGGGAGGCCGCAATCCATTTGCAGAGCGATTGCATGGGTTGTAATTACACAAAAATCAAGAGATAAAGGCCCTAACAACCGGCGGAACCTGTGGAGCTGACAACGACATTGAGCTGGTGCCGCACACGTACGTGGGGTGACATCATGTCGGTGAAACCAGCGAAGTCTAAGACCAAACAATCGACAATGGAGGTCTTCACGAAGACGCAGAGGACCCCTACTACGTTGGCGCAGAGCAAGGATGCGACTTCTACGGAGGAAGCCCCAGAGGGAGACAAACATCAGATCCCGGAGGCTATAACGGAGTTGAGCACGAAATAGGGCTTGGCTATGGAAGACCTACGGACAGCCCTGGAAACTAAAATTGATGCGGTGGGGACTGAACTCACTCTGTTAAGACAAGATGTAAGAGCGCTGGCTGAAAGAACCAGTGGTTTGGAAAGCGCAGTACAGACCAACACAGAGGTTAGCACTAGTAATGCCAAGGAAGTCCATGTGCTAAAACAGAAGGTTGCCAATCTCGAAAATCGAGTAGAAGAAGCGGAAGGGAGGCCGAGAAGAAATAACATACGGGTTGTCGGCCACCCGGAGGGGGAAGAAGGCCAGGACCCCACTAACTATGTGGAGAACATGATCCTCCAGGAGATAGGGGCTGACAAACTATCGCAAGGGTTTACGGTGGAACGAGCGCATCGTGCTTTGATGAGGAGACCACGACCTGGGGCTCCACCGAGACTGATCATCGCGAGGATTTTGAATTATAAAGACAGGGAAAAGATTCTAGAATTCTTTCGTAAAGGCGGAACAATAGAAAGAGCTTCCACTAACGTCACTGCATACCCGGATTATACGATGCTGGTGCAGCGGCAGAGATACAACTATGTGGCCGTCAAAAGGAGGCTGCGCGAAGCAGGCATTAAGTACATGCTTCTGTACCCGGCGAAGCCTAAGGTGTTGCATAGAGGCAAAGCCCTCTTCTTTGATACTCCAGAGGAGGTGATGGCATGGTTGGATTTGCAGGGTTGCCCGGAAAAGGAGGTGGACCGAGACCGGCGAGATGGTGATTCCTGAGGAGCTTGCACCATTTACATAGGGGGGTAAGTGTGTGGGTGATCCTGTCTATACGGGAAATGAGACTGGTTGAACATTGATTAATATGCGGGCCTTGAGCTCGGTACGGACTGGAATATAGTACAAATGTATTCATAGTGGTCTAGCATTCACATAAAGCGTATTACATGTAGAAACAGGAGTAAGGGAACTGGAGCAATTCCCCCCCCCCAAGTATTGTTAGTTAAGCGGCCACTAGGACGGCTTTACCCTGCTGGGCCCTGAACATAGGTGTGTGATAGTCGGGGCTAGATGTGGGAGTGCCTGAGATCCAGGAATGGAGCTGGGCGAAAGTTGTTTGGGGAGGGGTGGGAGGAGGGGAGTTTGGTATGTACATAGTTATGGGGAGTTTAAGTCTACATAAGAGCCTATATGGAAGAGCTAGAGGGTTGTATCTCTATTGCGTGAGCGGGTGGGATTGGCTAGGAGGAAGGAAGATGGGTACTAAAGAGCTATGGGAGATCTTAAGATAGTAACGTGGAATGTCAGGGGACTTAACAGTTATCTAAAGAGGAACAAGGTCATGCTATACTTGAAAAGACAAAAGATAGATATTGCATTGCTGCAGGAGACGCATTTAACGCGTGAAAAGTTGGAGCTGGTTGGGAAAAAATGGAAAGGTACTGTAGTGGGTTCCTCGTACTCTGCCTATGCTAGGGGAGTACTGGTCTGGGTGGCGCCGCACGTTCCATACCAGCTGACACAGGAAGTGGTAGATACTGAGGGGCTGATGGTTATAGTGAAAGGTGTGGTAGAGAATAAAGAGGTGTGCATTGTAAACACGTATGCCCCTAATCAAAACACGGCAGCATATTTCAGGACCCTGTGCACCAACCTAAGTATGTGTGTGGGTAGTGCAGTGATTTGGGGAGGGGATTTCAATTGTGTACTGAACCCCAACGTAGACAGATCTGATGACAAGATTGACAGGCCCGCCCCAGCAGCTAAAGCATTGCAGACGCTACTAGATGATTTTGGGTTGGTGGACGTGTGGAGAACGAAGCATCCTGGGGAGAAACAATATTCGCACTACTCAGCCCCGCAGCAGCTGCACACAAGACTTGATTATATTTTTGCCACGCCAGATGTAGTGATAGAAATTTTGCAAATAGAATATAAAGCGAGGGTCCTGTCGGATCACTCGCCCCTGGTCCTGGGGTGGCAATATTGCCGCCCTAGGGCGCGGATTCCGACATGGCGCCTCCGTGCAGAGGCGCTCAAAGATCCAGTTTTTAGAGAGGATATCAGAGATGAGATTATCAATTATTTCGAGGTGAATACAGGCAGTCATGACTCGGCGGGCACACTATGGGAGGCCTTCAAGGTGGTGATGCGGGGGATTGCCATTGATAAATCAAAAGGCCTGCAGGGTGGGGCCCTGGCTGACCTACAAAGAACAGAAGATGAACTAGAAAGAGAATTAAGAAAGGGAAATGTCGATACGGAGCTAGTGCTTAAACTACAGCAGCAGTGTGCGGAACACTGGGATAGGCTCTGCAACCTGAATTATAAAAAGTATGTTGAGAGACAGCATGCGGGTGGGGATAAAACAGGCTGCCTCTTAGCGTGGCTGTACAAGAGTGAAACCCCTAGGCCCCCGATTAGGACAATAACCAGAGAAGATGGAGAGGTAGCAGACACCCAAGAGGGAGTCAATAGGGAATTTGCGAATTACTACAGGGAACTCTATGAGGACAGGGGGTGGCAGCCAGGACGAGATACGTGAAACGTGAAACTTTGCAGAATATAGGATTGCCCAAGATCAGTGCAGAAGAAAGAGAAGAGCTTGATGCACCAATTACTTTGGAGGAGTTGGAGGAGGTTGTCAGGCAGCTGCATACCAGTAAGACCCCAGGATCGGATGGGTTCCCTAGTGAATTTTGTAAAGCATATAGAGAGGAAGTACTCCCCCCAATGCTAGAAATGCTTAATGAGGCGTTTGAAGTGGGACGGTTGCCTGAGTCGCTCAGAGAAGCGATCATAATACCGCTCCCCAAACCTAATAAACCAGGGCATAGCTGTGGCTCATACAGGCCATTATCGATGCTGAACAAGAACGGCAAGATATTGACGGCTGTCCTGGCAAACAGATTGCAAAAAGTAATTTGTAAATTAATACATTCAGACCAAACGGGCTATGTCCCGACAAGGAATATAACTCACAACCACCGGCAACTCCATCGGGTGGTAGAATAGGGGAGCAACAATGAAGGGGAAATGGCGGTTGTGTCTTTAGACGCTGTAAAAGCTTTCGACTCGGTTAGGTGGCCGTGGCTGTTGGCGGCCCTGGGGGAGTATGGGGTGGGGCCGGGCTATATCAAATGGGCGAAGATGCTGTATAGTGAGCCACTAGGCAGAGTTTGAACGGGAGCGGTGATATCCGAGAGATGGCAACTTAGTAGGGGCACTAGACAGGGGTGTCCCTGGTCTCCTATGTTGTACATTTTGGCTCTGGAGCCCCTGGCGGTATACCTCAGGCAACAATATGATACGATAGGTATTGAGGTAGGGGGGGAAAGACACCTGATATCCCTATATGCGGACGATTTGTTATTATACTTGAGATACACAAAAGAAAATCTTCAGTATATTCTGGAGGTGATGGAGAGGTATGCGGGGCTTTCCGGCATAGCGGCGAATCCCCAAAAATCTAGCATATTCCCGTTGGGTAGTTATAAGGGAACCCCTGTAGAAAGATTACCAGTGTTGTCAGTGCCGTGGACAGTTAGTTCCTTCCGCTACCTTGGAATAGATGTGTATCATACGCGGAAGAGGAACATAGACATAATACTGAGATGGCTATTGAAAAAGTCCGTAAATCTATGAGGTTTTGGGGGAAGCTGCCCTTAGCAATGATGGGACAAGGGGCGATGCTTAAGATGGTGGTCCTGCCTAGGCTTCTGCATTATTTCAGTAATATTCCATTTATGATTCCTAAGAGGTTTTTTGCTAAACTAAACGGTATGTGTAGGGACTTCCTGTGGCATGGCACCCAGAACAGAGTGGCGCTATGGAAGTTGCAGAATTTCCATAAGAAAGGGGGGATCAAATTGCCTAATTTTGAGGTTTAAATGTAGCAGGTCAATTACAATATGTGGCCACATGGCTCTCCGATGAAGCGACCCCTGAATTTAGGTTGTTTGGGCGAGACTGTACCCCGTTCTACTTGAAGGAAATGATCTGGTTGCCTGAGTCAGAAATGGAGGAGCGCTCTGGGATGATGATGCTAGGGTGGAAAATGTGGCGCCGAGCATGCCGAATGATGGGGGACCCGCTTCCGTGTTCCCCGCAGGTACCGCTGGTTGCTTTGGTAGGGGGAGATAAGCAACTGAGGGTGATTGTCAGATCCTACTGGGAGTCGGTCGGGCTGGTAACATTAGGGGATATCTGGCAAGAGGGGACCATCAAGGATTTTGAAGGACTAAGGGAAGAGACGGGACTGCATGGGGGCCAATATGTTACGTATCACAGGTTGGTGCAGAAAATTTGGAAAACATGGCCTGAGACAGTATTGGCGGAGGAACCAGACGCCATTATGGGGACAATATATGACATAGCGGAGGGAGGGCACGAGATTTCTAGATTGTATGAAATGGTAATGACTAAGGTTGGGAAAGAATTGACGCATTTGAGATTGGATTGGGAAGCGAAAGTGGGAGCCCAGATGGACGATGAGATGTGGGAGCGTGCCCTAGGATACCATAAGAAAGTATCAAGGAATGCCAGATTGAAGCAAATACAACTGTATTTAACGCATAGAGCATATATGACCCCTCTGAGGACATCTAAGTTTAGAAATGCTGGGCGACAGGCATGCCCTAAGTGCGACGTGGAGAACGCTGATATGACACATATGTTTTGGTCATGCCCAGTAATTGAGTGCTTCTGGAGAGAAGTGGCACAAAAACTAGCTGAGAAAGGGGTCACGCTCGTCATAGACACTGCATGGGCCTGCCTGCTAGGAGGGTTTCCCAGGTCACGGAAAATTAAACATTTTGGGAAATTGAAAGACTTGGCATATGTGCTTGCAAAGCGGAGGATTGCCATGGGGTGCAAAAAGTGTCACGGACCACGGGTGGAGATGTGGTGGAAGGAATTGCAGAAATGGGCGGAGGCTGAAACTGTGGTATGGCAAGAGGCAAGTAACATGAATGGGGAAGAAGAAGTGGGTACCCTGATGGCATGGAAATTATTAATAGCTGAACTATTTGGAACAATATTGGATCCAGCGGAATCCGAGGATAGTGATACCCTGCCTCATGCAGCAGATACGGAATGTGAAGGACAAACAGGCTCGTAATGGGGGGTGGGATTGGGGGGGCAGTGGACAAGGACTGATTGATGTTTATGTATTGGTTGAGAATTGCACTGCATGTTTGGTTGTATTTTTTGTTGGTTTGCATAAATTTAATAAAATTCTTTTAAAAAAAAAAAAAAGTTTGATTACAGAACCAGAACCACTAGAGCGCACGCAAAAGGCGATACACCAGGCAGGCTCCTATCGTGGCTATGCAAAAAAGAACACCTGAAACATGCGATCATTGAAATTAAAACCCACACCGGCGAGATTTACAAATCACAGCCACAAATCAACGAGGCATTTAGCCATTTCTACTCCCAGCTGTATAGTCGCACAACAGTGATACCACAAAGAGACATCTTAGACACCCTGGAAGAAATAGGCCTCCGGACACTAAACAAAGAGGACATAACCGAGGCAATTAAATCACTGTCCACGAGTAAGACCCCGGGCGGTGATGGCCTGCCCCCCGGGTTTTATAAAGCATATGCTATGACCCTGGCCCCCATCCTGCCGGAAGTCTTTAAGGAATATTACGAGAAAGGGACACTGCCTAAAAGCATGAGGGAGACGTTGATAGTGCCGACCCCCAAGCCTGGGAAATCCAGAGAAGAATGTGGATCATACAGACCACTAGCTATGCTCAATTGTGATATAAAAATACTAACCACTATCCTAGCCCAAAGACTCTCGAAGGTGATAGGCACATTAATACATCAAGACCAAAACGGGTTCATACCAGGCCAGAACACGGCAGTGAACCTGCGATGACTACAACACATAGTGGCACAAACTAAAGTCCTACGTGAACCGTATGCAGTAGTCTCCTTAGACGCCACAAAAGCCTTTGATTCCATATATTGGGAGTGGTTGCTGGAGGTCCTGAAACAGTTTGGTTTGGGGACATCCTTCATCAGATGGATAAAAATACTATACCAAGCACCGGTGGCTAGAATCAAGACTGGGAAGATAGTGTCGGGACTGTGGGACATCCATATGGGCACCAGGCAGGGCTGCCCGCTGTCACCTATGTTATACATACTGGGATTGGAACCGCAAGCTGTATATATGAGGAAGCAATTCTTCGATGCTGGCATTAGAATAGGGGTCGAATACCACATTGTTTCACTATACGCAGACAATGTTCTATTATATCTGAGAGACCCCTACCTTAACCTACCAACAATCCTAGAGGTCCTAGAGAACTTTGCCAAGGTGTCGGAATCTCCTTCAATAAAGAGAAGTCCAGCATATTCCCCCTAGCCAGCCTAGCCACACAAACCGAAACTGATCTCCCAACGGTGGGAATCCAATGGAAACTCCACACCTTCAGATACCTGGGAGTTAACATATGGCACACACCCGAACAAACGCATGGGGGTAACCCAGGGTGCGATACACAGGCTCAGAAAATCAATGAAATTCTGGTCAAAACTACCACTATCAATGATGGGCAGAGCAGCAATAACTAAAATGATAGTACTTCCAAGATTCCTATACTTCTTCCACAACATACATTACCTCATCCCTGTCTCCTTCTTCCGGGTATTAGAAAAACCCGGGAGCTACTGTGGAATAACACCAGACACAAAATATCCCTGGACATACTGACGCTACCATACACAGCAGGCGGAATCCAACTCCCAGACCTAAGCAAATACTTCCTGGCTGCACGACTAAGCCACGTGGCCAAATGGATGGCTGATAAATATACCCCTGAAACCAGGCTACTCAGGCAACATGGAGCCCCAGCGAACTTGAGGGAAATACTATGGGCCCCGGTGGGGTGTCTGGGGGAAACCCTGATGCTAGTAGAGCTGGGTAAAAAAGTTTGGACTAGAACCCAGAAGCACAGGAGAGGCACACCCCCTACTCCGCAGACATACCGATCGCAGCAAGGGTATGCAAGGGAAATGCAGATTTAGCCCGAATGAGACAATGGGAGAGACATGGCATTTACACCTGGGGAGACACATACGAAGATGGAACTTTCAGGGAATTTGAGACTATGGTGGCCAATGAGGGCCTACCCAGTGGCCAATTTCTATGGCACAAAAGAGTCCAAGAGGGCGCCAAATCACAATGGAAAGAGTGGCCAGGCAAGCCAGAGCCAGACCCATTGATCACACTACTATACAACCTAAGGGACGGCTGGAAACCAATGTCCAGGCTCTACGCCCAACTGTCGGACAGGCCCAACCCCAAAAGTGAGGCTCTGAAATCGAGATGGGAGGTGGACCTGGGAGAAGAAATCACTGAAAAGGAATGGGAAAGAATCCTAAAATACCCTGGAGAAGTGTCGAGAAACGCCCGGTTCAGACTAATCCAACTACAGGTGCTGTACAGAACGTACATGACACCAGAAAGGATAGCCAAGATCAACAAGGCCAGTGCCCCACTATGTCCCCGATGCAACTCAGAGGGAACGCGGATGATGCACATGTTCTGGGGATGCCTGAAGATCCAAAACCTCTGGTCCAAAGTAGAGCAAGCCTGAAGAAGTGCAGGTGTGACGAGATACAAATGGTCCCCGAAAGAATACCTACTCAGTGCGTACCCAAGAATAAGGAAACTGCGACAAATAGTGAAACTTATGGACATGGTGTGTGTGCTGGCCAAGAGAGCCAAAGCTATGACATGGAAATCTCCCAAGGGCCCACACTTCGAGAAATGGCACAGAGAACTGGAGCACTGGTCAAGGGCCGAAACAAAGGTATGGAGAGTGCGAGTACACAGAGTGGGAGGAGAGGCAAGCCCAACATACGAGGACTGGAAAGTGCTAATTCGAGATATGTTTCACCCGTCGGGCGACAAATCCCCCTGAACTAACCTCTGACCACTGGGAAACCATTGAATCAAACCTAAAGCCAAATATCCAGCGAAGACACCTACAGAACTATTAGACTTGGCACTTCTCTGCCAGTTCGTCACCTGGAGAGCTCCGACACCCAAAAGATCCAACAAGCAGGGACACGACCCCCAGCATACTTCAGTGGCAAGAGGACTAGTTGTTTAATTAGTTTGTTTATTGTTTGAGTTTGTTTTTCCCCACCCCCCTTCCCCTTTTTGGAAATTGATCTTGTTAACTGATTGCTGTGCAAATGTTGACAAAGAAAATGCCAATAAAATACTTTAAAAATAAATTAGGTGAAAGTAGCCCCTTTACTTGGATTAGGATTGTGACCTGTTTTCACTAATTTGCACATACCCAGGCTTGATGAGAATATCTCAAATTACCCCAAATTTAAATGTAGTCTTGCTTTGTAATTCTTTCTTCTCCATGAAAAGGGTCTAAAAAATCTCCATACCTAAGTGTCTCCGGTTATCTGCAACAAATAGACTCGTAATAAGAATGTTCTCCGATTTAAAAGTTATTTTCAAGATGCATCAAAGCTGGTGTCTGTTAAGGTTGCATATTTATATCAGCTGTGCTATTCTTCAGTGGGTGGCTGCTGCCTTTAGATGGACGGTTTGTTGTATGAGCAACCTCTGCTTTTATAACGTTAGAGACAAAAAGTTTCTAATTAAACACATTTTATAAAACAAGAGACCTATTTTTAAAGGGTGCTGAAATGTACTTAAATTAATAATAATGTAAACATTATATCCTATTAATCAATATGTTTTATTGATCCCTGATCGATACCTTCATTGCAGTATTGTTACTGTGAGAAACCAAAAGGTATCTCACCCGCTAGTCCTCAGGGACTTGTCATTCAGGTGGCCAGGACATGCCCCATCGCTTTTGGATACAGTGCCTTGGAGTGGACCAGTGTGGGAGGATCACCTGGGTGGGGGTTCTTCGGGGAGTGTGGGTGAGATAGCCAATGGCGAGACTCGGTATTGACCCTTATTTTGTTTATCAAACCCATCCTCTGTTTTAGAATGCTCCAAGATCCCAATTCCTCCACTTTTTTACACAAACTCTGGGACATGGAAGAGGATGGCTGAGAATAACAACATTGACTTGCATACATCGTACTGGCCATGTTCCGCTAATCGGGTCAGGCAAAGTCAGGCACTTAATCCTGAGTGCATACACCTGATGCCAATTAGCTCTCGAATCCTCACACGAATAAAGGCAGAAACCAAAGACACACTCTAAGCAAGATGGATCACGAGAATGAGCAGAGCTTCCGGGACGAAGGCACACCTACTGAAGCCAAGCAACAGACGACCAAGGAACGAGAGCAGCAGGCCAAAAAACCCCTAGGCTTCCCTATTGGAGGTTGTTGCCTCTGACAGGCTGCGAAAGATGCGTGGAGAAGGGAAGATCCCACAAGTGAAGATTGCATTGTGTTTCAAGGATGCCAGCGACCCTCCCGGGTGAACGTCAGAGTTGTGGAGGTGACGGAAAACACCAAACAAGAAAGCATCTCACACAGCCGGTGAGTTGGCAAGCGACCTGACAGACCAGTGTGTTTTAAAGTGAATGAAAAATAAAAGTAAAAGGAAGACGTTTAATTGCATGAGAAGGGAAGAGTGAAAGTAACAGTGAACTTTGAGTCGAAGTAGTCCTGCAGTGGTCTAACAAATAAGCCATGCACATTCGAAAGTCTTTGACATCCGAAAGGGTTCCGAGCCCGACAGAGGGGGACCCAAAGTTTATGTTGAAAGTTATTGTGAATGGCCCAAGCCCGCCAGAGTGAGACTCAAAGTGAAATAAGCAACTTCTCGCTCCAAGGCGCATGACATTTTTAAAGTGGGTACGTATATTTGCAATAACTAGTGCCTGTATTTACTCTTGTGTTTTCTGATTTCTCTAGACTGCCTGGCAGAGAGCCTCTTGTGTTCCATTCACCTTTCATCTGGTCTCACAGCTTACAATCTTTGGGGAGCGGTGGTGAGTGAAGGAAAGAATATCTCCTTGAACCTGCACTGCTTATTATTTATCCATGTTGATAAGGGCTTCTGATAGGCATAATGTAAATTAGCACTGGGCAGGGGGAAGCCAGACAATCAGGTGGCTAGGAACATGGGCTTGAACCGCCGGTGTAAGTCTGTGTTCCAAGCCACCTGATTGCCGGCTTCCCCACCACCATCCTCCCCCCCACCCATCCCCTTTTTTTTATTTTTAATCTGCCCCACCCCCAAACCTACCTTATTTGTGGCTGTGGCGGCACTTGCGTTCGCAGCCGCACCTTCCTCTTTGCTGACAAAGGCTGCCATGGAAAGGGAAGAGGGGCTCCATATGGAGCCCCTCTTCCCTTTCCATGGCGGCCATGGTGGCAAATGATTTTTCCTCATACAATGGGGCACCGCACGCATCCCATTGTAGGATGGAAAAACCTTATTATTTTAGCACCCGGGGTTGCTGCGTTGGCAACCCGGGGTGCTAATAGCCTTAACACCCGATCCGACCCGCTGGATCGGGTGTTAACGCCACAGTGAGAACTTTCAGGAACATCAACTGATTCCTTTTTTGAGTTGAAAATAGTTACATTAAGTTAATGCACCTATTTTTTTAATTAGGTTCTAAAGAAAAAGATCAAAGCCTTTGTGTTTGATTCACACAGTATTGATTTATATGTGTATTCAGTGCCCTTTTGTGATGACACGTGTTTTGATGTATAAACCGTCTTTTTCAAATCAGGGCTACATACCAAAAGTAAATCACAATCATTTGACAAAATAAAAACATGATTGGTCGCAATTGTTATGATCATTGCCAAATACCAAAGTGAAAAGCGAAAAAAATATTCAACATTGTGTGTATCCATATACGTTATGAAAAATCCAACAATTGTGTGTGCACATGTTAAACAAACATAAATATGGCCATTTTAGGGAGGGGGAAGGGTAGGAGGTTGCGGGTATTCAACAATAGAGAGAGAAAGAAAGAGAAAAAATGGATAAATCAATAGCAAACAATAGAAAGTACATTATTAAAGTGTAAAGTCACCTTAGTTTATGGTGACTTTCATTTGTACAAGTTACACTAGGTTGCAGCATGCTTGCGCATCTTACCCAGTCTTTTTGATGCACCTTGTATTTTTCACAGCAAAGACATCTTGTCACTGGATAATCCCAGTTTACCTACTGGAGAAACCCCCAGATCAATGATATGATACTTGTACAAATGTTATAGCACAAGCTTTGTTCCTGTGCTTTGCACTCTTCATAATGCCTGAGGCTAATGTAAGTTCCTTCGTATCCATTGGTTTTCATACTGTATGTCTTTAATTCCTTATTTTAATTTTTTGTTTATAAATACGTGATACATTTCAAAAATCTTTTCTCTACACTGTGTACATGAAACAGTCTAAAATACTGACTGCACCAGTTTCTACGCATATGAAATGGGAGCCATGAAACTGAAACCATGTGTGTTAGTTACATGCGTGCGTTCAAGGAAGGATGAGGAAAGACTGTTCCCTCCTATGACTAATGCGGGCAAAGTCCATGAGGGTCCGCGTGCACTTATTAATCTATGGGCAATGCGCTTGAAACAAAGTCATGGGGTCTGTGTAACTCTTACCTTCGTCCTTCGCGTTCTGTGCTATTCGGTCCTCGTTCTAGTCTGTCCACCGGCCATATTGTTATTAGGTTGGGTCGCTTGGCAACCCCGTCCTATTACTATTTCTATTTTAGTCACCATGTTTTGGCCTATTGTGCTTTCATTTTCATGTGTTCTACGTGCCTTTAGTACCATTCCTACTGCTCAGTGCAACATTAAAAGAATTTTTTTAAATAGTATTAATTGTCCTTCGCACTTTGAACTACGTGTGTTCGTAGGGCTGTAATATTTAAGTTTACACTCTACGTGTGTTAATGATTAAGAATGGTATGGTGTACAAATTTGTAAATGATCGCTCGTGCTGTACTGATTAACTGTCCTTGTAAAATATTCAAGGAACCACGGAAGTTGTAAATATAGAAGTGCCCAGAGTAAGGAGATTTCCCTTTGTAGATAAGATAATTTCAGGCTTTACCGTGATTTATGTGTCCCCTATTAGCGCTAATTGTTGGGCAATTAGTGAGTTCTCTCCTGCTTAAATGTTTACAGCAGAACCATACCTGGGATTACGTCCCTTTTGTAATCAAAACATGAGTGAATGATTTGTTTTCCATCTAAAAAACAGTGTCCCTTAAAGATTGCTGCAGTTAATGTATATGTCCCTGTCCGTGTACTCACATCATTTCGTTTCAAAGATCCTTCATATAGATAAGCCATGCCAGAGATAGCAAAAAAAGGTCATTACTAGAGATATGCCAAACCCGACCAGACATGTGTATATGCATGGCCGATAGCATTGGTATGTACATCTCATGTCCTGTGTTACAAGTGTCAAGATCAAAGCATTATATTTTACAGAAAAGAGTACATCTCATTGTCCGAGTGTAAGCCTCTTTCCACTGAGCGGAATTTACAAATCATTCTGGCTTCTTCCTGCAGTAATTTGAGTTCCTGGTTCCCTCCTCTTGGTCCCAGAGTCACTTTTTTCAAACCCACAAATCTTAAAGTTCTTTTGTATTACATTGATGTTTCTTTTGCCAATGTTGGGCCAATGGTAAATTGATGTTCTGATTTCCTATGGATGAAATGTGTTCTGTTACTCTCGTTCTTAATTCTCTTATAGTACTTCCTATATAGATTTTCTGGCATTGGCATATGATGGCATATATGCCAAATTTAGTTTTGCAGTTAATATGGTCAGAAATGTTGTGATTGATGCCGTAGTTATCTGCAAAGGTTGATGTATTGTCAATAGCATATTTACACATTGAGCATGTCCCACATTTCCTGAATCCCTTCGTCTGTTTCAGTAACCAAGTTGTTTCATTGTTTTTTTTAGTACTGGGAGTAACGAAGGACTAAGTATATTCTTTATGGTCTTTGCTCATTTGTAAATGATCACTGGGTTATAGTTTCTAACATGTGGGTCCAATTGTAAGAGATGCCAGTTCCTTTTAAGGATGTTTCTCAGAGTCCCATTGTATTGACAATAAGTGGTGATGAAGCTCACTTCCTCCATTTGGCTACTGGTCTTGATTTTCAGGGTTAAAGTCTCTGTTCTATTCAAATTATTAGTTTTCACTTGTGCCTTGGTATTGGTTTGTGTGTCATATCCTCTTGCTTTAAACCTCCTTGAGAGCAGATGACATTCTTCTTGAAAAGTTTTTTGTTCAGAGCCGTTACGACGGGCTCTGACATATTCTCCACTTAGAATATTCCTGATCACCCAATTGTGGTGACAGCTAGTGGCAAATAAGGTTGAGTTTGCCTCTGTTTCCTTTCCAAATGTTTTGGTCATCAAACAGTTTTCTTTAACATAGATTTTAAGATCCAAGAAATTAATTTAGATTTTGCTAGAAGTTCCAGTGAACTCTATTCCCATAGAGTTTGAGTTGGCTCTGCTCCTAAATTGTTCCAGACCTTCTTCTTCTCCTCTCCAAATCAATAAAACATCATCTATGAATCGAGTCCAAAATATGAGATGTTGTTGATATGCCTCATCTACATACACATATTTATCCTCGCACATCGCCATCACTAGATTGGCAAGTGCAGGGGCAAATTTTACCCCCATCGCCACTCCTCTAGTTTGTTGACAGAATCCACCATTGAAAATAAACACATTGTTTTGCAGAGTTAAAAGTACCATTTCTTTGAACATATTTACTGATTGAAATTTTGATGCAGTCTCTTGAGTGAAAATGTAATCTATTCTTTCAATTGCCGTATCATGTCTGATAGATGATGATACAATTTTCCCACCCTTGTCTGCTGCCTTGATAGTCAAACCATGATCAAATTAATGTTTGTTAGGTCTTTAATTGTGTAACCGCTTTCTTCAATTTTTGGTTCTTTGGCATGGAACATTGAAACTTGTGTTGTAAAATATTTTTTTTTATTTTAATTTCCTAACGAATTTGAAAAGGTCTATGTGCACATCTATTGTTTCAAAATTGGTGGACGGAGCAAAGGAAAAACCTTTATTCAACAGTGAGATTGCTTCTGTTTTCAAATGATGATCTGATGGGTTTAGGACTAAGTCATTCACTTGTTCTTCTTCGCCGCTTCTCTCGCCCCTGCCCTTGTTAAACACCTGAAGTCTTCTAGAGCGTCTGGGTTGCCTGTGTCTACCACTTCACCGCTGACCCCTCCTCCTGTAGTTTGTTGTTGTAGATTGGTTTGTTGGGATAATAAAAAACGAACCTGTTTCTGGAGATTAATCATGTTACTTTTCTTGTACCTTCTAATTTGATTGAGAAAACCTTGTCCCTCGGTTGTCTTTTCCAGTGTTTCTGTATCTCTCGCTTGATCTCCTTCTGATTCTGCATCTGAACTGCTAGGTGACGTATTTGGAGTGCTCTCTCTAGATACCGGTTTTGTGATTTGTCTGTATTTTTCCTGAAAAGTATAAACTTTGTCATCCTGATAATCTCTGTCATCTCGGAAAAATGTTCTAATTCTTTTTAAATTTGATTTCATCCTGGTAGTCTTTGAGGATTTCAAACATGTTCTGGTCATTCTTGTCCTTTGTTACTTCCAGGGCTTTAGCCTCTGTGATTTCTTTTGTAATTGCTTCTATATGTTGTGTTATCATCTTATGTTCTCGTGAGGCATGTTCAATTAGGAGTTCCAACATAGTGCTTAAGCTTTGATTGAGATTCTTTTCCCATGAGTCTGCTAGATCTTTGTCTTCGTCTTTGGTGAAATACGGAAAAATCAGAATCTTAAACCTCTAGGTATTTGCTTTTTGGATAATTAGTTCTTTAGTGATATGATTTATCAACTTCTTTTCGAGATGCTCTTTCTAATTTGACGAATTTGTAACGTAGATCTTCTCTGGGTTTTGGCAGGTTAGATGCAAAAGCATGTGCATTACTTCCTTTGGGAGCAAAAAGATTCACAGCGGCCTCTTCCCTGGTTTCCAAATATTCTGCCATTTTTGTCTGAATTGTGGGGTAATCCCGGTCTGCGGGTTCTAGGGTACCTATTGCAAAATAGTTTACTTGGTTTGTGAGAAACTTATTTCAAGGTACTTTTTTGTTAGAACTCTGCGCCCTTTTTTGTGACTTACTCTAATTGTCAGGTCGCATTAACGTAGGTAACAATGGAGGCCTTGGTTCCTCTACTCCATTCGGAAAGATAAAGTTGAAAATAGTTAATTAGATTTCTTTTCAGGGCTAGCAAATAACTTAAATGTTGTCAGTATTAGTTTGTCAGGGATATTCATTTTGTATCTCTTCTTGTTCCCCTGTTCTCTTCTCTTTCATTTGTAATGAGCATGTTATTTACAGGCAGGGCTGCCATGTGTTCGAAGAAAATTATTTACAGCCTTTCATATAGGTTTTATAGGCTGCTATGTATTATTTATGGGATAAAGATGTAACTTCTACTGTACGTCATAAGGATATTGCATGCCACCGAGGTATTCCATGATCAAATATAGGAACGAGGCCGAATGTTGAGATCCTTTATTGGTTGGCAAAACTCCAAACTGACATGGCATATCCTTTTTTACAAATGGTAGGAGATATTTTATTCATTATAAGGCACACAGACATCACTTTAATATCTGACCTCTTGCCTAATGTAAGAGATCTTCCAGTTGGTGATACAAATAATCGATGTAGAATCTGAATTTAAAAACAACTAATGTGCAGCTTCTAAAGTGTTGCAAAAACATTTGTATGGAAATGCATTTAAAAAGGTCTTCGTCAGTGCTTTAAAATAAGGAAAAACATGCAGATTTTGCTCTCATGTGCACAAAATAAACATACTACCATAACAAGTTCCTTATCAGTTAATGGCTGTAAAGTGTCATAGAAAGCTTTTTAATAATAATAAAGGAATTTGAAAATCATGTCACAGCTTTAATTAAGTGCTGTAGGGAAATCGGGATTTCTCCTCTGTGCTGACTCAGCATCCATTTAAAGGTCTAATGGTTACACTAATGCGCCACCTACTTCAGAGCCCCAAAGAAACGGTGGTGCAAAAACCGTATCCCTGAAGATCTCACCAACCTCAAATCAACTTCAAATCTCTCCTCGACAACCAAAGGCTTCTGATTACTGATGCCAAAGCTGCTTACTACTCCACCAACAACACAGCACCCTTCAACATGAATAAAGTCCCCATCGAAGTAGTAAAGCTTTGTACCAAACCCTCACCGAACCCGAGGAGCTAACCAGTCAGGAAAAACGCAACAGTATCAACAACTTTTGTATTGAAATAATAGATATAATCCAACAGATCATTGAATCCCCTCACACAACATTAGCCCCTCCTCCCCCTGCATTCCAGCACACACTGACCCTCTGCACCTAATTCTCTTCTCTCTATCCCCCAAACCTCCTAAAAACAATCGCCTTCTTCAAACATACTTCCTACTCTGATGATATCATACTGGCCTCCAACATTAAACAAGAGATGGGCACAGCGCTCATAGCACTCTTCAGCATCATTAATGCCTCCCTCACAGAAGGGTTATATCCAGACACCCTTCAGACTGGTCTCATACGACCTCTTTTGAAAAAACAGACCCTAGGCCCAGCCGACCTGGCCCACTACCGGCCCATTACAGACCTCTCATTCATTGCAAAAAGTAGTCACTACACAACTACTCGCTAGAATTGACCAACTACAGCTCCTAAATTACTATCAGTCAGGGTTCCACCCCAAGTGTAGCATTGAGACAGCCACCATCCAAGTGGTGAATGATGGCCTAAAAATCATGTATAGGGGAGACTATTTGTCTTCCTTAACCTGTCTGCTGCATTCGACACTGTCGACCACCACATCATTCTCTCCCTCCTCACCGACAGGTTGGAATTCTCTAGGACTGTCCTGAATTGGTTTACCTCCTACCTCTCTGCTTCATCCTCTTACCAATCCATTTACACCTTTACATGGAGCCTCTATGCACACTCATCAAAGATCCCAACATAGCCGTCCAGCAATACGCGGATGTACATCAAAGTAAAAAGACCACAGGACATCAGTTGTCTCTGTGATTACCTAACCATCATCCAGTCTTGAATGTTGACTTCCTACATCAAACATAACCCATCGGTGCCCCTGCTAAACAACTTGTCCAACAATGACTCAATGATATGCGGCAACAATAGTTTGATCTGCAACTCTAGGATTAAGTAGAATCCTCAGGCGGACAGCAGCCTGTCCTTCCACAAACACATAGCCAAAAAGGTCCGAACGGCTGGCTCCAAATCACCAACCATCACAAAGTCAAATCTTCCATCCCACCACAGGACATCCAGTCAGTAATGCAGGCCCCAATGGCCTTGCACATCGATGTGGGAAATGCCCTCATGATGAGGCTACCAGCTGCTCACTTGGTTCCTCTATAAGCAGTCGACCCTTCTGCAGCACGTCTAATCATGGTTACACAGAAATTTGACCAAATAACCCCCATCATACTCGAACTACATTGGCTTCCTCTCCAGGCCAGGATATTGTCCAAGACTACATGGCCTGATTCATGGATTATTTGCGCCAAAAGAAATGGGATTTGTGCGCCATTCTGCCCGCAAATCACCATTAGTTAAACAGGGATTTGCGGGCAGAATTCTGCACAAATCCCGTTTTATTTGGCGCAAATAATCCATGAATCAGGGGCCATTTGTCATCTACAAAGAAGTCACGAGTAGCACACCATCGTATTAACTTGAAACCGTTTTTTTTTATTTACAACATGTTGTACTCATGCTACAAAATACATGAAGCAGTTATTTGGAACTACACATGTTATCCAACATTTAGTCTAGGTAGAAATCATAATGTGAAGGATTTGTTAGGTGTTCTGCATTCATTAGTTAACATGTCAATATAGATAATCTGAAAAACATTCTGCTTTTCAAATCTCTGTGACTCATTCCTCACTCACAACCCCATTTATGATCAGATGACTCGTTATATTTTGAAACCTCTGGAACAAGAAAATATTCAAGCTAAATTTAGAACAGATTATTTTTCGTTAACCTTTGGTACCGTATGGACAACAAAACGATGTTTCATATAAAATGTGACACTTTGCCAATTATTTGTACAAGGCACTTTATTTATTTATTTTTCTACCTCACCATTTGAAATGATTACTTGCCTACCTGAATTATATGTCCTTGGTCTCGTCTGGTACGTATCTCTCGAACCTTGACTATCTGTCCGTGGATTCTTCCTCTCCAATCTGGACTTCCGTCTCCCAGGTTATGCTCCTTTCAAAATTGCTTTCCCCATGATAGGCCTCAGACCGTCTTTTATCAAACCCATTCCCATGAGCTGGTCTCCGAATCTCCCTAGCAGCACCAGTCAAGAGGCACAAGATTCCTGGCAGGCATTGAAGGGGCTGCCTCTAAAAATGTCTCTTTCCCTTTTTAGCACCTAGCCCACAGGGAACTGTGGCACCTGTGGGGAACCTGAACAACCCTGATCACCTTACAAACACCCTAGGGATTTAAAGGCTGGAAGAGCAGAACATGCAATAACTAAAGATATAAAACCCTTACCCAGTTCAACCACAACTCAGTGAGGGTATGCTTTGGGGGCATGCGGATCCGCAACCTCTGAGAACACTAGAATTGAGTGGCTTCTTTAAGGTGGACCCACAGCCCTGGGATTCTTTTATATTGCTCCAACCACTTCAGAGAACTATGGCTATTAGACCCTCTCCCTCTAAGCTAATAAAACCTGGTTCTCTGGCACCAAATTCTTGCCAGTGGCTTAACCTGGGCTAGTTTCCAATAGTCTTCCTCTTAAATGGCTTCAGATGACATGAGCTTTACATTTTTAGAGCAAGCCTGTGGTATATTGGGGGGTTCAACCCCACCTGACGGCTGGAGCCCCCAGAGCATTCTCAGGGGAAAAGCCCATAACCCTGCAACATGTGGAAAGATAACCACTCTCACAGTCTTTTGTTACTATCCACAGGGATCAAACTATCAGTACCAACGGACAACTCCTGCCCTAGTCACCTTCAGTCAATTGTCCTTTAATCCTGCCACTTAAAGTCTCACTCACACTCACAGTGAGTTCAAATGTCCAAATACTTTTAAAAGCTCTGGTTAGTGAGGTCACCCATTGGGGAAGACGTCATCATCGTACATTCACACACATTGTGATTGCTACGTCAGACCATTAGTTTTGGCAAGTTGTGGATGTACCACCATGTCCTGCTCCAAGCCTGACTGCTGCGCTGACGAGTCCCCCATTTCTAAACATGGCCAGAGAAGACTCTCTGTCCTCTCTTTATATCCATTATCTTGGTGGGGGCAGGATGGCTTGTCTAAAAGCAGGCCACCGCACTGCAGCACGTATTACTATTGGTGCACGGATATTTGACTGAATCACCCCTGTTCTATGCAAACTACATTGGCTTGCTCTGAAGAACAGTATACTGTTCAAGGCTGCATCTATCATCAACAAAGCAGTCATGAGTAGCACATCAGGGTACCTGCCGGCTACGCTCCACGTATCTGGTGGTATATGCACCTCACAGAGCAAATCGACGAACCGGCTTGAATCACAGCTCGTCTGCAAAGAGAAGACCTGCAAACAATCATCTTGTCACACACCCACCCTCTGAAACTTCATCCCGGTATCAGCTCGGAATGCTCCCGCAATTCTCCAATTTATTTAATTTTATTGTGCATTTGCAAGGCGCATGTGCAGCATGTGAAAAATCTCTCAAAATGTGACTTTCTCAACAACACCTGACCAAGTACTAATCCCAATGGACGCACATACCAACGCAAAGGCTTCAACTCACAGTACTGCACTACAGTTAAGAGATGTCAGCCCAAACGCTGGCTAGCCTCCCTCCGTACAGTGCTGCGCTGATCTCGAACTATGTCTCCGCTTTCAACAATAACATTTTAATTATAATAAAATAAAAAGGAACTACATTTGGCGCATCTTCTCAATAATCACTGACTACTGAGTAACCATTGTTTTCCTCACTTTAGATTATTCCTCTCAAGACTCATGCCCCCAACGGAAACAGCCACAGGATTCATGTAATTTGGTTGCTATATGACTTGTCCGGCCACGTGGGCGCAGAGGGTACCAACAACCCAGACACCAAGATGGCAGTCCTCACAGCAGCGAAAAGAGAAGAGGGAAGTCTCCTACATGGCGGGTCAATCCTGGAAGAGGTCTGACTGGGTCTGAAAGACAAAACACAAATGAAGGTTGGGATAAGAACAAGACTAAAGGCCTCATTGCAGCCTCAGTGCTAAAACACACTTTTTTGCATGGTTCAAAGCGACTTTGCAATGTTGACACAAACCCTGATTCATTGAACCGTGCAAAGTGTATTTTTGCAGTGCGAAGTCAGTACAAAGACATTTTTGCAGTACAAAATGATTTTGCACTGACTTTGCACTGCAAAAATACACTTTGCACAGTTCCATGAATCAGGGTTTGTGTCAACATTGCAAAGTCGCTTTGAACCAAGCAAAAAAATGTGTTTTAGCACCCGCTATATCACACGCATGAGAAAGTATAACCTGTAGAGGTATTCCAATGTGGTAATGCTGCATGTAAATGCCATCGGATTACTAAGGGAAGTACTAGCTAAGTTAAAAACTGTGCAAAGCGCCCTGATAGTTTCAAGTTATTTTCCCCGCAAAGAAGAGCAGCACAAAGCCTTCCCTTTAATACACGAAAAAAAACATTTTCCATGGAAACATTGTAAGGAGGTTAAAGAAAATGGGCATCTCTGAATCCCAAAATCTTATCACCATGCATAAAGGGTCAGATTGTACTCTTTTGTGTGTTTAAAAAAATATGCGCAGTAGTCTGAACAATCATTGCAGACGATCCATTTTGCACAGTCATAACGAGTGTATATAATAGCCCAGTAATGTTCTCTGCATGATTGTACTTGGTTATTTATAACGCGCTTAATACCCAGAGGTTTCTAAGAGTGGACCCGGGGATCGAACCTGAGTTGCTGAGCGTTGTCTTGCTTCCAAGACATGCGCGTTGCCCCTGTGTTATCCTACCGAAGAAGCGCTCCACCTCAATGACCAATTTATTTTCTTATATGAAAACATTACACTTCACACTTGTGTGGAAAACATGTACCTTTCCAGTCCCATAAAGTTGGACAAAAACATGGCTAGTGAGGAAGGATTGACGGCTATTGCCAGGAAGATAGCTCAGCAGGTTGAGCACTCACTGATGCGATCTCTGTAAGATCTGCAGGTAGTAGGTTCAAGTCCAACTCATCCGTCTAAGGTCAGTAAATGAGTTCCAACTTTGGTTGGGTGATAAGGGTATGTAACATTTTAAGTGTACAGTGCTTTGGTGAAAGCACTATATAAATAACGCATTATCATTTATGAAGCAACTGATACAAACCTAATTGCCTCATACCACTTTATTGACAGGGAGCCGAGGTCAATATAAGAGGATAGTTTCTTATACAGTAGGAACTCAAGTTAGCTGAGGATATAGAAAAAGGAAATAAGAGAAGGTATTGTCAACAATATGCAAGGGAAGGGGAGTAGAGTAAGAGAGGAAGAAAGTCACAGCGAAGTATGAGAAGCAACAAAAAGCACTTTGGGAAGAAGGGGTGAAGGGACTGAGTGGTACAAATGTGTCTTCGGTGTGCTCTAAACTGAATAAGAGTGTGACAGGGTCAAGAGTCTTGAGTCTTGCATTAGCATGTTCCAGGGTCCAGTGCTGATGGCAGAGAAACATTAGAGGATGGGGTGATGAGCAGGTTAGATCTCAATGGACAGGTGGTGTGATCTCACCACATGTTGTACCCTAAGTATCTTAGAGCAGTGCCATTCAGACTTTTATATAGCAGGCACAACACTTTAAAGGCGATCCCGGCACACATTGGACGCCAACAATGTCTTCTGTGATTGTTCTGAACCGAGTGGTGCTTTTTTTTACTAGAATGGACAGCTACTGTGTGGCTGTTTTGGGCTCTCGGCAGCTGGTAATCAGGTGGGGGGGCGACATGTAATGCATCACCAGAATGCACTTGGGAGATGGCTACTGATCCAGCCACCCTACGGTTTTATTGAACAGTTGACGGTGGAAAAAAGTGTTTTGGTAACAGAGCTCACTGGTTCATACACATGTATGTGAGTGTCCCAGGAGTCTCCCCCATTTCTCACTTTATGTTGAATGAACATGTTGATTGTTAGAACCTTTGAGTTTGAGGGTGACCATGGTGTTGCTATCCCCTGGTTCCATTGTGTAGTGTGTTTCCTAGTTTTGAAATGTTGATCTAAATATGGTTGCAAAGGCCAATGTCAACATAACAGAAGTATGTAAAATAGACCTTTTTAAGATTGTGGGTGCATACCCAACAGCCAATTCTAATGAACGGCCTGGCTCTAAAAAAAGAAATGATGGCTGCCACAAGACTTTTTAATATGAAGTTTGTGAAACATGGATAGTCGCATGGCTTCAAAGAATATGTTCATGACGCCATCAAACATCACCGTTTTTATCAAATGTGTAATACTGTAAGTTTATTATGTCACTAAGACATTGATTTTGGTCTATGCACCAAGTGCTGATCAGTAGGATTTTGGTGACTATGCATTTGCCTCACGCATTTTCCTTCCTTTCTGCTTTGCACTGCGCCACCTGGATCCCAACGCTGGGCATTACAGCTCCCAACACTAATGTGTATATCTCCTTTGATCCTCCCACAATAATGATATGGCTTCCTGACTGAAAACTCTGTATTGTCAGAGACCAACAGAGTATACGCTCAACAATGTAGTTTAAAAAAAGTGGATGTTACTGAGCCAGCAAGAATATGAGACATGAGGAGGGGCAGTATAGCCAGAGAAGGTATATTCCAGAAGAAAACACAGAGGGCCTGATTCATGGAACGTTTTCCAAAGGGATTTCGCCATAATAAAACACTTCCATGAATCAGACCCTAACTAAAAAGAAGCTATACACATTTATATAGGCCAAGAAATAAACGATTTAAAAATTGAATTTGTCTTGTGTTTTGAGCATCTTGACTTTATAGTGAAAAAGGGGACCTGTTTGCTGCCTTTCCCGACTGCCCACACCCCAGGCCTCAGCCTACCCGGTCACCATAGCCGTCCCAGAAGCCCCAGTGTTGCCAGCACCCAGCGGTTTCTTGAGAGGGCCAAGGGATCTTCTGTGAACTACGTACCCTTCCAGACAGTGCTCAGGCTCATTTGCAGGAGCAAGGTAAGTAGGCTAGATTGTTTTCAATCAGTGTATTTTTTTTAAATTACCTTTTGTCCCCCTTTGTTGTGTGATTCATATTCATACCCCCACTCCCTCCCCCCCGCCACCACCTCCAGCAGCAGCCCCAGCAATGCCAGCACAAAACATTTTTTTCAGAGGGTCACAAGATGCTCTGTTATTCAGTAGAACCATTAAGGTAAGTAAGCTGCATTTGTTTCTAAAGAACAAGAGGGTGCTTCTGCTGCCTGGCCCGCCCGCCCCCTCCCCCAGGCCTTTCCAGCAGCCACAGCACTGAGAGCACCTGCTTGCTGATGGAGAGGGTTAAGTGGTATAGCCCCCGGCCCGTGAAACCCATGAAAGCAGGACAGTCAGAACAGCCTTCCCTGGGCAGCCAAAGAAGGGCAAAGGGAAAGTTCAATGCCTATCTGCCTGTTCACTGCATCTCTGCTGCCCTTTCCTGCCACCCCATGGCTGGTACTGAGACCATTCGCCAACGGGTAAAGGACAACGACCCACTGTAATCTTGCCATTGCCCCATATTAATTGCTGTCTCACTGTGAATTTGCTCCATGTGTCCCACATTCATTGTTGCCCCACTGTGATTTTGCTCTCTGGTTCCCCACATTCATTGTTGTGCAGCATTATTTGTTTTCCTGGCGTGGCGTTTCTCCCTGGTGTCCCACATGGTTGCCTGATTTTGTTTTCTCATGTTTGAAACAAGGATGGAATAAGCTGCACAACATGGCGAAGCTTCAAAGAGGAACCAGAAGCCTTCTCACCATATGGCATTTATAGCTGAACACTCCTCTAACATCTATGATCTCCTCTGTGATGACAACATCTATCATAGAGAACTGGCTCACAAAGGGCAAATCAACAGTTTTCACAAGGGCATACCAAGAGGAAATTTACCAATGGAACGACCAAGACAGGAGGAGGAATTGCACTTGTTCACAAAGACTGTATCAGAATAGAAGTCTCCCTGACCAACAGCCTCCTAGGCAGTGATGGACTTCATCTGCTCAGTTCCACCTCGGACTGTTCCATGCTGAGCTTCCCTCCTGTTTACATCCGCCCTCCTACAGCCATCTTTTGCAGATAACCAGGCGATGTAGTCGCTAAGCTTTTGGTAAACCACCAACACCTCACGCTATTGGGAGATTTCAGTCTTTGGTGGAGAAAGGAGGGCAGCACAGCTTCGAAATCACTCTCTCCAAACCTTGCACGTTACACATCTAGCAACTAGTTAAAGAAGCTCCCACGTGTAGCCACACATTGGATGGAGTGTTTTGCAATGAAAATGTCACCACCCTCTTCTATTCAGTTCTCTTAACCTTGGGAAGAAAGTGCTGTAGCTTTGCATGAAGTAACTCTGAAATTGTAGGTGGAACTCCATTTACTGCTGCATCTTACATGTAGGCGTATTTTCCAACTTGCCTGGTATCTCAAATCTAAGTATTGACTACTTACTGCTGTAGCTGCTGAGGCCCAGCCATTCCTAAACAACTACTGCTATATAATAGATGCTAACATAGTTAGCCTCTGTGATGAATTGTGCTAACAACCTCCATAGTCAGCCATTGTGATACGCTTCATAGTTAGCCATTGTACTGAATTGTGGAAGGAAATGTGCTGCACCTACATGCATACTAGGGGGCAGACATCAAGCAGAATTTATTTGTATTTTGCGGGAAAGGAATTTGTTGCGCCTGGATGTATTTTGGGGGTATGAAATGTGTTGCAATAGACATTTCGGGAACATTAGCATTACACTGCACTTACAATTGTGAAAATTAGCCGTGCATCACATTTAGACAGAATTGTGAAGGTTAGCTGGGCGTCACATTTGGACAGAATTATGGTTAGCCATGCGTCACATTTAGACAGAATTGTGAAGGTTAGCTGGGCGTCACATTTGGACAGAATTATGGTTAGCTATGCGTCACATTTAGACAGAATTGTGAAGGTTAGCTGGGCGTCACATTTGGACAGAATTATGGTTAGCTATGCGTCACATTTAGACAGAATTGTGAAGGTTAGCCATGCATCACACTTAGATAGAATTGTGAAGGCTAGCAATGCATCACATTTGGACAGAATTATGATTAGCAATGCGTCACATTTTGACAGAATTGTGAAGGTTAGCCATGCGTCACATTTAGACTGAATTGTGAAAGTTAGCCATGCATCACATGTAGATATAATTGTGAAGGTTAGCGATGCGTCATATTTGGACAGAATTATGGTTAGCCGTGCGTCACATTTGGACAGAATTATGGTTAGCCATGCGTCACATTTAGTCAGAATTGTAAAGGTTAGCCGTGCGTCACATTTGGACAGAATTATGGTTAGCTATGCGTCACATTTAGACAGAATTGTGAAGGTTAGCCGTGCATCACACTTAGATAGAATTGTGAGGGCTAGCAATGCATCACATTTGGACAGAATTATGATTAGCAATGCGTCACATTTTGACAGAATTGTGAAGGTTAGCCTTGCGTCACATTTAGACTGAATTGTGAAAGTTAGCCATGCATCACATGTAGATATAATTGTGAAGGTTAGCGATGCGTCATATTTGGACAGAATTATGGTTAGCCGTGCGTCACATTTAGTCAGAATTGTAAAGGTTAGCCGTGCGTCACATTTGGACAGAATTATGGTTAGCTATGCGTCACATTTAGACAGAATTGTGAAGGTTAGCCGTGCATCACACTTAGATAGAATTGTGAAAGTTAGCCATGCATCACATGTAGATATAATTGCGAAGGTTAGCGATGTGTCATATTTGGACAGAATTATGGTCAGCCATGCGTCACATTTAGATAGAATTGCTAATGTTAGCCATGAATCACATTTGGATTGAATTGCGAAGGTTATCCTTGGGTCACATTTAGATAGATTCATGAAAATTAGCCACCTAGAAGAACTTTGAGAGCACCCAATCCTCCCCTCCTACAAATCTCCCTTGTCCAAACTGCACAAACACACAACCTACATAACTAGCACTCACATACAATAACAACCCATGCACTGGCCATTACCCCTACGGACACAACAAACCAGTGCGCACAACCATAACCTTAAATACCAGCCAATTTAACACATAAAGCACACACCCAGCATAACAGACATTCAGACACAACAAACAACCCAGGCACTGGGCCTTACCCATATGGATACACAAGCCAGTGTGCTCAACCACAACCTTAAATACCAGCCAGTTTACACATAAAAAAGACACACCCAAAGTTGATCAAAGATCCCCCAAGGGCTCTTGAAGGAGATTGAACTGGACATACTCCTGGAAAAACAAAGCATTCAAGACCCAGTTCAAGATCAGAAACTAGATGATAATTCTGGACAATATACTTAATGACAATCATTAAATGAAAAACGAACACCCCTGACAATACCGCCCAAAAAAGAAGCCCTTCCAATTTTGACAAAAGAAGCTAGTTGTCCTATGCCTTCCACACAAACCTAATGATCTACCAACAAACAAATCATCTTAATTGCAGAAAAACATCACAGAACATTATTAACAAGCTATTGATTCATGATGGCACTATACAGTATACATAAGTACAAATAGCCATCTTTAATCCTAAGAATGAACAACGACAAACGTCAAGACAAGATGCTAAGAGCAATATTTCCCCCCTGATCCTGATATCAGAAGCCAAGAACACAGAAGTGGACCATGTCACTGCCAGGTCACAAAGCTGCTGCAGATCGAGGATTGCTGGCCAACAATGTCTGGCCCCTATTGATCCTATTTGCCTACCTATATTGAAAGACATTGTGCCCTGTATATGTCTTTTGATTACAGCAGCCGTTAATGCCTCCTTTTCTTCTGGGAAGATCCCGACCCCTCTTAAACACTCTCTGGTAATCCCTCTCTTAAAATAATATTCACATGACCCTGCTATCCATGCTAACTATCACCCCATCTCTCTTCTTTCTTTCTTAATGAAACTTCTCGAAACTCTAGCTGGCCCTTTGTTAAGTTCCTTTCTTGAAAACTCTTTGTTTTTTCGTGCTTCTCAATCTGGCTTTCGCCCTGGTCAGGGCACAGAAAGAGCGTTGTTCTCGGTGGTCGGCGGTCTCGCGCCTTTTGCAGGATCAAGGCGTAGTTGAAGACTTGTTGCTTCTCGATCTCTCTGCCACGTTTCACACTGTAGACCACTCGTTCTACTTGATTGCCTTGCCAGCAAGGGCCTTTCTGGCATGCTTCTCACTTGGTTTTCATTGTTTCTTTCTGATTGGGCTCAATCTCTCTCACTCCACCCTTTCCGCTTTTCTCCCACCTTGCTCTCTTGCAGTGCCCCTCAGGGTTCTTCCCTTTTCCCTGTTCTGTTTAATGCCTACATCCAACCGCTGATCAGGCACATATTCTCCTATGACTTCAGCTGCTATTCATACGCTGATGACAGCCAAATCTTAGTACATTTAGATCTGTCTTTACAGGATACTGCGACCAGATTTGGGGGGTGCCTAGAAGCCATGGGTGAATGGATGTCTTGTAACCGGCTTAAACTCAACGGGGAGAAAACTGAGGTACTGGTGGTGGGCCCCCATCCGAACTGCCCTCTGATCATCAGGCTTCTGTCCATCCAGCCTTGGCCCCTCTTCTATCCCTTTTGCATCAGTAAAGGATCTTGGCATAAAAATATTGTCATGCTTGTCAACCGACCTCCAGATCGGTGCCATCTGTCAGAAAGAATACTTTCAGTTGAAGATCCTGCACTAGATTCTACCCTACATTCCCCTTCAATTCCGTGCTCCTGTTATATAATTCCTTTTTTGATCAAAGATGGATTACTGCAACGCACTACTTCTGGCACAGCCTGCCTACCTTTTTCAACATCTGCAGTTGTTGCAAATCTCTACAGCGCGGGTCGCCACCTCCACACCTAGACATGCTCACATATTGCCAGTGCTTTGCAATCTTCACGGTCTTCCGGTGGCCAAACGTGTGCAATTTAAATTGCTTTGCCTGGTCCACCGTGCTTGTGGTTGTGGAGCGGAATGACTTCAGGCTAGATTCCACCCCTACATCCCGACATGGGCGCACCGCTCTGCGGATGCATGCCTAATTTCTGTACCTCATTTTAGGGCCTCTCGCGTTGGTGGCCGCTCCTTTTCACTTGCAGACACTCGGCTTTGGAACTCCATCCCTCTCTCATTGCATATGATCAAGGAGCACCTGACGTTTCATCGCTTGCTGAAAACCTATCTCTTCTAGTTTTCCCCTATCTTGCTGGAATTGGCACCATGATGCCTTTGGTGGTGACGTGCGCTATATAAATAAAATGTTATACAACATAACACCGCCTATAGACCCTGTTCTTTAGAATTGGTAGAACATCTACAGTGTTTGCTCTTTCTAACTATATCTTTAAGGCCTGAAATAGGAGACACAAATCCATGAACCTGAAGCAATAATTATTGTCTTTGTATTCTGTTCAATGGTTGTTAGCTTCTTGCCCATCTAAATGCCTTCTGTGCTCTGTTACATAAGACATTGGGCCTCATTACACGTTGTGTGCTAAAAATCGTAAATTAGCGGCATGGCGCAATTAACGTGTACGCCCTCACAAGAGGGCGCTAATAGCGTAACATTACGAGTACGCGGACACGAGCATTGCGCCATGCCGTTAATGACCCTACCGCCATGCCGCTAAAGTGACCAAAAAGTCCCTTACCGGCCTCCCCGAAGGTGCAGATAGCACGTCCGCCCTTGCGCAGCATGCAAATATCGGTGTCCGCTATTAGCGGTGACCGCTAAAAACCAGTGACCGCTATTAGCGGTGACCGCTAAAAAGCGGAACCGGAAATAGCGTCATCGCACAGGAACGGGAAAGAGCGCGGCGGCCATCTTTAAAAACACAATCCATTGCCATCCTCTGCCCCCTGGACCTGTACATGTTACCCTGCTGCCTGGAAACCATCGTCACACCCTTACCATGCCCAAGGCACTAAAGAAATCCACAGACAGGGAGCGAAAGGAGAAGTTCTCCAGTGAGGAGTTAGTCATGCTAACTCAGACAATAGCAGACAATGCAGGAGTGGTCTTTGCTAATGACATGCGGAGGGAGACCCTCCTAAAGAAGAAGGCCATCTGGGAGGAAGTGTCAACCAGAGTGAGTGCCGTTGGCAGCAGCACGCGCACCGTACGCGACTGCCGAAAAAGATGGGACGACCTGAGACTCCGGGTCAGGATGATCCTGTCCAAGAATCACAAAACTGCCAATGCTGGAGGATCAGGGTCTCCCATCAAGTTGAAGGAGTGGGAAGAGACTTGTGCAAACCTCATCGGGGTAGAATGCATTGAGGGTGTCGGAAGGATGGAGCACGGCGTGCAAGACACATCTGATGGAGGTAAGTGCACTGATGCAAGCATGCAATGTGAATGTACAGGTCCCCACAAATGTCAGCCCGGGATCACTGCATGTTTGGCCCAGCACCCACACATGCATACATCAACAGAGCCAAGTGCCACACACAACACTGCATGGATGAGGCACTGAAATGACACCTCACCTGCATCCTCCACATTGATTTTGAAATGGGCCCAAATGTAATCATGATATAGCCTGCATTGACTAAATGCGACCATAACCAATGACATCCCCCTTCTTGTCCCCGACAGGGTCGCATTCAGACAGCGAGGGAGCTACCCAGGCACCCCCTGTGCAAAAGAAGCGAAGGCCACAGCCCAGCGAGGATGCCCCAATGACATCCAGGGGAAAAGGGCCAAGGCCCCGATTGCAGCCTCCACAACTGCCCTGGCTCCAGAGGTCCACTCCCCCCCCCAAATCCCCGCCACCGAGGGTCCACCCTCAGCTGCAGCCAGTTCGGCAGGGGAGGCTGCAGCAATTGGCCCATTGTCCGACGTGGATGAGCCCACGTATCTAGATCTGCCCATGCACACCCCAAGCCCTGCTGTAACCCCAGAGCAATCCCCCGCCCCCACACCTGGCTCACACGTCACTGCTGACGAGTCATTAAAGGCCTTCAGTAGCCCCCCAGAGGCAGCATCTGCAGACCGGCAGGCATCCGGATGCGCAGCAGACACACCACCACAGGCCGCCACTGCCCTTGACCTGGCCACCGTCATCCAGCGCCAGCAGGCTCTAACAGTGCTTGTCGGTCAACATGTGGAGGAGGTTGCCCGTCCCGGGGCTGACCTCGCTGAGACATCCAGGCAGTCCAGGGAGGGGATGGAGTCCTGCACGGACAGGCTGTGTGTCGAGCTAACACGCGTCCGGGAGGTGCTGACCCGCATCGCAGATGCAATGGAGCGCCAATTTACACAAGGACAGTCTGCCACCTCTTCAACCTGCAGTTCACGGCAGACGAGTCCACTGAGACGGTCTTCACGCACCACCAGGCGCACCTCCAGCCAGCCCCCAAATGCTGGCCCTGGTAATGAACAATAGGGCGTGAACGTCCATTGACCTCGGTGCATGCCAGAACACAGTTGTGGGGGGTGGGGGGAAGGGTGTGATGGGACAGTTGTGGGGGGTGGGGGGAAGGGTGTGATGGGACAGTTGTGGGGGGTGGGGGGAAGGGTGTGATGGGACAGTTGTGGGGGTGGGAGGAAGGGTGTGATGGGACAGTTGTGGGGGGTGGGGGGAAGGGTGTGATGGGACAGTTGTGGGGGGTGGGGGGAAGGGTGTGATGGGACAGTTGTGGGGGGTGGGGGGAAGGGTGTGATGGGACAGTTGTGGGGGTTGGGGGGATTGGTGTGATGGGACAGTTGTAAGGGTGGCGGGATGGATGGGGAGTTGCACATTTTTCTGTTTCTGTTCATTAATACACAGTTGTTTGAGCAAAACACAGGCCTGGACTCCTTCATTGTGTATGATCAATTTATTGACGCCAAGGTCCATTGTGAGCTAACAAACCGACACCAGTGCCCCACCAGCCATATACAGGTGACAGTATGACTAAATGTAACTCAGAACAATTGGTTGATCAAATGCAGTCTCACAGCGCGTCCCTCCTGGCCATCCCCTCTTGCATGACCTGCATCCCCTTCACCTCCATCCTCATCCCCATCATCATCCTCATCAGGTGCCTCCATTTCAACCTCACGGGGCAGTGGCACATTCCGTCTCATACACATATTGTGCAGCATGACACATGCCGTGGTGATCTTTGCCATCTTCTCATGGCCATATAGGAGTGCGCCACCAGACCTGCTTATGCACCTAAACCGTGACTTCAGAAGTCCAAAAGTCTGCTCAATGACAAGGCAGGTACGGGTATGGGCACAATTGTATTCTTCTTCATGCCTGTTCTGTGGGTTCCGTACAGGTGTGAGGAGCCACCTCTTCAGGGGATAGCCGGCATCACCTATATGGGGGGTGGAATGGGTTCCTGTTACTTTTCGGCACATGTGTGGCCTGTTCATGTCACATACTTTGACCTATCATTGAGAATCATGTGCACATTCAACTGCATCAATGAATATGGTCTGTGTGACTGCTTTGTGCAAAGGTGAGTGCAAGCATGTAAGTAGACATGCCCCATTGATGCCTCCTACAGTAATTCCCATGTCCTGGGTGAGGCCAGGTAATTGGTGTCCCTGTGGCCAGGCAGATTTGGTACCACACTGGTGGTGTACAGTGCTTCCGACATTGATCTTGCCATGCTGAGAGGCAATGCCTCAGTGGTGCCATGTGTTCGTGGTGCATTGCCATGGCTAGGGGGGTCCCAATGCATGCATCCAAGGGCACAATGCATTGTTGATGTTATGCTGTAGGAATGCTGCATGACTATGTTGATGTCATGGATGTCATATGTGCATTCCATGGCGTGGAGTGTCATGCAATGTGAATGAGGATTGGTCTTTAATGTCAATGGGTTTGGATTGGCAGCTGTGTCGTGTGCCATATACTTGCATGTCCGTTCATCCCAAGTACGTTGCTGCCGTCACAGATGCCCATTAGCGTACATCTGTATGTGAATTTGTGCAACGGACTACAGGCCACACCCAGTTGGAGGATCTCTCTACCCCCCCAATGCACACCCAGTTGGAGGATCTCTCTACCCCCCATGCACATCCAGTTGGAGGATCTCTCTACCCCCCCATGCACACCCAGTTGGAGGATCTCTCTACCGCCCCATGCACACCCAGTTGGAGGATCTCTCTACCCCCCCAATGCACACCCAGTTGGAGGATCTCTCTACCCCCCATGCACACCCAGTTGGAGGATCTCTCTACCCCCCCATGCACACCCAGTTGGAGGATCTCTCTACCCCCGCCATGCACAGCCAGTTGGAGGATCTCTGTACCCCCCCAATGCACACCCAGTTGGAGGATCTCTCTACCCCCCATGCACACCCAGTTGGAGGATCTCTCTACCCCCCATGCACACCCAGTTGGAGGATCTCTCTACCCCCCCAATGCACACCCAGTTGGAGGATCTCTCTACCCCCCCATGCACACCCAGTTGGAAGATCTCTCTACCACCACCATGCACACCCAGTTGGAGGATCTCTCTACCTCCCCCATGCACACCCAGTTGGAGGATCTCTCTATCCCCCCCATGCACACCCAGTTGGAGGATCTCTCTACCCCCCATCCACACCCAGTTGGAGGATCTCTCTACCCCCCCATGCACACCCAGTTGGAGGATCTCTCTACCCCCCCAATCACACTGCCATGTGCTTGCCCTGCTACTCACCAAGTAGCCACGAACGTTGTGCCGTTTGTCGCTCCATGTAGCGGGGGATAGTTGAGTTCCGCAGGACCATGGAATCATGGGTAGATCCGGGAAATCTGGCACAGCAATGTGTGATTATATTGTTTGCGTCACATACCATTTGGAAATTGATTGAGTGGAATTGCTTCCTGTTTCGGTACACTACTTCATTGTGATGTGGTACCACCAATTCCACATGTGTACAGTCGATGGCCCCAATGCAACTTGGAATGCCTACCAGTGTATAGAAGCCAACTTTGGTGTTTGCAATCTCCTGGGCAGTCCGTGGCATGGATATGTGTTCGGGTGCATGCTTCAGGAGGGCATCGAGTACCTGGTTCAGTGTGCGTGAGAATACTGGTTGGGAGATGCCATGCATCTGCCCCACTGTATGCTGGTAGGTTCCTGTGGCCAGGAAGTGGAGCACTGACACCACCTTCAGTAGAGGGGGGATGGCAGTTCTGATGTCTATGAGGCTCACAATGTCGTCGTGTATCATGTCCACGATGCTGGTGATGGTGTCCCGGTCCAGACGGTACAGGGTGTGTATTTGCTCAGATGTTAGAATGGACTGGCTCTGATCCTGGGAATTGGTGGGTGCCTCTGTGGTATGAATAGGTGGTGTGGTGGTGCTTGCTGTGCCTGTCTGGCCCTCCTCCTCCTCCTGCGTCTCCTTTGTGCAGCCTGTTGTTGTAGCAGCAGCACTGCAATGAGGTCATCTAGGCCATGTAATGCTGCCAGTATTGGAACCATCTTGGTGTGGGAAGGGGTGTGGGAAGGGGTGTGGTGTGCTCCTTTTGAGCTGCCACAGTGTCCATTGCCTCCACCTGTGCTGATTGTGTCCACCTGTGGCAGGTGGGAACAATGCTCAGTTCTATTAACGGGTGGTTCGCGATGCCGGTATTAGCATCATGGCGGTAAGGGGTTTGGGGGCCTTTACCATGCCGCTATTACCATGTCCGCTCGCCTTGTGATGGTGTGCTATTAGCGGCATGGCGTTATTTACGGGATGGAGGAACGCGCGCACGCGGCCTGCCCGCTATTAGTGGCACCGTACTTAGCGGTGCCGCTAATAGCGGTGAGCCAGGTTGTGATTGGCATGGGGATTTAACGTTACCGGTATTACGTTACCGGTAACGTTAAATCCCTACCGCCTACCGTGTAATGAGGCCCATTGTTTCATGCTATGAGATCTACAACTTATATCACATGAGGTATTAGGTGATACAATTGAGAGAAATGCTGAGCACTTGCTATTTCGATTTTGTCTGTTTAGCAGCAGGAACTTTCTAAGGGCCTCATTACATGGACGGCGGTAACCATGGCGCTGTTAGCGCCATGGTTGCCGCCGGTATTTTACCGAGTCCGCCATGGTGAATGGCGGAATTACCGCCCTATTCCAAGGTGCGTGGGGGCGGTAATTCCCCATTCACCATGGCACTTCCCCATTCCCATTTTTGCCCCCATAGGGCTGAATGGGAATGGGGAAGGCGGTACCGTAATTACCTCCAAGGTCCCTTTGCAGGTCCCGTCCTTAACGGCTGGTAAAACCAGCCGTTAAGGTAGGGTCCCACAAAGGGACCTCGTAGTACCGCCATCCGTGTAATGAGGCCCTTATTGTTCTAACTATGTTTTTGGGACGTCTAATGTGATCTTTATTGTTGTTGTGTTTTTTTGGTAAACTGTTCTTTATGTAACTTATAGGGGTTGTGATCCCCCAATAATGGACTTAAATAACAGGAATAAAATTGGTAGAATTGTTCTGGAACAATGGATTGATACGTAATACAGCATAGCATAATATGTGCAAGCATTTCCTCAACCGTAGAACAAAATAAGGGACTAACACAATAGCAGTGTTAATATCATGCCATCTAACTAACGTATTTTAATAAGTAAAATATTGAATCTAAATCTTTTTCATAGGGATGTCATTGGGAAGATGCGACCCCTGAGGTCTCCCTTGCTACCCCTGAGGTCTCCCTTGCTACCCATGTGATCTCCCTTGCTACCCCTAAAAAAATAAACAAATATTTTTTTTTTTTTTTTAATTGTAAGCTCCTGTGCTGTGGCCAGCGCCATGTCACTCTTTGTTTCAGGAGTGGCTGGCTTTCTTGGTCAGGCCTCTAAAGAAAACAAGGTGTTCCAGAAGTGTAACATTTTGAGCAGTGACCCTGAATAAGAAAGAATTAGAATAACAATTAATTTGTCTTTCGGGAATTTTATACAATATTTGCTAGACTCATTAAAGGTTTATTTCATGCACGCTTCAAGGGGTGAGTCACTGATTTAGTCTGTTCTTAAACAACTCAACTCAGCCTTTCATCCTTCTGAGGTCGATAAATGAGTATCAACACAAGTTGGGTGATATTTTATGTATATTTGTTCTATCTAAATCGCTTAAGCTTAAGTGCTATATAATAATACATCCTTATCATTAGGCCTTGGACGTCTGCTTGCATTCACAGTAATGTGGTAATATGGGGCTATACATACTGATATTAACGATACATATGGTGATCCATTCTTGTATGAAATGTATATCACATTATAGTGATAACGTAACCATATTTTTCGTAGGCCCGATATAGGACATCAAGAATAATCGTACAGCATAGTGCAATGTTGGTTTTAGATGATGGGACAGCCACATCAATATAGACACTGATATTGATGTGGCTATCACATCCTTACTCCTACTCCTCAAATCATCAATATTATAATCTTGATTTGATTCACCGTGCACTGCATAATTCGGGGTAAATGCAGATAACCATAAGATTTTTTTAAGTAAACCATTCTCTGACCTGTGGATGCGCTCAATGTATTGGCACTACCATAGCGCGGGGCGCAGTCGCACAGTGGCTCGTGATTTGGCATCATGGATTGAAAGCATATTCTCTGCTGGATGTTTGCCTGTTTGTTTCGACGTGTGGACTACAGCACTGTTAGCTTAGACCACAGAAGGTGTTTCTTTACTAACATGACTAAAACCACTAAGCTATGTGGACATTATAGCCCTCTCCAGTACCACCTTGTTCAGAAGAAATGTGCAACCCCGATTTTTTGAACTTCTCCCCAGATATTACAATTTTTGACTTCCTATTATTAATTGGCCGATCTCTACCAGTCTTATAAAGGCTATAAAAATCAAGAAGACACTGGCGAGGATACAGTGTCCGAGCAATTAGGACCGTGTCATCTGCAAAGCTAAACCGGGGCATCTGCTGGCCACCTAGCACTAGGGCATCTAGATTTGAAGTGCAGTGTTTGCTCTCAAAGAATTAATATAAAGATTAAAATGAAGGTGGGCCAATGAAAGGGTGCCAGCGCACAAACTTGGCAGACCCCCATTGTCTATGGGAATGGCTTAGTGCATTCACCACTTATGCCAAACCAGAGACTAGCCGGGGGATCTGTATGGAATAGTCTGAATAACAGGAGTTAGTGGAGTGGCACATTGAGGGCTTCAGATACAGACCTTCGTTTTTCTCAATTTACCTTATCAAATGCAGATGATAAGATCCCTAAAGGCGTTGTATGTTATTAAAAATATATATATTTGGCAATCATAAGGTAAATGCTCATGACTTGTTTCCTTGAACCAGACCCTTCCCTGAAACTGCCCTGTGTGATTGACGAAATGCCATGATCCAAAAGTCACTCACATAATCTCTGGTACCAGACTTCATCCAAAGTTTATACATAGTATCCAATCAACAAATTGAGCAACATGACGAGGGATATTTTTGTCATCTTTTTTAAATGGATCAAAAATCAAAGCCGAGCGCCAAAAGGGAGAGATGATACCGGAAACCCAAACAGCACTGAAAAACTCCACCAAGAGAAGGTCACAGAAATCCTGATGATTTTTTAACATATCCAAGATGATGGAGTACTGGCCCGAGCTTTTGTTGGATGGTTGCACAGCAATTGTTTCCGACATCTCAGCCACCCCACGTTCGATACCGAGATAAATCGCACATGGAGAATTGCAAACACATTTTGGCAGCATGCTATCAGATCCACTCGAATTATTGTAAATGTTATCAAAGTGGACAATTCAAACATGTTTTGTTTGTGGTCTACACAATAGTTAGACCTTTCTACTATTAATCTTCAGAACCCTTTACTGTCTTGTGAGCGTGTAACGTCTTAATAGTGGGACAGTGTTCAGATCTTTTAAGCAGGCCTTCAGAGGCTTGAGAAGGACTCTTTTGCTAACATTAGAGGTACTGTCACCAGAGTCAGAAGCTAGAATACTCATGGCTCTATGTGATAGTGTGCATTTTAAAGGCCAAACACAAACAAGGCCAATTTATTTCAGCGAATTTTGTGTGGCCTTTAAAATTTTATGTTATGTTATTGGGCATTTGTATAGCGCCTTTTACCGTTGGTATGATACCAAAGCGCTGTGGGTTAAACGCCCTCAGGGACCGTAGTGCAGGTCAGTGGAGAGAGTAATGTAGTAAAAAGTGCTTGGGTGCACTCGGTATGTGGGTGGCCAGGGAACATAAAGTGGTGTGTAGCTGCATTCTATTGCTAGGCGTGGTGCGGTGGTTGTGTGAGATCAGTAGAATGTGTGCAGCAAGAACAATTGGACTTGGGCAGCTGCATTCTGGCAGCGCTGGAGTTTGTGAGTGAGATTATGTGTCCAGCTAGGCCAATTGTCATGGGGTATAGCTGCGTTCTAGAGACTGTTGGGGCGATGATGGAGGACTCTAGGTATGTGAGCAGCTAGACCAAATGAATCGAGGGGTATAGCTTCATTCTATTGTTTGTTGGTGCAGAAGAAAGAGTTAGCATATTGGTGTGTTTGAGTGTCTGTGTGCATTCCAGGGGGACCCTGTTCCCTGATGAGCTTCCAGTGACTGTTGAAGGGATGGTATCTCCCTTTGGGTTCAGGCTGTTAGGCTGATGTCCTCCCGGTGTCTCGTTAGTTCAGTTGTTTCTTGGTGAGGTCTGATGGACGATGACAAGCAGATCTGTCCCAAATCATATTGTTTCAGTATAGGAGCTAGAGACGCTCTTGGTCGGTAGTTCTGCTAAATAGACTCCCTGATCGGTCGTTCTGGCAAATACGTTCCCTGATAGGTGGGCTTAGTAAAAGAATAAGTGCTAGACAGCATGTGGTTCTGCTGAAGGATTTCCATATGAGTAGGATTAGCAAGTATGGGCATTTCCTGGACTGATAGCGTGCATCTTTGCAGGGCAATGATCAAGCCCATAAGTGCTATTAGTTCTCCTACATTTATTTATTGTTTGCTTGTTAGGCGCTTATACAATACGATTCCCCGATAAGTAGTTCTCTTAAATACATTCCCAGATAGGAGGGATACGCAAAAAATAATGTCAGAGTGGCAGGAGCACCCTCGTTGAGGATTTCCATAAAACAAGCATTGACATAGCCAATAGTTTTGGCATTTGAGTACAAGTGCTGGGATGGCGCATGCACTTCCAAATCCAGGCTTTACCAGCAACCTCTACCTGGGGCTCACTGGTTACCTACGCAACAGGCTGAAACGAGTTCATAACAGAGAAGTTAAACTTCTCCTGAGGCTCAAAATACCCAAACACATTACTCCAGCCCTCACACATTTCACTGGCCCCTGATGATACTAGTATTAATTCCAAAACCCTATGCATAGCCCTCTGAACCTTCGATCCAGCAGCTTAGTAACAGTGCCAAACTTCAATCAGAAATGACACAGAGGATCTTATTTTGTGTACCTTTCAACCAAACACTGGAATTCCTAGTCAAAGTGCCTACGCACAGACGAAGACCACTTCATCTTCAAAAAATCCATCAGTGAAAACCTGGCTATTTTCCTAACACCCGTACGAGATCAGCATAAATACCTCAACCGAGGACATACATTTGCAGTAACACTGACCAGAGAGAACCTACTCAATCTAGTTATGCAAACATGTCACAAACCTACATACAACTCATCAGCAAAACAAAATGGCAGCTCAAACACATTCGGGTCGGAGTGGCCCATTTGACCACTGCACTGACAGCCATGTCTCTGCAGCGCAGGGGCTGCATTTAAGATATGCCCCCATGTATGAAAACTATCCTGTGATGGTTGCTTGTTTAACTCTAAAATAAAACTATGCCTGAGTTAAGGCATGGAACATGGAACTATTTATAATCATTACAGCCACATTCAATTGCCTACCACACATGCAGAGCGCCTGTAGACTGCCCCTGGGTGGCAGCGGTGTGCGGTATAAATCAAAATAACATAACATAACATGTGTCAGCTCCTGTGAGTGTGCTCAGCTATGGAAGGTGATGTGTATTCTGGCTAGATGGACAGAGCCTGCCAAATGACAGGACAGAACCCTGAATGGCCATGCCTCTTCTTCGATCTCTTTTTAACACTCCCCACCAGACACAGCAGCCCAACAAGCTGCTGCCTGCGCCCAGGCATCAAAGGATCACACCCATTCAAAGAAAATAGCCGAATACCGGGGTGTTGCATTTCTAAAGGCCCTTGGTGCTAGTGAGAAGGGAAGGGGCAGGTTAGATTCTTCTGGAGGGCTCTGTACAGTGCAAGGAGACTTAAATCATGTTGTTTCTCTCTGCCTCTCTCTCTTCTTACTGTCCCCTCCACTTCCTCTAGAACAAAGCACTTTGGGTGTGATGTCAGAAGGGCAAAGTCAATTTCTTTCTGGAACAGGAATTTTGCACTAAGGCAGGCTAGCTCTAGTCCAATCACCTGTTGGCCTTTGTTTTTATAAGAAGGGGTCTCCCACCACTTCTTTGATTCACTCTGGAAAAATATCTGAGAAGGATTCACTGGACCTCTTTTGGAAGAATTGTACATACCAAAGTCCAGTCCTCAACCACTGAGGTTGGGAAAGAGCAGTCCAAGGCAGAGGAAAGCTTTGCCTCCTACCCACTCCCAGGGCACATTGCGGGTGTCTCTTGCTCGGGACCAGGAGCTGCCACTCTGCAACAGAATCTCCTAAAGCTGGGAGAACAAATGATGAACTGAATATCCTGTCCTCGAGCCCCTGAAGTGGGTCTTACAGCATCTGCAGGACCAGATCAGCCAAGGCTTCCCGTTCTGCCACCTCAACACTGTTTGAACTTAAGAGCATAGCCTTGCCTCGGCCCACATTACCAGAAAAGGCAAGGAGGTACATCTCTTAACTGTGCCTGTGGTACCTTCATGAATGCTTTGGGTCTTGGTCTCTAGAAGTGTAAGTAGGCATTTTTGCCCCTAATCTTCCTTGTACTCCTGCAGAGTAAAATCCAAATCATCACTTGTGTGGCTGCGATTGGGGTTTGAGACAGATTGTGCCTACATCTCAGCCAGCCAAAATAAAAGTGTGCAGTTAAACTGTAGTTGTCATTGCCACTGTATTTATACAACAATGAAACTTGACATGAGCAGTGTGCAGACCTTGAAAGAAAGTTTCTTGCATGAACTCTGTCAGGAGAGGAGCACTCGTCATGGCAGTAAGGTTAGGCAAGCTGAACTGCTATAAAACATCAGAGCTTTGAGGAAGCTAGGGGGGTGGAGGGTTCCCAGGGGGTTAGCAGTGAGCTGGAGTCCCCAGCCCTATTGACCAAATACCTTGGGCATGGAAACAGCTGAGGAGAGTGACAGTGATAGTGCTTTCCAGCCTTCCTTCCACAGGGAAGGCACTGTGGTGGCCAAAGAGTCACAAGCCTCCCGCAAGTGGAATTCATCCATTAGATCCTGTGCTTCAGCCAGGTCACCCACCTCTGTAAGGCCCCTTGGAGAGTCTATCTGTGTATGACTCTGATAGGGTCTACCTCCTGGAAGAAAGGTGGAAAGCCCTGGCTGAAAGGAAAAATAGGGAAAAGGTGGCCTTAGCAGCGCGGAAGCACTATGTGATGTTGCTCAGAGGGAGACCAAAAAAACTTCCATTGAGGAGGGAAGTGTCTCCAGCAATGGCTCCCAAGGAAAGCTTAAGCGCCACCTCCCCAAGGACCTAGTCCAACCTTATGAGGAGGGTAGAGATATTTTTGACAGGTTTGAAAAGCTGGAGTTAGTATTCCTCCTCCAGGATAAGGAAGAGGGTTTGTGGGCCACCTACCAATGGTTGTAACTGATAGTTTACTCCTGAGGAAAGACCTATGTGATCCAATATGAAGAGTGTAGTCCTCGAGAAGTTCTGAAAAATCACAGAACAGTACCTCTGGAATTTAGAGAGCTCACAAGGAAACTAGGGCAAACCTTTGAGGCGTTTGCGCATCAATCCTTGAAATATCTGAGTGGATGGGTTACAGTTAATAACGCTGACACATTTGAGGGCATGTTTCATTTCATTCTATATGCGAGTATGCTTGGAAAACGTGAGATCGAGTTACACCAGCATTTAGTGGACAAACCTCACAGGGAGCTTGTCAAGGCTGCTGACAGGTATGTGATTACCCAAGTCCAGAAAAAGGCTTAGGCTAAGTCTTCTAAGTCAGATGACATGGGGAATGATAACAAACCCAAGGAGGGAAAAGAAAGGCCCCAAGAACATGAAGGGAAATCCCAATCTCATGGTTGATCAGTTCACAGAAAAAAGAAGAGTGATGGCCCCTCTAACACTGAGGTGCCTGTACCCTCAAAATGACCTCCCTGACCCAGACATAGTTGAGGCAGAACCTAGAGTTCAAGCACGGGGGGCGCTAGTGAGCCCACAGACAAGATGGCGGTGTCTATGTGAGCTCCCTGTGACTTGGCGGCAGGGGAGGACATAACCGACCCCTCGGGACCTAGATCCGCAGTAGCTTTGCGGTAAGAATTGCTGGAGACCTGTGGCAGCGTTTGGTGAAGTCTGAGCGCCTGGCGGGCCGTAGGCGGGCAGGAGTGGAGATGGCCTGAAGGAGAAAGCCGGAGCGTGGCGGTGTGGTGGAGGGCCCGGGTCGGGCGGCGCAGCTCGGAGAAACAGGGGTCCGAGTGCCTGTGCGCTGCCCGGTTGCCAGTGACGGTGTGGCCTCTGTGGGGTGCGAAGGCGGTGGAGCGGGACAGCCCAGAGTCCCCAGGAAGGAGAGCGGAGCCTGGCGTTGGCAGAGCCTTGCAGCGGGGGAGAGGAGGAGCGTGACTGCGCGGTGTAGGAGTGGAGGCTGCGTGAAAGTTTGGAGGAGGCGGCCGAGGTGCAGTGGGGTGGAAAGGCGGTGGAGCGGGACAGACCAGAGTTCCCGGGAAGGAGAGCGGAGCCTGACGCGAGCAAAGTCCTGCGACGGGGGAGAGAGGAGACGCGTGGCCGCGGCTGTGTACGAGACAAAACAGCCTGAAGTTTGGAGGAGGCGGCCATGGCGCTGAGGTGAGAAGGAGGGTCTGGGTCGGTCAGCACGGCTCGGAGTTGCTGGGGCCCGAGTGTTTGTGCGCCGTCCGACCGCGGGTGGCATTGAATGAGGAGGAGCAGCGGCCTGTTGTGGAGCAGGGCCAGTCCAGGGCCCGGAGAGAAACAGAGAGGTGCCTAGCGTGGGCAGAGCCCCACGGAACAGGAGAGGAGGGGGTGCTCCCCAGCCACGGAGGGGCTCCTGCTGCGGCCCCCCAGGAAGAACCGAGGGGGCGGAATACCTGATCGGTGGAGTGCCTCTGTTGGAGCCTGAGTGCTCGTACGTGGCTGGCCCTGCTGAGACAGTAGGATGCCGCGGCAGGCCAGAGAGGAGGTGAGACGGAGACCGAGAGTAGCAGGTGCAAGTGTGGAACTCATGCAAGCACGGCCCGGTGGGAGCAGAGAAGTGTGGTCCCTTATGGTGGGATGTGAGGGGAGGAGCCGGGTATCACAGTGTGGTAGCAGCATAAGCGGTGCCCATGACCGGGCGGGGGCCGGACCACCAGTAGGGCAATTAGTGCTGTGGGCCATACTGAGGTGCAGTGATAGACTTGGTGGCCTCTGCTGGCCGGACGTAGGACAGGAGTCTGCCCTCCCTTTACACACTGGGGAGCTGGAGGGGCTGAGGGGGCTCTGGGCCGGTGCGGCTACAGCTGAGGACGGGACTCTGGCCTAAGCTCAAGATAGTGACCCAGCTGTATGGTAAAGGTCCCGGAGTGGCGTATGGCAGCTGGCAACAGGGACGGCGCTGCTGGTGATGGGAGGCAAGAAACAAACCTGTTTGCCGTTTGCACATAAGGAGGGACCTTGGAAGGATCGGGAAGCACACGAGCTGGGAACAACTGCACTCACAATGGCTCAGACAGAGGCCACTGTGGAGTCAGCAAAGGGTTCAAGTGGAGAGTCATCCTCCTGAGAGTTGGGAATGATCCTGGAGGAGGTGAGATCAGGGTTCGCTGCTATCAACTCATAGCTGGATGGATTGACGTATAAGGTTGACAGGCTGCAAGAAAGGATTGACAAAGAAAGCAGCAGAACCTCGAAGGTGGAGAACAGGGTGGGAGTGCTAGAGGACACTGGCAATGAAATGGCCCAGGTTGTGCAGGGGCTGAGAAGAGAGGTGAATGTCAAGGAGTTCCCCCCTTCTCACCTGAGTTCGATCTTTGCTGGATTTCTTGGTCGATGCCTCCTTGCGGACGGATCGGGTCTTGAATAAGGCTGCACGAGTCTCTTCCAACTCCAGCGTGCGTTCAAAGTTCTGGGATGCAAAGATCCAGGAATCCGGGAAATTTACAGAGTGCGCTACTCAGCACACGAGTCCAGGAATCAAGAAAGGAAGGAAAGGGACTAGGAATGGGGTTGGCTGGGAAAGAACCAAGGAAAACAATACCGCGAGCTACGGAGCACACATCTGGTCGCTACTTTGCAATAGCATTGAGACGCGCGGAGCCGTGGGAGCAGTGGTCTATTAATAGAACACGCTACGTCCAACGTGTAGAGCGAGAAAGGTGTTTCACAGTGGACAGCCATGTTGGGAGTACATGGGAGTGTAAGCCCCATTAAGACAAGGACCAGGAAGTCCAAAAGGGGCGTGTTCTGTAGGTCATGACAGCATGCCTCCTCCGAAGACCCGTTCCTCCGGGTTTACCCGGGTGTATAAGGTGAAATCTTCTGAGCAGTCGAGGGGCCTTGAGATTAGAAAGTGGTTCCTAGGAGAATATCCTTTCCATTCAACCAGGTATTAAAGCTGACCCCGTTTATACCTGGAGTCACATATTCAGGATACTTCATATTCCAATTGGTTGTCGACCAGCAGAGTAGGAGGTCGGCAGGCTTTTCCGGGAGGATTGGGTGTAGGGTTTTAATAAGGACGTGTGAAATACTGGGTGGATTTTCTTCCAGGAGTCCGGTAGTCTAATCTGGTATGAAACTGGATTGACAATTTCCTTGATGGGAAATGGACCATAGTACCGAGGGGCCAACTTGTTTGGCCGTAGATGTCGGCGTAGTAATTTGGAGGACAACCAGACTTGATCACCAATTGCATAAGAAGGACCTGGTCTTCTTTTGGAATCTGCATACCTCTTAGTCTGTGTTCTGGCCTTCTCGAAGATTTCTTTGGCCTCCTGGTGTACGTTGATGAGGGTTTCTATCCAGGAGTCGACAGTAGGTACTGGTGTAGGATGAGGGAGAACAGAGGGTAGAACCGATGGATGGAAACCTTGGCTACAATAAAAGGGACCGGTCTTAAGTGCTGAATGATCGGAATTGTTGTAGGCAAATTCAGCCACGGGTATCAGGAGCGACCAGTCATCCTGAACCTTGGTGGCGAAACATTGAAGATACTGCTCCAGGGTCTGATTAGCACGTTCTGTGGCCCATTGGTTTGGGGATGATAATCAGATGAGAGGGCGCGTTGGATTCCCAAATTGCGACAGAGATGTTTCCCGAATTGAGAGACGTATTGAGGTCCTCGATCAGATATGATCTTGGAAGGAAGTCCATGCAAACGGAATATGTGTTCCAGGAAGATTCCAGCAAGCTCGGACGAGGATGGTAGCTTACACAGGGGTGTAAAATGAGCCATATGAGTGAACAAGTCTATGGTAACCATGATGGTCGTGTATCCTCGGGAAGGTGGTAATTCCACAATGAAGTCTGTAGCAATGAATTCCCATGGCCTTGTTGGCAGTGTAGGTTGCAGTAGAAGACCCGCCGGTCTCTTGTTATCATGTTTATTTTGACTACAGATAGTACAAGCTTTGATGTACTGCTGTACGTCCGTCTTCATCCCAGGCCACCAAAACTATCTTTGTATGAGACGGAGGGTGTTGGTTATGCCACGATGTCCGGAGTGAAGGGTATCATGACAGAGGTTTATTATTCTTTGTTGTAATTTCTGTGTAGGAATGAGCAGTGCATTGTCCTTGAATAAATATCCTTCCTTAACTCTTAGGTTCCATGGATTCTTCCTTGAAATATCCTTCCAGAGGTCAGAGGATTGGGTTTGCACTCAAATTTCTTCCAGGAGGTTGACTGCTTGAGCTACAAAGATTGTGTGGGGAAACATCTTAGGATAGGCCCTATCTTCAGTAGCTACATAGTCAGGACGTCGAGATAAGGCGTCAGCAATCAGGTTTTGTGATCCAGGAACATGAGTGATGTGGAACTGGTACTGGGCAAAGAAGTAGGCCCAAAACGCCTGACGACTGTTCCTACTCTCCAATGACTGTAGAATTTGAAGATTACGATGGTCCGTGCGGACCTGAACTGGATATCTAGCACCCAGAAGTAGATGTCGCCATTCAGTGAAGGCTTGGCAGATGGCTAACAGTTCCTTTTCCAGGACGGAGTAATGTGTCTCACTGGGAGTCAGGGTTCGTGAAAGGTAAGCAATGGGGTGTTCCAGTTTATCCTCAAGTTCCTGCTTCAAGACCACTCCTATGGCGTAGTTAGACGCATCCGTTTCCATTAGGAATGGTCGATTTATGTCAGGTTGGGCCAAGATGGGGGCTTGCGTGAACTCTGTCTTTAAATGTTGGAATGCCTTATCTTGCGGTGTAGACCAGATAAAGGGGGTGTCTTTCTTCAAGAGATCAACGATCGGCTGAATGATCTGGGAAATTGTAGAAATGAACTTCCGGTAGAAGTTGGCAAGCCCCAGGAAGGATTGAACTTGTTTCACGGACGTGGGAGCGGGCCAAGCCAGTATGGCCTTTACCTTTGAAGGGTCCATGCCAATTCCTTCTGGGCTAAGGATGAATCCTAGGTAGTGAACAGAAGTAACGTTAAACAAGCATTTTTCGGGTTTGGCTAAAAGTTTGTGTTCACGGAGTCATTGTAATACTGCCTTTACATGTTCTTCATGCTTTAGAGGATCCTTGGAAAAGATCAATATGTCGTCCAGATAGACAATGACGAAGAGGAATAACATGTCAGAAAACACACTGTCCATAAAACGTTGAAAAACTGCGGACGCATTAGCTAGTCCAAAGGGCATGACTAGATATTCATAGAGACCAAAGGGTGTTCTAAAGGCTGTTTTCCATTTGTCTCCTTCCCGGACACGGATCAAATGATAGTCACCCCGGAGATCCAACTTCGTGAATATTACAGCGCCTCTCACAGCTTCCAGGATATCCGAGATCAGGGGCAGTGGGTACCGATCTTTGGGGGTGCATTGATTTAAGCCACGATAGTCGAGGCAAGGTCTGAGTCCTTGGTGTCCTTCTTGGGAACAAAGAACAACAAAGCACCCGCTGGAGATTTTGAGGGTCTTATGGTGCCGTTTTCAAGGTTGGTATCCAGGTATTCTCGGACGGCCTTTTTCTCTGGTTCGGAAAGGATGAACATTCTGCCGAAGGGAATCACTGCTGAGGGATCTGTATCTATGGCACAGTCTTCAGGTCTGTGAGGGGGTAAGGCCGGGACTATGGCAGTTGAAAATACATCAGCATATCCCTGATAGGCCTCTGGAACTTGTATAATATTGGAAACCATGAGTGGTGTTTGCTGGTCTCTTGGTGGTTCTTTAGGGAGTGTCGAGGAGGGATCCAGGAATAGACAGTGGGTCATACAAAACTCTGAGCCTAGGAATAGTGATCCTGCTGTCCAATTGATATACGGATTGTGCTTCTGTAACCAGGGCATACCCAATACCATGGGGTAATGAGCTGACTTAATAATGTCGAATGTAATCCGTTCTTGGTGATGGTTTATAGAAATCTGGATCTCTTTTGTCTGCAGGCTTATGGGTCTGAAGTGAAGGGTCTTCCGTCGATTGCTTCCACCGGCTGCATGGTGCTTCATGTCTCGTATGGAATATGATGACTAACAACCCAGTCTTGATCAATGAAAATTCCCATAGCTCCGCAGTCTACCAAGGCCAGAATGGGATAGGTCTTATTCTTGGAGTGCGACAGGAAGGCCTGTAGTATCACCAAATTGTTTTGTCCAGGAGAGTTCAAGGATGGAATTGATGTGTAGCAAACATCTCTCTCCCGAAGCTCTGCTCCATCTAGGATCAGGAGCTGGCGTTTCCTGAACGCTGAGGAGGGGCTAGAGGACACTCCCTAACCAAGTGTTTGTCTGAGGCACAATACATGCACAACCCTGTATGAATCCTTCTCATCCTTTCTTGTGGGGATATAGGTCCACGGAAGGCTCCTATCTGCATGGGTTCTGGTTCAGAGCCTGAGCCTGGGTTTGTGTCCGTCTTGGTGGTACTCTCAAAGGACACTTTCGGAGGATTACCTCTGGATTTCTTCTTCTCTGCCTTCCTTTCCTGGATACGGAAATCTATTTGCATGGCAAGGTCCATTAGTGCCTGGAATGAGTTTGGGCGAGCCACTCTGACCACTCATCCTTAATCTCCTCATTCAGTCCTCTCCTGAAAAGGGTAAAACTCGCCTGAGGGGACCAATCAGCTTCCTTGACTAATTGCTTGAATCGGGTAACATAGGTGAGCATAGCCTGGGATACTTGCTGAAAGTCTAACAGGCGTTCCTGGGCACTATAGACCTGCTCTGGACGGTCAAACATGGTCTTAAGGGCTTGTATGAACCCATCATAGTCATCTAGGAGAGCATCGCCGGAATTAACGAGGGGCGTAGCCCAGGTTAAGGCGTTTCCTGAAAGATGGGAAATTATGAACCCCACCATCGTATATGTCCACTATGCCGCCCAACAACACACTTTCTTTTGTGGCGGAATCACGGGATAGAACGAATTGTTTGAGAGCGGCGTTTTCCGCCTTTAGATTCTGCCCCTCGGTTCATAGCTCTTGCATGCCACGCATCAGGTCCTGGACAGCCACTTCCATGCCCATATCGAGTTCGGTCGGGTGGCGTCTCAAACTGTAAAGGAGTTCCGCCCTTCTCACCTGAGTTCGATCTTTGCTGGATTTCTTGGTCGATGCCTTCTTGCGTAGGGATCGGGTCTCCACCGTGCTTTCAAAGTTCCGGGATGCAAAGATCCAGCAATCCAGGAAATTTACAGAGTGCGCTACTCAGCACACGAGTCCAGGAATCAAGAAAGGAAGGAAAGGGACTAGGAATGGGGTTGGCTGGGAAAGAACCAAGGAAAACAATACCGCGAGCTATGGAGCACACAGCTGGTCGCTACTTCGCAATAGCATTGAGACGCGCGGAGCCGTGGGAGGCGTGGTCTATTAATAGAACACGCTACGTCCAACGTTTAGAGCGAGAAAGGTGTTTCACAGTGGACGGCCATGTTGGGAGTACAAGGGAGTGTAAGCCCCGCTGAGACAAGGACAGGAAGTCCAAAAGGGGCGTGTTCTGTAGGTCATGACAGTGAAGGCCATTACGGTTAAAAATGAGGACCTTGAAGCAAGATCGCGCAGGAACAATGTGCGCGTGGTTGGCATCCCGGAATCGGTCGCCCAGCGGAATCTGGAGCTGTTCATCAAGGATGTTCTACAGAGACCTGTCTTGTCCTCGCAATTCTAAGTCGAGACGGCGCACAGGGTAACGCAGGTTGTGCCAAGGACGGGACAAAACCCAAGGCCGATTATTGCTAAGGTACTTAACTACCGCGACCAGGACACCATACTTAGGTGGGCGAGGGAGCTGGGAGATCTCATGTACAAGAGCAGTAGAGTATCCTTCTATCCTAACTGTACCCTGGCAGTTCAGAAGGCTCTCATGTCATTTGCGGCAGTGAAGAGGAGGCCGCGAGAGAAGGGTATGCAGTACTCTATGCAGTACCCATCTAAACTTAGAGTGCAGCATAATGGAAGAGCATATTTCTTTACAGAAGTGGCGACTGCACATGAATTCATTGAGAATTTACCAGGCAGGGATGATAAAGGGTCGGGAGAAGGCCCGTCAGTCCACGCTTGAAGTGATGGGCAAGTAGGCGTTATTGTATGGTGGAAGAGTGGTCAAGTAGGACCTTGTTTGCTCGGATCTTGTCCTTGGGGGATCATGCTGGAATATTACGAGTTATGTACCTAGTCCGGCCAGCGGCATACATGAAAGTTATTATTCCATTTTACTTCTTATTTAGAGGTCCTCCCCTGCAGCCGACGCATGGACGGCCACTTGATAAGTGGTGTCCTGCGCCCCCGGCAGTGGCCCATGCTGTTGGTTGAGCGGGTTGGTTGGGGAGGAAGGGGTGTTCACTGCAAGTTGGGGGTGGGCAGTGTGGGTGGGGGGTGGCAGGAAGAGGGTCAGGGGGTTTACCAGCTGCCCAGTTGGCAGGGTTGGGGTTCATGAAAAGTGTTCACATCACATTGGCAGGACCATGGTGGATGAGCGGGTGCAGCTATCTTGGCGAAGTACATTGCGGCATGTAATAATATAGGTTTGAGCCATGGTGCATTAGGTTTTATGCTTGAACGTGCAGGGACTGAACGACCCGCGAATGGCTATGAAAGTCATGCAGTATTGTGAGCAACACAGGGCCAAGATTTTTCTGTTGCAAGAAACGCACCTTAAGGGACAGGGGAATAAAGGGGTTGCCTGCGGGTGGGGTAAATGTAGGTTTTATACCACATATTCGTCGTATTCAGCAGGCGTGATGACATTGTTTCATAAATCACTGGAATTCAGGGTTAGGGAGTCGGAGATAGACCCGGCTGGGAGGTATGTGATTGTCTCGGGGTTTTTGGGTCAATCAAAGCTGACGTTGGTTAATATCTATGGTCCTAATGTGGACGATCCAGGCTTCTTTGAGGGGCTTCTGGAAAAATGCTTGAAATACCGAGATACATACATCGTGTGGGCCGGGGATTTGAATGTTATTCTGGACCCGGGGCTGGACTCAACTGGGGGGAGGAAGAGGTGCTCGAAAGCGGCGGGTGCGGTGGTAGGGGCCATGGACGTCCTTAAACTGGGAGATATGTAGAGGGTTCTGCATCCAGGAATAGCGGGGTTTTCCCACCATTCAATAGTATGTAACACGTCGACTAGGATACATTATGTGTTGGGGTGTCCTTCTGTTATTCAGTGCACAATGGGATGTGAAATGCTACCAAGGTTGTCCGATTATTCCCCAGTCTTATCGTCAGTGGATCTGGGGGAACCGATGTCTAGGCCCAGGTGGAGCTTTAGGTCAGCAGCCCTGCGGGACATTGCTTTTAAAAGTGATATGCATAGCATGATTAAGAACTACTTCCAGGAAAACACTGGGTCGGTTCAGAGCAAGGGGACGCTTTGGGAAGCGTTTAAAGTGGTGCTGAGATGGGGGTGTCTTTCTGCAGAACGCGGGGTATTGAAGACGATTCGAAGAGAACTCGATGGGATGACGATGGAGATTAAGTGATGGGAAGGGGAGGTAGAGAGGTTGGGTTCCTCACAGTCGCTGCTCAAGTTGAAAGAGGGATTGGATAGGTTTCGGGTGTTGGCGGATAGGGAGGTGCAGTACTTTGCTCGCCCCATGAGGGCTCGTGTGTATGGGGACGAGGGGCGGCTGGGCAGATACCTAGCAGCTCTAGTCAGGGGTGAGCGAGGTTTTAGGGAAATAACGGCAGTGAGATCCAGTAGGGGTGAGATCTTGGTGAGCCCCCGTGAGATAGCTGGGGAGTTCCTCAGGTTCTATGAATCCTTGTACACGGCGAGGGGTACGCCTCTGGGGCCCGCCTTGAGGGGTTATATTGAGGACACGGCGCTCCCCAGATTCGATGTAGAGGCGGTGGAGTCACTCGCTAGGCCCATAACTGTGGAGTAAGTTCTGGGCGCGATAAAAGCCCTGCCCACTGCAAAGGCGCCGGGGACTGATGGGATAACGGCAGAGTTTTATAAAGAATGGGGTCCGGAGGTGGTCAGCTACATGCTAGGGGTTTGGGAGGAGGTGATGGAGAGGGGGCTACTCCCCCCAACACTTTGTGAGGCCGTCATTACATTGATTCCAAAGCCGGGCAAGGACCTGCTTGATTGTTCGGCGTATAGGCCGATCTCTCTGCTAAATCTAGATACGAAAATCTTTGTGACGATCTTGGCGGATTGGCTCCTGCCACATTTGTCGCAAATAGTGCACAGAGACCAGTCTGGATTTATTCCAGGGAGGTCGACATCGCTGAATCTTAGGCGGCTATTTGCGATTCTAGCACAAATTGACCCAGGGACGCAAGCAGTGGCTGCGTTGTTAGACATGGAGAAGGCATTCGACTCCGTTGAGTGGGAGTACTTATTTGAGGTGTTGAAGTGGGTGGGAACCCCCCTTAGCCACCCCCCCTTATTTTGTGAAAGCTGTGAGGCTGTTGTACTTGGGATGTAGTGCTCAGATAAGCGTGGGAGGGGTTTGGTCAGAGTTATTCCTGCTTGGGAGAGGGACGAGGCAGGGGTGCCCGCTTTCCCCACTGCTTTTTGCAATGGCTATAGAGGTTCTAGCGGGTAGGCTTCAAAAGCAGCAAGGGCATAGGGGGCTAGGTATGGGCGGGCCGAGGGATTTGATTTCATTATACGCAGATGATGCAATTATCTATATAAGGAATCCTGAGGCTAACCTCAGACCTTTGGTGCAGGAGGTAGGAAGGTTTGGAGACTTCTCCGGACTTCGGTGGAATCGAGCCAAGTCCTCTCTCTTTCCCTTGAATGAGGCTATGAAACCCCCGACTAGCATGGAGGGGTTTGAGTGGGTTCAGGACTCGATTACGCATCTAGGGGTGGTGGTTAGTAGGAAGGCTCAGGCCCCATTGGATATGAACCATAAGAATTATCTAAAGCTACTAAGGGTAAAGGTAGATCGGTGGTGTAAGCTTCCCTTCACCCCAATGAGCCGGGTGGCTATTATTAAAATGGTAGTTGTCCCTAAGCTTTTGTATATGTTCGCTAATATACCCCTCTGGCCGGGGAAGAGTTTTTTGAAGGAGGTCAGGTCCCAGTTGATTCGCTTGACGTGGTACCCCAAAACCCCATGGATAGGCTGGGAAACTCTGGTGCAACCATGGGAACGTGGAGGGATCGGGGCCTCGGATATTGAGGCGTATTTTTTAGCAGCCCAGTTGTCCTTTGCGAGGTACTGGATGTGGGATGGGCAGAGGCCACCACTTGCCCACATTGAGAGAGGTTCGGTATACCCCTACTCGCTACAGGGACTCTTAATTTCAGGTAAAGTGGCTGATAAATGCAGATTTGACCCTGTGGCGTGCACTGTGCATGCATGGAGGAGGGTTATGAAAAGGATAGGAGTAGAACGCCCGTTTGACCAGGGCATCCGGCTGTGGCAGATTGAGGTATTGGCTTCTACATGTGACAAGTCTATAGAAGGTGATTGGAGTGGGGAGGGGATTGAAACTTTGGGGGATGTGTACCCTGAGGGAAAGTTCATGCCTCAGGAGGTATTCTGGGATATGATGGGTAGGGGTCCCCAGCATATGTTGCAATATTACAGGATGAGGGCAGCCTTTAAAGAATGGTCACCGGCGTTCCCGGAGGTCCCTCAGACCACACCCTTGCTGCAATACATTCATACCTCCCAGGGATGTGGAGGCGTGACGTCGACAATATATAAAATGATACTGGCAGGTACTCATCATGAACCCTTGCAAGTAAAGGTCACTCTGAGAATGACAGCGGGGTTATACTCGACGATACTCAGTGGGGCAGAATATGTGAAATTACGCATACGGGGCGTTCAGTTCGAGGCTGCAATTGATTCAACTTAAGACGCTCCACAGAGTATATGTATCACCAGCGAGGGCGCATAAATTTGATGCAACTAGATCTGCAGCCTGTCCGAGGTGCAGGAAGGACCAGGCGGACATGATCCATATGTTGTGGGAGTGTGCTGTTCTGGGCCCCTTCTGGGAAGGGGTGTTCAAGACTGTGACGGACATACTTGGGCAGCATGTCCCGCGGGTGATGTTGTGTGGAATGCTGGGGTGGTCCCCGGGTCTGCTGTGAAATGTCAAAAAATGTTGGCATCCTGTGTGATTATTGCTAGGAGGTGTATACTAATGAAATGGACGCATCCCTCCCCCTCAGAGGTTAAAGGGTGGATGAAGGACCTTCTCCCGCTGAGCGATTCAGACAAAGATTATGCTGCCTTGTGTGGTTTGCGGAACAGACCAAAATACATATGGGGCCCGCTGACGGTATATCTGTAGGCCAGGGATGCGGATGGGGACGATATGCTGCTGCATCGGAGTAATGGAGGGGTAGGGGGAGATAAATAGTCAGTGGGGTATGTTCAGTAAATACTGGAGGTTGCATGATGTACAATGCTGGAACCTTTGCTGCTGGGCTTGCAGTGCACTATTGTATATGTGACATGGTCTGTGATGGTGATGCGAACCTGTTAATAAATTTAATAAAGAGATATTAAAAAAAAAAGAGTTCAAGCACGAAGAGCAGCACAGGGGGTTTCCTCCACTGGAGAGTGCAAGAGACTAGTCTTTCCCGTAGCTCCAAGTCCAGGCCGTAAGTCTCCTGAGCCTTCTACTCTTGTGAGAGAGGACTCAACAGCCACTGAAGTGACTATGGAGTTAGCACAGGATTCAGCAATCTCATGGTTACCTACAGGCGTCGAGGAGATACCTGAGATGGCAGACAGGGAGGTTTCAGACCTGAGGGGCCTCCCAGAGCTGGAGAAGTTGTCTTCAGCTGGAGTCTCAGATCAGGCTGATGTTTTCCAGCAACAGAGGGACCGTCCCCCTCTGGCAAATCTGTTGAGACAGACTGAAGTGCAGGTGCAGGGCAGAGGTCCTAAACCACTTCTAAAAAAGGAATAGGCACAGAGCTAAAGCTCCATGGCCTGTTCAAAGACAAGGATCCCAAGAATTCTGAAGCATGGCACAGCCAAGAGAGATGGTTGTTCGCCCAGGCCCCAGGGATTTCCTTACAAACTTGGTTTCTGTGGTTGGGGGGTGATGGGGTGTGTGAGAGGAAAAGTAACTTCTCTCAGGTGGAATCCCCCCCAGATGTCATAACTGACAGGGGACCTCATGTCATCTCTGTGGCTATGCAGATACCACAGCAGGCTTCTGCATTCCAATCCACTTTTAAGCACCGGAAAGTTGTCTTAAGCAGGGCCCCCAGCTCAAGAACTTGCCGACTAATGGCAGGGAAATAAAACCCAGACAGGCACCTGTAAAATTGGAATTGTAGTGTACTCAGTGCAGCTGCGCCTAGATGTCGCTGAGCAGCCCATTCCTGTCTTCACTGGTGGCTGATGGGATTAGTATGGTTTATTTATTTATTTATTTATCACATTTGATTATACACCCAAACCTGAGGTATCATGGCGTAGGTTACAGTAATTGCAGTAAAGCTTTCTGGTTACAGGGCTAAAGATATGTTACGGGATTACAACAATGGCATGATAGTTACAGAGCAAGGTCAGTTAACAGTGTACACTTACAGTTAAACAGTGAGACGGGGTCAAATAGCTGTCATGGGATAACAACAATTTACAGAGCATGGTCAGTTAACAGTGTATACTTGTAGTTAGACAGTAAAACATATGGTTATAACTAAAGCTAGTGCGATGGATAGGTTAGAATATATTAATTAACCAGGTTTTTGGGAATTTCTTAAGTTGGTAATGTAAGAGTCACTCCTGTGAGGAGGTCTGTAAATGAGGTTGAAGGTGATGTATTCCTTGTGAGATAAATGTAACCGGCTGGCGAGTGATTTGAATTATCTTGTTCTGGGAGAAGGGATGATGAAGCATCGCCAATCGCTACTGTAGATGATAGCCACTCCAGACCATGCCCTTCTTGGCCGGTTGGCATGTGGGATGAAGTACCATTGGGTAGGAGGACATAGAAAACATGGTGAGCAGGGTGTGGTAAGCCACTTTTTCGGTGATGAAGAGGACATCAAGGTTGTTGTATGAGAATAGGTCGTCAATTTTTGTGGTGTGGGCAACAGCTGAGCAAGCATTAATCAGCAAGGGTGCAGTATTTGGCACCGCCTGGACTCGCTGTATCCCATACTTCCTGCGCCTGCAATTGGCCACGCCCCCGAACCCCACAGCGGTGAAGCCCACGGCGGGGCAAGGGCGGAGTGTCTGGCACCGTCTGGTGTTCGGCACCACAGAAGTACAGCACAGTTCAGAGCTAGGGCATTGGGACATCTCACTAAAGAGAATTAAAATGGACATACTAAGCCTAGACCTCAACACGCTAGAAAAGATCATATCCAGTTATTTTCCCACCTCAAGAATGAGCCTGACCATTAGAAGGGTGGTTTTCAACCTTTCTTGGCTGGGACATGTGATGAATTGCCATCTGGCAATGATTTGAAGTCCTGGCCTTTTATATTTGTATTAATTAATCAAATGATGTGGGCAATTCCATACCTGAAAGGTTAATCTGCTGATCATATTCCCCTTTCAAAAACTCCATGCCAAAAGCATATGCTGCATTTGGGTCCTTCTGCGTCAGTATCCTGATTTTCAGCACCTGCTCTACCAGTGGAACAGAGCAGGTTCAGAGGTCACATTTGCCCATTTGACAGCTGCAGTAACACCCAAGGCTCTGCAACACATGGGCTTCATTTAAGATATGCCCGTGTACCTAAACTATGATGATCATAAGTAGCCTGTGATGGTGGCAGGTTAAACACTAAAATAAAGCTATGTCTATGTTAAGGCATGGTTTAATACACTACGTACAGTTATTTATGCCACATTAAATTTGATATCTCACATGTGTCAGCTCTTGTGAGTCAGCTCAGCTGGTTCCTTGTGTTCATATCCCTGCAAAAATATCGCCATACAAAAATATCGCCATATTCTTGCGGCGATATTAAGGTATGGAATCTGCGGGGGACACCCCTGCAACCCCCGTATTATTTGAAAAGGAGCGGGGGACACCCACGCAACCCCTGCTCCCAGAAAACCCTAATATTATCCCCACTAAAAATATCGCCTACGGCCGTTCCCGACGACCATATATACGACAATATTTCTGGTGGGGATAATATTACCTGATACCGCTCAGCTATGGAAGCTGATGTTTATTCTGGCCAGATGGGCTAAGCCTGCCAAATGACACGACAGAAATGGCCAAGCCTCTTCTTTGATCTCTTTATGAGGATAGGTAGAATGCCCTCTGCCAGAGACAGCCACCCACCAGGCAGCTTCCCTGGGCCACTCATCAAAGGAACACACCCATTCAAAAAGAATAGTGTCACACCAGGGTGTTGCATTTCTAAAGGCATTTTTTTATTATTATTTAAAGCATTCAGCGTAAAAAAAATACAAACTTCTGCTTTTAAAAGAAAATATTTCCAATCTCTTTACACAAGCCAAACAGTTCCTATTTTTTGCCTTTTCTTTGTCGTTTTTTTTCACAAGTGCTCGTTATCATTTTGTCCTTTAGGTCCTAGTTTGGCTATGTGTTTCAATTCTTTCCTATTAAGACTATATTAGGTTAATTCCATTACTCTAAGTTTTTATCTTTAGGTCTGGGCCAATCTCTTTAACATTGTTTCCAGAAACATTCCAAGCCCTCTTGTTGTCTTTCGATTTTGCACGTCATACAGAGCTGACCACCATAGTTCTGGGTCTAGATCACATGTTGGCATTAGTATTGGTTGTAATAAATTTCCCCTTTCTGTCTTCAATTCGGGACAAAACAAGATTAGGTGCTGTATAGATTCTCCATCTTGCTTACAGAGCCAACATCCTTTCTCCTTCACCAGGCCATATTTCAGCGGATTCGTTTTTGCTCTCAGAATATTCAATCAAAAGCGTAGAATTAGATCTCTCTGATTCTGATTTGCACTTTTTTCTAAATATCCTGGCAAACTCTGCGGGAGTCCAGTAATCTTGGTTGACAGAGTATGAAAATTAGAGGCTACTCGTGCACTTTCTGTTTCTGAATAGTCAACAGACAGCAGCAGTACTTTCACTTTCTTTGGCTGCTTACACAAGGCTTCAGTTGATGCACTCAAGTTTTGCAATATCTCGTTGCACTTTTTCTTCCATTCAACTAGCGGCCAGAATGGCATTTTTTCAGTTTCCCTTTTCAAAACTGTGTATTGAGGTGGACAATTTGATGAAATGATCTTTCTAAAGGTTCGAGAGCTTTCCACATGATTCGAACCTGCATAGAATGTAATCCCAGTTTGTGTCGTATTATGCTCATCGGTACACAAGTCGGGATTCTCAAAACTTTTCTCCAAAACCTGGCCTCGAGCCTGTCCCGGGTTTCCCATGGGATTCTCAATGCTGTCTGACCTGCGTATGTAATAGTTGGAATTACTTTCGCATTATAGAAGTCTATAATTGGTTGAATTGAGAATTTGCAAAATGTTCTTTTCAGTATCAGTGCCTGTGCTGTTAATTGGTCCGTTTTATGCTAGAGATGGTCAACACAGGGCTGGTTACTCCAGTCAGAATTTATGATTGCGCCCAGGTATTTTGTGCTCTTCACTGTTACTATGGCTTTTTTATCTATGTGCCATGTGAATGCTTTTTTCGTTGTTGGTCCTGGCTTTTTAATTATCATTATTTCCGATTTCTCTGGATCGATTTTTTGCTTGTTTTCTTCAGCATATGCATTTAGAGCCTCCAACTTTATTTGCAACCTGATTGGCGTCTTGTCCACCACAATCAGGTCATCCGCATACAGGAGTTGACCTATTGTGGTTTCACCTATTTTTGGCGAGCAAGCTCTAGGGGGCTCCAAGCAGGCTTTTACATCCAAAATATAGAAATTGTAGAGTATAGACACTAAGGGGCACCCTTGTTTTAACCCTCTTTTCATAGGGATTGCCCGGCATTAGTTTCCCTTTTGGTCCAGTTTCACTCGCATTGACGTGTTTGTGTGGAGTGCTTTAATGGCTGCTATCAGATCTATTGGGCAGCCTTTCTTTTCCATCTTGGACCACAGAATATGTCGGTCTACTCTATCAAAAGCTGTGGCCATGTCTATTGAAGAAAGAAACAACTTTTGATTTTCTTGAATCGTTTTTGCTTTTAGTAGATTGAGAATTAGTACATTTAACCTGCAATCTACTTTTTCAACAAAGCCAGCTTGCTTATGGTCATAGTTCTCTGAGCTTGTTATCCATTCTTTCAATCTTTTTAAGAGTATGCCAGCAAAAAGTTTACCAAAAACATCCAAAATAGATATCGAGCGATAGTTCTCAGAACTTGCCCTATCTCGTTTTTTATGAATGGGGATGGTTATCGCTATTGTAAAAAGTACCAGAGACATGTCTGCCCATACTTCTGGAGTACTTGCTTTAGTGATTAATGATAAGATTTCGCATTTCTTGAACTCTATGTTCCATTATTTCTCAAAGGTTTTTTCCTGCATTTGTTCATCCTCCAAGGAATCGTAGCTATATATATCTTGGAAATGTTGTTTCCATTTGGCTTCATGAATGGGGTTGAGTAACTCTGCACCTTGAGGCTTGGTTTTTTGATTTAGCAGGGACCACAGAAATTTGGCATTTTTGTTCTGAATTGCCATCCTTTGTTCCGAGTCCTTTTGAAAGAGTCGTGCTCTATGTGATTTGGCCCAGTTACGATATGCTCTTTTTCTTTTAGTTCTCACACAATCGTCATTCTGTTTATTCAGAACTCTTAGCTCTCTTGCTAGCTGTCGTTTATTTCCCACTATTTCAGAATTATATTTATGTTTCCTGGTCTTTGTGTCTCTTCTGTTTATACCATTGGTTTCTCTAAAGACTGTGAGACAGGCCTCATACTCGACGCCTGTTTCTGATGATGCTTCCCATTTCTCTATTGATTTTACCAGAGTTGGAGTTGACTTTGCTGACAATCTCAGTCTGTTTAAACCATTGTTTACATTGACTTCACTTATCCAGGTTTTTCTTATTTCCATATCACCTTTATGATATGTAGCTGGCTCTAGACACAAGAGGATCAATATTCTATGATCACTACTTGTTGTTGGTATGATATTCAAAGAAGATATTCTGCCAAAAGATTCACGGTCAATGAAAAAATAGTCCAATGTTGCACTTGAGTTGTAGGATGCCCAGGTGGAATTGCCCCCTAAATCACCATTCACATTTCCATTTACTTGTAAAATGTCATGGCTCTTCATCTCTGTTAGCCATGTTTGTGTTCTTGACTGTTTTTGTCGCTTTTAAGTTTTGATGCTCTCTTGTTGTTTTTTTTTGTTGATGCAGTCTTTATTTAGATTACTGCATATAATTATAGTGGGACTTTGATATTCTGCTCTCAAAACATCTAAGTGTTTGGTGACTGTTTCCAGTAACACTTCTCCATCCTTAGCTTTTATGTTCCAGGATAAATTAAAGATTATTTGTGTTTTTTGTTCCTTTTGTTCATCTCTTCCTTTATCTTGCTGTTGCATAATTGTTATTTGAATCAGAGGGGATGGTTGTATTATGCGCACTATGTTTCTGCTATAATAGTTCTTTATAATGGTTAAAAGGCCTGCAGAGGGTCTCCCTTTTTGTACCTTTGTATGCTTCATTCAAAAAGCATGAAGCTCCACTTATATTTGGTGATCTTGCAACCAGCATTCCTGGATGCAGAGGATGTTGGCCTTCAACACTTCTTCATGTATCATTTCGACCAAATGGCGAAATCCCTGTGTATTCAAAGAAGCAAATCAAACTAATTCCAGGGGCTCTCAGCATTCGGTCTAGCATTTTCTTTTTGTGGCTAGAGTTTCTGCTAACCAACCCCATGGTTTTTCCGTATCAATTTTTGTCTTCATTGATAGGGCACTGGTTTGTGCATCCACAGGCTTATCATCACAACCTTTTATTCTCATACGGAGCACAGTTGGACCCGCAAAACTGTTGGAGAGAACCTTATTGGTCTATAATCAATTTCATATGTGTGTGTCTCCTAAAGCACACACCTGAATTTCTCAGGGCTCTTTTTTTTGTTATGTCCTGTCTTGTTTCTTGTTCTCTGAGGTTTCATCCATTTTGATAGCAAAGCCAAGCATTCTAAGTTCGTCCGTGGCTAACCATATTAAATTCATAACAGCCTTTGAAGTGAGGTGAAGGCAAATTCGGTCAGTGTTTTTTTTTCTTTAGGGAAGGCCATGATTCTGATGTCCTTATGTTCAATGACTCTCAGTTGAGGCACTTTATGCAGAAGCTTCATAACATTTGACCTATTTAGGATTAATCCATTATTTGTTTTCAAGACTCTCTCCAAAAGTAGTTTGTGTGTATTGCTCTTCTTGTCCACTTGCTCTCGTCTCTCCTTGCCACGTGTTATTTCTGTACTTTCTCTTTGGTTCTCTGGTTCCTTTGGCTCAGTGTTCGCAATAGGGTGTGTTTTCCTTCTTTCTCGATCTTGATTTGATTGGTCTATAACTGCTTTAAATAAGTTAGGTTTTCTTTTTTCTGTTGTATTCTTTGCCTCCAGTTGATCTCTTTTTTCTTGTAGTGTTAGAAATGTCAGTGAGTTTATCACTATACGCTCTGGATCTTCATTTGATGTACTGTCCTGCCTGTGTGTTTTTTTCTTTTGCTTCCCGCACCTCCATTTCTTGTGAGCTCTCATCCTCATAGACTGACAAGAGTAACAATGCTTCTTGATCATCGTGATCACTTGAAGCGCTTTCTTCCGTGATTCCTGACTCAACATCTCTAATAAATTCTCGTTTGTGTTCTTTTTGTTTTTTTTCAGTTTCTTTCTTTTTGTTCACGTTAGTTTTTTGATCCAGACTCGTTTACGCATTTTCAAATGGTTTTAAATTCCGAATGAACTTTCGTGTTCCTTCATTCGTCACACATTTTTGATTAGGCACATTTTTTGTCTTTTTATTTAAATTCTCTAATGTCGAGTTTTGTTTTTTGTTTTGCTTCTCTAAGGGTTGTTTGGCCCTTGCTCCCATGTCCTTCTCTTTTAGTTCAATTGTATTTTCCACATTAAACAGCGGAAACAGATCTTTGTTTTGCTTTTCAGCATCAGTATCTTGATCCTCTTGTGCTGTTGTACTGTTGGATTCCTCTTCCTTTCTTGGCTCATTTTCTTTGGCAGATGTTAAGAATTCTTGCCTATCATTATTAACTGTTACTTTTTTAAAAACAGTTTCTTTTTTGTTGCTTTGGTCTTTGTGGCTCACATTTGCCTTTCCTGGTTCTTGTAAGGGCTTAAGGCCTATGTCCTCTCCCTCTGTCGATGCGCTCTTATTCACGGTCTGAACAAGAAGTTTATGGAATCAGATTTGAGTAAAGTGTGGTATCACTAAAACAATGCAAGAAGGCTCTCTTATTGTCATGCTCATCTTCCATTAGATCAATTAAAGTCTTGAAAATGACGTTGTCGGAGTCCTTTTCTCGAGTCCTCCTTTCTTTAGTAGCATCAATATAATTTTCTACATATATTAGTTTGGATTGTATTAAAGCTAGTAAGGTGGACTGATCTCTGTAATTATCATGTAGGGCCACACATAACTTAAGGAAGGGAGCCAGTGTTATCGTCCTCATTGAGCTGACTGCCGCTTGCATGTTAGCACAGAGATTCACATTGGGCCAAAGATTCTGGGGACCGGCTGATTCTAGCCTGATCTCCCTATCTTTCATTTTCGATGAGGCATTTTTTTGAGAATGTAACTCTTCTTCTTCAGTTTGTGAATCTAACAGAGTTGTGCCGTGCTCTTCTTGTGGCAACTATTTAATGCTACCTTGTGATTGACTTAAAAAATGGGAGCATTTTTGTTTGCAGACTTCTTTTTGTTGCTTGTGCTCTCTGCCAGATTCGTTGCACATTTTTTATCAGGTTTTTTTTCGGAGCCATTTCTAATGTTGATTTATTGGCTTCCACTTCTGCAATGTTTCTTTTTGCTCTCGATATTTGGGGAGTGGATATCCTTATTGGTTGTTTGAGGACCATCCGTACTTCATCGCCTAAATTTAGTTCACTAGGAGTTTGATTTTGGCTCTTGCGTTGTTCAGCCATATTTGCAAAAAAGGCACTTCTATTTTCAATGTTCGATGTTGCCATTGTGACCTTTGTTGTATTTATGTTGTCACTTTTCTCCAGTGCCATCTGATCATCATGACAAATCATTTGATCACATCTCCCGGAGGCTAGGAGAAGGTCATGGTCCGACATCTCCAATTCCTCTTGCTGTTTTTTAGAACCCATTTTCATCTCTTCCAGTCTTATAACAGGGTTGTTTTTTAATAAGATGGATGGCTCTTTCTTTTTGAAATGCCATCTTATTGATTTCACCTCTGATAACGAATTCGCTCTTGGTCTGTACTTTTGTGTCAATACTTGTTTCTGAGGCCCACTTGCCCCATGATTTGTCTTTTTTATTGTCATCTGTTTGTCTTGTGATAAGATGTTATGGGCCTCAGTGTGGGAAGTTGTTTGCTTACCTTTTCCACACCATACATTATTCCCTTCTTGTGTGGACTCAATTTATTTTTTCGTATGATGTCAAGGGACTTTTGTGGATTAGCCACTCTACTTTTATCACTTTACCAGCAATTGTTTGTGACTTGATTTAACATCAGGTTTATTTTTGAAGTCAGTGGGCTCTCTACAGGGTCCACGTAAACAGGGGAATCAAGGCTCTCTCCAGGGGGGCTTTGTCTTAGTGATTTTGCTCTGTCCTTTGTCGCCCCCTGTTCAAAATTAAAGAATGCTTCTTCTCTCGGTAAGCAAAAGGCTTCTTCGTCTTCTGCCCCGTCCGCTGTCTCAAAATCTGGAGATGCCAGCTCGATCACGGCTCTTCCCACCGTCGCACTACCCGCAACCAAGCCAACTCCCAACCTTTACGGCAACCCTTGAGTCTCCTGCGCATGCGCAGCTCCATCGGCAACCCCGCAAGCCACGGGTTGCAGCGGGCCAACATGGGCGGCCATAACACAAGCCTCCAGATGGCGCAGCTCGTCTGTGTCAGGTAAGCAGGGATTTTTTTTATTCTCTCTGGAACAACAACCAAGAAGGATTCACTGGACCGCTTTTAGGAGAGTTGTACGTTCTAAAGTTCTTAACCACTGAGACGAAGAAGGTGCAGTCCAGGGCAGAGGAAGCTCGGCCCCCTACTCATGTCACAATAATGGAGGACCAGATCAGCTAAGGCTCCCCGTTCTGCCACCTCTACGCCGGTTGAACTGACATAAAGTTGCATCGATGCTGAGGTAGCCCGCTGGTGATAACATCTGTCACTCTCCCGAACCTTCAAACAATTGCTTGCACATTGACCCGCTCAATGCTACATCATGCCCTCGCTGAATCCATCACCTACTACGCTCAAATCAACTGCTCAATGCAGAAAACCAACTCTAACCACTGGAGAGTTACACCACAAATCATCCTGAGTCGCCCTCAAACTGCCACTTCACCGAACCGCACATCTGATCAATAGGATCACCATTTCGACAGCCACCGCCTACTGACTCAAACAGCTGGAGCGTCACTCTTCGACCCTTCCCAGTGGTTACAACCCATCTTGAACTGACCTGACCTAGAAGAGATCCAGATGAGTGCCCTGACCAGTACCGTCGAAAGCTGATGTTCGAGCTGCACAGAGCTACTGCGTTTGAACCTGCTTGACGCCCGAGTGTCGCATAGACACCCATGATCCACTGTACCCAAACTGAATTTGATCCACTCTCACTATTGCTTGAAGCCAAGGTTCAATGTCGTTGAACTTCCTAAGAACCAAAACAAGGTAAAATAGACCAATAACTGCTCCCTTGGTCTATTTGGGCACTAGAGACTGGGTAGGTCACTTTTGCACCTTTTTTCACCCTAGGCATATCCTTTTGTGGTTAATAATTTGACTATCACTCCTGTATTCATATTCAGAGTGGTACATTCTTCTATTTGATGCATCTTCTCTGTTCTTTCCACAGGTTTGGGTGTTCTACGGTCTTTTCTAGATAGTTCTTTTGCAGCGGGTGTGTTTGATTAAGTGTATATATTTTAATAGAACCTTGATTGGATATTCCCTTTATTTTGGACTGTATTATTGTGTTGTTTGGATCACCACTGGATCACATTCACACCTCTCTTAAGAGCATAGCCTTCCCTTGGTCCATGTTTCCACAAAAGGCACAGGATGTATATCTCTTAACTGTGTCTGTTTTACCTTTATGATTGTGTTGGCTCTTGGTTTGTAGAATTGTGAAGGCTGAGTGGGCATTTTTTCCCCTACTCATCCTTGTACTCCTAAAGAGCAGGATCCTATTCGTCACAGTCCCAAGTGACCTCAAATGAAATTGGACACATCCTGTTGTGAACATGCAACAAGCCAGAACACACAGCACATCAGCCAAGGAGTACATGAGATCATACACCTTCGGGTCGATTTCCCTACACGCGTTTATCTAAATCAGAACACCAAGAATCTTCACTAACAATGCCAATAACCAGATACTTAAACAACACCCAAATAGCTATTCAACTTACCCCAGCAAGAGACTAGCACAAAACCATCAACCGAGTGACGCCCATGCTGGGTAATAGCGAAAGTCATGAATAGGAAACGGGTCAGTATCAAAAACGTCAGCAAAAGAAGACAGGGTATCAAATTCATTAGGGCCGCTCTCCCTACTTCCTTTTATCTAAACCGGAATTGCACGAACCCTCGCCAACAGACTCTACAACGAAACAGTCAAACAACACCAGATTAACAATCCTGATTACAATGGTTCCCTCTCAAAGGCATTTCCTCTCCCATTCTGACATACTCACAGCCTCACCTCTTTTCACTCTACATTGCTCATACCATCAACCTCCACACAAAAAATCAAGCTGCCTACAAACACCAGTGGTCGAAATGGGCAGGAGTGGTTGGGAGCGGTCTTACTCTACTTTTTAAAGATGTTTTACTGCTCCTGTACTTTTATTCTAAAAAGAAACCATTCCAGAATGGTTTCGTTTTACAATGAAAGTGTAGGGAGAAATTGAAACTTGCACTTCAGTGCACTGCACTTAACATCCCCTTAAGCAGCAGGCGTGTTTGCATGGGGGTTTGGATTGTGCATGGGAGGGGGCGTAGCGATGGGGTTTGTGGAATTGTGGGAAGCAGCAGCAGGTCAGCAGGGAACATAGTTCCACTACTTCTTTTCGTGCACTTCGACCACTTCGACCACTGACAAACACACCAAACTGACGAGAAACACCATTGCTCACTCACCACTTCATCCCACCCCCCACACCACCATATCATCGGTTCATCACAGCGCATGCTTAAATGGCTCAATCACAACCCCATGTAACATGCAAGGAGGTTCAAAGGTGCATTGGAAATGCATATCAGTAGGCACTGCGTCCGATTCACAGGCCTGGAAACTAAAGTGTAAAGATAATGCAGCTGAGTGTTCCTGCTGCTGTAACCTAAGTCCTGGAATGGAGCTATTTGAATGCCTGCTCCCGCCCCACACCGAGCAGCCCCATTTTTGGATTTGTATTGTTTAATGTTGAATTGTGCTGCTCATGCCAAGCATTTTCTGGAAATTTGCCAGCTGGCTTACATGCCAACTGTGGCAGATGATAGGAAGCAGCCCGAACATAATTTTGTTTGAGTCAAATGCATTTCAATCTGTGAGAGAAAAAAAAGAAAACATATGCTTTCACACCAACAACGCCCTATTTAAAAGTCCCTATTATAGACTACGAAAAGTAGTGTAGGTAATAATTTTCACCACACAATTCTAGAACACCGTTTTACTTACTACGGAGGCTCGTGGGCTATGAATTGTGATTGATTCGACTGTAGAGGTTGAATGTAAAGGAAACATTGACCAGTTGTTGAGCGCCAAACATTCCGGTATTTCAATTATTAAAAGACACATTCTCGGAACTTTAAATACCCTTTCACTGCCAGATGCAAGGGGAATTTGTCAAATGGGCATTGGTGGCGTATGCCACCAATGACCACCTGCTGCCAGTATACAGCTGGCATGATCGACCGGACAAAATACAGCATTGCTTACTGCGTAATTGTGCTAGGCAAAAGCCTCTCTCGGGGGCGGGCGCCTCTTTTTTTCTGTGGACTGGAATGGGGAACAGCAGCATTTGGAGTAATGAAGATGGCTTCCAAGTAATCATGGCATTTCACAGCATAGCATTCTGTGTGTATTCTTCAGCAGGCCACAAAGTGTTTTTTATCTGCAGAACTATAAATACAGAAAAGAATTTTGCGAAGTGTATGCGCAGTTCCAGCTGTGAGGCCACTTGCCACCCACCCCCAAAAACACAGAGTGCCTGGGCTCTTGCCACAACACCACTCCTCCCCACAAACACACAGACACACACAAACGCATGTATTGCATTCTAATCCCCAACCGCACACTTGCATCGCCTCAGTCTCTCAGGCGTACTACTTTTCCATCCTGTGTATGTTTTCGCCCGTGCCTTGAACCTTGATTGCTGGTGGCATTATGCTCTACCGTGACACGTGACACTGCAAGCTTCTGTTTCTCACTTTGCACCATACACGCATTGCCTCTTCCAGTTGGGTGACTGGCTCGTAGTATCAGCATAGACTTGCACAAAAAAGCTGTGCCTACACCAACATGGCATATGTAAAGTCTGAACATATAATGGACTCAGAATGGTCAGATCATTACGTAGGTGACAGGAGGTCAGAAAAAAGGTGACAACTTTAATCAGAACACGTAATATGACTATTGGACAACAGGAAATTATTGAATAAAGAGTAAAAAGAGGACCGACATAAACCCAGGACTAGACCCAAAGGGAAGGCATTGGGTTAATTACAACAGACGAGGCTAGTCACCCTTCAAAGACAGAAACAGTGATTCCTTTCACCATATTGAAATCTTAAATATGCAATATAAATCAGCACCTAAGAGTTCAGTAATAGGGATTTTGCACTTGTTCATTCCATTAACAGGTATGAATGTGTGTTGTCCCCGTAAAAACAAGTCCGCTCAAAGAGCATACAATCTAAAGTGCCGGTCATCACGTGACTATTATTGAGTGTGCGGTTTGGCTGATTAAAGCTTTTAGCAATCTGCAGCGAGTCCAAAGTGTGGCCTACTTCCCATTCAGTTTCCCATAGAGACACAAGGTCATTTTTTACCAAAGAACACAGCCCAAACCGCTGGCTGGATTTGGACCAAGTCCAAAACAACTTTGGCACACAGCTTTGATTTGCGATCTATGCATGGTTTGGGGTTATTCCGTGCAGTAGTTATTTAAATATTTGACGTAGAAGGGGGTAGCCCCTTCTCAAAAACGGTTTGTTATATCTCCCATGGTGCATTGCAGGATCATGGTTTTCAGAAATGAAAAAGACGCCATCTTGTTTTTCTCTCGATGCAAGAGATATTCAAGGTTATAGCGAGGATATGGGAAAATGAAACGCAGGAAAAAAGCTATTTGCAGGTAAAAAAACATGCAAAGGCCATCAGGCTAGAGGTTTGGGTGGCTAGAGGGCACCAAGTGAAATTTGGAAGTTGCAAGGGCTCTAAGGACTGAATTTGCAACACAAAGCTTTCTCTAGCTTCAACTCTAGCCGTGAATAGCCGACATCTCAATGCAAACTTCGCCACAGAAACAGCATGTGTTGTGGGGGGAAAGGGAGAGGGCTGGGGAGGTCAGGGGGCCATCTGTGGAGTGGGGTGAGCTAGCACAGATGAAGGGGGCACTTGGTGAGGGCAGGAAAGCATTTTTTTCTTTCTGATGTTTTTCCGATATTCGCAGCTATAAAGCACTACGGATAGCCGAGGGTATGTGTAGTTCAGTACCCGTGTTTACAGTTTTCTTTTTTTTGTTTTAAAGATATTTTTACAGTTATAGTGATGTCGGGGATGAACAATCACCAGTAACACAATTGTTATCCAGGTCTGCCATCCATGTAGTAACTAGGACAGACCTTGCTTAGCTTCAAAGTGAGGAAGGGGCCAGCCCCCTCAGGCCATGTTGCCCAATAAATGAGACAAAGTTACAAGACCACTTAGAGAAACAGGCTAGCCCTTTCCTTGCTTTGAAGCTAAAAGGCTAAGCAGGGTCCGCCCGCTATGAAGATAAGCAGGGTCAGTCCCGATTACTGCATGTATGGGCGCCCGAATGGGCATCCAACTTATTCTTTTTTTTTAAACCGTCCTACTGTCAGTCCTTTAATGTTTTGCACTCAGAGACCATTTTCTTCCTTTTGTTAAATTGCATTCTGGTATTTGTAGTCTCCCAGTCATTAATAAAAATAAATGGCATGTAATGGGACTGGTTCTTAGCACCTACCTCACAACTTAAATCTAGAATAAAGACCTTACTTACAGATATTTGAATTGAACGTTTACGCTTGTTTCCTAGCGCTGCAACCGCCTAACTGTTCTTTTACCAATATTGTGTACCCCTGGACTGACTAAAAGTGAATATCAGTCTCAGTTAGGCCACTGCAGCAAGGATCTTAATCGATTTTTGTATACCCAACTATCTGTTGGCACACAGGCCACTATATTCACTTTACCCTCCTAATAATAGTTCTATAAAGATTTATAAATGTGAGCGGCACTATGATATGTGTAATTTCCAAGTTATCTTTATAAAGTAGACTATTGTTGAAAGCCAGTCATAGGGGTTGAGGGGGGAATGATGTGAGGACAAGTAAGTCATGAGTATTTGCCCACCATGTGGCAAGAGAGTATGCAATCCTGGACACTGGTGTAGTTATTTTCCCCTAATTGTGGATGCTTTTCAGGGCACAAGTAAAGAACACATGTGGTTGGACAGCGTAACTTTTCTTCAGAGGGCAGACGCAACTCCTTGTTTTCTTTTTTTAAGTTGGCAAGCTTGCTCAAGTATTTGGCTGGCAGGATTTTACTCAGGTTGTCATGTTCCCGGTGCAGATGCTTACTTACAAGTCCACAAGCTCTTGTTTCGTATTGGGATTTAATTTTCCTGGGAATATTTCACAACAGATTTCTGGGTTTAAAAGGTGAAAACCTTTTATGTTTTGCCAGCATGTTTATCTGAACATTTCCTCTCTCAGGTTATTTTTCTGGTGTTCATTACTTTTTTTAGAAGTCCAATGCTATTTTGTCTTGCGCACATTCGTCTAAGGAGTAGGTATATTGAACTACATTTGTATATTTTGCTTTAAGATATATGTTCACTTACTGTGCATATATTCATGGGTGCCATCTTTTGATTTCACTATAGGGGCAAAAATACCTGGGCATATGTTATTTTTGCAGCTGGTCATTTGTTTCCTTTTTGCGTGCTGCTTAAATACGGTTAGTTGGGTTTGTTCGATGTATTACAACAGTCACCAAGAGACCGGCCAGGGGCTTGCAACATGCTGCTTAAACAAAGTGTGTAACCCCCGGTGTGTGACCCTCGGCAAATAATTTAATCGCACAGGGCATTAACTAAAAACATTGGGAGTTCTCGAAGCCTGCAATCTTTTATACATAACACAAAAGAATAGATATTTTTACAGAAGTACCCAATTTGATCGTTTAGAATTGATCGTATGGTATTTTGGCTGAATTCGGCCAATGCCATTCGATCGATTCTAAACGAACAAATGGGATAATCACTACCAAACATGGGGAGCGGGGAGTGCGTGGGTGTCCCTCGCTCCCCATGTTTGGCAGTGATGGCCTTTGGGATAGCAGGCGTATCCCCCGCTTCCAGAGGTTTGGAGGCTGGGGACAAGAAAAACAAAAAGAAAAGGGGACCCTGTGGCATCGGATCCGACCCCCGTAGCAGGGTCAACTGACACCGCAGGGTCAGAAGAAAACCGGATGTGAAAATTATTATTATTATTATTATTATTATTATTATTATTATTATTATTAGGTAAGTAGGAGGTAGGTGGGGGGATTTTGGGGGCAATAGGGGGTTAAAGGTTGGCTGGATATTACTGCTGAAAATTGACTTGGTGATCAAATTGACTGCAGACAATTGTGCCACGGCCAAATCGTATACATCAATTTTTACAGCTAGTGACATTGGGGGTGGACATGTACTGGTGACGTGGGTCTCCCATACATGCAGTAACAAGGACCAACCCTGCTTAGCTTGAAAGCGAGAAAAATGGCCAGCCCCCACAGACCATGGCACCTAATCAGTGAGACAAAGTGACAAGACCAGTTAGAGCAACACGGTCTGAGGGGGCTGGGCCCTTCCTCACTTTGAAGCTAAGCAGAGTTGGTCCCAGTTACTGCATGAATGGGAGACAGTCCACAGTCTGGTGCTGTGTGTTTTCTTTTTTTCAAATGTCTCATAGAACACTAAGAAAGCACATGGCATCTGCTTTTTTTTTTAAAAAAACAGTGCTTCTTTCAGTCCTTGAAGGTTTTGCTCTTAGAGATCATTCTTTTATTTTATTTATTTAAATGTATATAGCGCGCAAGCAGCCCATGGGCATTGAGGCGCTGTTACTTGCAAGAGCTTAGTTACAGGAATAGTGGCATTCAGTGTTACATTATGCATTCTACAAGGCATAAAACTGATATTTCGGTTGGTACAGTTAGTCATTACAATACAGTTTATGCAGTACGAACATATGCATATGATATGGATACCACTGGGCGGCGCAACTTATGTGAATAAGATGGTTTTCATGGTTTTGTGGAAGGCACTGAGGGATGCCTCACCTCGCATTGTGGGAGGTAGGGCGTTCCAGTGGGTGGGTGCGAGATATGGGAAGCTGGATCCGCCCGCTCTAGCTTTTTTTTACTAATGGCACAGACAGCATGTTTGTATATGGTGATCTGGTTGGCCAAGTAGAGGAGACGGGGTGGATCCTTTGAGAGAGGTAGTTAGGGGCAGTAAGGTGAATGCACTTGTGGGTCAGTGTCAGTGTCTTGAAGATGATTCTTTGTTTTATTGGGAGCCAGTGGGCTAGTTTTCTGGCCTCTGATAAGTGTTCTCTTTTGGCAATGCCTTGGGCTACCCGAAGAGCACTGTTCTGTATGATTTGTAACCTCTCTAGTTTTTTGTTGGAGGTGCCTATGAAGAGTACATTACAGTAGTCAAGTCTAGATCCAGTGATTTCTCTGGCTATGTTTGTGCAGTTTTCTTTGGAGAGAAAGGGCCTGACTGCGTTGATTAGTTTGGCATGATATGCAGCCGCAGAGGCTATAGCGTTGACTTGTCTATCCATGGATAGGTTGGAATCTAAGTAGACTCCAAGGGTTTTGACTGATTCTGAGACAGGTATTTTGATGGAGTCTATGGTGAAATGGCTGAATTGGGAGTCTGGGTTTTTCAGTGTGTCGGGTGAGCCTACCAGGAGGAGTTCAGTCTTGTCAGAGTTGAGGCATAGTCCATTGTCTGCCATCCAGGCTTGGATGGTGTTGTAGAGGTTGAGGGTCATGGAGTCAGTGTCATAGTCGCCAGTGAGGGTGAGGAGAATCTGTGTGTCGTCGGCGTAGTTAGTATATGAAATGCCCATGGCGTCGAGGATGAGGAAAGGGGTCGTGTGAAAATGTTGTAGAGGGTGGGTGAGAGGCAGGAGCCTTGGGGCACACCTTAGAGTATGATAGTTGGTGAGGCGGATGCTAGGTCAGAGAATACTTGCATGGTCCTGTCTTGTAGGAAGGAGGTGATCCATGCTGTGGCTTGAGGGGAGAATTTGGCAGTAGAGGAGAGGTGGTGGCATAGGACGTCGTGGTCAACGAGGTCGAAAGCCGCAGATAGGTCAAGAAGTAAGAGAAGTGCAGGTTTGTCCATGTCTCTGGCATCGTCCATCTGGATTTTCAGGTCAACTAGGGCAGTTTCAGTCCTGTGTCTTGGGCGGAAGCCAGATTGGCGGAGTCCTAGGAGTTTTTAATCTCTTCAATGAAGTGTTGAACCTGCAGGCAGGCTGCTTTGTCAGTATTTTGAGGAGGAACGGGACAGTGGTGATAGGTCTATAGTTGTTGGGGGATGTGGGGTCGAGAGTTGTTTTTTTTAAGAGAGGGCGGACCCAGGCTTCCTGGAGGGAGGCGGGGACTTTCCCTGTGGCAAAGGAGGCGTTTACAAAGGCTGTAAGGAAGGGAGCAAGCGCTTCAGTGCAGTCTTTGATAATGGTGGCTGGGCAGGCATCACCTTTGCAGTTGGAAGGTTTGATGTTCCTCATTATGTTGATGATGTCTTTTTCTAGAATGGGTCTGAATGAAAAAGGTTGGGGGGGTGCGGGCCTGGTGGAGGGATAGGGGTGTGCATGTTGGGTAGGGCTTGCTTGGTGGCTAATATTTTGTTTTGGAGCAGGCTCAATTTATTTTTCATGGCTGTTTGTATATCATCACACCAGGCTTTGTCTTTGGTGAAGTTCTGGGGGACAGGGGTAGGTGTCTCTAGCTCCCTGAAAATGGCAAAGATTTCTTTGGTGCTGGATTGGGCTTCCGAGATTCTGGATTCAAAGGATTTGGCCTTTGCTTGGGTGATTGCTTTTTTATATTTGGTGGAGCAGGATTTAAAGGTAATTTTGTCTTTGTCAGAGTGAGACGTTTGCCACTGAGTAAGAGCAGCCTTTTTTTCTTTGCGGAGTGTGAGGAGGTCCGGGGTGAACCATGAGTTGGAATGGGTGGTGGGTTTAGACTTACAGAATTTAAGGGGGGCAAAGGAGTTAATAGCTGCTTTGATGGCAACTTCGTAGGCTGTAGCGAATGTTTCTGGGTCTGTGGACAAAGGGGGTCTGAAGACTGGGCTTTGGAGGAAGGGCAGTAGCCTTTCCTTAGTGAGCTGGCAGGAGCTTCTGGCAAGGCAGGGTGGCAGTGGTTGGGGTGGGGGGGTGGTGGAGCAGGTGGTGAGGATGCTGAAGGTGATGATGTGGTGGACTGACCATGGGGTGGGAGTGTTCCCAGTGATGATGAGTGGGCAGTTATGTTGTGGGATCCAGTCGAGAGTTCTGCCCTGGGTGTGGGTTGGGCTAAAGATGGTATTATTGTAGCCCAGAGCCTTGAGGGCTGAGTCAAGGGATTTGGCTGCTGGGTCCTTACTGTCCAGGAGACCTAGGTTAATGTCCCCAAGGAGAATGGCTTTAGATTGTTGATTGAGGTTGTCAGGGAGGAGGTGGTGAGAGAGACTTGGAAGTCACCTGTTGGGCCTGGGGGGCGGTAGACAATGTGGACAGCAATGGTACATTGGGGAGAGAGGTTGATTTTGAATTGGAGGTAGTCACTGTTGGTATGCAAGGATTTCTCTACCTTCCTTATAGAAAAGCAGTCTTTGGCAATGATTGCTATGCCTCCACCTTTGGATAGACGATCTTGTCTAGTGATGGAGTATCCAGGGGGTAGTGCGAGTGCGAGCGCCGGGCCGGAGGCCTCGTGTAGCCATGTTTCTGAGATCATGATCAGATCGAGCTCATGGGTGGTTAGGAGGTCGTGGATGTCTAACGTGTGGGCATTGATGGACCTAGCGTTAATCATAGCGCATTTAAGATGGGGTTCAGTAGTGGCTGGAGGGTGTTTCATGGGGCCTTCTGCTGAGTTGCATTCTGGTAGTTGTGGTCTGCCAGTCAAGAGAGAGTGTGGGGGGATAATGGCACAATTGTCAACTTTATGTCTAACATAGTTCAAGAAGGATTTATATATTTCAGTGACACTATGGAATGTGTACTTTTTAAGTTATCTTTATGAAGCACATTATTGTTGAAAGTCAGACATGAGGGTGAGCAGGGGAAATGATGAGAGGGCAAGTAAGTCATGAGTATTTGCCCACGAAGTGGCAAGACATTTTTATAATCCTGGAGACTGGTGCTGTTATTGTACCCTAATTGTGCCTGTTTTTCAGGGCACATGTAAAGGACACATGTGGGAGAAGAGTGTAACTTTTTTTCAGAGGGTGGATGCAACACATGGGGCTTTTTTGGGGTTGGCAAGCTTTCTCAAGTATTTGGCGACCAGGATTTTACTCAGGTTGTCATGTTCCCAGTGCAGACGCTCTCAGCCGTTTGTGTTGCAAAGGTGGGTGAAATCACCCGATTTTGTTTTGAGCGGATGAGATGCCCATTGGAATGAATGGGCGTGTAGGAGGCTTGGCGGGTGAGTCAGCCCTTTACAAGGCGGGTGACACCCGCCAAAAGCGTGTGAGTTGAGAGCTATGGATTTTGTTTACCAGGGAATATTTCATGACAGATTGCTGGGTCTAAAAGGTGAGCACCTTTTATACTTTGCCAGCATATTTTTTGGAACATTTCCTCTCTCAGGTTATTTTTCTGGTGTTCATTACTTTTTTTTTAAGTCCAATGCTATTTTGTCTTGCACACTTTCTTCTAAATGGAAGGTCAAATTAACTACATTTGTATATTTCACTATAAGATATACGTTCACTTACTGTGAATATATTCATGGGTGCCAGCTTTTGATTTTCGCTATGGGTGCAGAAAGTACTTGGGCATATGTTGTTCGTGTAGCCGGTCATTTTTTTCCCGTTTCTGTGCTGCTTACATGTGGTTAGTCAGGGTCATGAAATGTATCACAACAGTAACCAAGAGACCAGTGATAAAACAAGAGTCTTGGAGAATGTTGCTTAACCAAAAATGTGTGTGGTCCATGCTAAATAATTTAATCTCACTGTGCATTGTCTAAAAACATTGTGAGTTCTCAAAGCCTGCAATCTTTAATACATAACAATACTACTATCAAAACAGAACAAAATCTGTTTGTGATTGATGAATGTCTTTGAGAAATAGGTTGCCATTTTTTTAAAATATTGAGTGGCCGTACCGACCAGCCATGGCTGAAGGCCATGGCCAGTGGTTTGGTAGTGTTCGTCCATGGTGGTCTGGTAGCGTTTTAAAATGGACAGTGGGCACGGTCAAAGGCGGTGCCCACTGACCATGGTCAAAGACCATGCTATTGGTCTGGAAGCATTCTAAAAATCTATTGAATAACAAAACTCTTGAAATTCAAGGAAAACACTTTAGTTTCAGGGACATTAAGGTGAGCAATACATTGTAACAAAACCTTTGAAATTCAAGAAAAAACATAGTTTCGGGGATGTTAAGGTGAGAACTTAACGCAACAAAACCCCTAAAATTCAGCTAAAGCCACCTTGCTTCGCACCCCCTGTTGCGCAGCCTATGACCACAATGATGACATCACAGATCACATTACTGATGACATTACTAATAACATGTTCTATGAGAACACTGATGACATTACAAATCAAATCACTGTTGCCATCACTGGTGACAACACTAATTACATTGTATATAACTGATTACATCAATACTGGAATTAGACATAATATCATTTATAAGTTAGCTCACAAAAACTTTGATTACCTTAATAACAATTTAAGCTGTGGACTTGTCCATGACTAAGGCTGGGGTCACTGGCCAGTACCAAAGGCCATAGCTAGTGGTTGGTTAGTGTTCAAAAATACCAATGTGCATGGTTAAAAGCCATGGCTAGTAGCCTATCACTGTTTTAAAATATACAGTGGGCAACGTTGAACGTGGCCATGGCTAAAGGCCATAGCTAGTGCTCATTAATATGTGACCATGGCTAGTGGCTGGTTAGTGCATATAATATACAGTGGGCACGGCCGAAGGCCATAGCTAGTGGCTGGTTAGTGTTGTATAATACACAGTGGGCATGGCCGAAGGCCACCACTTATTGCATTTTATTATTTTAAAATATACAGTGGACATGGCCAAAAGATGTAAAAAGTGCTCACGGTCAAAGGTCATGGCTAGTGGCCCATTTCTATGTTAAAATATATAGTGGACACAGCCAAAGATGGTGGCCTCTGACCGGTATTGTGCTAACGTCCATGGCTAGTTCGTGATCAGTGTATATAATATACAGTGGATGCGGTTGAAAACTGTACCCACTGGTAAAGGCCAAAATCTATGGTTGGTAGCCTGTTAGTGTTTCAAAATATTCAGTACGCATCAGTGAAGTTGTGACCACTGTCCATAACTGAAGGCCAAGACAAGTACCCATTCTTGTGTTAAAATATATTTGGCCATGCACACTGACCATGACTGAAGGCCATGCTTAATGCCATTTACTGTTGTAATGTAATTTAGTGATGTCATTAGTAATGTGATCTGTGATGTCATCATTGTGGTCATAGGCTGCGCAACATGGGGTGCAAAGTTAAGGTGTCTTTAGCTGAATTGCAGCGGTTTTGTTGTGTCAAGTACTCACCTTAAAGTCCCTGTAACAAAAGTTTTTTCTTTGAAAAAAAAAAAATATATATATATATATATTTAAGGGACGTTATGGTTGAGTTGCACCAATAAAACCTATACAATTCAATGAAAAAACATTGTTAAAGGGACTTTATGGAAAAGTTGCACTAATGAAAACCTATGAAATTCAATGGAAAAACGTTGCTACAGGGACGTTATGGTTACAGGTAAAAACGAAAAACCTCAGAAATTCACCAGTTCTGGCAAGCTAAGCAACCATAACTTGTGCCACCACTGTGCACTGATAAGACTAACACCCAGGACATAAAAGATGACATCACAGGGGGGGGTCTGTTGCGCACACGGCGAGATGTCCATTCCCGTGTGAGCTCCGCACGACGATCTGGGCCGTTAGCACTATATGTCCGTTATTATACCCCGATTTTGCTAGATACTTGGCAGAAGTATTTCAGAGGACCCACTGAACAAGATGATAAAATATCAGGAAGATCCGTGAAGCAACGCCAGAGAAACACTGTGTGGAATGGCTGCCCTCGCCCTTGCGCCATGAGAGCCTGAGGGACACAACAGATCAGTGCGCTCTTGCCGGTGGACCGGGGAAGGGAGAGAGAGGAGGGGCCCAGTTGGCATCTGCTGATAATGAAGGGATAGACACACACAGAGGTGCTTGGATCCCGCTGGCTGTGGCATTCGCAGGCGCTCCGGGACACCGTTGAGCACCTGTGGGCCACGTTAACGCTCCCTGCGGGCTGGATCCCGGTGGAACAGGGAAACTGTCAGGAACGTGGGCAATCGTGCTTCGCTGAGGCAACCGCGGCTACACTAGTGCGGCTGCGTGCAGACATCTGGCTTCCCCCTAACCGCCTAGGCACGAGCCACGACTCTAAGAGCCTGCAATCCGGACACATCTGGTGGCGGAGCGCCCAATCCGGTGCTGTTTAGACTGCATAGGACAATAGTATTGTGAGCAGCCCTCGGGAAGCTAGAAAAAGGGCCCACATCAGACACATCTCCACGGAGATGCAAACGCAGCAGATCGGCTGAGCCCACACGTGAAACCCAAGCACTGGAGGATCGCGGCACAAAGGCATTAACAATTTAAACTGTCCTGAACTGACCTGTGCCGGCAGCACAGCTGAACTCCGAACAGTACAGAGGCTGGGGGAGTGCCACCCTGCAAGCAGAGGACCGAAGGGCGGATGTGACTGAACAAGGGAACAAGGGCCTGTTACGGTTGAGTGCCCAAAGACAGGCTGCTCCGCCCAACGGTGCAGACATACAATTACTGGGCATCACAAGTGCTGAGAAAACGACAGCTGGGACAGATAGGTGCTCAGGAGAGACCCGATCTAACACGCAGGAAGGCCCAGACATCCAGTACAACCTGGCTCACGATCCCGTGCACGGAATCCTCTACAACCACAATCACTAGCAGGCAGTCCACGCATCGGCTGCGAGAGCAAACCCCGGAGGGCTGCTCCCTCCTGGAATTTTTAGTTACATATATAAGGCAAGCACGAGAAGGGCTCCCCCTTATGACTTATTGAATACATCTATAGTGCTGGAACAAAACATTTGCAACACCTTTGGGAAGGAGCAAAGCGTAACAGTAAATACCCATCTGAATGTGCAGCATGCTAATAATCAGGAACGCAGGCCTATCCCCTGAGTGACCCAGCAGTAACCTCCAGTCCCCACACATAACAACCTGCGAGACAGGGCAGCAGCGGCAGTCAGTGGCCGGGGGCACCATCATAATCTATGCAACTACTGGACCGCTACAATAACCTACTCCTAATAGGGTAACCTATAGCAAAGACACCACACTGTGAACTTTGCACAATTTAAGCAACAAGCAGAACGAACATAAGGCCGGCTAGTAATCCACGCTGGTCAGCAGGATACACACAGCACTGCAAGGAGACCAATAAATACCTGTACGGGGAAAAGACGATGCGAAAGGGCAAAGCCGAAGAAGGGTTAAGGAACAATAGACAAATAGACAATAGACACAACGACAAAGAAAGTAATAGAAGCAGAAATGTCCTCAGAACAAGCAACGCAGAGTAACACCACCACCCGGCCTACGACTATGGACCCACAGGCAGTTTTCACCGCTATGCAACAAGGCTTCTCAACACTCACCAAAAAACTAGACAGGATCACGGTGAATGTGGCGACCATATAAAACCAACTGGAGAAGGTCACAGGCAGCATCACCGAAGCTGAGACCCGTATCAGCACTACCAAAGATGCACTGGAAGCACTACGAAATACGGGACAAACATGGTGAAGGACATGGGATCTGTGAAACTAAAATGTGAGGACTTAGAGACCCATCACGCCGCAACAACATCCGAATTATAGGCGTCCCGGAGAAAGCCCTTAAGGGACCTATGGAACTTGCTGTGGAAACACTATTGAAAGACCTGCTAGGCGATCCGGATGGTCAACCATGCTCGTAGTGGAACGAGCGTACAGAACACTGGCACCTCGACCCAAACCTGGAGCATACCCAAGACCCATCATCGCACACCTAATGAACTGCAGAGATAGAGATCTAGTGCTCAGAGCGGCAAGGGACAAGCAAGAGCTAAGATGGGAGGCCAGCATTATTCGAATATTCCCAGATTACACTCTAGCAGTCCAGCAAGAGAGGTGCTCGTTCACAGGGGTCAAGAAACTACTGTGTGATCGCCATATCCCCTAGGCTATGCTGTATCCCGCTAGGTTACAGCTACAACACCAAAATAAGACATATTTTTTCACATTCCCGGAGGAAGCAGTAAGCTTTGTAGAGTCCAATATCCCCAATCCCCCCGCAACAGTCAATTAATGGAACTGACAGCTGTATCGACGGTGCACTGTGTCCACCCCGCTAGGCGATGCGGCGACACCAGAACCGAAGATGATGACAGATATGGAGAAGGCGATACCAAGTTCTCAGTTGATTATAGTCTGCTATTTAGATGTATGCATTCAGTGGGTACTGCCAAATGTTTAATATGGGTTCAAGAACCAAACAGCTATGGCCAAACCGAAAGTAAATGAAGCAATCAAGCTGGATCATCGCAGCAGACACCCCTGCTGCAGACGCACACTATAGGGTATGGGAAGGGAGGGTGGTACGAAGGGAAACGTAGTTGAAGTTTGGGGAACTATGAGGGTGGGGGAGGGGAGGGAGTTGGAAACGTTGGGAGTTATAGTTAAAAAAACACAGGAGTTACTGAATGTAAAGTATCGAATCACACCTAGACACAGACACATTGCACAATCTCTAAAGGAAGTACACGACTCTGGGTAAAGGAGATAAGAACAACATTACATTGTTGAGCTGGAATGTCTGTGGGCTGGGATCCCAATAAAAAGAAGGAAAATGATGGCGTACATTAACAGGCTGGGCCCCAGAATTGTATTTCTGCAGGAAACCCACCTGCTAGACCATCATGCAGGGAAGTTGGCTCCTAGCTGGGGCCCTCAACGCTACCACATATCATATTCAACCCGGGCTAGAGGAGTAGTGACCCTGGCTAAGTATGGATATTGATCAAGAAGGTCGCTATGTCCTGCTACACAGCACACTCAGGGGGGAGGAGGTACTGCTCATGAACATATATGGCCCTAATATCGATGACCCCGGGTTCTACTCAACACTGTTTGGAAAAATGGCCAAAGATCCCAGAGCTCACCTGTTATGTGGGGCTGACATTAACACCATTCTTGACACTCAGCTGGATCGCACTTCTGATCAACCGCGGGCTCCTACCAATGCTGCCCAAATGATACTGACCCTCATGTCAGATCTGGGTTCCAGGGACGCCTGGCGCTCCCTGAACGGCACAAAGCGAGTGTACACATACTATTCCTCAGTGCATGATATGCATTCCAGAATAGATGTATGGCTACTATCATGCGGTGTTCTGGGATGGGTCACAGACACACAGATACATCCTAGAACATTCTCAGACCATTCCCCTATACAAATAATGCTACAGATCCCAGAGATGAAAATACATAGACCCCCATGGAGATTTAAGCCTGCAGCTTTGGCAGATCAAGTATACAAATCAGCTTTAACCCAATACATTGCAGAATATTTCGAATACAACGAGGGCACGGTAGAGACCCAGGCTATGCTGTGGCAACCTTTTAAAGTATGTATAAGGGGAACGGCTATGTCAACAGAATTCAGGGTGTTGAGAGACATTTGCAGAGAGCTGCAGTGGCGGGAGAATGAAATTGCTGATTTACAAGAGCAATATGTCAATCACTGAGGTTAGAAATTAAAACCCAGGTAGACGAATACAGGAAAGCGGCGGACCGTGAGGTCCACTACTTTGACAGAACCGCCGCGGCAAGACGTTATGGAGAGCAAGAGCACCCTAGCAAACTATTGGCTAGAATGGTGCAGGGTGAACGAGGGCACACGAGCATCCCGTGTATCACACTATCAGACGGGGTAGTAACGACAGATCAGGCAGAGATAGAGGAATCCTATTATGAGTTCTATAAGCGTTTATAATCCCTCCAAAGCACAGCCACTGACCTAGATATAGATCAATATCTAGCCAAGATACCAACGACACTACTATCTCCAGAAGCGAGAGATACGCTCGAAACCCTGTTCATGGTTGCGGAAATATTGGAGACCATTAAAACTCTACCTAATGGCAAGGCCCCCAGCTCAGATGGCCTAGGAGACAAATTCTATAAAGAGTTTGCTGGGCTCCTCGCCCCCAAACTGCATGCAATCTGGATGGAAGCACAAGAGAAGGGTGAACTACCAGAGACCACCATGGAGTCTGTCATTACCCTGTTGCTTAAACCAGGGAAACCCCCTGAGGACTGTGGTTCAAATAAACCTTTATCACTAATCAACACCGATGGCTTGGCCCAATCGATTCCTAATGATGTAATAAGGCACGAATTAGGGTTCTTACCTTTGTCAGCAAAGTAGTATTGGCGCCTACTGAATAATTACACCAAAATGTTATCTCCACCAAAAAATTCACTTTATGAAGATCTTCACGGTATGATTGTGGCAGAATCGTTGCTATCCCTATCCAAATTTGTGACAAAAATGAATACAATTTTAGATCTGATTGGAGTATCAAAAGATGAGTTGGTAGCAGGTTTACCCTGTTGCAAACGGATATTTCAATTGTTCTACTGGTGTATGCAGTCAGATCGAATTGGTGGTTATCATGCTTATGTGGAATTCACAACTTCTAGAAGGAAACGGGGGGATCGTTCCAGGTACATTTTACAGTTCCCATGTGTGTTTGCGTGAAAATTATACTTGCGCTATAAATTAAATCAATTTCACACAAATGACCGTGTACACTTTTGGGAAAAAGAAAGAGGGTGATCTCCTCTGATTGGGAAAATGTAGTTTTTGTAAAATGGAAGATATTTGGTGATCTTTTGTGAGTACTTTGAAGATCTAAGAATTAGAGTATTTGAGAATTATTTCTATATTGAAATTCTTTTGACTAGGAACCCATTATGGAATAGGTGTATGTGGGGCAATAGTATTAAGCTGGTTATTAAACTAACAAAAATGTTAGTAGTAATTGATGAACAGCTGCAAGATAAATTGTCAAGTGTTGCTTTGGATTAATATTAGTGGAATTGCTTTGAGATACAATGCAATATACTAAATGTACTGTTATTTTATAAAGTATCTTAGTTATTTTATGTGTATAATTATAAGAATTCAAGATCTATTTTTATAAAGAATTGTTTTTTTTAAAAATGTTATTCTTGTATTGTTTTATGTCATGTTATGTTGGTATAGTTTAATTCCTTTGTACTTCTTTTGAATTTTAATGAGTTGAGTTCAAGTATGAATTTTTATTAAACAAATTATTGTATGTTAAGGTAAATTGAAACCTTGTAAAGGCTATTATTAACCAAACACAATAAAAAAAATGTTTTTAGAGTTCCTTTATCGTGAAGAAAAATTTCCTCGGTGAGTGTCACAAATCTCTGGTCTGTCTGCAATGTCTAGGTCACTTTCCAGTTCGGTCACCTCCCCTCCTCCTCACCTGAAGAAATGACCTTCTTAACCTTCTTCTTTCTTTCTTTACTGTAAGATTTATTTTTTAGTATATATGGTCTACCGTGAAACGACGCCACAATGGTTGTCGCAAAAATCCAGAAACCAGTGGCCCCGGATCCGCGATAACCGGAGGGGAAAAAGCCAGGTAGGCAAAAAAAAAACTTCCTTGATACCGGAGAAAGGAGTCCTGATGACTTTCAGCTGGAGAGATTGGTCCTCAAGCATCCACGAGAACCAGGTAGAGTTAGTACGGACTTCCTCCGCCGTGGAATGGAAGAAGCCTGCGTATGAGGCGGACCAGGAACAGAGTGGATACAGGGTCCGGAAACCCAGAGAGAAGCGAAAGGTAAGTGCCGAGAGAGAGGGAGGCAGAGCGCTGAGATCCGTGAAAACAGAACGGACCCAGAGGAGCAAGAGAGAACAGGAAACGAGAGCCAGGTGAAACAGGGGGCCGTCCGCAGCAAGAAACAGGATGGAAGAAACAGAAGAAACGAGGGAAACGGGCAGAGGCCCAAGGCAGGACAGGGGGACTCAGCAGAACCAAGAGAGAAACACAGCGTATTAACCAGCAGAGTAGAGCAAAGTTGCAACGCGAGTTGCCCGCGGAGTCAGAGGCCCGTTAACTCTGGCGGCAGCCATCTTGGGAAAGACCAGCGTGCAGCCTAGCGTTGCGGCTCAAACGTAGCGGAACAACTCAATGGCAGCCGAGCCTCCATCGGTACCAATGCTTCGTGAAAAAGGGGCGCATGACAGTGAGCTCCTATGAAATCTGCTTCATTTATTATTTCCCAATCAATGCCTCGAATCTGCTTCAGTCCAGATGACATGTTGCTTCCCTGTCAGCATAAACAAAGAGTTATGTCGTTCATTCAATTCCTCGATCTGTCCCTCAGAGGAAAGTTTCTATACAGCTATGTGATTTCTTTCAGAATAGACTGCCACCTGGATGATAATTCCTTCCAGGAACACATTCAAGTTCGCAGTATTTCTTGGGTCTCTTAAAAAGGTTACTACGTCTGTATGTCTTCCAACGAGATGCAAGTATTCTTCAATTAGATGAAAGAACACCACACTGACCATTCTATGTGCTGCGTCGGTTGATAGGGGCATTTGTAGTTTCCTCACTGAACTCAGGTAACTTCAAGAATTCTTCAGTGATGATTATAAGCAATCTTCTTATGAGTTTCTCATTGTCAGGATCTCGAATGAAAGCTGGAATGCGGCAAGTTCTCCCCACCAATGATGGATAAGAACGTAACACCAACTCAAAATACAAAGTAGGAACCTAGAAAGGTCATCACTGGGTAGCACCATGAGTAAAGCCAAACAAGAACTCTGTGTAAAAGGAATCACGGTACTGTACCCTTTTCCAATTGCTGTGTCCACGATCAAAATTTGGCATATCCTTAATCTTATCAAGGCTTAAGCATGCCTTAGTCCAAACTCAATGCGCTACTGTGGCTTTCAATAATGCAGATCTTCCCTTAACCCTGCAACTTAGAAGCACAGAGTGTTCGAATGTGTCCTTTTACCCTTTTATTTGTAACTGAAAAGGGAGTGTCCAAATTTAAGCCACAGTCCACTAGTAGGTTCCTTTCTTTCCACTTGTCGGGTTATGCGTCCTTCTTCCTCATCATAGTTCTCATCTGCACGTGCTGTGGTTCTTCCCCGATGTTTGTAGCTTCTTCGCGGTGGGGTGCAAGTGGAGGGGGTCTCTCCAGAGTAGATCTTTGTGTCTCCCAGGAAAATCCAAGCTCACCTACCCTGCACTTTGACAGCAGATGGCGTCACGTCCTCAAAGACAAAAGGTCAGTTGAAATGGGGCTCGTCCCACTTTTTACTTGTGTGGTTACGAATTAGGACTTTATCTCCTGGGTAGATTCTTGGACGTAGAAATTTGGGTGTTTGGGTTGTTGAAGCATCTCCTTCTGTGTTCTGTGCTACCTTGCACCCTTGTCTCTGCAACTGTACTGAAATCACAGAAAGGCTAGATGTTAAACAGTTCAGATAGTTTTACATTTCAAGTCCTAAAGTTCCTGATGTTGGCTGAGCATCACTTCTAACTCGGATGGAGGCCTTAAAGGTATCCTCATTCGCCTGCCTGTCACAATCTCGTGCAGCGTTAGATGGTGGTCAGAACCTGGTTGGTTCCTCAATGCATACAATGCCAGTGGTAGGCAGTGAAACCACCCTTTTTTCAAAGTAAGCTTCAACTTAGCTATTCTTTCTTTTAACAGGCCATTGAGCTTTTCACAGACACCATTGCCTTGCGGATGATAAGCCGAAGAAAATGTATTTTTTATTCCAAGCAGCGAGGTGATCTGCTCAAAAACTGTATTAACAAAGTGAGGTCCATTATATGATCTCATTACTTTGCACACTCCCCATTTGGGAAATACTTCACACACTAAGAGCTTGGCTGCACAGGTAAAGTCTGGGTGCATGCATGGACCTGCCTCTATCCATCTAGAGAAAGGACATATTACAACTAATAGGTATCTATATCCATTACAAACTTGTATCATGTCGACATAGATGATATGCAAGTGCTGAAAAGGGGCATTAGGTCTTGGGATGACTCCCCTCACTATGTGCAGTGTATGCCCATCCATGAATTGTTGGCAAACAATACAATTTACCATAAATAATGCAACATGCTCCATTAGGTTCGGTACGAACCAATCCTCAGCAATGGTTACAGCAAGATTCTCCCTCGTTGTATGCGCTGGGTAGTGTAGCTGTTCTAGCGCCACCCTTAATAAGGCTATAGGAATCACTGGTTTACCAGTGCTGTCTTGTCACCACAATGCTTCAGAGGGGTTTAAAGAACACCCCCTTTGCTTCCACAAGTTCTTTTCCTCTTGCAGTGCTTCTACTTGAAGCTCCACTATCTGTGTTTTAGACATGGTTATATCCCTCGTCCACACTCATTATCACAGTCATCCTTTCATTCACGTTAATGGTTTCGGTATTCATCATCCCTGTATCTGTATTTGCTATGCACTTGGCTTCAGTGTCTGCTGCTTGATTTCCGCATGAGATAAAATCTGTTTCCTTTCGTGTGAGCTCTGCATTTAACGACTGCTAGGCCCACCGGGAGTTGTAGTGCCTTAATGAGCCTATCCAATAAGGCTGCGTGCTGCACTGGCGTGCCGTCCGCTCGGAGGTAGCCCCTCCTTTTCCAGCGCGCTACTTCTGCGTGCACCCCCAACGTCACATAGGCGGAGTCCCTGTACACTGTTACTTCCTGGTCTGCGTGATTCTCAATTGCGAGTATCAACGCCAATAATTCTGCAGCTTGCGCTGAATAATGAGATGGCAATCGAGTACTCACAAGCACTCGAAATTCTTAATTTGCCAAATGTTTCGCTACTGCTGTGCCTGTATATCTTTGCCCATCATTTTGATTGATTCTCGAAGACCCGTCAATGAAGACAATCAATACCCCTGCGGGTGCATTCTCTTTTATTCTAGGGAGCTCATCACAGAATTCTTCATAGTTTGCACAATCGTGTATAGGCTCTCCTTCGGTAATTGGCTCAGCTATAAACATGGCTGGATGTACTATTTACTATAAAACTTACAGAGGACTGTTTTTTTTTGGAAACAGAGGTTTAAGACAGTGCCCAATGCGAAATGTTTAATCTACAAACAAAGGGTCTTAACTCCTCTCTGAGACTCACCCTTAAAGATCTAAACTCATCTATGGGGAGACATTATGAACTCACCTCCTCGATTGCAACAAATGACACTCACAAGCCTGGTTGAAAAAATATATATATCTCTTTTTATTTTATTATTGCATTTAGATGAAAACCTTTTTTTAAAAACTTTTTTTTAAAAAAGGGCAGTGTATCAACCACCACTAATCCTGATGTGCTGGACAAACAGTAAAAGAAAAAAAGTCAGCAAACATTTTTTGGGGGGGAAAACAGACCTAAGGTAGGGCCTGAAAGATTCTGTATACCTGTGAAATAGAAACCTAAATCATTAATAAATGAAAAAACAGAAAACCAATTCCTACAGGAAAAAAATATTTCTCTCTGTGGTTGCTGTCAGAATTGCAAGACAAAACAAACAATTGCAACAAATGACACTCACAAACCTGGTTGAAAATATATATATATATATATCTCTTTTTATTTTATTATTGCATTTAGATTAAAACCTTTTTTTTAAAAAACTTTTATTTAAAAAAAGGGCAGTCTATCAACCTCCACTAATGCTGATGTGCTGGACAAACCGTAAAAGAAAAAAGTCAGCAAAACATTTTTGGGGGGGAAAACAGACCTAAGGTAGGGCCTGAAAGATTCTGTATACTTGTGAAATAGAAACCTACACCATTAATAAATGAAAAAACAGAAAACCAATTCCTACAGAAAAAAAGTATTTCTCTCTGTGGTTGCTGTCAGAATTGCAAGACAAAACAAACAATTGTATACCGAACAAAAACACATGACATGAAAAAAATATAACATTAGCATCTAAGGTAAAACACACATTTGATGTCTAATCTGGAATCTCTTATGTAAATACTGGGACACTTTCAGTAGTTCAAAGTACGTAGCGGCTATTAGTGCCTTATTATACTTGTGACAACATTCTCACAAAAACATTAGCCCGACATGTTTCATTCCCATTAGCCTTAAAAAGGGTAAGTAACGGGTAATTCTTCAGGGGGATATTTTACAAACACCAGTTTGCATGTCAATTACTGGAGAAATTCCGTATACATTCTGTGAAACTTGATGCAAAGAAGTGAGGGCAGCTCATTTAGGGTGGTTTCTTTTACTGTGAAGTCCCAACCTAAGGGATGGAAAGGAAGACAACAGGACAGATCAGTTGTGTACCTACTCCTTATAGTTTTTCCGTCATCGCGCTTTACGCACTCGGAAAAAGTGCCACAAATTGAAAATTTGACTCAAACTTCTTCACCTGTCAAAAATAGCTGTCTTTTGCTTCCATTGCTGAAATCCGTTTTCAACCTGATAATCCCTCATGAATCACTGATAGGGTTGACCTGAACCAATCTTAAGTAGCTATCACCTACCCTGAATCTCCTATAGGGAATTAAAATCATTTTTAGCATATTTTCACTTCTTTGCAAATCACATTTAAAGTATTTCTGCCTGTGCTTTAAAATCATCCCTGTTGCTATAGGCTTGCTAGGGGGGAACTGAATTGGTATTGCAATTGATTGTATTCCTGAAAATTGTGTGCTCCCCTTCTATCTCCTTATATTGCATAGGGGGGGAGTGAATTGTCAAAAGAAAAAGTGATCATATTGTCTCTTGTGGAAACCATCTCAGTTATTTCTGTGCTGCATTCTTTTCCATCATTGCATTTCCTTGAACCCATAAAAGCATTCTCAGCTACTTTATCCTCTCTATACCAACTCCTAAGTAATTAAAAAAGTGTGCTAGTGTAATATTATCCATTGTTGATCAACATTATCTTCATAAGTGTGCTATCAAATATTAATTTATTTATAAAAGTGTTATATATATTGTTTAAATTGTAAAATAAATCTTTTAATTTGCAAAACAAACCTACTTCTTGGCTCAGTGAGGTCAGGGGGATTCAAAGAGAGGGAAATTATACAAGGGTTTATCATCCAGATCTATGAACTTGTCATAAAAACATATAAATAAGGGCTTCCCTTGGGCATCCCAGACTAGGCACTGACTTAGTTGGAGTGCTGAATTGAAGTCACTTAACAGAGTGGGGGCTCGAGCCGGGAAGTCTGGATTAGGTCTACCATTTGTGCAGCTTAATACAGTGTGCTAACTGACAGGATGCATACGTCCTGTTGGATCACCACGCCGTGTTACACTGTAAAAACACCCCTCAAAAGAAGGATGCTCTAAGGAGACGGTCTGTTTTGCAAAATAAAATACAAACTTCTGTAAGTCAGGAAGGAAATCGATTTCCAGAATGACGACCTTGGTAGATATCAAAATAGCCAGAGAGCACCTCTTACATAAGCTATTTGTGAGAGGCGAATGGACGGAACAAGACCAGACTTTGTGGTTGCAGGCAATCGCGCAACAGGTCACTGTAACTGGGTCAGATATATGGAGAGATCAGGGTCCCTTACATGTGGCCCTGAGTGAACTATATATGGCCCCTAAGGCCAAGGATGAGCACAACAAGATTGCCAGGGTAGCGGCATAATTATATTTATATATGGGAAACATACAGGACAAATGTGCTGAAGGCCAAGATCTGGCAAATAGGCAACATATGGCATTAGAGAAGGCCCAATCTGACCTGGTTTCTTCTGAGCAGAGGCTACACAGGAGCCAGGAGTCAGAAGATGAGAGTAGACAGTATCTCAAAGAGGATATGGGTATCCTGCAACAGAAAAAGTCTGACGGAATACCAAGAAGGTTTGGACGCCTTACTACAGAGCCAGAAAAAGCTGGAGCAACAACTGGACTTCAATAGGGCATGCGCAGAGCAGGTAGTCACCCTGCAAAGCCACCTAGCTAGGGAGAAGGCAGAGGGCAACAAACTGATTCTGGAAGACCTGGATAACTAGACAGAATTTGAGGAAGAGTGCCAGAAAGCTGGTGCCCTTAAAAGGCAGAGGGATGACCTGGCGGCACAGATGCAGGCTCTTAGCCAGGAAAGGGACACCTTAGGCCAGGAAGTCTGCCAATTAAAAGGAAAAATTGAAGAAAATCACTTGGCCCTCCAGGGACTGGGTGACCTCCAAAAAGAGCATCAGAACTTGTTAGAGCACACCAGGAGGGTGGAAGATGCTCTGGCAAGAAAGGAACAGGCCAGTAGGGATGGGACTCAGGGGATGGGCCTCCTGCAGCAAAGACTGGCCCAGTACTCCAGGACCAACCAGGAGGCACAGAGAGAAAATGAGGCTCTCTGTCAGCACAATGATAGGCTCCAACAACAGGTAGCCATGCAGGAGAGACTGATAGAGTCTAGTAAGGCCTTAACTGAGGAACTAAAAGCACAGGCTCTTGCACAGCAACAGGGAGCAGGGTCTGATAGAGATGAGGTTCACTGGGAAAGGGAAACACCTGAGCATAACCTCAGGAGCCCTAGTACCAGAGGCCTTCACCTCTCCCAGTCCCTGGAATCTGCCACCCCCATTTTCCCCTGGCGCACATGAGCACAGGGCCACAGGGATGGCAGATTACTATCCAGCCAAAAGTATGGGGCTCATAGGCCAGTACCACCCAGGAATGGATGGACAGGCATCCGGATATGGGCACCTAAGTACAGTGCAATTTAGTGTGGAACCCCGGGAGTAGGCCCTCCAAGGGCATTTTGAAAACCTCTGCCGAGTTAGGTCAGTGGGGGGTACCCATCAAATCCTGGCAGCAAGGAGGAATCTGAAGACTCCTCTGAACACAGGAGACCAGGTCCCCACATTCTGCCAGCCATTCCCAGGCTTGCAGAATCCGGGAAAACCTGGAAGATCAGACGGGCACCTCTGGGAGCAGTGTTTCTGAGTCAGTGGATGGATGGACCAGGGTTACCTGAACCAAAAAGGCCAATAAGGCAAAAAGGGCCTTGCTTAAGGACCCCTAAAACAGATTAAGGCAATAAGGAGTGTCATCACCCCTTATCACAAGAACGCCAAGTATTCTGTTTGGGAACACTTGGAGCTTTATGAGCAAATGATGGAGACTTTCCATTTGAAGGACAGCAGTAGCTGCATCCAGTATGTAAAATGGACATTCTCCCCAGAATACTCCAGTTTCTTTGCGGGGCTGGAGGACCACATATAGGGCGGCCATCTTGAAACATTTTTCTGTTCACCGGAATCCCCAAGAGGCTCGCAAGGCAGGCTACAATTTGCAATGTGGGGAGGATCAGGCCCCACAAGAATTTGTGCAGGAATTGAAGCGTGCCTTGTGCAGACTAACAAAAGGGTGCGCATGGACAGCAAAGAGTTTGTAAATACATTTTTCCATGCCTTACCCAAATACATAATGACCCAGCTAGTGAGAGATTTTCACGAGAAAAGGTCACTAGACTGGGTCATTCAACAGGCTACCCGGATCTATGTGGTGCAGAAGCCCATAGAAAATAAAAACAACGCCCAGAAAAGTCCCAAACCGACCAGCATCCCTGCTGCTGCCAAGGTAGCAGAGGTAAAGGTTGCCCCCGTTTTAGATTTGGAGATGGGGGGGCCTAAGAACCTGCCTGCACTGAATAATTCTCAGCCCAGAAGACCCTCGGGCCAGTCACAGACAGGGAGTCAAGGAGGTAGTTCCACAAATGGGGTCCCTCGCTCCCCTGACTATGTAAGTCCCCGCTACAAGGGAAACCGACCCATCCTGGGATATATGTGGACTCCAGCCCAAGGAGGGGGATCCAGCCAAGCACCTAACCCTGGGAACTCCCCTCCTAACTTCCCACAGGAGGGCAGAAATTCCCCAAATACTGGGCAAAACTTTTTTCCCAGGTATCCACCCAATTTCCAGCCCTAAAATCATCCATCCTTCTTTCCCCAATTCCCTGAGCCCAGACCACATAATCCGGGAGAGGGGAGGCCAAGGGTGGAGGGGTACCCAAATCTTCCCAACCCGGGGTACTACCAGAGAAGGGATAGCTACGCTCCCCGGGATCAGCCCAGGGGAGAAAATAGAACCCCGTATCAGCCTGAGTGGGTTTCACAGTTAGAGCGCCAGGTCCAAAATATGGCACAAGATCTGGGTCACATGCTGAGGGCTGAACAGAACCCTCAGATGAGCATGCCGCCGCAGAATGCCCCAAACTCTGGGCCTGGTGCTCCAGAACAATGACGGGGGCAGCACCTCGATAACCCACCGGTTCCCAGGGAGGAGGCACAAGGGGAAGGGGGGTATAAAGCCTTGAAGGAAGCTTCCTTCCCCACTTGTAAACAGCCCCTGGAAACCCAGGAACCAGAAACAAAATCTCCTACCCCTGAAAGTCTGCCACCCAAGGAGCAGAAAGGAGGTAGGAGAAACAAAGGACCCAAACAGACCCATTTTGTGGAGGAGGTACAGGTCTTCCAATTTGAGGGAGAGGGATCCTCAGAGGATCTTGGGAAAAGGATCTTCCCCTTCAGAGATGGGGGAACTCCTCCCAAGGAAAAATGGGTCCCAAGGGATTCCAATCCAGACTGGGTAGATGTGGGGATTGAGCTGTCGCCGCCCATCATTCTATCCCAGAACCAAAAATACCGAAAACCACTGGCTCAAACCCATCTTGGTGACTGCCTCCAAAAAGGGGGGGGGGGCAGTCCAGAACCGGAACCAGGGGAACCCAAAACCGCCTCAATAGACTGGATAGATGTGGGGATTGAGCTGTCGCCGCCCATCATTCTATCCCAGAACCAACAATACCGAAAACCCCTGGTTCAAACCCATCCGGGTGACTGCCTCCAAAAAGGTGGGGGGCGGCCCAGAACCGGAACCAGGGGAACCCAAAACCGCATCAATATCCAATTGCCAACTTTTTCTTTCATATTCCCAAAACTCCCTGCCGAACTCTGCCCAAATCTCTTCTCTCTCAATGTCCAAAACCAGAAAATTAGCCCACCAGTTGTCCAAAAATGTGCATTATCTGTGCCCCCTTGAGGAGAAGGAGGGAAGATACTATGCCCCGGTACAAGTGCAGGGGCAGGGAACAATTTTGTTACTGGTGGACACTGGATCCCAAGCTACTCTTCTGTCCAGAAGGGCCTTTGATGAACTAAATGCAGGAAGGAGGGAGAATTACCGTATTCCTCTCACCTCTCTTCCTGGACAACTTCAGAACTTTGACGGGAAGGAAATTCCCGTCGAGGGGACTGCAGATTTGGACATTAAAATTGGGCGACACAAGGTGAAACACCCGGTCATAGTAGTGACTCCAGAGGGCACCCCTTGTTTACTAGGGAATGACCTCCTGAGAAGGTTGTCACCCCTAATAGATTGCATAAACAAGGTCCTTTGGACCCAGACTAGCTGACTAATAAAATTAAAACAGAGTGCCAACCATGTTAGTTGAAACGGACCTGCCACATGGTTGAACAAAAATCTGACCAAGTAGAATTTCACTTCCAGAACAACCAAATTCCAGACGTGACAGCAATAGCAGTAGGACACCACAACAGGCTGGTGATGGGGGGTCCTCTCTATTTCTGAAAATCAACCTTCCTTCCAGTTTAAGGTGGTATTCCACACTGGAAGGAAACACTCTGAAATTCTTTACTAATCCACAATCAGACATTCCCACTCCAATAGTCCAGAAAGATGTGAAATCAGCTTAGAGCCTGGCTGATATTCAGCAAATTGGAGAGTAGTTGTTCATCCCTGTTCAGTTAAATGATGGGAAGGACTCTGTTCTCGCCCGAGTATGTGTGAACAACGGTAAGAGCTTTATCAGGGAAGCCATGTTCCGCCAACTCTCAAAAGGTCCAGCCATTCCCACATTCAAACTGATAGACAAATGGGAAACGGACCTGGAAGCACCCAATTCCAAACATCTCCTGCCCAGCAGGTGTATGCTCAAAATCTCCATTGGCAACAAGAGCATAGTCCATAATTGTTGGGTCGTGCGAGACGTCACTGCCGCCTTTTACTTGGGCAGTGACATTCTCAATCGCTTTGCCATTAGTTTGGACCTAATAAACTTCAAAGCTTGGTCCCGACTAGTGGATAATCCCATGGGCTTTGATGATCCAGAAAAAGCATTTAGGTCGGCTCAATTGCTACCTTATGCAGTTGAAATTCAGATTAAAGAGGAAGTCACCATCCCAGAAAGGACCCGACAATTCTCCCTAGAAGTGAAAGTTAAAAGAGGACAAAAATTGAAAAACCCTGATGCTTATATTCATCTAAATGCATTTCTCCAACAGCAAGGGTTGGGGGTAAACCCAACACCATTAGTCAACATATAACATGACACCATTCCAATAGAGGTGGATAACAGCGACTTAAAGAGTATTACTCTAGCCGCAGACACCCTTATTGGAATGGCGGTTGATGACCGACATTTTTCCATTGATTTAGGAAATGAACTGTTAGGACCAATCCCCAAGGACTGTTGTGACAGTGATGACAATACAACACCAGACAGGATCTTTACCCGGTATGGGGGGAACATCCTGGTGTACACTTCCTGCCCTTATGGTAAGGAAGATGTGACTTGTGACTTCACGAGGGATGAGGTGATTTTCCAGGTCCATGAGGGCTGCCTTTCCCACTTGAAGCCTCCAGTCCAAATCAGCACTCTCACCAGGGACTTCTCCACCCAGCTGGAGGAGGCCGCTGAGATAGCAAAAACAGAAATCTTTCCAGGCTTCAGGCAGATGGTGGAAGAGAGAGTCAACCTAGCTGATGCCTGTGTGACTCTGGAACAGAAGCAAAAGTTGAAACAAGTTTTCTTGGATTTCAAAGATCTCTTTGCAGTAGACTCATATGACTGTGGTCGCACCAACATCCACACAACAACAATTCCCACAGACCCTGGCATGACTCCAGTGTTTGTGAAGCAATATCGCTTGCCTCTCGCATCCATGGAGTCCCTTACTGAAATAATTAAGAACCTTGAGTCCCGGGGGATAATCCGTCCAGTTCACAGCACCTTCAATAATCCTGTGCTGGGAATATTGAAGCCAAACGGCCAGTGGAGAATATGCGCCGACCTTAGGGAGCTCAACAAATGGGTCCATACTTCCCGATGGCCTCTTCCCTACATTGACCAAGGGCTGGCCCAGATCCAGGGGTCACAGGTATTCACTGCAATAGACCTGACCAATGGATACTGGGCCGTGCCTGTCAGTAGGGAGGACCAATACAAACTGGCTTTTACCTTTGGGTGCCAGCAGTACACATGGACCCGGACTCCCTTCGGATACTTCAACTCCGGCAATGAATTCAACATTTTCCTACACAAGGCCATGCCCGACCTCGGTGCAAGGGGTAAACTGGCTTATGTAGATGATGTCCTCATCAAAAGTTCATCTGTGGAGGAACACATAGCGGAGATCCATTATGTTCTGACACAGTTGAGGGCCGCCGGAGAAAAACTTTCCTTTCAGAAAGCACAGTGGTGTAGAACCTGTGTTAATTTCTTGGGGCATGAGATTACTCCTCAGGGTCTCTGACCCCAGGAAAAGAAAGTGGAAGCACTTCAGAAACTGAAAGATCCCACAACTCTGCGGGAACCAAGGAGCCTCCCTGGACTGACTAATTACAGCAGAAAGTTCATTGAGGGCTACGCAGAGATCACCAGACCCCTGATTCATCTCTTGAAGGGGGGGTCAAGTGGGAATGGGTTCCAGAACAATCCGAGGCAGTAAGACAGCTCAAAAGAAGCCTCTCACAAGTGCCTTACCTGTCTTACCCTGTCAGAAACAAGGAGTTTTTCTTGGAGACAGGGTTCTCTAATACATGCTTGACTGCAGTATTATATCAAAAGCATGACAAGGTCAATAAAGTAATCTCCAATGCGAGCAAAACTTTATCCTCTGTGGAGGAAAAATTCTACGATTGTGAGAAGGCACTCCTGGCAACGGTGTGGGCATTGAAGAATTACCGCCCGTTTATCCAGGGGGAACACATCATAATGGAGACTCTGCAGCAGCCTCTGCAATATCTCCAAAGTGACAGAATCCGGCCCGGAAATGTGAGTAATTCCCGAATTACTTCCTGGATTCTGTCAATGCAAGGCTTTCCTGTGGAGGTCAGATATGGCCAAAACAAGAAGAGTCCCCTCGCGCAAGGTCTGACTGACTTGCATGATCGTGCCAGAGAAAACTGTCTAGAGGACGAAAGTCTAAAAATCAAAGACAACATGGAGGCATACCTTAATTCCCCCCACAAAATCTTTGAAGAAGACAAGTATGAGGGAATGCCCACTGTCTATGTGGATGGATGCTCTTACCATGTTGACAACAACGGGGGAAAAGAACTTGTGGCCGGCGTAGGGAATGCATGGGTGAATGAGTCCCCAGAACCCTCCACTGGGTACAAAATTGGTCCCCGAAGTATTCAGGTGGCAGAGTTGATGGCTGTGCATCAGGCCATCCTCACTGCTGTACAACATCAACTCCACGAACTGGTCATAATCACAGATTCAGATTATGTACGGAACGGGTTCATGGAGCACCTGGTTAATTGGAAAACCAGAGGCATGTTATGTGCTAATAACAAACCCTTGAAACATGGGAAGTTAATTCAAAACATTGATGATCTGGTCACCGTGAGTGGGATGACCATCTACTGGAAGAAGATCAAGGGTCATTCCAAAGTAGACGGACCAGACAAAACTGGAAATGACTTAGCTGATCAGCTGGCCAAAACCAGGGCCATCCAAGGGGATCTAATAGAGATTGAGTCCCTGTTGGGGGAAAGCCAGTTCACTGCTATCACTAGGTCCCAGACAAATGCTCACAATGATCTTTCAACTGCACAGTGGAGTAAGGAGACCCCAGATGCTGATTTGATCACGGCTCAGAAGGGGGATACAATAATTGGTAAGTTTTACCAACACATTGAGGACCCTGAGAACTTTCCCCTGACGGATACTGATTACATTGGGAAAGAGGACCTTAGAGTGTTGATGAAATGTCCAAAAATGTTCCGAATCCAAGACGGTTTGTTGGTAAGGAAATCCCAAGCTGACCATGATCAGTGGGTGGTCCCTACCTCATTCCGAAGCCTGATGTTAAGTCACGCCCATGATGCAGCCACCGCCGGTCATAGGGGGTTTCATACAACACTTGAGATCTTAAGAGAGGTTGCTTACTGGCCACACATGGGGCAGGACCTCGACCAATACTTGAAGGGGTGTCTTGTGTGTGCACAATTTCAGCCAACATCCATCACCCACCTTGCGCCTCTCCAAAAGAGGGGGATGACACTGCCATGGTCAGATTTGCAAGTCGACTTCATAGGCCCGTGATTCGCTCCTCTAGGGGAAATAAGTACATGTTGACGGTGACATGCTTATTTACTAAATGGGTGGAATGTCTCCCGGCCCCAAACTGCAAGGCAGAAACAGCAGCTGCCCTGATGATCAACCACATCTTTTCGCGTTTTGGTCTACCCCAAAGGATTGAGTCAGACAGAGTTAGCCATTTTACCAGCGAAGTAATGACAAAGATGTGGGAGATACTGGGGGTTAAAAGGAAGCTACATATTGCTTACCGGCCAGCCTCTTCTGGTGCAGTGGAGAGATACAAAAGAACCATTGTGAGCATCTTAAAAAAGTTTGTGGCAGATTCAGGGCCAAGTTGGGATATCCGATTACGTCTTGTCCTAATGGCCATCAGATCCACCCCTTCATCTGCAACTAAAATGTCACCGTTTGAGCTGATGACTGGACGCAAGATGGTGCTTCCCCAGCATTTGCTCAACAGGACCCAAGAGCAAACCTTGACCAATGCTTCCACTACTCACGAATGTATTAAGAATTTAAGGAAACACCTTCAACATGCTTTTGCCTATGCTCAGCGAAACCTAGAAAGATCAGCTGATAGCATGAAGACTCATTATGATTTAAAGACTACTAGGAAAGAATACAATGTGGGAGACCGGGTCTATCTATATAATTTCCAAAGGAACCAGGCCAAACAGTGGAAATTCCTGCCTACCTGGAAGGGACCTTTTGAAATTGTAGAGACAATCTCCCCAGTCGCCTACAAGATCCGCATCCCCAAAGGCAGTGTGGTGGAAGGGGAAGACAAGTGGGTCCATATTAATCAGCTAAAGTGTTGCCATCCCAGGCACACTTTGCAGCAACTGGAGGAGTCCTCTGCAATCACAGAGGGGGCCGCTCCAGATTAATACAAGTCCAACCCTTAAATATTCCACATATAGCCTATAAAATCCTATGATTCTTGAATGCAAATGTCCCCTGATGTATAAAATGTATATGTTCGCCCCACCATTAATAGTGGTGGGGAAATGTCTACGAATATGTTTCTGTCGCTTTTGCTTTGTCATCCTAGGAGAGATGAAACCATGGAGACTGACCAAGGAGTACGACCTGGGGACCGGGAGAAAAGATCCGAGGGGCCCGGGGTACCGCCCGAAACTCCCATCAGGACCGGCGAGGAGAACCGATCGATCCACCCTGATGGAGGAAAAGATGCTGACTGTGCCATCTGCGGAATCAGAAGAAGATGATGCGGACATCCCAGCGCGTGGATCAAAACATCCTTTGCACCCGACTCCCCCTCGACTCGAAATCAAAGTGCAGTCGGGCGGGGGGGCTTGTCAGGTGTCTTGACCCACGTTTGAACTATTATGCTACAACATTTGGTGCTGTGGGTTTAGAAAATCCAAGATGGCTGAAAAGCCCACATTTGCGCCAGAATCCAGGAAAACCGCGCAGTTTTGTGCACACCAAAACGGTCGCCTGACCTGCCACCCACCAGTGCAAGCGTGATGGGCCAGAAGCACCATGAGCAAAATCAGGGCAAAGGAATATGGTGCTGTTAAAAATCTGTTTTAATTGATGTCAAAAATTGCTAAAATCATGGCCACAAAATTACTCTACTGCAGAATCTATAGAAATACACTGTTAGAAAATGCTATCAAGTAAAATCTCTTTTTTTGAAATGTATTAATTCAAGACAGCTCCCAAAAAGGGGTGCAGTACCGGCACTCGACACTTACCGGTGCTAGCGGTCTAAACTCTGACAGGAGGCCTTTCTTTCAGGAGCTGACAAGGAACCTGAGTTAGCTGGAAACTTCAAAGCCTTGCTGGTTAATGAGAATTCTTAACACCTACTGTTCACAGGCCTGGCTGCATTCTGCTGCCCCCACCAAAAGGAGATCACACCTCTCTGATTTAACCAAGGGAGGGGACTGCAGGAAAACAGAACAATGAACTTTCCTTGGCTCAGGCAAATGCTAAATCAGGGGTCGTAAATGGCTTCCTCTTGGAAGGAAATGGGAGGGCAAAGCCTCTGGGAGCCACCTGAGCTGGAGGCGGGGACAGACAGAAATTCCCCCATGTGCTTTGGAACCTAAACCACACCCATCTGGGCCAGAACATAATTTTAAAAAGATGGATAATTCATAGTACGGAACTGTCAAAATGATGTAAATAATATCAATATTCCTGTGATTTTTCTGTGCACATTTTAAGAGGTGTTAGGACTCTGTGGTATGTTCTGGGGAGTAGTAGCGGAAAATAAGGTATTACTCCAAATGTATGTATGTTAAAAATCTGACACTTCATCATCTGATGCCCATATTCCTTGCGCACATTTGTGTAAATTCTGGAAAAGTTTAGAGGTTGTGTTCTGGATGAAAAGGGCAGAATTCTGTCAGAAGTGAACACAGCATCTTACAAAGACAGGGATCGGATGGTTTGGTGCTACAGAAAATATGTTAACTGGACATATAATATTAGAAAAATTGTACATAGATAAATATGCATTTGGATCAAAAATGGATTTGTGTGCAAAGTGACACGGGGAGGATCCTCTGACCCATAAACATACCTCATCACGATGACACTCCATTTCCTTCCCCCAATCAAGGGAGAGAGGAGACCTTGGCCAATGATAAGTTGTGAGGGGCAGGCTTAGTTATGCCCACGCACACACCCATTTTCAAAAGACATAAAAAGAGCCACTGAGATCCAGGAAGGGACATTCACCTTCCACATTCAAACTGATTTCTTACGAAGAACTTTTGCCAGAAGACTCCAGATTCCAGAACTTTGTAGCAGAGAGGCCTGATCCACAAGCTGAATCCTTTTCAGCAGGCCCCAAAATCTTTTGCAACCTAATTAAACTCTTCAATAGCCGGCCTGTGCTGTTTGATTCTGGCTAGAACCCTGTGCCAGAACCCAGAAAGCAGTACTGTATCCAGAGAGACCCAGGCCACACCGCTGTGCAGTGCCAAGAACTTTTGCCAGAACCAGAGACCAGACGAGACTGCTGTGCAGTGCCGATAGCAGACCCCGACCGGATGGCTGTGAGCAGAACCAGTACCAGAGACCGTCCATGGCGAGTGAAGCCCAAACCTGACCAGACCTTGACGGCCTATTTCAAATTTATAGTGTGAGTACTCAGCCAGAACTGTGCAAAACCAATTTCTTAGTCTAAAATAATCTAATTCAAACCATGTCCACCTGTTTAGAACTGCATCATAGAAATCGTGTGTTCATTCTGTGATTTCAAACCTGTGAACGTGTCATTTGCCATTCTGAATCATTATTTCATTTCTAAAAATCTACCTCCACAAAATCGTCCGTATCTTTTGAACTGCGTGTGCTAGGAACGAGATTTAACTTTCATCTTAAAGCTAAGACCCTCAGCTTTCCAACGAGCCCTAAACCTTTCTACTTTCTACTCCATATAGGTTTTCCGTAATCGCGCTTTACGCACGCAGAAAAAGTGCAGCGAATTGAAAATTTGACTCAAACTTCTTCAGCTGTCTTTTGCTTCCATTGCTGAATTCCATTTTCAACCTGATAATCCCTCATGAATCACTGCTAGGGTTGACCTGAACCAATCTTAAGTAGCTATCACCTACCCTGAATCTCCTATCGGGATTTAAAATCATTTTTAGCATATTTTCACTTCTTTGCAAATCACATTTAAAGTATTTTTGCCTGTGTTTTAAAATCATCCCTGTTGCTCTAGGCTTGCTAGGGGGGAACTGAATTGGTACTGCAATTGAATTTATTCCTGAAAATTGCGTGCTCTTCTGCCATCTCCTTATATTGCATAGGGGGGGGAGTGAATTGTCAAAAGAAAAAGTGATCATATTGTCTCTTGTGGAAACCATCTCAGTTATTTCTGTGCCGCATTCTTTTCCATCATTGCATTTCCTTGAACCCATAAAAGCATTCTCAGCTACTTTATCCTCTCTATACCAACTCTTAAGTCATTAAAAAAGTGTGCTGGTGTAATATTATCCATTGTTGATCAACATTATCTTCATAAGTGTGCTATCAAATATTAATTTATATATAAAAGTGTTATATATATATATTGTTTAAATTGTACAATAAATATTTTAATTTGCAAAACAAACCTACTTCTTGGCTCAGTGAGGTCAGGGGGATTCAAAGAGAGGGGCGTTATACAAGGGTTTATCATCCAGATCTATGAACTTGTCATAAAAATATATAAATAAGGGATTCCCCAGGGCATCCCAGACTAGGCACTGACTTAGTCGGAGTGCTGAATTGAAGTCACTTAACATCTAGTAGTTTCAATTCAGATAGAACCCTTTTTTCAAACACTATTGCTTCTGGTGTTAGACTTGAGAAAGGTGGATGAAAATCTGAGGGATTTTTGTAAGCCACTAGCATTATCTTCACCTTCGTAACTCTTATCTGTGAAACTCTGTTTAAGGTGGATCTTGCGGAATAGTTGGTGGATCTCTGTTCTCATCCTAAAGCCATCACAGCTTGTAGTTGGCACAAACCCTAAACCTTTGTTCAGCAGTTTTTCTTCTGTCGGGGTCGGAATGTAATTTGACAAATTTACTAGTAACCCCTGGTGCTCCTGAATTGGCGAGGTGCATAATCCCAGTCCTCGTTGTGTGTTTCTTCCCCTAAAAAATGCTTCCTTTGTGGTGGTGGTCCTTGTCTCCCTCTCGAGGGTCTGTTATAATTCTGCCCTCTACTGTTGTTCCGTCTACCTCTGCTTTGTTGCCTTGCAGGGCAACTGCTATTCCTCTGTCCTCTAAGGTTGGAAAAGCTGTGTTCTCCAGAGGATCCTGATGAGAAAGAGGTATTCCCAAAATGTACCTTCTGTTGTTTTTGGAATTGTACTGTTTGGTTTTTTGAGGGATCATACCCTTCTTGGGTGTCCTTAAACGCTTTCTCATGTGAGAATTCCATAAGGTCTTATTTCATCCTTTTTGTTCTTTCTCTTGTAGTGTATTCTTTAAAATCTATAATTTCTTTCATGATCTCATCTAATCTACGTTTATAGGTTTCTAGAGGGACCAGTTTCTTTATTTCGGCTTCCATCTCTGAAAGATCCTTTGAAATTTTGATGGACATCTCGCTGACTGTGTCTATAATGAGAATAAACCAGTCCCTCCCACACTTATTGGCAATATAGCTCCATTTTATAACAAACTCCTTGTTGTCCAAAAACAACCGGGGTTCGTTATGGACAATCAGTCCTTGAGGGAGGGTACCTGCTCTTAGGTACTCTATCATAATAGAGCCATGCAACTCTGTCCTAATGAAGCGTTTTTTAAGTTGTAAATGTTTGTCCCAGTTGCTAAGGTTAGAGATCAGAGTGCCTTCTGCTTCTTCTGAGAAAATGGAGGCTCTAGCCAAAAGTTCTTCAACATATTTATCATCAAAACTGATCACTTTTTCAGCACTCATTTTGCTAAACTGGTAAGATGGCCTCTAGACCCCGTTCGGCTAAGAAATAGGCCCACTTCCCTTATTCTTCTTTTACCAATGGCAAGAATGTTCCTAATATTTGCAAAATTGCATGTTCAAAGTAAGCAACTGGCTAGTTTCTGTTATTACTGTCCCCAAACTCACCACCAAATGTCCCGTTAGCCGCACCCTTCCTGAAAACAACACTCCACTCAATTTGACTACGATGCCCACTTTTGGGGCTGGAAACAGAGTCCTGCGGGGATACCGCGCTGGAAACTATAAAACTTGAAACAGAGGCCTAAGACAGTGCCCAATGTGAAATGTTTAATCTACAAACAAAGGGTCTTAACTCCTCTCTGAGACTCACCCTTAAAGATCTAAACTCATCTATGGGGAGACATTATGAACTCACCTCCTCGATTGCAACAAACGACACTCACAAGCCTGATTGAAAAAATATATATATATCTCTATATTTTATTATTGAATTTAGATTAAAACCTTTTTTTTAAAACTTTTTTTTTAAAAAGGGCAGTGTATCAACCACCACTAATCCTGATGTGCTGGACAAACAGTAAAAGAAAAAAAGTCAGCAAACATTTTTTGGGGGGGAAAACAGACCTAAGGTAGGGCCTGAAAGATTCTGTATACCTGTGAAATAGAAACCTAAACCATTAATAAATGAAAAAACAGAAAACCAATTCCTACAGAAAAAAAGTATTTCTCTCTGTGGTTGCTGTCAGAATTGCAAGACAAAACAAACAATTGTATACCGAACAAAAACACATGACATGAAAAAAATATAACATTAGCATCTAAGGTAAAACACACATATGATATCTAATCTGGAATCTCTTATGTAAATACTGGGACACTTTCAGTAGTTCAAAGTACGTAGCGGCTATTAGTGCCTTATTATACTTGTGACAACATTCTCTCAAAAACATTAGCCCTACATGTTTCATTCCCATTAGCCTTAAAAAGGGTAAGTAACAGGAAATTCTTCAGGGGGATATTTTACAAACACCAGTTTGCATGTCAATTACTGGAGAAATTCCATATGCATTCTGTGAAACTTGATGCAAAGGAGTGAGGGTAGCTCATTTAGGGTGGCTTCTTTTACTGTGAAGTTCCAACCTAAGGGATGGAAAGGAAGACAACAGGACAGATCATGTCGGAATTCCTATCGCAGCAATTATATGTGTATTGGCCTACGCCAAGTTGTCTAAAATATCATGCGAATAGACTCCGCGGCAAGGTCTTGAACTTAGAGAAAGTAATGTAAGCCGCCATCTTGGATTAAGCCGCCATTTTAGGTTCTCTTGTAATGTGGAAGTCACCCTGAACATCAAAATGGAGGCCGAATGACATTCTGAGTAAGATTCTGGTCGTTGTGACCTCCGTACACACGAATAATTAATATGCCTGCAGGCCACTTGTCGAGGGCCCGAACTGAGACCTTGTCCTATTGCTGACCTATGTGTAAATGTACAACTATATCAGCAAAACTGATCAAAATGCATAAATTATAGGATTGACCTGGCAAGGAACCCTAGGCCTCATCCCAAGAATGGTTAACCCGCGAGAGGGTTGGCCAAGGGCTGGACAAATCATATAAAAGACCCAAGTATTCCAATGTACGGTCTCTCTACTAATGCATCGAACCCTCGTTGAAGTTCGTTACGTTACTCTGAGAGCCGAATAGCTATCCGTTTGTCAATTGACTTTGGTAACTGTTGTAGCTTTTAAATAAAGCACTTGTATGTCCTTTGTAACCTTTATTGGTGTGTTTCTTTTGGGCTTCCCGGCCTCATATTATTTTTATGTTTTCACAGTTGGCGCCCGAATAGGGACCCTCAAGATTGATGCCGGATCATTGAAGTTTGACGCAGACTATCGAACCGGGATCGGACGGTGTGATACTGCGGGCCCGACTGAATGAGACGCGATACCTCGGCAGCGCTGCACGATCCGATCCTTGGACGATAGTCGTGTGGTCTGACAAGGCATCTTGACGAGGGTCCGTTTTTGAGGCGGGCAGATTTGTCGAAACCACCAAACACAAGGTAAAATTCGTTAGGTAAGTTCTTTGGTAAACTGTACGGTCCTCCTTAAGTTTGGTCAGGTGCAGTCGTGACCCGGCTCTTAATTTAACCCTGACAATTTGAATTTGGCGTATTGTATCTGCAGACACAATTATTGACTAGGTAACACCAATTTTTTGTGAAATGCCTGGGAAATTGTCTAGCTGCTTTAGGGCTCTGTTCCGCAGCGATCGACAATCTTTGGAATTTAGCCGCCCGGCACCACAGGAGGGGTCGCCGGCATGTACTATGTACTGGAAGTATGGCATTGGAAGTATAGTATTTAATGATATTTGGCACAGACAGACCAGACATGCCTCCGAATTTCAGTGGCCAATCAATGGTAGTTTTGAGATCCCCCGTATTGAATACCTAGAATCGGTCTTGCTAAAAAAGAAGGCTAGACCTGCAGCCTTTGATGTTTTGCAGAATTGGAAAAAGGAAGCATTGCAGCAGCTTAAAAGTAGGGATAAACATGCACGCCGTCATAAAACAAATGCCGAAAAAGCGTTGTTTTATGATAAGGAAAAACATTCAGAGTCAGTTAAAAATATGGATAGGGCTTTTTCTCTCGGAATCCAGAAAATGTATCCCTCTAAAGATTTCCATGTTTCTGAAGAATTTATTAAAAAATTGTTAAACGAACGCAGGCCTGGTGCCTCTGCGCCACCTCCGTATGATCCTCTCCTGGGTGCTCTGCCCATTCCTGCTGTCGTCCCTGTTGTTATTCCTGTTCCCCCTGTACAACCTATTGTTCCTATTCCTCTAGCTGTTGTTCCTCCACCTATCGCACCGCCCCTTCCTCCTGCGCCGATAGTTGCACCCTTATTAAATTTACCTGCACCTCCGCTCCCGAGTGGTCCCGTATTGACTGAAGTTGATCAAGGTGCGGGGTCAAAGATTGTCACTCGTAATACTGTTTCTGCAGTCAAGAAACGGGAATTGTTTGCATGGGCTAAGCACTGTATGGAGAAAGGTGATCAAGTAAATGTTTTTTCCACATTATCTAATTTGAACAGTTTTCCCGAGAAAAATGTTTTTATCGAAGGTTTGGGGACTCATTTATGTGTGATGTGGGGTAGATTACAAAATTCGGATCTCCCACAAGGGGTGAGGGATCTAAATGCTTTAGCACTTTCGAGGGACACAGAGAAGAAAGTACATGGTCATGTTGAAAGATTGTTTGAGTATAGGAGGGACTTTGAAAAGTCACGAGATGAGGATGATGAAGACTATAGTATGTATGTACAGAAACGGTTCCTTCCGTGTCGTAGATCGGCACCTGAGGAAGTACGAATTTGTACCAAAGATGCGATTCGATGGATCTCGGATTCATCGATTCCGCCAGACGAAGTATATGACACGTATAGTCAGTATACAGTAGAAATGCAAAGGATAGTAATTCAGGTAATGGTACAGTACCTGCACGAAGAATGTGTAAGGAAGAAGGTTAGTTGTCCTATAGAGTTGTTGGGAATTTGTAAAAGGGCTTTTTCGCCCGACACTTCTTCGACTGCCTTAGCGCTCGACCTGGCTCTGTTGCTTAGTAAGCGGTCGGAGTTACCTATATCTCAGTTGCCTATGAGAGAGGTTCCTCCGACATTTGTCCCAAAGGTTGAGATTCCCGCTAACGCTGGGACTGGTGCACCCGCTGTGGATATCCCTGCGCATTATGTATCGCAATTTGTTCACGTCCCGTTTTCACGACAGGAAGTGAACACTATTAAACAATCAGTTCCCGATATCAGGAAAAACCCGACAGGGTTTTACAAAGAGATAGAGTCCATCTTGCAGTCCTCTGTGTTCACCTTAAGTGATATTGACTTGCTATTCCCTGTACTCCTACCCGTAGATGTATGGAAGCAGGTTCGGACAATAGACGATGTGCCAGGGTTGGGAGATACGTGGGCTAATATGATTAGGGTTGATGGGGAAAGACCAGCTGGTGAGAAACCACCTCAGGTAAAACTCACTTTGCCTGATAGAATTGTCGCAAAATTAAAAACTATAATTCCAGAGAAAAGAATTATTTGGGACAAGCTTACGGCCTATGTTCAAGAAAAAACTGAAGGCGCCACCAAATTCTTTAATAGATTCGAGCAGGTATTTTCTGACTTCAGTGGACAGGACTTGGGTACAGAGTCTGTGAAAAGGTTGTTTGTGGACAAATTTGTACGTGGATTGTTGCCCGACATCCAGTCACAGATTATGTCCTCTGAGAGCGCTTGGCATGCAAAATCTCAATCTGAAGTTTTGCACATGGCTCAGTATTATGAGAACCGTGTTAATAATGAAAAGGAGAAAATAGAGAAGAGGAACGGAGATCTGAAAACTAAAGTATTATTACAACAAATTGTTAGAAACCCCAGAGGAGGCACGACACAGACCAGAGGTCAGTATGTCCCAAAAGGAAACGCTCCTTTGGGTTCTGTGAATATTAATCAATGTGCCTATTGTCGCCAGGAAGGTCATTGGCGAGCACAGTGCCCCGTCCTTCGACAAAGGTCAAACAATGCATTTGGGAGAATGGGTAGACAACCTAGAGGTCGCCCTGGAGCAGGGGGCCCTGATAGGGGTCAGTTTTTACAAGATCCTCAGCAACCTTTTTCACTGGAAAATCAGACCTCGAGTGTGGACTCGAGGAACATATTTGATCACCCTTCTGCTGCCTATCTTTCTGAAGAGCTTCCTTCCGACGATACTCTATTTCGTTAGGGCTGCCCGAAGCAGGGTTTGGAACCTTCACCTAATCCCGTTAATCAGAAAGGCCCCTACGTTGAATTGTTAGTGGGGAATAGGAAACAGCAGTTTTTGATAGACACTGGAGCACAGAAGTGCTCCATTGATCATTCCCGGGTTCCAAACATTCCACTGTCAGGGCAAACAAATGTTTCTGTAGAATTTTCTGGTATACCAATTGTCTGTCCGGTTTCTTCGCCGGTGTCTGTTTCTTTGGGTCCCTTTACGGACCATTGCCCTTTCCTTCTGACTTCGAACTGTGGAGAGAATTTGCTGGGGTTAAATTTGTTAAAGAAATTGAATGCAGTAATTCATTGTTCCTCTGATGGAGTACGACTGACGGTTTCACCACAGCAACTTCCCAATTCTCAGTTTCTGATTCGACCATTGCCTCCTGAGTTTAGCGTTGTCCCGGAATGTTTATGGGCGGTTGACAACAATGATGTCGGGGTACTACAGATTGAGCCCGTTAAAATAGTTTTGAAACATCGAGTTAAATTACCACGCATTCCGCAGTATATAATATCAGTTGAGGGCGAGCGTGCTTTGAAATGCATTGTCTCCGATTTTGTGCATCGTGGGGTGATCGAGGAGATTGCAGGTAGTTTATGTAACAGTCCGATTTTGCCTGTATACAAGAAAGGCGACAATGCAATCCCATACCGGTTCATAATTGATCTTCGTGCTATTAACAGAGTTGTCGCCCCACAATTTCCAATTGTGCCTGATGTAACAACGATATTGACAATGATCCCTGCTACGGCTACGCACTTCAGAGTTGTGGATTTAAAAAATGCTTTCTTTAGCATTCCTATACATAAGGAGAGTAGATATTTGTTTGCGTTCACCTTGGGGGGACGTTCATTTACATTTACTCGGGCACCTCAAGGGTATACTGAAAGTCCAAGCATTTATAGCAGAGCTTTGAAAGAGCAGCTCGACACCCTTGAATTGCCACCTACTTGTACACTGCTTCAGTATGTCGATGATTTGCTTTTGGCTGCAGATTCTGAAAGTGCTTGTAAAGAAGGCACTGTACTGTTGCTTGTTCATCTAGCTAAAAATGGTCATAAAGCTTCGCTCAAAAAATGTCAATATTGTTGTCAGGAGGTCGCCTATTTAGGCTACCTCCTGTCAAAGGAGGGGAGAAGATTGACACCTGAAAGAATAAAACACATTTCTGGCATGTCTGTTCCAAATACACAGAAGGAAGTCAGAGCCTTAATAGGTATGGCTTCTTAACATCAACGATCATTTGAGCTTCTCAAAACCGCGTTATGCTCTGCACCGGTTCTGGGTACTCCAAATTATGACAAGGCCTTTGTGTTGTTTGTGCATGAATGTGATGGATGTGCTTTGGCTGTGTTAACACAGGAACACGGAGGGAAAAATAGGCCGTGCGGCTACTACTCCTCCGCCCTTGATCCTGTCGCATGCGCTTTGCCAAGATGTTTGCGAGCTGTCGCTGCTGCTGCCGCGTCTGTAAAACAGAGTGAGGGAATGGTCCTAGGCCATGATTTGATTTTGATGGTACCTCACTCTGTAGATATCTTATTGAACAAAACCCAAACGCAACACCTCACCTCTGCGCGGCTAACAAGGTATGAATTAATTCTGTTTGCCCCTCACATTCAAATTAAGAGGTGTTGCGTTCTTAATCCGGCTGAACTCTTACCTTTCCCGCAAAATACTGTTTGCGGTGACGAAGAATTACATGACTGCCTGTATACCACTGAACAGGAAACGAAGGGCAGGATAGATCTTATAGATACTCCTTTGGACAATGCAGAAGGGGAGCTGTTTTGTGATGGCTGCTGCTTCAAACTTCCAGATGGTACATCTACAGCTGCTTACGCAGTTACTACGTTGAGTACAGTTGTTGAAACTAAGAGAATTTCGTATAACTCTGCGCAGGCCGCAGAGATTATAGCGTTGACCCGAGCTTGTGAACTCTCCGAAGGGCGTATCGTAAACATATATACTGATAGCCAGTACGCCTTTGGGGTGGCTCATAACTTCGGGAGGCTCTGGTCAGAAAGAGGGTTCCTGACCTCACATGGGACCAAGATCCAGCATGGTCCCCTGCTAGTGCAATTGCTCTCGGCACTCTCGTTCCCTAGGCAGTTAGCGATCATGAAATGTGCAGCACATCGTAAGGTCATAGATGATTTGGGAAAAGTGAACGCTTTCGCTGACCAGATAGCCAGGCAAACGGCCACAGACCTTAGCACGGACATGTATGCTCTAAGGGAAACAAAAGATGCCTATGTAATGGATGAGGGTATTGGGTCTGTGCGAGATATTCAAACTGATGCCACCATAGAAGAGTCGAAAAGGTGGGCCGAAGGAATGGGGAAACTAGATGATGATGGGTGTTGGGTGGATACATCTGAAGGAAAATGGTTGCTCCCTGATTCATATGTACTGGCAATGGTTACAATGGCACACGGTCCTACGCATGTGTGTGCTCAGCAGATCACGAAAATGTTAGAACAAGTTTGGGTGAATGACAAAATTCTGAAGACTGCACAACGATATGTTCAGAACTGTATGATTTGCTTACAGCACAATGTGGGGAAGGGGACAGTAACTCCAAGGGGCAGCTTTGGGCCCCCTTCTGTTCCCTTCGAGGTCATCCACTTTGATTTTATTGAAATGGAACGGTGTAACAATTTAAAATATGTTCTTGTAATTATTTGTGCTTTTAGTAAATGGGTCGAGGCTTTCCCCGTTAAAGATGCTACTGCCATGACCACTGCAAAGACTATGGTAAAAGAATTCTTTCCACGATTTGGGCTCCCAAGGGTAATTTGGTCGGACAATGGTCCCCATTTTGTTGCAGCAGTAATTTTGCAGATATGCACAGCGTTACATATTGAAAAGCGATTTCACTCAGCTAGACATCCTCAAAGTGCTGGGTTGGTAGAGAGACATAACGGTATCTTAAAGAATAAGCTTGCAAAAACATGTGCCGATACCAAATTGAAATGGCCAGATGCCTTACCTATTGTATTATTAGCCATGCGTACTACACCTCAAACCAAGACTGGGCTTTCTCCATTTGAGGTAGTGATGGGGAGACCTGCTAACATTTGGGGTCTCCCAAAGCCTAAAGCCCTGAGGGAGGTGGAAAATGTATTGCTTGTAGACTACTTCCTGTCTCGCTCCTCGCTGGAAGGGACCCTACCAGGTGCTGTTGGTCACCCGGACAGCAGTGCGGGTGGCTGGGAAAAAACACTGGATCCACGCGACGCTTGTCAAGAAACTTCCTCACCCAACGCCACACGTTACAGAAGAATTAGAACCCCTCGCTGATGCTACACTCTCTGATCTTGGAGTAGCAAACAGCGCTGTGAGTGCGTCGGAGAATTTCTCTGAGCCTGTGGAGCTTGGGGAACAGTCCATTTCGTCTCTGCACTCTTTTGAAAAGTCACTTCCGGAAAACACTGTTTCAAGTTCTGCGACTTCCGTCGCCTCCGATACGTCGCTTCACTCAGGGAGTGACGACGCCTTGTTTTCGGATCAAACAGTTTTGGGTACCGCCAGGTACAACCTTCGACGAAGAAAATAGAACTACGGCACAGGTCTTTCCGTGCATTTGGAAAGGAGAAGTGATTGAAAGTTTTTTCTTGTATAAGAAAGTTCCTTTTCGAACAAAGGAGCAAAAAGGGATTGTGCTGGCTAGGGTTGGGAAGGACTAAGAAGTCGCGCGACCGTAGTGTCACCAGCAACGAACATTGGGGTCGTCGATTGAGAAACTGCAATGCCTGCCACCTCCACCGCTGCTCCCCGCACTGGACTTGTAAATAGGGGGGTGACCAACTCGAACAACGAACAATGTGCCTGGGCCCCGAAAACGTATTGCTGTGTTGTGTTAATGATAATTGGTATTTGTGCGATTACTGCTGTAGGACTTTGGTACTTCGAAGAAATGTACCCTCTAAAACCTCTACTGCCAATTGAGATTGTACCTACTGCTTTGACTCCCTCTGTACACCTTCACACTCTGTCCCCTAGAGACTCCCAGCATAGACGAAAGTATCATAATAACACTTTAATGATAGTAATGAATGCAACGCATGCCATTTTTAATAAGAGTAATTGTTGGATTTGCACTCATTTACCGCAACATGGGAACAAGGGGCTAGGATGGTATATTCACCCTTTACCTTTAACGACTGCTTGCTATGCCTCTCTTAGAGCACTATTCTTTGGCCGTTGGAATGATAGCATCTCAGGGAACTTTGATGGAACTAATTTAAATGATTTTGAGAAACGAGAATTGACTCCCCTGGGATGCTCGCTTTTTGCAAATATAAGTAAACCTAATGTTGCTTCTATTAGGCCGTCTGATAAACTATCTCTTCCCTTTCAAACTCTAATTTCCTTTAAAATGGCTCCGATAGGCAATAAGGACGCCGTGCCTCCTTCCTATTCTATAAATCATAGCCCTGATTCAGTCCTCTTTTGTGTACAAAGAAATGGCACTCGGCCAATGGGAGATTTTGAAGGTTGTATGAACATTGTAAATTTGACTGGAGAGAACAGGCCTCTGTATGTAGGGGGCCTGTTTATTTTGTTTGTGGTAGTTCAGCATTTCCCTGGTTGCCCAAGGATTGGCAGGGAACCTGTTATTTAGGAATCCTGCTACCTGGGATATTTGTAGCTAGTACATTGGAGGTTTCTAAGGCTCGCCCATGGCGGGACGAGAACGGAGATACCCCTGGGCAAGTATTGGGAGATATAGCAAAACCAGCTGTGCCCTTTTGGGGACAGATAGCAAACTCTGAAAACATTAGGGGACTAGCAAGGGTACTGGAGAGAACCATCAACCGGACCACGGACATACTCTACAATATGACACTAGAACAAAAAGCAATAAGATTGGTAGCGCTCCAAAATCGGATGGCATTAGATGTCATTCTGGCAGAACGAGGTGGAGTATGCAAATTAGTGGGGTCCACTTGTTGTGTTTTCGTACCAGATTCCTCGCCGACAATTTTTAAAGCAATACAGAACTTGCATATCCTTAGTTCTGAAGTGCATGTTCCTGTAGGAGATTGGAATATTAGCGCCTGGTTTTGGGATTCTTTACGATTTTGGGGTTGGAAGGTGCTTTCTGTCATTCTGGTTATTTTGGGGATCCTGCTATTCCTTTGTTGCTGTTTTCAATGTCTACCTAGTATATGTGTAATGCTAGGGGGATGTTGTGCTCAAGCAGTGAGCACAGTAGGGCACAAAATGTATGCCCCAGATACAGCATCTAAAGAGTTTGTGTTACAAGAGGTTCTGATGAACGACCTAATGGCTATAGACATTACAGATAATGATTCAGGATGTATGGACGACAATGCATGGAGTTATTTGCAAAAGTATTAGAAATGATATTAGCACTTGGCATAGGCCAAAAGGAGGGTCTGTCGGAATTGAAATAATATTATGCCTCCTATCGCAGCAATTGTATGTGTATTGGCCTACGCCAAGTTGTCTAAAATATAATGCGAATAGACTCCGCGGCAAGGTCTTGACTTTAGAGAAAGTAATGTAAGTCACCATCTTGGATTAAGCCGCCATTTTAGGTTCTCTTGTAATGTGGAAGTCACCCTGAACATCAAAATGGAGGCCGAATGACATTCTGAGTAAGATTCTGGCCGTTGTGACCTCCGTACACACGAATAATTAATATGCCTGCAGGCCACTTGTCGGGGTCGCGAACTGAGACCTTGTCCTATTGCTGACCTATGTGTAAATGTACAACTATATCAGCGAAACTGATCAAAATGCATAAATTATAGGATTGACCTGGCAAGGAACCCTAGGCCTGATCCCAAGAATGGTTAACCCACGAGAGGGTTGGCCAAGGGCTGGACAAATCATATAAAAGACCCAAGTATTCCAATGTACGGTCTCTCTACTAATGCATCGAACCCTCGTTGAAGTTCGTTATGTTACTCTGAGAGCCGAATAGCTATCCGTTTGTCAATTGACTTTGGTAACTGTTGTAGCTTTTAAATAAAGCACTTGTATGTCCTTTGTAACCTGTGTTGGTGTGTTTCTTTTGGGCTTCCCGGCCTCATATTATTTTTATGTTTTCACAATCAGTTGTGTACCTACGAAGCAAACACTACAAATAGTGGTTTGTTTGCCTTTTAAACTATTTACAAATTAAAGGCTTAACTCACTGCCAACTTATGAGTAGTAGCAGGGGTAGTCGCAACATCAGCTTGAAACGGAGGTTTGTTCTCTGGAAAGAAATGAAGCAACGGGAGACCTGGTCAAGGTGGTTGGGGGTTAACTAAATGTATTTACTCTTGAACACAGCTTCAGTTTAGAGTTTATTACGCAATGTTTGTGAACAGCAAGTCAGAAAAGAAAACGTCTATGTTTTACTTATATCTACAATAGAAATGTGTAATATAAAGAGAGCATTAAGTTTTTAGTAGTGCACTCTCTCACTTATATTCAGGTTATTTAAAGCCATGAATGTTATATAGTAAATAACAATTGAAGCAGACAGTGGGCCGAAAATGCGTCCGATTATGTTGTTCGTGGTTTTTAGGAACTAATCAGTGAAATTCGAAGGACAAACACTAGTCATTTAAACTGGCTGCAGGTGAAATCTGGTATGAAAAAAGGTTCTAACCTCTTGTTAAAGTCCTTTGAGTTTACAAAACGACTTGTGCATGAGTTTTGTAAACAGCCGTGGCTGTAACAAAACGTGGAGAATTGGTTCTTATTCGCCGTGTCGTTAGCATACACGCCCTTCACTCCACCTGATAAGATGAAAAAAGAGGAAAAAACAGGCTCTTACAAAAATAGGTTTTAAATTTGGCAGCCTCAAAATGTACATTCGTATAGAGGCTCCGAACGTTTAGTGACGCTTGTGTGTGTTGTTGGCGTACTTACAGCCTAATTGCTTCGCCGTGTTTCCTCATTCGCACAATCTCCTCTCAGTCGTACGTCTGCATCAAGGCAGCGTGACTGTTTGGCGTCGTGACGCGTCCGATTTATTATGAAAGGCCAGACGAGACATAGAAACTGACAAAGGAGAAACTCCTTCAGTGCCCGTGGGTTTGTTTTGTGGGAGCCATCTTAGATGGGGTCGAGTATCAACTATGTTCTTCTTACAGTGTTGTCCATGATGCGAAAAGACCCCTCGACATGCTCCTATACCACCAGTATGTTAATTTTATATTTACTTAAACTACCTGAGTTCTAATAGGTCTCGCTGTAATTATAAAACCACATTTATTGAAATGCGCTAGTCTTTTAATTAATAACTGAAAGCTCTTCTATTTCAGTATGAGTTTTGCACATAGAACAAATCATACTGGAAAATGTCGAGGAAGCCTTACTGTTACACTAAAATGTAAACTTGAAAGGTGGACGATTCTGTTTTTTTGGAAGTCCACACCTAAAACATGCCCGACAGAGTATATGTCTGTCCTTCACAGTCTATTCCAATCAATGGATTTGTTAAGTCCTGTCTCTACAGAGTTACAAAGATATAGTAATCTTTGTTCTTTTCTTGTTTGACGCTGTGTCTTCTTTGTGATTCATTTGTGACAGAACACTCCATGTAAAGGATTCAGGTGTATGATCCATGGACAAAAAATGTCCCACCATGGGAGCTGTTGTGTTCTTATTTTTGATGCAGCTTTTATGTTCCATGATCCTTGTTTTTATTTTCCTTTCTGTCAGTTAGTAAACTGTCTTTGTTGCCAGGGTTTTTTTAACCCCAAATCAACTTCCTTTGTGCGCTTTGTGCTAGAACAGCAACTGCAATGGCATCAAACTATTTTAATCGCTGGAATTTTTTCTCACACAATACTTTCTTTTGTTGCCTGTGCTTTTTTCAAGGCCTGTAAAAGCAGCCACATATATGAGCTGTAATCAAAGACCGATGCTCTGACATAAATACATTGTACTTGAAAATTCTGCATTTGTTTTATCATGTGTAGCTTGGCTGCTTTTAAAATGGCCTCAACTCGTTCAGGGGTGACCTTCTTTCCCTCATGTGAAATTAATTGGCCTATGTACAACACTTCTTGTTGACAATATTGTAACTTTTCCTTGTCAACCTTCTATCCTTTGTCAGCAAGTATAATCATCAGGTGAACAGAATCGCGTTTGCACTCTTCCTCTCTGGTGCTGCAAACTAGAATCTCATCTACGTATTGCAGCACAACGCTCTCTAAAGCAATATTGCTCAAGTCCATCTGGAGGACACTGTTAAAAATCGAAGGGGACTCACAGTACCCCTGAGGCAGCCCTGTGCTTTTTAATCGCACTTGTCTAACAGTAAATTATGTCAAATCTTGTGAGTCTTTGTGCAATGGGATTGAGAAAAATGCATTTTTCAAATCAATCACTGTGTAATATCGTGCATCAACAGGTATATGACATAAAATCGTAGACGGGTTTGGGACTAGAGGGAACTCGGCCTCTACAATCTGGTTTATCAGGTGTAAATCTTGAATTAGTCTCCCATACACCCTTCCCCCCTTTGATTTTTTGATAGGATAAACTGACATATTGCATGGTGACTCTGACGTCACTAAGACACCTTGGTCATCATGGCGGAAATTGTCTTGAAAATACCTTCATCTGCCTCTCGAGACATGGGATATTGTCATGCTTGAGGTAAAATCGTTCCGGGTTTCAATTTAATCTTTGCTTCCTCAACTCCTTTCAGTAAGCCTACGTTATAGGGGCCAGTGGTCCATAATGAAATTGGTACTTTCGCCATATCTTTATCAAAATATTCAGGACGCTTTTTGCTAGCATCATCCTCTGCCGAACTACTCTCTTAATCGCTTTTACCCAACAAGTAATGCACATTTCAAATATCACAAAATCGTCAGATATGTAATCTCCAAACAAATCCTCATCAGTGACGTCAGTCACTCCGCAACCTTTCTCAATGGCAATTATTGTGCTCCATCATGTACCTTTATCATCAGTTGCATCAAGCAAAGCCATATTTCCTCGAACTACAGCTGCTTCTATGCCTAAGGCGAAAATGTGCCCCTCCTCTTCGTCCATGGGGACATGGGCATAGGAAAAGCGGGGGACAGAGGGAACAAATCCCCCCACAATTTTAAGTGGGAGGGATATAATGTAATTTATCCCCCCCAAAATGAGAAGTGAGGAGAGGGAAAGGCAGGGGTTATTTTTCATTTCAACTGGGAAGGCTTTGCCTGTGCCAGTGCTGCGCTGCCTGCCAGGGACCAGATTACAGAAACTGTACACCAGTGCAAGTGCAAAAATTGCATGGTATTAGCACAAGGGCAAAGTTTGCCCTATTTATAAAAACAGAGGGACATATTAGAAAACTATTGCACCATGACAAGTGCAATTTGGCATGGTATAATCACCTGGGCAAACACTGCCATAGTGCAAAAAAAAGATGCATTTTCAATGCGTTTTTTACCAGTGCAAAGTTTGCCATAGTGCTAATACCATTTTGTATTAGCACTAGAGCAAACTTTGCCCTGTTGCAATAATGCAATCAAAGTGTATCTTTTTTGCCCAAGGGCAATTTTTGCTCTAGTGATTATACCATGCCAAACTGCACTTGTTATGGTGCAATTGTTTTCTAATATGTCCCTTTGTTTTAAAAAAAACAGGGCTAATACCGTGCAACTTTGCACTTGCACCAGTGCAAAGTTTCTGTAATCTGGCCCCAGGTATTTATTTTCTGCATGTGCATTTGAGGGGCACAACACCGCCCGGCCGGGAAGAAAACCACTGGTGCCCTCTGCTCCTGAGTGACTGCTGCTCCCTCCCCCAGTGCTCGCATCACATGATGCGCAGTGCACTACAGATAGTGCAAGTGCAGCCCGGGGAAGGGGGGAGGGGAAGTGCAGGGGCAACCAGTGCTGAGTTTGCTGCGTGTTGAGGAGGTGGCAAGTGGAGCAGACAGGCAGCAACATATGCTCAGGCTGACGCGTGTGTCAGGCGCTGTCAAACTACCATTGATTTTGTGCTTGACAAGTTGACATTGATTTCAGGTTAGGACAGGACTGGTCCGTGCAGTGCTGTGCGAATGCCTGGGGCCAATCTGTGTTTTCCTTTTTTACTTGGACAATCACATTTTCAAATAATGTTGTCATGCAACTTTTGTTGTTGTCTGCTCCGTGTCTGTCAGGGTTGAGCAGGATCCCTGTGTCTTCCATGGCTGTCATCATGCAGTACTGAACAGACAAAAAGATGAGGGGAGGGAGTGGGACAGGCTGCTGGCCCATCACATACACATCCCCGCCCGCCCCTCCCAAAAAAGGACCTGCTTAAAACACAGCTCTCCCGAGGGCATGGCCCCTCTCTCTTCACCTCGGTATTACACTGTGCGGGGTTGGAACGTGTTCCAACAACAGGACCCGATCGTTAGGACATTGGCTACCAGTGCAGACATGTCTGTGGGATCACGCATGAATTGTTAAAGCTGAATTCAGTGGGTGCACCATGTCCAACTCAGGCAAATGTCCCGTGCTGGGATTGCCTGTTAAATGCATCTACAAAGCACTTTATTGGTATGCTAAAAAAGGCAAGTATTGACCAAATGAGTTCAAGGGGTGCAAACAGCACCACACTGGCTTCTCATGCATTTTCATGTGTAAAGCAGATTTATTTCCCTGTCTCTCCATGGATAGGACTGTGGCAAAAAAAGGACCAAGCACCAAAAATATGTCCCATAAACACAAATTGTGATTTATTGCAACAAACTAGTGATTGGATGTGGGTGTATTTTTTTCAGAAAAATTTGTGGTGAATGAAGATTCTTAAAATTGAGCCAACATTATGATCAAAACTACCAGATGTGGCCCGCCAGGTGTACCAAGTCTCAAAACCCCCTTGCGTTGGCCCACAAAACCGGTGCACACTAGTCTGTTAGTCCAGCACTTCAGGCAAGCCTGAGTTTGGTCTTCTGGTCTCACTTAAGTTGCGACAGACTTCTGTTCTGAATACTCACAAGGCATAGTTGGTTCATCCCCCTCTCTCTTCCTTCTCTGCTCTTAAATCTTGTGTTGTAATTGTTGTAATGTACTTCCCACTCTCCCTCCCTCCCTGCCCTCAGGGTGCTTTGAAACAGTATATTCTTATTATATAAGCACCTAACGAGCAAACAATAAATAATTAAATACATGTTGCTTCTATCTCCTGTTTACAGCATCTCCCAAAGCATGAGGAAGAGCTTTGCTTTTGTGGTGTTTTAGTTTTGAGTGGTGGGGTAGCACTGCCTGTCTGGGCTAGGATAAGAGCACCTAGCATTTGGCAATACCCTGTGTGTGGTGTGAGCGCCTGGGTATCTGCTGACAATGGTTGGGATATGGGGCAAATACTTACCCTTTAATGGAAATTCCAAGCACACACTGATCATTTGATGATGATACCTGCTATATGATCTGACAAGCAGGCATTTGATGGCACTACCTGAAATGTGATTTGCTTACTTCAGCATATGAGTGCAATATTTAAGGCTGCTTAGATGTCATTGACATGCCTGCTAGATGATGTGAATTAGTGGAATGCCTGGCTTCGGACTTGGCAATTAATGCAGTTGCCTGTCATCAGTGTTGGTGGAATAATCTTCAGAGTGGGGTGTGCTGGCATCACCTGGCCAAACAAATATTGTTTGCTAGCAATCATGGTGCAAGTGTAGCTAATAAAGGAACGCTTTCGACTGCAGCATTTATGTCAGGAGTCTGTTGGAGGAAATGTTTGATAGACCACCACTCTTGTCTGTTCCAGGAAACTATCAAATGTTTCTTTGTTCCAACCGAAATGAGAAACAAATCACACCATTGAATAAGGTCTTATTCTTACAAGTGTATGACGTCAGTCAACAAATATGTTAGCAGGCCTCAAAACTTTCAGTAGCCATTGACTAGTGATAATGGACTCTTGGTGAGTAAGACATTGAGTGCTCTGTGTATGTGAAGAATTGAAGGGGCAAGTGACTATTAATGCCTGGCTAATAGCTTGCAACTTGAAATGTTTAGCCCTGATGGTAGTGCACTATAATTGGAGCTTCCTTTGTGTCGTTCCCTTAAGTAGTGCAGCTGAGTGCTACACTGTGTATGTTACAGTAATGGGATATCTGTAGGAGGTACGGGTTTAAAAGCCATACATCATTACTCTTTATGTTCCATGATAAAAAAGCATAGGCAGATCACACAAAAATGAAAATAAGCCCAGATTCTTTAGATAGCATAGTGGGCGAAACATATATCACTCATTCTTAATGCAACCCTGCAAGGCTATAACCAAAACTACAGCCTTATGCTGCGTTATACTAAATAGTTCTGTAATTAGTCTATGTAATGAGGGGACTGTGTGGTGTGGCATGTAAAGTTCAGAGTCTTTGCACTTCAATCACGAGCTCACTTCTGAGACAGAAGGCAAGTGCTAGAGCATTGAGAAAACAGCAGCCCAGTTGTGCTGTGAAGGTGCCATTGCAAAGTTTAGCAGCAAAGGCTCTGCTTAATGTGGAGTGCCACACCGTCTTATTAAGACTGTACCAGTCGTGTTGAGAGAGTTGTCGATACTGTCCCATTGATAGTTTAGTTGCCTTACTGGCAAGTGATGACAGTTCCATTAAACACACTGCATCCAATGCCATGCTGTCTAGTACAATTAATAGCAGCCCGTCTGAAAGGGTTTCTACAGAGCCATCAAAAGAGCATTTGAAAACATTTCTTCTGTCCCATCAAAAGCTTATCAGCTCTGCTGAAAGGTGCAGTCATGTCAAGTATAAAGCTGGTTCGTCTGATTTTAATGTATTGAAGCTCTTTCGAGAAATGCCTGTACAGTGTCATGAAGTATTTGTATTTGTATTTGTATTTGTTTATTTATAACGCGCAGACCAACAGGCCCGGGGGCATCAGGGCGCAATTTGTACAAGGTTGCAAGAAAAGAACATACAGGGAAATAAATTACAATAAAAGTATAACAAAAACAGCATAATACAATGTTCATAATTACAAATATTACAACAGGGTACAGTATCCCTAGGCTCCGCAGAGGGAGTATCCCTGAGGTAGTTGGGAGGGTAGCAGATCGGAAATCATGTAAGGGAACAGGTGGGCTGGGTAAGTAGGACAGATGTCTAACACAACTATTGCTGGTCAAAGAGCCAAGATTTGGTTTTATTCTTGAAGGTGTTGAAGGAGTCTTCAGCTCTAATGGCAGCGGGGAGGGTGTTCCAAAGTTTGGAGGCTAGGACAGGGAAGCTAGTGCCTCCCGCTTTTTGGAGCTTAAACCTAGGGATAGTAAGGCAGTGAGTCTGAGCAATTCTTAGTGGACCGGCAGTGGAGTGGCGCGAAAGCCGACTGCAGAGATAGATCGGAGCCTTGTTGGCTAGGCATTTGTGCGTGAGGGCAAGCGTTTTTAGGGAAATTCTCTGCTTCACGGGTAACCACTTAAGGCTAGTTCTGGCTTCTGAGATGTGGTGGTTACGAGGGATGTTCAGGGCCGCTCGAATTGCATTGTTCTGGGTGGTTTGGAGTTTGGATAGGTTTTCTTGGCTGGTGCCTAAGTATAGAGCACTGCAGTAATCTATTTTTGCCATGATAAGTGTTCTCGCTAGTGTGACGCTATTGTGGGTGGTGAGGAATGGTCTGCAGGCTGAAATGAGTTTGCACGTGTAGGCGGAGGTGGACCTGACTGCATTAGTTTGTCTTGACAAGGATAAGGTGGAATCTAGGTAAAAGCCTAGTGTTTTGGTGTCTTTCGAGACTTGTATGGAGTTGCCGTCTATGTTGAATGACAGATAGGATGGCTCAAGTTTGCTCAGACGTTGTGAAGTACCCAGGATAAGTAGCTCCGTCTTATCGTCGTTCAGACATAGCTGGTGCTGGGCCATCCAGGCTTGGATGACCAAGTAGACGTCATTGAGGGCCTTGGTGTCAGCAAGATAATCACCAGAAATGGGAATGAGTATCTGGGTGTCGTCCGCATAGTTGGTGTAGGAGACACCCAGATGATCAAGCACATCAAAGAGTGGTTTCGTAAAGATATTGTAAAGAGTAGGTGACACGCAAGAACCCTGAGGAACACCGCAATGAATAGGGGAGGGAGCTGCGGCAGCGGAAGGTGCAAAGACCCTCATAGATCTGTTGCTCAGGAAGGATTTGATCCAGGCCGCTGTGGAGGGAGAGAAGTTGGCAGCAGAGTGGAGGTGCCTGCAAAGGATCTGGTGGTTAACCAAATCAAATGTGGCGGAGAGGTCGAGGAGTAATAGCATTGCTAATTTGCCCTTGTCCTTCAGGACTTCGATCTGGGTTTTTAGGTCTAATAGAGCCGTTTCGGTCCCATGTCTGGGCCGAAATCCAGATTGTCGTAGACCTAACAGATTGTTCGATTCAAGGTAGTTTTGGATCTGCAGGTAAGCTGCCCGGTCCAGTATCTTCAGCAGAAATGGTACTGTAGTAATAGGTCGGAAGTTTGTGGGTATGCTTGGGTCAAGGGAAGGTTTTTTTAGTAGCGGGATCACCCAGGCGTCTTTAAGGTTGTCTGGGACAATACCTGTTTCGAAGGATGAGTTAATGAAGGTTGTAATGAATGGGGCTAGGTCATGGGCGGAGTCCTTAATGATGGGAGCTGGGCACGGGTCACCTTGGCAGTTGGATGGTTTCATCCTGAGGATGATGTTTTCTACTTCGGTGACAGTGAGCGGTGCGAAGGTGAAAGGTTTGGTGTTGGCAGAGTTGGAGAAGGTGGGCCTAGTAGGGGAGAAAGAGCAGTTGTCCCGCCTCAGGCAGTCCTGCTTTTCAGTTATTTTAGATTGGAGCATAGAGATTTTGTTTAGGAGGGCTGCTTGAATGTTAGCACACCATTTAATGTCTTTCGTGCAAGTGTCTGGCGGGGAGACTGGGGTTTCGAGCTCTTTTAGGACTGTGAAGAGTTCCTTGGAATTAGAGTCGGCTTGCATGATACGATTATTAAGCGATTCTTTTTTAGCAATGATGATGGCGTCTTTATAAATGAGGGAGGCGAGAAGGAAGCCGTCTTTATGCTCATCAGAAGGGTGGCTTTTCCAACGGTTTTCCGCACAGCGTTTGGCTTTGCGGAGGATTCTTAGCTGTGGAGTGAACCAAGAGTTGAGATGTGCTTGTGGTTTAGCCTTCCTGGTTTTAATTGGTGCTATGGTGTCAATAGCCGTGAGCATCGTTTGGTTGTAGATGTCTGCTAGGGAGGTGGGATCAGAGCAGGCGTTGGTCGCCGCATTAAGAGAGGGGAGTAACAGTGGGAGAAGTTGTTCTCTTGTTATATTTTTTTTATTGCGGGTGGGGAGGGCTGGGGCTATGGGTGTTAGGGCTCGCGGGGTAGCTTTGATGTTAAATGTTATAATGTGATGGTCAGACCATAAGCATGGGGAGTTATTGAGGACCTGGATGTTGCAGTTAGAACCGGCTAACCAATCGATGGTCCTGCCTTTGATATGGGTCGGTTCATGTATGTACAAGGTGAGGCCAAGGTCAGTAAGAGCATACTCCAGATCAGTTGCTACAGGATCCATAGGGTCGCCGCGACCAAGATTGAAGTCACCTAAGATTATTGTTTGGGAGTTGTTTTTTGTTTTGTCAAGAAGAAGAGTGGAAATTTCACTGACAAAGGTGGGTGCCGGCCCTGGTGGTCTGTAGATAAGGTGGAGGGTGGCCGTTTGGTTAGGTGTTAGTAGTAATTTGATTGTCAGCAGTTCTGCTGATTCAAGTTTGGATTCGGATACCACTCTTAGGTCAAGGGAGTTTTTGTGGATGAATGAAGTAGCTGCGAGATGGCACTGAGCGCTGTGTAAAAATTGCCTTGGGCAGTATTCCTCTGAAAAATCTATCCAGTGCATGCAGGCCAGGCAGCTCTATTATATTACATACTGTGGCTATAATTTAAGGCCAGCCATAATAACATGACAATTCCAAAATAACGCATGCAATAATATGTGGGTCTGCAGTGTGGGCCTTAAGAGGCCTTTTTGACCCTAAACAAATTGAGGGAAAGTGCTGGAGACCTTTGTTGGGATTACCCCAGAGCACTCCTATGGAATTAATCTGGGGTGATTTTGGACAGGCAGCTACTGAGTTTCTAATCCAGGGTCGTGCTCTGGGTCTCTATGTTAAACTAATGAAATCATGGGTGCATACTCCTAATTTGTTGCTAAGCGAAGCATTGCTCAGAAACTCAGTTTGCTAGAAGGTGTGTTAACATGCTGGTTAAGCATGGCATTAGTGCAGCGGTACGTGAAGTCCTTAGCCGCATACTAGAGGAGGTACAAATCAAATTGAACACTCTTGATCGTTTTCCAACACCTGTGTACTAAAGTCAATTGAGTAGAATATGTAAAATAATGTCCTGCGGTACTGCAGTAGGCATTACACCATCTCACGTGGCACAGCTGCTTCTAACAGGCCGAAGTGCTGAAAATATTGTTAAGTACCCAGAAATTGAATATTTGCTCCTCTCTGCACAATTAACAACATTATCAAGCATCCATAAGTATTCTTCCATCTCAGAATTGGTAGACATCAAAGGATCCCTCCCACAGAAAGAGCTTCATTTGCACAGGTGGAGAAGCTACTGCAGATCCTTCTAACTGTTCCAGAATCTTCCTCTGAGGCTGAGAGGAGCTTTAGTGCTTTGCCTTGGCTGAAAACGTGGCTGCGTACAACTATGACTCAGAAAAGACTCAGTCATGTTTGTGTGTGCAATATACACAAAGATATGATGGATCTAGTTGACATACAAACAACAGTAACAGAATTTGTCATGCATACTGAACGTCGCAAAAAATATTTGGTTTTTTTGAACAAATGTGCATGATCATCACTCTCTACAAATAAATGGGCAGATTTTACTCTGTGGTTTTTGTCTGTAGCAAAGTCCTTAATGTGTCCCCTGTCCCCCCCAGATGTTATGTGTCTCCCACGACCCCTGCATGGGTATCTGAGGTCCAAATAGAAACTCATCTGGTATTCTCATGGTTCTGCCTAATAGGGCTGGCAGCCATGTTATCAAAACACGTATCCCATAATGGAACACTTCGGGTTCCAACAATATCACTCTAGGCGCTACTTGCCCTGCGTATGCCCTGATCATTTTGCATATGCTTAAATAATGCATTCACGGTGTTGAGCATACTATGCCATCATCTGTAAACAAAATGGTCATATTCATTTTCGTCATTAAATCTCGTTCTTATATGTTGACAGGTGTTTGCCTCGAATAAAGCAGTGGCATCTTCATATCGCATTCTCCTATAGAGACTGGTAATTCTTTTGTAAAAGGAACACGACTCGTCGCTCCTGTAAAGCCCTCAGTATTCATCGCATCACCAGACATTGAAAATGTACCCTCATGTATGCACAAGCGTGTTGCATCCATGTCCACTAAGAAGGGAAAAGCTTTGCCGCTTATAACTAGGTATATATTGCGGCCTGGCCCCTTCCTTTTCCAACTATGGGAAATTGTGATGCTCCAAGCTCATTCTCATCTCTCACCATTTGTCTATCTACTGCTGGAGTAATATTCCCACATCGCCGTCTACCTGGCAGTGATCTTAGCCTGCTTACGTAAGGCGGGGACTTCTGAATCTGACCATCTTACTCCCTTATCCATAGGCGAACATCCCTCTGGGCCACATATGTCACTTCTCTTTTCCCTCGTGAAGATTTCCCTTTCTTCGTCTGATACTTCTTGTGCCCAAACCATGCAAATTCTATCCTTGTCATCTCTATTTAACGTTAGTCTGTCTAAAGACAGCTCCTTATGTTTCGCACTACGGGAAGCTTCCTCTGTGTCATACAACTTAAGTGCTCTCAAGACAATCATTTTTTTCCTTCCCTTGTGATTCTTTCTGGGCTTGCATTTCATGGTACACCTTATCAATCATGTCCCCAATGCTTCGTGAGTCAAACTCGTCTTCTAGATTTGCTTTAGACGTGCCTAGTAATGACTCGGACTCAGGGAAGAATTCCTCTATGTCTTCCCATGCTACTCATGTATTGGGATTTCTTACTTTCCTTTCCAAATACTCGAGATCTCGTGCTCTCTATCTTCTTTTGCGTTCCATGTCATCATCGACTTCTCTGCACTTTCTCGCTTCTTCTCTTACTCTAGATTCCTTTTTCTTTTTCATATACCTTCGTTCATATGAACTTTGGATTTCCTCATCCCTTCGTCTTTGTATTCTTTTCTCTCTTATCCTTTCCTGTTCTTCATCTTCTATTCTTTTTCCTTCTAGCCTTTCCTGTTCATCGGCTGTTCTCCTTTTATTATCGTGTTTTCTTTGCTCTTCTGCTCTCTCTTGTTTTTTAGCTTGCTCATCTTGATATAACTGTTCTTGTCTTTGTCTATCTTTTCTTTTCGCTCCTTCATCTTTCAATCGTTCCTCCCTCTCTTTGTCTTTTCTGTCTTGTTTGTCTTGATATCCCCTTTGTCTTACCTCTTCGATACTTTTACCATCGAGTTTAAGTAAAATATTACCTCCCAACCATTCTTTCTGTACGAGCGATCTCACAGTTTTATCCTTTCTCCTTTCCATCTCTTTATTTCTCTCCTTATGTCTAGAGATGTACTTGCTTGATCATTTCTCTCCTTATCGCGTCTCTCCTTGTCCCTCGGGACTTTGGAGGTTATATCTTTCTCGGTATCTTTTTCTGGGCCCTCGTCACCTCTTTGCATAGGTGACTCATATGACGGATTGCTAAATCCCGTTGCTGCTTTAAGTTCTCTTAATGGGTATAATCCTTTAACTTTTTTAATCTTGTCTTTCATTTCAGTCGGGGTGGGAGGAGCAGAAGGCTCTTCACCCCCCTTTTTTCATATATTGAGTATACAAACTAAAGGAGGCTCCTCCACTTTCTCGTGTTCATACATTTTGCAAAGCTCTAGACTCGCTAGGCGCTTTTCTAACTTTTTTCCTGTGTACGCAGCTTGCAAATATGTTGTCATACGCTGCAGAACTGCTCTCGATAATGAGCCGCCGTGTGGCCATGGCATAAACATGTTATCTGCAGTTCCTTTAACCCATTCTGCACTGTACTGTTTAAGTTTAAGCATGTGCTTTGGAAGCTGTTTGCAAAGATGCACTAATGGCGTAACTTCTTCCATTTCTTAACCTTTACTTTTCTTTTTGCTACCACTTGCTTATGCTTTAGTTACAGTTTTTCAATTTTACATCTTAATCAACATACACTTATGAGCAAGCACCAACCGTCGCAAGCTCCAATCCCGTCACAATGCAATTTGTTTTTACTTTTATCTTGCTAAAAAACAACCATCAAAGTTTAATCTTAAAACAATCACTTTTCGCGTCTCTACTTCATGTTTTTAATCACTTAAAACATTTATTTTTTCAACTCTGACGTCATAACACCTTTCAACCAGATAAAACAAAACAGACAGACTTGACCGGTCACATGTACGTACTGCTTACTATCTTCTTCTAAGACTCGTCTTACCCTCTAGATTCTGCTCCGATTGGAATTTAAGCTAATTCCTTTAAGAAAGTCTTTCCACTAATCTCATCTCCTATATGTCCCACGTAAAGGGGCTCTGAATTAAAGCTTCTGCTAGCACTCTTTAAAAGTCTAGGAACAGGGCGTATCCTCATAGCGCGGCTACTCCTCACGACTATTTTTCCTCATATATTACTTGATCATACTCAAGTCAATAAATATCTAATTACCCATATACATATATATTACACTCTTACTCTTGCATTATATTTTATCCCGTTTCCCTCCATTACTCTCTGTTATTTACTATGCATGCATCCCTTTGCCACACTCTTTAGTCTATTCACTCAACGTTCGCATGTTTTTCGTCTTTGGACCCTTGGGATCACCACCTTCATTATCGCCTCTTCGAGACGCTTTCCGATCCACTTCTCGTACATGTGGGAGGAGTTTCTATATCTAAATAGGGGTCTTGTCAAACCTTTCCCTGCAGGGGTTTTACCTATTCTAACCACTATCTACATGGAGCTTCACGTCCTGTCAGCCGAATGGCAAAGCTTGTGCGATATTGCCAAGACTTCAAAATTACTTATGTCGACGGCCGATGGTACCTTATCTAACCATCCTCTCCTACTGAGTGAACTGGAGGCTCCCAGCCCTTTAAGATGCGTAGCAACACCCTGCAGATGGGTGGGGATGCAGATTCTACTCATACATCAATAATCAAGATGACACAAATAGTTTGGCAAAGTTTGTCTGTTTTAATGCAAATCTTAAAACAAGGAGTACAATGAACATCAGCAATCGCTCGATGCTCTGACTCTCTCTACTTCATAAAAAGATGGGTTCTTATACCCATAATTGGTCATATCTGACATGTTGACCTGCGTCATTACCAACATCATCCTATGTGGCAAACTTCAGAAACTTATCAGGAAGCGGGATTGGGTCTAAGTGAATAACTAAGCATAGGTACTATATCTGTATGCAGTAACGGAGAAAGGTAATAGGATAGCTAACATCAGGTGGAGCAACTAAGCCCTCTGTCCAAAATGGCCACTATGAATGTCACTAAATGTACAACGTCCCATTGGCTACACAAACTATAGGACCCCTAACTGCGTGGTCCCCTACAATTGGTTGGCTTCTAACCCCGTCAGTAAGTTCCACCTACGTGAGCAGCACACAGACTGAACAACCAGGTGCGGATAAGCTCGTCTTGATACCAGCTTCCCTCCAATTAAAATATCATCCATCATCACCTCAGTGGTCCAGTGTCAATTAGTACTTTGAAGTTGGCCTTGAGTTTGTACTGTTCTCTGAGAATTTTTAAGGAGTATGGGTACTGTCCGGCTTCCGTGCGTAGGTGTGACCATCTCGTCTGTCCAACTTTCTTCCATCATGTGTCTGGACACCATGAATTGGGCCTTTTCGTGTATTTGATTTTATTCTGCAATAGTCCTCTGACGTCTTTTGTTTTTGCTTGACCTTCTTGAACAGGAGCTTCTGTTCTTTCACGTTAATTGTATCCAATGTCAGCCAACTCCTAGTTTGAAAAGACCTTGGCTTTTCCTGGCTCAGTGAACTCCTTAGCTGAAATGAATTTTGTTTAATTCAATTGCTTTTTGTAACTGCGACACTGAAATGAGGCCTTCTCGCTTAGCATAGTACTGCTTTATACGTAGTGGAAACATTCATTCTTCACTTAATCCATATGTATCTATGAGGTATATAGGTATAAGTTGGCCGTTGCCGCTGTCTAATCTATTTAAGCATGTGGCTAGCTTCATGATTGCTTTGCTGCTTGCGTTTCATTGCATCTGTACACGCTTAAACTAACTAAATATCTTCATCACGTTTGTGGCATTGGTTTCTTCATCTTGATCCCAGGATGTCACTCATGCTTGGTACTTCTTTGTTCTTTATAAATCGTCTGCCTCTCTGGTCTGGTTATCTTTCTATCTGGGTGTCGATTCAACTTTGTATGACGTCACCATTCATCCTTGTCATTCAGTTTCCTTGTTTCATCAGGAGTCTCGTTCAAATGGCCATCATATTGTCTTGAATGCAAGTATGGTTGCCTCAATGGGTATTTTACTTCCCATATTCTCTTAGGTATAGGTATTCTCATGGGTACTGCACAGAGCCCTCTCTCTTCTCTTTGTTGGTTTAACTGTTCAGTATACATCACATATTTTGGTTCATACGTTTCAGGCAATGTAGGCAGGGCAGGTGGAGTGGGGGTACTTGACTCCTCCTCTACAGACGGTTTACCCTTTACTGTCCATATTCAAGAGCAGGTAGAGTTTGTGGCAAAGGCACGGTTGAACATTACGTCCTGGTCAGAAGGCCTCTTAGTAAATGTGGGGGACTTAAAAGTGGTGGTTGAAACCTCAATAGACAGGTTTTCATTCCCTTTGATTTATCATGGTCACCACGCAGGTTTCCATGCATGTCATAACTTTATGGCCTGCTTGACACATGGATGATGGAGAATGCTAATCGCAGGCCATGCGATCACTTTTCCCATTCGCACTAGAGCAATTCGGGGCTACACTCTTAATAGAGGAAGGAAAGCAGTACCTGCTTAAGGGTTCCTCAAACTCCCAATACAGTGATCAGATCACAATGTGGTGTTAGTGACACTGGATCCACCTACTGTGGGTCGGGGAAATAGCAAGTGGCAGAGTACTGATACCCTGCTCCGAGCCCAACAATTTCAGGACTTCTTGTCATGATCCCTGCTTCCAAGGGGTCAGGACTTGCCCCACGACCTTGGAAGCAGGCCCATGACTCTGATCCCAGGAACCAGCCAGTCCCTATAGGGACCCTCTGGACCTTGTCCTGGCGCCAGTGGCGCCAGGCTCATGATGGTGACTGGTCCCGGCACAGGAAGCGCCGGGCTCATATTAGATAAGAGTGCTTGGTGGACCTACCTGTAGCAGACCATGCTGCTTACTTACCAGCTAACTGGTCTCCTGATCCTTCTCTGCCTGGAACTACTTTTTCTGTCTGGGTGGAGCAGGAGCCACTCCCTGGAAGCAGAACACAGGAACTCTTCTAGAAATCTGGAACTCTTTTCTTACCTGGGTGGGGCCGTGGAAGGAGACGCCTAAGCACTACAGAAGGCTATTTAAACCACACCCGATTGGTTTCACGTGCTTCGCGTTATTCTGCATCTGCAGCAGGACGCTCACCGTGTCAGCTCCAGGAAACCTCCAGCTCCAGATCCTGTGAACACGAAATAACCTGCTGGAATCCAATCTTCAGTCTTCTTCAGTCTTCTGCAGCTCCTGCAAAACAAAGGCACAGGTTAGGCTAAAGTAAAGGCAGTGAATCTACTTACCTAATCCAACGGCAGCATCCAAGGCGCCTTTCTCTGCCTTTCTCTTCCGGCATCTGACATCTGCAAAGAGAGAGAACATCGGTCAGTAATATTCAACTACAAGTTCTGCTTACCTGTGTTACGCCCGTTCCAACTCAGCTCGCGCTGCATTCCAGCACCTGCAAGGCAAGATACATCGGTTAGTAACGCTTAGTTACAAGACTGCTTACCTGTGTTATGTTCGCTTTCAATCTGTTCGCGCTGCACCTCAGCACCTGCAAAGACAAAAGAGACATTACGGAGCATTCTCCAGCGCTAGTGCAGTCTTTCTACTTACGTGCCATTGAAGAATAATCTTCATCGTCACAGCATCTGAAAAGGGAAAGACATAGACTTTACAGACTTAAGACTTTTGAAAGAGAAGAGAACAATGCAAAAGGAACTTTAATACTTACAAGGCACGCTCGTGCATTAACGGCGTCTTCGCTCTCAGCAAATCCTCTGCTATCAAGAGGCAGAGCTCGCATCCAGTGAAGCAACTGGATCCAGCGCCCCTGCACAAGACGCAGGATGGAGAGCCCGGCATTTACCTATATAAGGTAAGCGCAATATCAACCCAGTTCCACGGGGAAAGAAAGGGCGAGAGGGGCTAGGAACTTTCCGAACCTTCCAAACACTAATACCTTGGTTTACCCTTGCAGACATCTCACTCTTCAGCTTAAACTGTCGGTGGGAAGGGGGCCCAGTCCGGGAGCAAAACGAACCCTGCGCCTAACACTGAAGACAGTATCCTCGCCGGATCAAGACCTGCGCCTCCGGGGGAACCAGGTGAGCGTTACAGAACGTGAAGCCTTACCACAAAATTCCCGCCCAGGCGCAATGGAAACCTCAGACACAGACCAGTTGGCCCAATTACTCGGGGAGTTGAGGGCGGAAGTACACGCTGCACGTCAGGAAACAAATGCCCTAAGGAGGGAGTTAGTGGTCTCCAAAGAGCGAACAGACGATTTGGCTAGACAATTGCTGCAAGCCCAAGCTGGACAAACTCCTCTACCAACCCCAAGTGGGGGCCACGCTCCTCCAGCTTCCTCGAATCCGATACAAATCAATCTACCAGGAAATATACCTTTGGCTCCGCCCGAACGCTTTTCACGTGATTCAAAAAGGTTTGCTGTGTTCTTCAATCAATGTCGCTTGCACTTTTTGTGCAGACCCGCCGCTTTTCCAACGGACCAGGCTAAAGTGGCCTTCGTGCTCTCTTATCTCAGTGGCAGTGCCGCAGATTGGTCTGTTCCTTTAGTGTCTCAAGATGACCCCATTCTCCATAACTTCCAGGACTTTCAAGCCAGTATGGAGAAACTGTTCGCAAGGCACTATCAGGGACAGGCCTTGGACAATGAACTTCTTTCACTACGACAGGGTAATCAAGATCTTCTGGCTTATATTGCATCATTTAACAGACTAGTGGTGGAAACCGGATGGCCGGAGGATAAGAGGATCACACTGTTTTACAGAGGTCTGCGTGGGGAATTAAAAGACGTTCTGGCTCAAGTGGTAAATCCTCCACAAGACTGTTCCGAATATATCGATCTGGTAGTGCAATTGGATCATCGACTACAGAATCGGAAAGCCGATCGATCCAGATTTGAAACCCGACCTTTTTCAAGGCCACAAAGTTCTACGAAAGGAACTGATTCCGTGGAACCCATGCAAATAGGGGGTGTAAAAGGACCTTTAACCCAAAAGGAGAGGGAAAGGAGGAGACAACTGCAATTATGCCTCTATTGCCGAAACTCAGGGCACTTTCTTCGAGATTGTCCAGTGAAGCCCAAGAAGAAGATAGTAGGGGCGTCTGATAAAGGTACCGAGAATTCTGAGCCGGGAAACGACCTCGCCCGGCAAGTGTAGAGGTCCGCTTGCCGAGCGTTAAAACCAGTTCTTTGACCTCGCATTTCATCATGCCCATGGTCCTCGTGAGTCCTGAACAACCTAATCGTATGCATGCCATTAAAGCATACATTGATAGTGGCGCAATCGGGAATTACTTGGACTGTGAGCTGGCCGCCAGGATGAATCTATCTCTTTGTCCAAAGACGGTGAAAGACGTCATTACCACCGTGGATGGGACGGAAATAGCTTCCGGACCCGTAACTCACACCACCATGGAAGTAACGTTAGTAAGCCAAGTTGGGCATCAAGAGAAGATCGTGTTTGATGTGATCAAGGCCCCTCAGTTTCAAGTCATCTTGGGAGTTCCTTGGTTGGAGAAACACAATCCTCAAATTGATTGGCGAGCAAAGACAATCCGGTTTCCAGAATGCGCTTCTACCTGCTACCCTCAGCTCTCCACCAAACTAGCTGCAACTGTTTCTGAGAGTCCGCAACTGCCTCCTGAATACCAGGAATTCCAAGATGTCTTTCGGAAAGACCAAGCTAATTCTTTGCCTCCCCACAGATCATACGACTGTCAGATAGACCTGATTCCCGGATCCACTCCTCCGTGCAGTCGGATTTATGCCCTTACTGAACCTGAAAATCTCCACCTAAGGCAATATTTGGACCAGTACCTGGCTAACGGATTCATCCGTCCTTCGAAGTCCCCGGCCTCCTCAGCTCTGTTCTTCGTGCCAAAAAAGGAGGGAGACTTAAGAACGTGTATAGACTACCGTGCCCTGAACCAGATTACAATTAAGAACAGGTATCCATTGCCATTGATCCCAGAACTACTTGACCAAGTCAAAAACGCCTGCATATATACTAAGTTAGACCTCAGAGGAGCCTACCATTTGGTGCGAATAAAGGAGGGCAATGAATGGAAGACGGCCTTTCGTACCAAGTATGGACTGTTCGAGTATCAAGTGATGCCCTTCGGGTTGTGTAACGCACCGGCCGCATTCCAGTTCTTTATGAATGACGTGCTCCGTGAACTCATTGATGTGTGTGTAGTTGTATACATTGACGACATTCTGGTTTATTCGTCCTCTGAGGCAGAACACCGAAAACATGTAACCGCAGTATTGGAGAGGCTCCGCAAACACAAACTTTTTGCAAAATTAGAGAAGTGCGTCTTTCATGTTACTGAGGTCGAATTTCTGGGATTTATTTTGTCACCTAACGGAGTTCACATGGACTCGAGGAAAGTAGATGCAATAATCAAGTGGCCCTCACCATCATCTGTAAAAGGGGTTCAAAGTATGTTGGGCTTCGCCAACTTCTATCGCAGGTTTATTCCAGACTTTTCTCGGGTAGTCCAACCCATTACAGCTCTCCTCAGAAAAAACAAACGTTTTGAATGGTCTACCGAGGCAGAACAAGCCTTTGAGGAGCTAAAGACTAAATTTACCTCCGCCCCGATTTTAAAACATCCCCGCCCGGAACTACCTTACATCGTCGAGACCGATGCCTCCAGCCTTGCTATGGGAGCAGTGCTTTCACAAAGAGATCCAGAAACCAACCAGTTGCACCCCGTGGCGTTTTGGTCTCGCAAATTATCAGCCCCAGAAATCAATTACACCATTACCGATAAGGAACTGTTGGCTATTAAGTCCGCCTTTAAGGCCTGGCGGCATTATCTCTTAGGAGCCCGACACACAGTCACTGTCATTACTGACCATCGTAATCTACAGTATCTTAAATCAGCCAAAGCTCAATCCTCCAGACAACTTCGCTGGGCATTATTTTTTGCCGAATTTGATTTTATAATCACCTACCGACCAGGCAATAAGAATGGTAAAGCGGATGCCCTCTCTCGAATCGGAGTAGAGGAACACATGGTTAACCCTGAGCTCGTACCTATTATTCCTGAACAAAGAATCCTGGGTTTGATCAGCATGCAATCCATTGAAGAAATTGAAACCCAGGTTAAACAACTTGTAACTCCAACGGACATACAAAAATGGCAGCTTCAGGGGGAAGACTTCACAGTAAAGAACGACTTATTATACTTCAAGGAACGACTTTATCTACCCTGTACCAGCTTACAAAATCAAGTCATCTCTTGTTATCACTACTCCTTAATGGAAGGACACCCGGGTATGGCCAAGACCTTGGAAAAGGTCAAGCGTCACTTTTGGTGGCCATCTTGGAGAAAAGACATCAGAAACTTTGTCATGTCCTGTGGAGTGTGCGCCCAGAACAAGAGTCCTAAGGAAAAACCAGCAGGCCTCTTACAACCACTTGAAATCCCACCTCATCCCTGGCATACCCTTTCCATGGACTTTATCACCGACTTACCTCCCTGTTCCGGATACAATACAATCCTGGTAATCGTAGACTTATTTTCAAAGATGGCACATTTCATCCCACTAAAGGGGTTACCGTCAGCAGCAATCCTGGCTCGAGAATTTCTTGAAAACATCGTTCGGTTGCACGGCTTTCCTTCAGTTTTAATCTCAGACAGAGGAAGTCAATTCATCTCCCACTTCTGGCGGAGTTGCTGTCGGTTAGCTCAAATTGATGTGAGGCTTTCCACCAGTCACCACCCACAAACCGATGGTCAGACCGAAAGGACCAATCAGACTTTGGAACAGTACCTACGCTGCATGCTGCAACAGACAGGAGGAACTTGGAAGGACATCCTTTGGATAGCCGAGTACGCTTACAATAACTCAGTCCACTCTGGAACCGGAAAGACCCCGTTTTTTCTTTTGTATGGTAATCATCCTCGAACCTCTAACCTGGATCCACCTCAGGATCTTGGAACACCAGCAGTTGACCACCTACATTCAACCATCACCCAAGCCTTCAAGGAAGCTACTACCCACCTTCAAAGGGCCAAGGAACAATACAAGAAAGGAGCAGATCAACATCGAAAGGAAGCCCCTCAATACCAAATAGGAGATGAAGTCTGGTTATCCACCAAATATTTACCCCTAAAGGGACCACGCACCTTTAACCCAAGATACCTGGGACCCTACTCTATTACTGCCATAATAAATCCAGTAGCGGTCAAGTTGGATTTACCCCATCGCATGAAAATGCACCCAGTCTTCCATGTTTCACTACTAAAACCTGTTCAACCAGAAACCCGATTGACTAAATCTCCTGAACCTATCCTAGTTGACGGAGAACTTGAGTTTGAAATCAAAAATATCCTGGATTCCAAGATCTCCAAATCAAAACTACACTACCTGATTGACTGGAAAGGCTACGGCCCCCAAGAAAGATCTTGGGAACCTGCAGAACATGTACACGCACCCCGACTAATCAAAAAATTTCATCGGACATTTCCTAACAAACCAAGACCTCCGGAGAAGTCAACCTTGGGAGGGGCCTTGAGGGGGGGTGCTGTCATGATCCCTGCTTCCAAGGGGTCAGGACTTGCCCCACGACCTTGGAAGCAGGCCCATGACTCTGATCCCAGGAACCAGCCAGTCCCTATAGGGACCCTCTGGACCTTGTCCTGGCGCCAGTGGCGCCAGGCTCATGATGGTGACTGGTCCCGGCACAGGAAGCGCCGGGCTCATATTAGATAAGAGTGCTTGGTGGACCTACCTGTAGCAGACCATGCTGCTTACTTACCAGCTAACTGGTCTCCTGATCCTTCTCGCCTGGAACTACTTTTTCTGTCTGGGTGGAGCAGGAGCCACTCCCTGGAAGCAGAACACAGGAACTCTTCTAGAAATCTGGAACTCTTTTCTTACCTGGGTGGGGCCGTGGAAGGAGATGCCTAAGCACTACAGAAGGCTATTTAAACCACACCCGATTGGTTTCACGTGCTTCGCGTTATTCTGCATCTGCAGCAGGACGCTCACCGTGTCAGCTCCAGGAAACCTCCAGCTCCAGATCCTGTGAACACGAAATAACCTGCTGGAATCCAATCTTCAGTCTTCTTCAGTCTTCTGCAGCTCCTGCAAAACAAAGGCACAGGTTAGGCTAAAGTAAAGGCAGTGAATCTACTTACCTAATCCAACGGCAGCATCCAAGGCGCCTTTCTCTGCCTTTCTCTTCCGGCATCTGACATCTGCAAAGAGAGAGAACATCGGTCAGTAATATTCAACTACAATTCTGCTTACCTGTGTTACGCCCGTTCCAACTCAGCTCGCGCTGCATTCCAGCACCTGCAAGGCAAGATACATCGGTTAGTAACGCTTAGTTACAAGACTGCTTACCTGTGTTATGTTCGCTTTCAATCTGTTCGCGCTGCACCTCAGCACCTGCAAAGACAAAAGAGACATTACGGAGCATTCTCCAGCGCTAGTGCAGTCTTTCTACTTACGTGCCATTGAAGAATAATCTTCATCGTCACAGCATCTGAAAAGGGAAAGACATAGACTTTACAGACTTAAGACTTTTGAAAGAGAAGAGAACAATGCAAAAGGAACTTTAATACTTACAAGGCACGCTCGTGCATTAACGGCGTCTTCGCTCTCAGCAAATCCTCTGCTATCAAGAGGCAGAGCTCGCATCCAGTGAAGCAACTGGATCCAGCGCCCCTGCACAAGACGCAGGATGGAGAGCCCGGCATTTACCTATATAAGGTAAGCGCAATATCAACCCAGTTCCACGGGGAAAGAAAGGGCGAGAGGGGCTAGGAACTTTCCGAACCTTCCAAACACTAATACCTTGGTTTACCCTTGCAGACATCTCACTCTTCAGCTTAAACTGTCGGTGGGAAGGGGGCCCAGTCCGGGAGCAAAACGAACCCTGCGCCTAACACTGAAGACAGTATCCTCGTCGGATCAAGACCTGCGCCTCCGGGGGAACCAGGTGAGCGTTACACTTCTTGAGGGGTTCTTCAAGGTGAATGAGGGGGATAACGTTTCCACAGGCACGGCCTGTGGCACAGCCAAGGCAACATTTTGAGGGTTGATAATGTGGGAAGGTGTGGAAAAAGAAAGAGAAGAGGGAAAGTTATCTCTTCTACTAATTTTCCTGTCTTTAAATTGTGCTGGGATGAGAGAAAGTTTGTATGAAAGGTATGCAAGACATGATCTAGACTGTGATGGGAGACTTATATGTTTACAATTCGTTGAGGTTTATAGCAAGATTTGCTTCCTCAAATATAGATACGACGATAAAGGGGACAGGACCCCCACACTAATAGCCAAGAGACTCCAAAAACATAAAAATAAGCACCAGGCGCACTGGAACTCTCAAAAGAGGTGCAAGGACCTACGGGACATTGCAGCAACTTCTGCCTCTTACCACAAGTCTTTATATCTGTCAGAATATCTTAATTATATTAAACAAAGCTTATCTAATAGCGGTGGGTGAGGTTTTCATCATCATCATCATCAACACACAAGGCTTCATCCAACATAGTCATTAGCCAGATACAGATACAATGCATTTACATAAAGAATAATTCATAAATAACCATACAGATACAATTTATGCATTTAAAATATCATTGTGGGATAGAAATTTCAAAGAATAAAATCTAAAACATTTATCAACAGGCGCATATTAAAGCAATTCATCTCTGTCACTGCAGTTATTGATCTCTGTTTAATACTGGCAGAAGTGATATGGTCAGCAACCCTTTGGATCAACCAACCACAGTTACTGGTTAACCGTAGCTTTTGTGCAAATGATCATGATAATATATTGGTGCAGTTATTATAAAGTGCAAGCGTGTCACACATATCTGTATTCATAGTGCATTGTTGTGACCCCTGGAATGGATTTTATGCATAGACAGTGCTTGAATGAATAGACACAGCAAAGTGGGTTACGGTGGAGTGCTAGGCGCAGTCACTATTCATTGCGCTTGAGCTTATGCGTCATGCCTGATACAGGTAAGATGCCACAAAGTACACTATTTTGATATTTTGGGAGTAGCTAAATAGTACTAAAGCATCCCTTGTGCGTTGAATACCATAGTTATCACAAAGTGATTTCAGGTACCTATTTCTTGCACCAACATATCTCTCGCAGAGGGACAGAGAGTGGCTTATGGTCTCCCTTGCTTTACCACAAATCTGACAGATATAATTTCTTATCGCAGCCCATCTGGAGGTGCAGGCTGCCAGATTTAACTGGCCCATCCTGAATCTCGTGTAAAGGTGCCGGGCTGAGGGGGGTGTGGCCACATCCAGATAGGTTTCAAACCCCTGAGCCATTTTACATTCCAGGTTTTAAAAAATTGTCAGGTTTCCGCATGGATTCAGTATGTCTGCTACTGCTGTCTCCAGCACTATGTTCTTTATTCTGCTACTGGCACCTTTCAGTATGCTTGTTGGATTGGACCAGAATGTTTCTAGATGGTAGCTTGTTAGGTACCCTTTCACATGGACGAACCAAGGCAGAGAGCGAGCACCCTCTTGGTCCATCAGGTGCAATAGGGTGTTGTGGTACACACTGAGCTCGGTTGTAGTCCAAATCCTAATCCAGTGGAGTATGGGCCTAAGGGTGATATTGACGCCTTTGGAATTTCACCTGAGCTCTAAGTAATTTGGTATTCCCGGGCACGCGGATGGCGCGCCAAGTAAGCGCTTGAGGAAGCTTCTCTCTCCCACACCCAATTTGTTTTTGGGAGCATGACCCCAGATCTCAGCACCATAGAGGGCTGCAGACTTCGCTTGGGCAGAATATATGGTATGGGCTGGGGAAATGGCCCCTTGTCCGTGTGAGTGAAAGAATCTTCATATTGCTCCTGTGTATTTGTTTAGTGCTGCACTTGATTTGTCCAGCTACATGTTCCAGCTACCCCTGTCATGCAACCATATTTTCAAGTAGTCGTAGTTGCATACCACGGGACTACCATTAATGCGCAGTCTAACTTTGGGAAGCTTTTAAAATTTTGGTAGGAAGACCATAACCTTTATTTTCTCGATGTTGACCTCCATTTGTAGGTCAGTACACTTCTCCACAAAAGCGCCCAGAGTGACCTCCAACCCCCTCATAGATGTGGATAAGATGACTGCGTCATCTGCAAAAAGAAGGATTGGGATAGTTTCCAACCCTAATTTAGGTTGATCGCTGCTCCTTGATCTGACATGACGGACGACTTCATCAATGTATAAGAGGAACAAAAGGGGGGCGAGGATACACCCCTGGCACACCACTCGTGTTACTGTGAATGGTTCGGTCAACCCAGGCCCCAACGTACACTTGCTGTGTTATTTGAATATAGGCACATGATGATCTGGAGGCATTCATCTGGAATACCCCTTCGGGCCATAATGGCCCACAGCTTGTCCCTTGACATGCAGTCGAACGCTTTCCTGAGGTTCGCGAACGCTGTATACAGTTTCATGTTCCTCAGGGCTGCATATTTCTGCGTGATCTGGTTCAGGCGGAACACCTGGTCGATTGTGATTTTCTTTGGCCAGAATCCCACCTGTAAGTGATCTATTAGGCCCTCCTGAATGACCCATTCTTGGAGGTGCTCATATATTATTCTAGCAAATATTTTTCCTACCCCATCGAAAAGGGATATGGGCCTGTAGTTAATTGGGTTCTGCCTCTCTCCTTTTTTGTATATGGGGATTATTGTAGCTTCCTGCCAAGATTGGGGGACTTTATTAACCCTAAAGTTAACATCAAAGAGGTGCCACAACGCAGGAGCCCGGATGTCCGGTTCATCCTTAACCAGATCAACAGGAATAAAGTCTGGTCCTGGGTCCTTGCCCCAATGTTGTAATGTTATTGCGTCCCGAACCATCATTTCTAGCCGCATTCATTGGACTTGTGGTGCCCTATCTAATTTGTGGCCTCTCTGCTGTAGTCTGGGGCTTGAGTGTACCTCTCGTTCCATACAAGTTCTGGATATGTACTTTCCATACAGATGGTGTGATGTTAATTCCCCAGAATAGCTTAGAGTCTCCCTGGTTAGTTGCCTCTTGAAGTTTTACCCATTCTTTTCGAACAAACCCTTTTTGGTTTTTATTAACTGCCGATATAGCGCTCTCCTTGACCTCAGTTCATCCCGATTGATACCCTTATCACTTTTTAAGCAGGCCAGGGCGCCTAGCTTAGCTTTTTTACACTCAGTGTCACACCAACCGGCCCTTTTTGTAGCGTGTTTTTTTTATTTTCTTACCTGGTTTAGCTACAAAGGGCAGTATGCCCAGGGTTAACTTATCATACGATTTTAACACTTCTTAGTCTCCAGAGAAAGCATGTGTCCAAGGTCTGGGAGGGCTGTGTCATAGATCTCTGGCATGAGAGCCGAGAGAGCCAGATCGATCCACCTTATCTTTTTTTTCAATTCGCCTTGTATTATTAGGGAGTTGCTGGGCCTGTGATGGGGAGCTTTCTTAGACATACCGATATACATCAGGCTCAACGTCAGGAGCCTGTGATAACTTCCCAAGATATCAAGGACTTTAAAATGTATTGCAAATGGCCACGGCCCCATGCATAGGAGGATGTAATCTATGTTCGTGGCTTTATCTATCCCCATGAAGGTGGGTCATGCCGGCTGACCATCTATAAACCGCCCATTTCTCCAGCTCACAGCCTGTGGATGTTCTCTTTTCGGCCCGTGAGCATTTAAGTATGGAATGTCCCATGCCTCACTGAGATCGTCCCACAGTCCCTCTGTGTCCCGTAGGGGGTTCTATATGTAGATTCAAATCCCCCACCACTGTACCTCTGAGGGCTTCACCCACCTTAGTTTACCCTGATTCTGTGAGTCTTCTTACCTCGTCTATTGTGTTTGGTGTATGTTTGCTAGCGACCCGATTGTAAACATTAACAAGAGTTAGTGTGTCACCACACCGAGAGCCGCACTCCAGCATTTGTACTTCAGGGGAGCCGTATTCAATGGATTCTATTTCCCAATCCTGGTCGGTTTTGATCCATATGGACAGACTACCTTGGGGTCTTCCCTTTTTCCCTTTGACAGCTGGTATATCATGTGTAACATAACCTGGGAAAGGGACTGATTATACTTCTGAGGTTTCCTGAAGACATACTATGTCAAAGCCCTGCATATGACTGCACCATTGGGGGTCTAGAATATGTTTTCTTAGACCTGCTATATTCCATGATGTTATGTTGATGGTGTCACACACAATTGGGGCTCAGCTGTGGGGCTGATAGAATGTCATTCAACCCGATCCAAGTCAGTATCCACCTGGCTGGTACTGGCTGGCTGTCTGGGGGCCACCGGGCCTCTATATTCTATTCTTTGGGTATGGTTTCCCCCTGGTATTCTCTCTGATGTTCTAATTATGGTTGGCCTGATTGATATTATTGATCCTCGATAGACAAGAGGCCTTCCATGAGGTGTGTGCTTCTCAGGGTAATTACTATTCCATCGTCGTGGCCATCGGAGGATCTACATCTTTCGCAGTGTGTTATATCGCTTCTAATTACTAACTTACACCTCCTTGTGTGCCTTATGTAATGTATACATTTGTTTATCAGGGATTCCTGGATTTCGTGTGCCATGTTTCCCGCCCTGGCAACATTGTGTAATGTGACTGTGTAAGTTGGTGGGGTTCACCCACCTCTAAAGGAGGCATAGGCAGGGTTCCAGCAGCCAGTTCGGTGATCACTCTGCCTTTCTTCGTTGTCTCCCTAGCTTATGGGAGTCAGATTGAGAGAGCTAAGTCGTGGCATATGGGTTCTACCTGTGTTTATAATGGATACTGGAAAGGTCCCCCCTAAGGTGCAGGGGGTAAATTTATATTCCTGTGTTGCTCCCTTCTGCCTCATGTTTGGTAGCCCTTTTTGTGTCTTACTCTCACCGCTTGATCCCACTTTGGGGACCATGTAATGGGCCGGGCAATTAGGAGCCATATCAGCAATATGGTTGGAACTATTTTCTCTCCTGGGTTGATTATATTGGGGGGCTCTATGGCTAGTGGCTGTGGCCAGTTGCTCTTTAATGAAGGACAATTCGATACTGAACTTTTCTAGTTGTACACTAAAGATTTCCTCTATTGAGGCACATAACAGTCTTAGTGATTGGTGGTCTTCCTTCCGTTTCCCCACATGCTCCCCCTCCTTCTCTCATTCTACATGGTTGTTTCTATCACTCTGATCAGTTTGTGTCCCTCTACTAATCCCTCCTCCTTGTGGGGGGCGCCAGTGTTCGTAGGGGGTTGTTTGCTTGGTCTTAATATCCTTTTAGTATGTAGATCAGGACCGGTTACCCTTGGCTCACCCTCCTGCAGCGCTTGGTATCGGTTTGATACAGGTACCATCATTTCTATATATTGTTCTGGTGCGGCGGGTTTTGCAATTGACTCTATCTCTTTGTTATGGTCTGGCTCGTTTGTTGCATGGGTGGGGCTGTCCATTAATAACAGGTCATCTCCTGTGGGGTGCAGTTCAATAATCTGTACCCTGTTAACTTTGCTAATTTTAGGCTCTAGGGCAAAGTTATGACCCCCCTCTTGCCCCATGTGTTTCCCGATCTCAAAGTCATCCATGAAGTTTGTTCGTTTCTCAGACCTTCTGTTTATGCTCAGTTGTTGCATAGGTTTTAGGTTTGGTGCTACGCTTTCAGGGAGGATTTCAAAGTCCTCAATCCTGGACACATAGTTAGATGCCAGGATTGGTTTTGGGGGTGCCTTTGCAGCAAATTTGCTGCTTATTGGGCCTTCAATATTATGGAGTAAGTCCTCTATTTCTGTAATGAGAACGTTTACGTCCTTTATGGATTGGAACAACTAATATACCTTCTTGCTCCCCCGCCTTCGGGGAGATAGACTGGGCTGCTTTTCTTTTCATCGTTAGGGGGGATATCAGGGATTATTTTAGCACGGACTGTTTTATGTTTGTTATATTGGAGATGTGTGGTGGGATATGATGGGTTATACAATTACAAAGTTTTTATACAATACAATACTTACAAATATTTTGTTAAAACCAGTCCACAATCATTTTGATATAGAGGTAGAAAGACATAGCCAATGTAAAGACCATAAAAAGGGTCGCCTGTGGCTTTGATCCTGCTCAGCTTCTCAATGTTTTACAGGAGCGGCCTTCCACCAACTGGTTAAGTAACTAAAAACAGTATCTGAGCCCAAATGGTCCGATAAGGAGAAGTAAAAAAATCCCAGTCCGGCAGGTCCCAGGGAAAACAGAGAGGTAGGGGAGGCATGCCTGACAGCTTGAGGAGCACGCCTAGTTCTGAGGCTCCCCTCAGCTAACCCCACAGGAAGGGTCATCCACACCAGGCTCAGTTAGATGGTGGTGGTGGTGTCTCTGTGCTCCTGTTTTGCCGGTGCGGTCACTCGTGAGAGCTTGGGCAGTAGTGAGGTGTGGTAGTGGGACCACTGGTGGGGGCCCGTGCGGCTAGGAGACTATGCTACGTTGCTCCCTTTCCTTGTGCTATCGTAGCCCAGTTGGTAGAAGCCGAGATAGCAGAGATAGTGCGGGAGATGTTATACTTGGTGCAACTACTTGCAAGGGTTCTCTTTGTGGTACAGTGCACTACTTTAGCCCAGGGCAGAGGGGTCAGTATCAATCGATGTGTCTATTTTTGAGGTCCTATCAAGTTCTGACCACCCCCCTGTCAGCAGTTGCCCGTGAAATAGTGTCAGTGGATACGACCGCAACCACCTGTGGCTCACTTGCTCTTCTTAGCAGCCTGGGTTTAAAGTACAGCGTCCAGTCGTTTTCCTTTCTTCCTTCTAGTTGTACTGTGGGTCTCTCACAGGGTCTGTAGGGTTGTGTTGATGGGCTCAAAGCAGTGAGGTGAAAAGAACTGTATTTACCCAAGACCTCTAACGTCCCCAAACATCACCAGACAGCATCACTCCTAGCCATAGGCCATAGTAGGCCGTAATAAGGCTAATAACAAGTTAAGTAAGGACGTTTCCCAGTACTCACATTTGCCGTGAGGGATACCGCTCGCTCGCTCCTCCAACTGCTGCAAGATGGTCCAAATGGAGCTGCAGATCTCCCATCTCTGCTGCCCTCAGGTCTTGCGGGACAGCAGAACACCCTGCGGGCAGCAAAACACCTGCAATCTTAACTCCCCCGGGGGCTTCAACCCTTGCAGGTTGTCCACTGGTTTTTATGGAGGCAGGGGCGGGGCCTGGTGTCGGCGTCTCAGCTGGGCAAAAGGGACTTTCCGTTCCACAAAACTCCTGCACCCTTGACTCCCCCGCGGGATTCAACCATGGCATGTTGCCTGCTGGTTCTTATGGAGGTGGGGCCGGGGTCTGATGTCAGTGTTTCAGCTGGGAAAACGGGACTCACCTGTCCACAAAGCTCCCACGCCCTTCCCCCACAGGTGAGGTTTTGTGGGTGGATTCATGGCACCCTGGTCCTGTGACCTGGGCCTGGTCACTGCAGACTTTAATGTAATGGCACACTCTGTGTACTGTAAATGTACGAGGTAGGTCGGGCACAGTGTATCATTTCTGTGACACAGGTGTGCAAGCTTTCATTTTGAATGTGTGGCTAACGTAGGCTGACCTCCACCAGGTGCTCTATGTCTGCCGCTGTTGTTCTTGTGGACATCCTCAGCCTAGTTGCCAAAGCTATGGAAACCAACAAACGCAGCATGAAAGCGCACAAAGGGAAGCTAGAGTCCTACTGTCCATTTCCACCAGCACAGTAGAGGAGATGCTCACTGCCACTAACATCAGCTAGTCAGTGACAGCTGGAGCAAGCAGGGCAACCCTTCAGCGAAGGCAACAGTGCTTTATTCAATTCTCTAAGTGAGAACCCCATGGAAGGCCCTTAGCGGGAGGGGAATATCCATTGTTCCCCATCCATGGATTCACTGAGCACCCTTCAGCCCACCCAGCGGAGACCTAATGCATGTGCTCTTCACCAGGAATGTTCTACAAACACAAACACAAAAATCGAGCTACGTCCTCACAGTCGGCAGCCTGTAACCATCCATCAGCAAAGTCAGCAATACAACTCCAGGGCAACTCCAGCATGAAGAAGCACAAATTGACTCATCAAAGCGTGGCACAAAGTTTTCTTTTTTTGGCGTAAAGTCCATTTGCGTCATGCTAAACATTTTGTAAATTAGGCCCACTACCTTGAAAGACACATATTCACAAAGGATATCTTCGGATAAAGGATAAGAGAGGTTGGCTTCAGAGTCAAGGGGTCTGCATATCCAAGTGTCAAAACCATTTCTGGCCCTTGAAAATATATGTGCTGACTGACAAAACCTGTATTGCTGCCTGCCACAGCAAACCCATAGTTCACGCAGAAAATAAGAGCAAATTGCCATGCACCAGCCAATTTGGATGGGGTCCTTGGAGAAGCAGGCATTTTATGACCACAAGCATCCTGCTGCTTGATAGGTCACGGCTGTGACGGCACTAATGCGGCCTCTGGACCTGCTGCAATTTTCATGTGTGGAGAATCCTGGCTTTCGTGTACTCATGACATGCGCTGCACTGAGATGGAAGATCCCAAGTTGGCATTACTTCTCTCACACTGCTGTCCCTGGGATGCACAGCCAAGTCATAGCACAGCTTCACAGCCCACTTGAGGAATCTGAGGCTGATAGCGTGCACCACACTAGGGACATGTAGACAAGACTGCTAGGGACAGACTACGGAACAGAGACAAACTACTGGGTTTCATTTGTAAAGGGACCCAGAACACCTCTTCAGCAGGTGATGGTCTGCATGCAGAGCTTCAACAAAATTACACACAAAGCTTCAGGTGTGTGCATACAGCTCTGTGCCGTCATTGAGGACTGGCTTTGTTCCAAAGCTCTTAATGTTGACTTTGTCACAGCAGTCATAAGCAGCAATTTCAGTGCTGCCCTTAAGCAGGAAGGAATAACACACATCCCCTGTTTCACCCAGGTGCTTAATCTGGTTGTTACTTAGCTGGCATGTTGCTGTATGCGTGGAAGAGATGATCCCACTTTAACTACTCATACAGGACAAGGAATGCCTTGGCAACTACCAAGCTGCCACACCACCAAATCAAGGTAGAGGTTGTCACCTGGTGGAACTCGACCCTCTGTATGCTTCAATACCACCTTTACCATCATTGTCTATACTATGACACATCTGCATGGCAAGGCACTTGGAGGCACTGATCTGTCAACTAGCTGGTGGGTGATGATTCGCCTAGTCTACAAAGTTCTAAGGCCCTTACAAGAGGCAAGCATGAGGGACAGTCAAGAATCGGGTCATAGTGAAAGTCTTCCACTGACGTGCATGGTGGAGAGGAGCGTGAATAACATGCGATAGCAGGTTCACTGTATGCAAGGGATTCCGAGGAACTTTTGTGCCTTTGTGCCAAAATGTTATTGTGCCTGCACAGCACCCAATGCATTTGTGCCATGAAGGTGAGTGACATCCACCTGCTGGCAACCTTTCGGGAACCAGGTTTCTGGGACCGTTTGGTGGGCTTATTTTGTGGCATGCACCTTCAAAAGCACAATCAGTGAACAGTGAAAAATATTTTACCGTCCAAAGTACAGGAGGCTTTGGGTGGCAGTTGCACCCCAGCTTGTTACCCCCAAGTCCATAACGACACCAAAGGAGGCAGCGGCTTCAGTCCTTTGGGCTGTGGTGGTGCTGGTGCTCTCTCTGGTCTAGGCTGGGCTGGTGGTGGTGCTACCTCTGGACCGGGATATGCTGATGGTGGTGCTCTTCACCGGTGGGCATACTACATCATCTCCATCAGGGTTGGAGTCATCATCTGCAGCAATGACAAGGTGGTGTCTTTCCCCATCCACTTGACTGGTGATGGCAAAGTCGATGGTGTGGCAATGGACACATCTCTTTCCTGAGGCTTCTCAATGATGGTTGCCTCATACAAGTCGGACTGTGGTGCTGAGCTAGGTCTTCCAAACATGCTGCTGCTTAAGCCAATCTTGTCATGGAGAAGCCCAGGAGAAGATTAGCTGTGGCTTCAGAGGTTGTTGTCGCCATTCTAGTGGTGGAAATTGTTGCTTTTGTCACACTGCTGTCCACTGGTGTCATTGCTGGTTGCTGATGCTGTTTTTGCACCTGCCACTCCTCTTTGTGGGGTGGGGTGCTGATGCCGGTGCTTTCTGCTTATGGTGATCCTGCCAACACCATCCTGGGGCCATCTGCGCTTCCTGTAGAAGAAAAAGGAAAACAATGGGGGGAGAAAAAGGGGATGAGACAAAGCCTATAGAAAGTGGGGTGCATTATCAACCAAAGAGAAAGTGAGTGGAGGCACCAGAAAGTAGGATAATGACAAATAAAGAGGAGAGAAAGAGAAATGGTTGGCTCAGCTGGCAATCTAATTTCTCTGGAATAGATTCCTGAGCAAGTCTGGACCCAGGGTATTTTTTATCCCATTTACATATAAAAGAGCATCTAATCAGGAACATCTGCATGTATCCCTACATCAGCGCAGCTCCCATGTGGGTATTGAACCTAATGCATTGCTCGAGAAGGAGGAGGCGGGGACAAAACCACACTGCTCACATCATCATATTCATAATTCCTGCATGCATGAATTGGATAAATGGATCACAGGAGACAAGGGAGGTGGGGATGAAAGCAACTGCGCCACTTGTACTATTGTATTTGCAGCTATCGCATGCATGAATCGGATGAACAGATTGCAGGAGACGAGGGAGGTGGAGATGAAAGAAACCATGCCACTCGTGTTATCACAGCTCCTCCACATGGATTAGATGAAGGAATTGCAGAAGATTAACATGGGGAAAAGTAATTGTAATTGTAAAAGACAGAAAACTTCCCCCTCAAACATGAGGGCTGGGGGACTACTACTCTGATCGCAACCACAAAAAATATTGCTCAAATGTTCAACCCAAGAACATCATTGCTGCAGGGTTTTGCCAACGTAGACCCAGAGTCCCTGATGAGCCTAAGAAGTGGTGTAGCAACAGACAAGGTATTGGTTCAACCACTGCGCATAGACCATTGATCAATCCTCTCCTTAATATACAATTTTATCAATAGGTATTAGTATTCTTTCCAATTTCTCGCAAATGAGAGTTTTCAACAGATTCTTCACGTTCAAAATTAATTTTAATTGGTGATTAATATGCTCCTGCCAACACGTGTTTCAACCTTACAGAACGCAGGTCTTCTTCAGGGCCAATGTATCACCTTTCTCCTGTTTAAATATTCTAACAAAATGATCGAGTGATGTCGCAGAGCAGACCACTGCAGGTAGCATCAACATGCTATTGGAAGCATTATAAAGGTTAAGAAGTGCAACTCCAATCCAAGGAGAAAGAACTGTTTTTCTGAATAAACAAAGGGGATTAGATCTCTTGGTCCAACCAGCAAGGTTATATGTAAGCTGCTGGACATCGTTCAATCATTTAGTTTGAATATTTAAACAGGAGAAAGGTGATACACTGGCCCTGAAGAAGACCTGTGTTCTGTAAGGTCGAAACATGTGTTGGCAGGAGCATATTAATCACCAATTGAAATTAAATTTGAACGTGAAAAATCTGTTGAAAACTCTCATTTGCGAAAAATTGGAAAGAATACTGATAATTGTAATTGTAATTGGTTATTTATAACAAGCTAAATAAGTTTCGACCTGGGGATCGAACCTGTGTTGCTCCGTGTCATCTTGCTTCTAAGGCAAGCGTCATGCCCCTGAGCTATCCTCCCAAAAGTATCCAAACTCCCAACAAAATTCCACTTTTCTGAGGAATCCAAAAAAGTATTCACCAGCAAGCAGAACCAAAGCACAATGCGGAAAATAATAACGCAATCCTGAAACCTTCTGCAGAAGTGGAAAATGGGATTCGGCCCACCCCCAGTAAATAATACCCCTCAGATTACCCAAAAGTTTGGAGGAAGCCATGGTTGGAAGCTTCTATTACAGTATGCGAGGTCGAATCAGTGATTAAAAGAATGAAAATTGGCAAATCATAGGGCCCAGGCAGTTTTTCTATGAAAGATTCGGTAAGCTGTTGTCACATAAATTATGCAACATTTCTACAATGAGATCCTTGAGGTTTAGTCCTTCTCTCCTCTCCTTTTTAGAGACCTTGATTTAAACTCTTCTTAAAGAAGAGCAAGATCCTCCTAATTGGGACTCCTACAGGTTTAAAACCCTGTTGAATGTTGACACTAAGGTGTTTAGCAGAGTGTTTTCAATAAAAGTCTTCCTAACCTCATTCACACAGATCAGGGGGTTTCTAAAAAATAACTATCCACCTGATCTACGGAGTCAGGTATCACTAAACTGGCCCAGTGCTGATATCTTTCGATGCTGAGAAGGCTTTTGACAGGGTCAGCTGGAGATTTCTAATAGATACATATCAGTTGACTTTTGTCCCAAGTCAATTCGTTATATTGGGGAAATATGTTTGGTACCCAGAGTCTCAATGTGGGTGAATGGGGTTTCTTCTAAGACTTTTGGTTTGGATATAGGCATACAGTGGGGTAGCCTCTCTCCTGCTTTTTGAATAGGTGAAGGAGTTGTTAGCTAACATAATCAGGCTTTAAAAAAATGTATATATTTTTATAACGCACTTCATTCCAGACTCCAGCCTCTAAGCACTTGACTTGGTATTGAACTTGTGCTGCTCAGCACTGTCTTGTTTCTAAGAAGAGTATGGTGCCCCTGGGCTATCATCCAGGCTCGATGAAAGGATAAAGGGTATTCAATTCGGACCCAGCCAATTCAACCTTAGCTTTATTGTAGATGACCTTTTATTACATCTTGTCTATTCTCTGGTCTCTGATCCTAAATTACTGTCTGTTCTCCAGACAAATGAGGATATGCAGGATAATCAGCTCAATAGTGACACATCTGTTCTGCTCCCCCCATGATATCCTTCTTTTCTTACAGACCTGAAGACCCTCCGCTTTAGAATTGTAGACGATACAATTAAGTACCTGGGGGGTTTGACTGTCTTCCAACTTATCCTCCTTTCATCACATCAGCTATCTCTGGTATTTGGAAAGCGATCTGACTAGATTTACAAGACTGTTTAATATTTGGGTCTTTCTTCAATGGGCATTCTTACGATGCTCAAAATGAATGCATTACATTGAATTGTATTCTTGTTCACCATATTCCCAGCTCCTGCCCCTAGGCAACTATTTCTCAACATGAAACTGATTTTCTCAGGTTTATTTGGGAAAATAAACACCCATGGCTTCCTTACCTCCTGTCAGTACTCCCACCAGTATAGCGAGGGGTTGGTTTCCAGATATGCAATCTTATTTTAAGGCAGCACAACTACCTTACCACTTCTGAAGTACTCAATCAAAGCAGTGGGAACCTCTGGAAAATATGGTATTATATCCAGTCATGGTGGGGGTATGGATGTCCCAGAAAGCTATACCTGCAGCAGTCTGGTACCACTCGGTTCTGGCTTCACTTGGATGGCCTGTAGAGATCATAGATACCCAATTGCCCTTATGTTCTGGAGTTCTCATCTCCACTGTATTTGGACCTACCCATTTATTGAAGAATTGAAGGATGCCATCAGAGTTCAGGTTTGGTTCGAAAGCATACTTGGCGAGGTCAGTTGTGGAGATACACGTTTGTTCTATCACATTACTGGACCAAAAGCTGAATATTGTGAAATGTTATCTGTTTCTCTACTTACAAGTGAAGGGGGTACCTTCTCAGTATAAATGGAAACAGAAATTATTTTGGAGGGCTTTGACTAGATTTGGAATGATTCATCATCACAACAAGGGAAACAGGGGTTTGATATCAAAGTTATACAAAGCTTTGATTGAAGGGCAACACCCAGGGTGCCCAGGGACAACTTCAAGTGTCCAACACATGCTTCCAGATTGAGACTCTAAGCGCAAGTTGCTGCAGATTTCCCTACAGGTATCGGATGCTTTTTTCTAAAAAACAATGTTTCAGAGTTTGGTTGGGGTCCCCACTACGGCACGCTGCAAGTGCACTATCTGCAGTCTTCACAAGGCAAAAAGAACTATGTAGACATGTATAAGTTGAAGGCCATTAATTTGGCCCCTAAATCCATTCTGTTATGTGAACAAGCAGGGGAGAACCGGCTCTCGCTCACAGTGCCTGATTGTAATCCAGCTGTGGCAATAGTTTTCCTGTGGCCGTCAGTATGCCCATCACAGGTCTCTGAACCCCTAATGAGGCACGGAAACTGGATCACATAAACATGTGGTGGGAAAGGATGCATCTAGGACCTTTCTGTCTTTTGAATCACTAAAGGCACAAATCTATAGCTGACTGCTCTACAGGAGCCCAAGTGCAACTGACTGAACACTGACAAGTGGGGAAGTTGAATTAGACACCCCCCTGTAGCAAGTGCCAGGGGGTTGGACTCTGGTAATAGATGAAGAGGTAATATATTGTTTGATTTTGAGCCTTAAGAATTCCAGGGCAGCGGGTCAAATGTACTAGTGAATATAGCACTAAAACCAAACCCAGAGAATTGGGCACGTGTATTAAGTATATTTTTCATGAAGGTGTGTCTCACGCAAACAATTCCCATGTCATGGAAGCAATCCATATTGTTGCCTGTATATAAGAAGGGTGATCGGCTTATGCCCGATAATTATAGGCTTTTATCACCATTGGACGTGGCGGGTAACATTTTCTCCACAGTAGTACGTATGGAGCTTCAGACCTGGGCGGATAAGGTAAATATACTCACATTTATGCAAACAGGGTTTAGACAGGGTGGTGGTACTAATCACAATATTAGAATATTAAACCACCTGATTCGTGGGTCTCTGGAAATAGGTGGGCATACTATGTATATTATTTTTGTGGATTTTAAATCGGCCTTTGATGAAGTTAATAGATCTAGGCTGTGGAATAAACTTCTTGATCATGGGTGTCCGGCCCGGATTGTAGCAATATTAAAAGGTTTGCCCTTTAACACACAGGTGTGTGTTAGGATGAATATCAGGACAGGAGTTTATCTAAGCAGGTCCCCATTACGAAAGGTGTGAAGCAGGGCTGCACTATTGCACCGCTGCTTTACAATCCATTTACAGCAGATCCCCCAGCTTGGTTGGCGGTGGACAGCGGATGTAGACCAAAGGTGGGTGGTAGCTCCATCCCCTGTATTCTGTACGCCGATGACTTGGTTATACTTAACTACACTTACATGGGAGCTAAAGCCATGTTCGAATCGTTGGTTAGTTATATGGTGGCTAACGAGATGCACATAAATATGGCGAAAACCAAGGTCTTGGTAGTTACCTCAAAAAAGACAAAACTCCTTGATTTCCAGTCCTCTCTTGGGAAGGCGGATTATGTGATATCGTACCGATATTTGGGTCTCGGTATGAGTGCAACCAGGGCCTATGTACACATTATAACTATGAAGAAAGAGAAGGCTAAGCGAATGGCCCATCTTAATTGTAACTTTGCCAAAAACACAGCGGGATTCTCAATGGATGGAATACTCACCCTCTATAAGCAATGTTTTTGCCTCATGATCCTATATGGAAAAGAGGCCCTCGCCATTAGAGACTTACAGTAGTTTGGGATAGTAGAGGGAGTATTTTAGAAAACCATTTTGAGATTGCGGAAATCTACTCCCATGCAATACATTAGATCAGAGTTGGGATGGTTGTCTCTTAAAAGCAAGTTGCTAATAAAACGGGGTGTCTTTCATATTAAAATCAATACCGCTGCCGAATGCCAATTATTGGCACTGTTGGCTTCTAACCCTATTGCTCACCATAGTAGGAAAAGTCAGTTTGAGACTCTGGCTCAGAAAACATATGAGGCTATTAACTGGATCCTAGATTTCACCCGGGAGACCAATTCTGCTTGCTTGAAACTTATTCTTAAGAGTTTTCGATTAAAACTGATAATTAATCAGTTGCCTAAGTTAGTTACTCTGGGAAGTTCCTTGGGTATCTTACGTAAAGACAGAAACTGTCGGTTCTTTAAAGTCCTGGGGATGTTGGAGACCGCTAGGCACCTATTTACACAATGCTCAGCTATGTGTACAGATTATCCGAATACTGTGTCTAAGTATGATTCAATTAAGGAAGATGAATTTTGGTCCTATTGTTTAAATACGGAAACAGCAGGCTCTTAACATGCATTGTATCATCTGTGGTGTATAATTTGATGGCGCCTTCCATCTGACACAAAATGATAATTAACAGCATAACGGTGGCTATCCCCCCAATTCCTGACATTACAAGTTCGTGATTTTAGAAGAACTTTTAATGGGAAAACGTTATTTATTGTTTTATGAATGTGTTTTAAGGAAGGATGCCTGATAAACTGTATGTTAAGCACTTGCACTATCACTTTATCTAGTGTACTTTTCTCACCCATTCTTTTCCTCCTTTTCCCTTCTCCCAATCCCCATAACTGGTTATCAAAGATTATAGACGAAGAGCCCTGCGAAGATTGTTAAATTAAATTAATTAAGTGATCTATTGTTAGTATTGTAGTATACGTATTTGTGCTTGTGATTATGTTTGTGATATGTTTATTTAATTTTTGATTTATTGCATATTAATTGTTTTAATAAGTTTGTATTTGTTTGTATGTGATCAAATAATGGATTAAGAACTGTTAATTCATTTTTGTAAAAGTTCTACCAGAACTATATACAAATAAATAAATAAATACATAAATAGTTACAATTGGAACAAAGACTCCCTCTGCTGATATGGCATTTATGACCAACACAAGTGACAAGTGCTCACCAATGATAGGGTCTTGTAAGGTCCCTCGTACTCCACCATAGAAGTGGCATGAAATCCTCTGGAGACATCCACCACCTTGATGGTATGATAGATCTATCTGGGCCCAAGGGAGAATTGGTAAGTGGAGAAAACAACCAACTTTTTAGTTTCCAATGACTATTGGCTCAGCACCTAAGAGAAGGGTACAGAAGTGTTAGGCAGAATTATATGCAGTACCCTTTGGGAACACCACACACAATTAAGACTAAAAGTGACAGTACAATTTCACCTTTGGTACAAGGCTGTACTACACAGGTACAGTGGTAGCAGTAGCGGAGCAGCCAGACTTATCTCAAGAGTAAGTGAGCAGTACAAATAGTTACACAAAGGACAGCAATTACTATGATTCAGGCAAACACTGACTCAAGGTTTCTAAGTAAAAGACTATATATTTATTTACCCAACAGTTGTATAACTTTCACTATTATAAGCAAGTTAAGAATCACAATCATAAATACACCACACCACTTCCCTTAAATTCCAGACAAGTTAAGCTCACAAAATGAAGTGGGAGCAAAATGGCACTCCAGCTATTTAAAAGGGAGGGAAAGACAAAGTTATTAGAAATTAGGCAAAACCAACAGGTAAGTCTCAGGGCAATTGAACAAGAGAGACTACAGTGAGGAGATCAGCTGCAAAAGACTTAGGGCCAAAGTCAATGGGTCAAAAGCCTTTTGCTCAAGATCACACAATTCAGGGTAGTTCGCAGTAAAGTCTGTGGCACAGATTCCAGATGAGGTTGGTTGGTAGAAAAGTTAGTTCAATGAGAAGAGAAGGACAAGCCCTCGGATTGGAGAAAGATCTCAAACACTTTCACCACGGTTGAATGAAACGGACAACCGGATTTGCACAGTACCTCAAAACGGAGAGGGAGCTGCAGGTGAGGCGGACGTCCCTAGTGGTTCCTGCAGGCTCACGGTTCCTGAAGTGACTGTCGGACTGACATGAAGTAGGAAGACTGGAGGGTCTTGCGCCACACAGGGAAAAAACCAGCAGAAGAGCAAAACAATGAATAAAAGGTGCGCTCCTTAAAACCCAAGCAGGGTCCGACCTCCCTGGCTATCCGCCCCACTGTAGCTCTGTACAGTGAATTCGACCAGAGGAGAGGTCCTGGCTTGCAGTTTGGGCGAACTGGTTGGTCCCACCAGCTCAAGGGAAGAAGTTTCCTGGAGGATCTTCTATGTCGTCGGATACGGAGATTCGGACCTGCAGCAGGGCTTCACCCGGCAGTTCAGTCGTTGTAGGGGTCCTCTTCTTCCAGTTCCTTGTTGGTTCTTCCGTTCCAGTGGCGACTCTGCTCTTCCAGTCCCAGAGACCTGCTTTTTATGCAGTTTTCCCCCATTCATACAGCCTGGCTGTCAATCACACAGCAAGGCCCCTTAGCCAATCAGACAAGAGTGTGACTTGGGTTACTAAGAGAACCCATGGCAGGGGTCCAAAGATCCGTCCCTCACATCCTGCCTACCTAGACTATCAGGTGCCTTAAGGAGGGCTTCTGTGCGGAAGCCCACGAAAAGACAGCAAACAAAGGAATCATCCCGGTTTGGCGCGCAGAGAAAAACACGAGAAAGACTTTAACAAAAAGAAATGGCGAATAAACCCAGCCGTAGCCAAAATAAAATGTATTTGGTCAAGCGGGTTTATGTTTGAGGCTAATATAATAGCCTAAAACAATACCATGTTTATATAATATAATCGCGGTAGAAAAGGTAGGGTAGATACCACTGCCACCAGCCAAGTCATAAAGTTAAGGGAGCGAAACAAGGCTCCAAGAGTCACAGACAAAAAGGGATAGGAATTAACCCTTTCCAGTACTCCATGTAAGATGGGGTGTACTGGGTCTGTAGTTTAAAGTGACTACATAAAGTTAATAGCAACTTTACATGTTTCTGGGGGACAGTAGTCAGCCCCAAAAAATGGAGTGGGAAGTCTCAAAGACAACCCTGTGTCACTGAAGGTGCTGTGTAACACACACACAAAAAGTGGTACTCACGGAGTAGGTGAGGCTCCAGTGCCCAAAAACACACAAAATGGTAAAAACACACAAGGCAAAACACATGTAAGAGTGGGAAAAAGGCTCACACTGTTACCAGGTGAAAAAAATAAATCCTAGAAATCCAGCAAAGCTGCTAAGGGGCTCATTGGGTAAGGGAAATCAGCCATTTATGAGAATTCTCCCAAGAAGGAACAGATGGAGAAGTTAATATGCCCATCACAGGACTCTGAACCCCTAATGAAGCACGGGAACTGGATCACATAAACATGTGGTGGGAAAGGATGCATCTAGGACCCTTCAGTCTTTTGAATAACTAAAGGCACTAATCTATAGTTAACTGCTCTACAGGAAACCAAGTGCTACGGACTGAACACTGACAAGCTCAACCACCCATTCAGTTATGCAGATGCATCATATCCAATATTGATGATCATTTACAAAATTGCTTGCTATATGTTAGGGTCTCAATGTCTCACAAGAAGCGGTCACAAATTGGTCATGTCCTGTAGTCCCGCAGTGAACTGCCCTCTGCCTTTTATTCATCCACGCCACCTGCCAAGTCGGACCTTGTCTTGTCTTCTTTACAGGTTTGGCAGTGTTAAAGGGTCACCTGAAGGTAGACCACTGTCTGGAATCAGGTAAACCTTTAGCTTTCTGAATGGGCATTGAGGTCCTCCTGACTGCTGTTTTCCCCCAGGAATTTGCTGCACTTTTTAAAAGTAAGCATGTTCACAACTTTCTACAGGTTTCAAAAGTGCAAGCTAAAGATATCCTTTTGTAATGAGTATATTTCTTTTTTTAAACTATTTTACGTTTTTGTTTGAAACCTTCTTTGACTTCAAGAAAATGTTCAACGTTCAATAGCAAGCAACACAGTTGCCATTCACACCTGTGCATACCAGCAATTTACGGAACTTTGATGTGAGATCTGATGTTTTTGTCAAAATGGCATAGTTAAATATAAGTGCTATGTTCTGCAATAAATTCCAAAATAATTTTAAAAAGAAAAAATATGACTTCAGCCAAAAGTTGACAGACACTGTCCAATCCTTCTCAGAAGTGCAGCAGATAGCTAAACGTAAATCTCAAAATAGCCAAAACAGCTCCTAGAAGCTTCAATTGCAGGACAAAAACCTTCACCACCATTCCCCTCTCTTCAAAGGCATTTGTTTGGTTCTCAGGTTGAGATGCCATCTCCTGCTTGCATCAAAGAATGTTCTGCCATGTGAGCAGCAAGTGTTACTTGATTGCCATAGACCCAGTTAATCCAGGACCATGGCTGGTTCTCCAAAAAGATATTTCTGGGCAGTTTCCCAGGGCACCACCGGCATAGATGAACCAAGGGATGAAGATTTGGCTCTGAGACATCAAATCTGGCATCATGGAAAAATGGGGAACACAATGGCACTTTGGCCTGGGGGGACAAGAATTCTACACAACAGTCCCTGCCCAGGATGCCTGTGTCCTAAAACATCAGCAGCTAGGTATTCTCTCTCTTTGACCCCCTCAGAGCTTCCAGCAATTAAAGTACCAAATTCAATCTCCAAATTTATTTCAGGAGATGTTCGTGCTCCTTCTAATGAAGTGTAATTGAATGTGGTCTTATATAGCACAACATCTGCCATTTTGGCAGTGTCACTTAAGAACATATGGGGAGATAAGTGGAGGGTTAGTGAGAAGAAAGGTAGAGGCAGCTGTGACTCCTCAAATCCGGAGTATTGGGCCTTTTATAGATACCCATACTTTAGAATATTCCCACCAGTAGGCTGGCAACCCCCAAAAATCCCATTATACATACAAATGTTTAAAATCACAACCTGAGCAGGCTGCTACTCATTTAAGAACTCATGCACAGTCAGGCCATTGTGAAGCAACCAGTCCTGCCAGAACATATTCTACAGATGACAGTTTCACTTTCAGATTCTTTATGCACTTTCTATAACTACGACAATGAACCTAATATCCTAGGAGGGCAGACATGTAAATCTCTAAAAAGCACCAACACTGGGGACCTACACTTACAAGCCAGTAACATATTCACCAAAGTATTGGGTCTTTTTCTAGATAAACATACTTTAGAATGCAGAATAACAAGCAGCCAATAAGGGAGCTATGCAAGTACATGGAAACGGAGCACACAATGCAGAAGGAAGAGAGGGTAAAAAAACGCAATTGCTTCCGTAGTTCTGGTGGAATATAGGAGATCTCTTACAGAATAGGTTTTTCAGCACTGCCTGGCCGACAGGCGCATCTTGGACAGCCATTGAAATGCAAGCATAGGTTTGCACCAAATAGTATTCAGCCACGCTGGCTGAGAGTATGCACACTCCTCCATGTGGCTACACTGCAGATGTCTTGGAGGGGGGTGTTAGCAAACAAGGTGCATGTTGTGCCTTGCCCCATGCTGAGTGTACTGTGACCCACCTGGGAAATGGCAAATTGGCCATCTCATAGCAGAAATTGATACAATTGATAATGCATTTGGGCTGTGCCTTACTTCGATTTAGCCTGAACCTTGTTCCGATCAAAGTAGGCAGTCAGCAGTTGAGCCAACTGTGTGAAGGATTCAGTGCTGGCTAGGTAAAACTTCAGAGCTATCTTGGCATCCTCCATATGTAATGCTCTGCCCGTTGTACTGGCCAGATTCTGAAAGAACACAGGCAGAGAGTTGATCCAGCTGATGTGAAAACTTGACATCACTTTAGGGATGAAGCAAGGGTTAGTCCGCAGCAGCAATACATTGGCCCTTATTACAAGTTTAGTGGTATCCCACCAGTAAATCTGGCGGGACACCACCAAACGGTAATAGCGATACTGGCAGGTCTGCTGGAATCAACGTCAGTTTCCAAGTGACAGTAAGGGCAGTTGCTCCCCCTTTCAGGAATTCCCATGGGGCTCCATGCGGGGAGTTTGCCGATATTAACGGTGCCGGTAATACTGGCAGTTTCCTACGGTGGGGTTCTGGATTTAGCTCCAGCTCAGACCTGGGCGCTCACCTGAGTCCAAATGGAAGAATTTTGAAATGGTAATGTGCACCCAGGAATTCAAACCATTATTTATTATTTATACATTTTTATTTATTTATAAATGTATATTGCACCGAAGCACAGAGGCATCAGGGCGCATACATTTAGACAAAGACAACCTATTGTTAAGACGAGACACATGCCTGCTATTTTACTTGTCCTGTGGGTTTCTTAGGTTTATTTGAAAATAGTTGTCTTTTGGGCTTTCCTGAATGCAAGGTAATTGCTCTCTACTCTAACTGCTTTGGGAAGTCCATTCCATGTTTGGGCAGCTTTAACTACGAACAGAATACCTACTCCATTTGATCTCCTAAACGATCGACAGACAATCTGCCCCAGTGATTCTGATCTCAGCAAGTGGCAGGGGTATAATGAAGTATTTGTCTTCTCAGGTATTCTGGTGACATTTCAGGGAGGCATCGGTGGACTATTTTCATGGCCTTGAATGTAATCCGGTCCTTAATTGTCAACCAGTGAAGGGATCTTCTATCTGGAGTTTTGTCTTCTCTTTTGTTCTTGCTAATTATTCTTACGGCACTGTTCTGAATAACCTGACACCGGTCTATGCACCCGTTGTTGGCTCCCTACATCAAGGCTTTACCATAGTGTAGTCTAGATAGAATCGTAGCCCTTGCTTTAGTGGCCCTATTTTTTTCATTTAACTAGGGTCTGATGTGCTTTAGTAGTTGCAGGTAGACTGGTAGTTTTTGTTTATGTAGTTAACGTGGGATTCGGCACTTAATGATGCTTCTAGGAAAATTCCCAGGGTAATTACTTTTTCAAGGACCTGTATAGGTGAACTTCTGATCTGGAAGATCTCATATTCTTTACCTACTTTGGCCCGTGCCTGCCGAGATCACAACATCAAAAGCTCTGTTTTACTCCTGTTAAGGCACATCCAATTGGCTTTCATTCATGACTCAATGGTGATGTAAATTATCTCGAGGCTATGCGCAGCTGTGTCATAGCAACCAGTCAGCTCTATTACCAGCTGAGTATCATCAGCGTAATTTGTGAAAAAGGCTCCAATGTTCTCAAGTACAGTACAGAAATCTCTGAGATATAGATTAAAAAGTAAAGGGGACAGACTTTCTCCGTGTGGGATTCTGCAGTTTATGGGTACAACAGGCGAGAGGTTTTGCCCCAGTGTATCTTAGACTTTCGATTGGCTAAAAATGAGAGTACCACTCTAGTATCCTTTGTTGGACAGCCTTCATGTATACCAGTGCTCACTGAAGCTGTTCGTGGTCTAATGAAGCAAAGGCCGCCAACAAGTCGAATAGCACCAACATACCCGACTTGCCTTTGTCCATGATGTTAAGCATGTGCTTCTGGAGATCTAGCATCGCTGTTTCTGTGCTATGAGCACTTCTAAAGCCAGACTGTTGTTTGTGCAATAAATCATTGGCTTCTACAAATGCTTGAGGTTGTAACACTGCTGCTTTTATCCAGAATCTTCAAAAGGAAATTACAATTTGTAATTGGGCGCAGATTATTTGGGTCTTTATGGTCCTGACATGGTTTTCTATCGAATGGTGTAACTGTAACTGTTTTGATGGCTTCTGGTATATGACTGTCTCTGAATGATGACTTTATTAGACGTGTAAGAAAATGTGTAAAAATATCCTTGTGTTCTAAAATGATTTTAGGGGGTAGTATATTCTCTGCGCATGACATGGGTCTCATAGATAAAAGAATAGACCTCATGTCCTCTAATGTGATGGGTAGAACGTCAAATTGATCTGTTTTAAGTGCCTGTATGACTGGTGGTGGATTTTTATGATCAGATGCCATGGCCTGGGCGCTCCTGATTGATTCTCGTGCCTTCAGGATTTTAGCCGTGAATGCCTCCTGAACTTTTACGCACTCTTCCTGTGTTGGTTGAATTTTAGGGGACAAAGCCAGTGGTTTTTCCAAGGATTTCAAAATCTCAAAGAGTTTCTTGCTTTAGTTATTTGCTCATTGTAGAAATTATTTTTGGCCACTGTAATATTTTGTTTATATTTTAATTCTACTTCCTTCCACCTGCTCTTGTTGTCCGTAGTAGGCTGTTTTACCCGCCTGGGTTCAAGTTTTCTTTTCTCTCTTTTTAACTTGGCTAATTGGGTATTGAACAATTTTTGATGTTTTGTATTTGCCTAACTAATTTCTACCTGTTAGGGGCCGCCTGGTCGACCAGTTCTTGCACTAGTGCGTTGTATGTTGAGACTATATTTTCATATGAACCGCCATCTGTTGCCTGTTCCATGAGGCCCTGCATACAATGTGCAAGTTGGTCTGAAGACATTTTTTTAACATTTCTCTGCTGGATTAATTTATGCTCGTTGTTAATTGTGGGCATTGGTTCTTGTGGTCTCATTAGAAAAAACACCTTATTAGGGTCTGACCATATACATGGCGTGGTCTCTTCCATTATGACATCCAGATTACAGGTTACCCAGTCAAGCTGGTTATTGTTCGGTGTAGTTGGTTCACTATTACACACCTTAAAATCAATATCGTTAAGGGTTTTTTTCCAATACCAGTGCTTCTTTATCCTTGGAGTCTCCCCTGCAGCGGTTTAGATCTCCCAAGAATAAGGTTGCTTAAGGACCCTTAAGATTACATAACCATAGGACTCTTGAGGTCTTTTATAGGATGGTGAAGATGGAAATAAGGATACCTTAGGTCCAGGACACAGAGAAATGCTCCCTCCTGGACCAGCAGGATTGATTTCTGTAGCGTTACCATCTTGAAAGTTTTTCCCATAATTAACTTGTTCAGTGTGGACATGGGGACCATGATAGACATGTGCTACTTTGTCTGTCTTTTCAATGATGAAGTAGCTGTAGTAGACAACCTATCTCCTCTCTCCCTCTGGGATCACCATGATAGCAACTTTCAGTAGTATCTGCACCACTGCCTCCAAGAACTCAGGGTTCTTTAGGCACTCCTCGCCCCCTTGCTGGTGCAAGGGTTGGAGGGGCCAGTGGGAGATAAGCTCCTCTAGGGTGTTGTGGCTGGTCCCCCTTGCCCTAATTACCTCCTCTGTGGGCTCTTTATGGTGGAACGAAAAGTGCTCTGGCCATGCTGAACTTGGTGATGCTCGAACCTTGCTATGAACGCCAAACTGGCGGGAGGTAGATGATGATGAATGGCCCCAACCTCTTGGTGTGCCAGCCAATGATGATGAGCACCTCGCCAACGACACACTGCAGATACAGTCATGCTGGTCTGAGTCTTACACAAGGTGAGCACCTTTTTCACTGGTTTTCCAGAACAGCTGCACACCGTCAAAAGGGAGCTCCCAGATTTTAGTCTGCACCTCTTGCCTGAATCCCAACAGCTTCAACCAGGGTTGCCACCTGAGCACCACCCTCGTGTTCATTCCACAGAAACTAGCATCAACAGAGTCAACAGTAGCCTGCATGATTTTGTATAAGGTCAGCATCCCCTCATGGACCAGGTCCTCTGCCTTCTTCTACTTTCCTTACAGAGAAACTCAAAGAGGGGCTACACCTTATCCAATAAATCCCTCTCATTCTGAGCGAGGTTAGCTGCTGTAGTGGACATGCACACAACCAAGGATGCAACCACTTTTTCTAAAACTGGGCTAGATTCTGAAGGTGGCCTGGAAGCAATGAACCCCTCTCCAGTTTTGGGGCTATTGCCCCATTCCAGGCAGTTTGTTCTTCTACACTGCTGTGCCTCTGTGCTTTTAATTCTCGTTTTCAGGTCTCTTCTCATCTCTAAACCTGTGCAGTCAGGCCAGCAGTCTCCTCTCCCTGTTATATCTGGTACTTGAAGACATCCCCTGGCAGGGATTGTAGGCCTTACCATCCTAGGGTTTAAGGCAGTATAGGCCGGGACATGGGGATCCTCCAGGCTGATGTTTTGTCTGAGGCTTGGGGCACAATTTGGAGAGAGACATCTCCATTTATTCCTGGCTTGCTATAAAGGCACAGAGCTACAGGGGTTGCTTCTAGAGCAGGCTGAGAAACATGGCACAACGTGGAAGCCAGAAATGATAAATTCCTTGTGAAAATTGCAAAACAGGAGGTCAATCCCAGGGTTTCCTTCTTTAATGGTGGAAAAAGGATAGGGAAGTGAAACTGTAATCTTTAGAATGTGGGCTTGGAGAATTGGGTGTATCATTATGGTCTGGCTGTGCATCAGCTCTAAGAGAATCAATAGTTTGATAAAGCTAGCTGATTGGGAGTTTAAATCCATTTAAATAGAGTAGGATTTCCAGGGGGACCGAGCCTGCTGGTGAGAACATTTTGCTGTGCGAACCGAAGGGTTGCTTTGCTCTGCCGCTGGAAAAGGCAACAGCAGGGATTGCCCGCTGCCATACTATGCACATGTATTGGAATTCAAACGTTCTCACAGCCAATGTGGTTTTAAATTGGTGACAAAGAAGATGTTGCAGAAAGTGGAACTCCACCAAATTGTAGACTGTAGTAGTTGTGGGGCACTAGAAAAGGTAGATCACTTTGCTTGATCTTGGTCCTTGATAAGTTATCCTGCTGCTAGTGTTGGGGTATGTTGTAATAAAGATATTGAGCCCTCTTCACCTGAGCACTGGGTCACTGGGCCTCATTACAAGTTTGGCGGTAGCCTTGCTGGTAAAACTGGCAGACTGCCGCCAAACTTGCAATTTTTTCCGACACCTGCAAATGGGCAAATACCGAGTCATTACGGCCCTGCCGGACCCGGTAATTGCCCATTTGCGGGCGCTGGAAAAAAGATGCTCCCCAACAACATATGCAAATGGCTTGTTCTCAAGCAGCTTGCCACTAAAAGAGCAGCTATCTCTCTGATCTGGCAATGAATGGATAATTATCTTCAATTATTTGGAACACAATGGCATGTGCGGGGACATCATTTAGGGGTAGCACATGTGACCCCTGAGGTTTTCCTTGCTACCCCTAAAGAAAATATATACATATTTTTTTTAATGGGGCCTGCACCAAGTGGCTCTTTGTTTCTGGAGTGGATAGCTTTCTTGTTCAGGCCTCTTAAAAAAACAGGGGGTTCCAGAAGTGTACCACTTTGAACCGTGGCCATAAATAAGAAAGAATAGGACTAACAAGTAATTTGTCTTTCTGGAATTCTATACAATAATTGCAATGCTCACACTTTGGGGGTGAGTCACTGATTTAGTCTGGCCTTAAACACCTCAAATTCACATTGCAGACAAAAACATCCAAAAAGCATTTAGAGCAGAATATGCATCCATTTCGGACTATGTATTTTGCTTTTTGCAAGTTGCAGTTATAGCATTTTTTTTCTGCTGTTGTCTCTGTTATGATCATCACAAGACATTCCATCTCTGTGTCTTTGGTCACTTGATAAAATCCTTCTGCCTAAAAGCTTGTGTACAGTGTAGAAATATTTGACCATCGCTCATAAAGTGGCCCTTGATTTCATTGTGCCACAATGAATGCCTTTGTGTAATGTGTATCTTTGTTTGCATGTATGAGGTAACAAGTGCCCAGAGTACGGATGCCATGTTAAGCCAACCTCTGAAACCTGAAAAGTAGAACCACGCAGGCATGACATACGGCCAACTTTGCACCAGACCTGCAGATGAACTGGCTTGCTGTTAAATCGGTTACCAGTTTAATGGTACCACTACAGAATGTCATTTTCTGATGTTGAGAACATGGGGCCTCATCACGAGTTGTGCAGTAGCCCTTAAATGTGGCGGTAACGATATTGCTGCCGCATTTAAGGGCTGGCCCAATCTCGAGTTGGGCAGTAATTTGGAGTTTTACCCCCTTCGCAAAAAACTGGGAGGTAAAAATTCCCACTTACTGTCCGTTTTCGGCGCTATCACCGCTGGCGCAATTACTGCCAGTGGTAATAGCGCTCCCCAACCCCATTGGATCGTATGGACCCAATGGAGAATGGGCAATAACCGCCCAATCACTACTCGTGATAGCGCTGACCGAGTACCGCCAGACTCCTGATGAGGCCAGTATAATTGCTCATTTTATTATAGCCGGTAAGATAGCTATAGTGGGTAAGATAGCTCAGTGGGTTGAGCGCTCGCTGCAGCGATGTGGGTGTGATCGGCAGGTTGCAGGTTCAAATCCAGGCAAGGTCAACTCAGCCTTTCATCCATCTGAGGTTGATAAATGTGAACCAACACAGGTTGGGTGATATTGTATGTATATTTGTTCTGTATAAAGCATGTAAGCTTAAGTGCTATATAATAACACATCATTATCATTTGGCCTTGGACGTCTGCTTGCATTCACAGTAATTTAGTAATATGGGCCTATACACACTCATATTAATGATACATATGGTGATCCATTCTTGTATGAAATGTATATCACATTACAGTGATACCATAACCATATTTTTCGTAGTGTACTTAGGAACAATGCTATGTGATGCCACTTGCTGTTTTGTCAAGGGGTGAAAGGTTGTGTCCCATCGCTTCCCGTGATGTCATTTTGGGGTGGGGTTCAAATGACATCACTTCATGTGATGTCATCAGAAGTCAAGGGTCATGTGATGTCACGTCTGCTCCCCCTGGCATTTTGGTGAAATGACGTCCCTGGACATGTGCGCTAATCTAGGGCTAACTACAACCAGCTTGCCGTCTTATTGACAACTGGTTATCACGCTACTCAGTGGTACACAAGTAAAATCAGGGGCTGAAGCAACTAATAAAGGCCCTTTAATTAAACAGCAAGCCACATCGCAAATGCCTGCTGATCAAGCAGACCATACTGCATATGCCCTCTGCCAATAACAGGCACGGGCTACACTGCATCACGGGTCTGTATTTTTGAGCCTTTCCAAACATAACAAAAACAAAAATGATACGTGATTTATTGACCAGACATTACCTCCGTACATAGCACAAATTAGTGACATATGCGATTAGGCACTGGCTACAATGCACACGTGCGGGTTTAATCAACTGGACAATAAACACAGCTCCCCAATCTATTACCATCCCCGCTTCTGCTGCAGGCATTAAACATGGGCCTTGGCAGCACATCTATAGTAACTAAACTCACAGTAAGCTTCCCGGCTTTAGTTTATCTGCCTCCATCTTGTGGTATGTTGAGAAAAGGCCCCAGAGGCGTCCTGATGTTGTAAAGTCAGGACGCAAGGATAAGAAATACACTCCATCTTGTCCCTTCACCTTCCCCAGGTCGAGCCGACCCGGGTCAGTCCTTATTTGGGCATGTATTCTCCTGCGAAACGCCAAGCCTTTGTGGGCTTCTTCATCCCTTGTGTGTGTGCTTCCAGGATGTGGGCTGGACTGTTCGTTCCAATACACATCCTGGGTGCCAGAGAGGCTGGTGTGCTGTGAATGCCTGGGACCACCTGCAGCAGAACTGGCCTGATCCATCCACCAGGAGCAGAGAAATCGCCACTGTCCCATTTGGGAATCAACGCTGTATCTTCATCGCTGAAAGTCGCAGAGCCGCGAGATTGCTGTATTTGAACCTGCAACCGAAGTGGACTCAACTGCCGAAGTTTGGTCCGGAGTGCCCCCGGGGTCGGTGAGAAATTGCAACCCTAACCGGTGGCCCCTAGCACATCCATCATATTGTATGCACAAGTGGCCCCAGAGGGCCCCTCTCCTTTCCACTGCTAGTGCGAACTTGCAAACTATTCCCGAACTCTGGAACCTCTTTTGGCCTGTTGGGGAGACCCTCAACGAATAGTGGGAACTTATTCTGCAACACCTCACCCACCTTCCTGAGCTGCTACAGACCCTTGAAGAGACCCCGTTTTGCCCATTTCGTGCATTAACCCTTTAGACCCCATTGGTCTTGTATATATATATCGAAAACCTACCATATCCAACATACCCCTACATGCTAAAAGTAATCACCCCACAGCCCTCAAGTGGAGCATACCTTATGGCGAATTCATTCGCATAAGACGTAACTGTTCCCAACTTGAAACTTTTGACAATGAACGTAGAAGCATGGCTTTAAAGTTCCTACAAAGAGGCTACCCCAAGAAAGTGCTGGAAAGCGCATACAGTAAAGCACGAGAAAAAGATCGCTCCATCCTGTTGATGTCCAAAGTCTCAGCTGAGACTAGCCCAGAAACAGCAGATACTAGACTGATTCTAACATACAGTAAAGCTTCCAATAATATACGTCACATAATGCATAAACATTGGCATATATTAAAACAAGATGAACATTTAGGAAGCATGCTGGGCAACAACATCAACAACACATTTAGACGCTCTACCTCACTCCGGGATAAACTTGTATCCAGCTATATGAGTGCTAGGATTATTCCAGCCGGTCAAAGTTGGCTCAGTATCATACCAGAAGGGTTTCAGAAGTGTATGAAGTGTAAGGCGTGCAAATTTGCCAAAAACACCAAAAACTACCTCCATCCAATACTACACAAAAATATGACTATTAAATCTCATATCACATGTGAAACTGAGTATGTCGTGTACGTGCTCACTTGTCCGTGCGACAAATGGTATGTTGGTAGTACTATTGGCAAACTGAAACTTAGGATACTCCAACACATAAGAGCCATCAAGAATACTGATCCCACCTATCCGATGGCCCTATATTTTCAGGAAAAACATGGAGGTAAATTAGATGGTTTCGCCTATTTTGGGATACATACAATTCTGCAGGCACCGAGAGGAGGCAACCGGGAGCTGCTCCTCAGACAATCTGAGACGAAATACATTCTGGACTTGGATACAAAGAAACCAAAGGGCCATAATCTGGATGAGGAACTCTACACTTTTTTAGACACCTGAGTAAACAGACTGTATTTACACCATATTCTATAATGGAGACATTTCATACTTAGCCTTGGTTTTACCATTACCCCCTTTCTTCCACTTTACACTATTCTCTGCTAACTTTTAACCTAATCTCTAGTTATATCAGTAAGTCCCCCAGAGGTGGGAACACATTATGTAACTAATTGATATTACATAAAGGTTTACATTCCGTTGACACAGGTAAAGTTCTTCACATTAGCTTTCAGGATAGAGAATCTATCAATTCAATATTTTATTGACAAAAGAGAAATTGAATGAATTGTAGACTCTCTGCATCTTTAGCTATCTAATTTTAATCTTCTTTCTTTCTTAAGGGTGAGCAATGCCTTTGCTGTGTTATTTAGGAACACAAGTTAAACTGGCTGCTTTATTATTTAACATGTATTTAATATGTCTTTTCTCAAATGCGCATTTGGCCAGAAAACAATTCAGTGTCTTTTAATCATCAATGTTTTATCTATTCTCCTAGCCATGTATTTTAATTGTACTATTATTCATTTGGCAGTGTGAATTACTTTGATTTTACGTTCAGGTCTTGCGTGCACTAAGCACTGTATATACCTCCATATAGGATATATCATTAGCTGCTAAACTGCTATTTTCACTTTACCCATTTGGGTTGGTCACTGTAAATTTGCACACATAGGCACTTGCACCTTATGTATCCCTACATAGGGTATAACTAAAATGCTGCTGTAATATGCACTATGCACTTTACAAGCAATAGACTGGTTTCTGCTTTATTGCACAGCATTTAGAGCAGAATATGCATCCATTTCGGACTATGTATTTTGCTTTTTGCAAGTTGCAGTTATAGCATTTTTTTTCTGCTGTTGTCTCTGTTATGATCATCACAAGACATTCCATCTCTGTGTCTTTGGTCACTTGATAAAATCCTTCTGCCTAAAAGCTTGTGTACAGTGTAGAAATATTTGACCATCGCTCATAAAGTGGCCCTTGATTTCATTGTGCCACAATGAATGCCTTTGTGTAATGTGTATCTTTGTTTGCATGTATGAGGTAACAAGTGCCCAGAGTACGGATGCCATGTTAAGCCAACCTCTGAAACCTGAAAAGTAGAACCACGCAGGCATGACATACGGCCAACTTTGCACCAGACCTGCAGATGAACTGGCTTGCTGTTAAATCGGTTACCAGTTTAATGGTACCACTACAGAATGTCATTTTCTGATGTTGAGAACATGGGGCCTCATCACGAGTTGTGCAGTAGCCCTTAAATGTGGCGGTAACGATATTGCTGCCGCATTTAAGGGCTGGCCCAATCTCGAGTTGGGCAGTAATTTGGAGTTTTACCCCCTTCGCAAAAAACTGGGAGGTAAAAATTCCCACTTACTGTCCGTTTTCGGCGCTATCACCGCTGGCGCAATTACTGCCAGTGGTAATAGCGCTCCCCAACCCCATTGGATCGTATGGACCCAATGGAGAATGGGCAATAACCGCCCAATCACTACTCGTGATAGCGCTGACCGAGTACCGCCAGACTCCTGATGAGGCCAGTATAATTGCTCATTTTATTATAGCCGGTAAGATAGCTATAGTGGGTAAGATAGCTCAGTGGGTTGAGCGCTCGCTGCAGCGATGTGGGTGTGATCGGCAGGTTGCAGGTTCAAATCCAGGCAAGGTCAACTCAGCCTTTCATCCATCTGAGGTTGATAAATGTGAACCAACACAGGTTGGGTGATATTGTATGTATATTTGTTCTGTATAAAGCATGTAAGCTTAAGTGCTATATAATAACACATCATTATCATTTGGCCTTGGACGTCTGCTTGCATTCACAGTAATTTAGTAATATGGGCCTATACACACTCATATTAATGATACATATGGTGATCCATTCTTGTATGAAATGTATATCACATTACAGTGATACCATAACCATATTTTTCGTAGTGTACTTAGGAACAATGCTATGTGATGCCACTTGCTGTTTTGTCAAGGGGTGAAAGGTTGTGTCCCATCGCTTCCCGTGATGTCATTTTGGGGTGGGGTTCAAATGACATCACTTCATGTGATGTCATCAGAAGTCAAGGGTCATGTGATGTCACGTCTGCTCCCCCTGGCATTTTGGTGAAATGACGTCCCTGGACATGTGCGCTAATCTAGGGCTAACTACAACCAGCTTGCCGTCTTATTGACAACTGGTTATCACGCTACTCAGTGGTACACAAGTAAAATCAGGGGCTGAAGCAACTAATAAAGGCCCTTTAATTAAACAGCAAGCCACATCGCAAATGCCTGCTGATCAAGCAGACCATACTGCATATGCCCTCTGCCAATAACAGGCACGGGCTACACTGCATCACGGGTCTGTATTTTTGAGCCTTTCCAAACATAACAAAAACAAAAATGATACGTGATTTATTGACCAGACATTACCTCCGTACATAGCACAAATTAGTGACATATGCGATTAGGCACTGGCTACAATGCACACGTGCGGGTTTAATCAACTGGACAATAAACACAGCTCCCCAATCTATTACCATCCCCGCTTCTGCTGCAGGCATTAAACATGGGCCTTGGCAGCACATCTATAGTAACTAAACTCACAGTAAGCTTCCCGGCTTTAGTTTATCTGCCTCCATCTTGTGGTATGTTGAGAAAAGGCCCCAGAGGCGTCCTGATGTTGTAAAGTCAGGACGCAAGGATAAGAAATACACTCCATCTTGTCCCTTCACCTTCCCCAGGTCGAGCCGACCCGGGTCAGTCCTTATTTGGGCATGTATTCTCCTGCGAAACGCCAAGCCTTTGTGGGCTTCTTCATCCCTTGTGTGTGTGCTTCCAGGATGTGGGCTGGACTGTTCGTTCCAATACACATCCTGGGTGCCAGAGAGGCTGGTGTGCTGTGAATGCCTGGGACCACCTGCAGCAGAACTGGCCTGATCCATCCACCAGGAGCAGAGAAATCGCCACTGTCCCATTTGGGAATCAACGCTGTATCTTCATCGCTGAAAGTCGCAGAGCCGCGAGATTGCTGTATTTGAACCTGCAACCGAAGTGGACTCAACTGCCGAAGTTTGGTCCGGAGTGCCCCCGGGGTCGGTGAGAAATTGCAACCCTAACCGGTGGCCCCTAGCACATCCATCATATTGTATGCACAAGTGGCCCCAGAGGGCCCCTCTCCTTTCCACTGCTAGTGCGAACTTGCAAACTATTCCCGAACTCTGGAACCTCTTTTGGCCTGTTGGGGAGACCCTCAACGAATAGTGGGAACTTATTCTGCAACACCTCACCCACCTTCCTGAGCTGCTACAGACCCTTGAAGAGACCCCGTTTTGCCCATTTCGTGCATTAACCCTTTAGACCCCATTGGTCTTGTATATATATATCGAAAACCTACCATATCCAACATACCCCTACATGCTAAAAGTAATCACCCCACAGCCCTCAAGTGGAGCATACCTTATGGCAAATTCATTCGCATAAGACGTAACTGTTCCCAACTTGAAACTTTTGACAATGAACGTAGAAGCATGGCTTTAAAGTTCCTACAAAGAGGCTACCCCAAGAAAGTGCTGGAAAGCGCATACAGTAAAGCACGAGAAAAAGATCGCTCCATCCTGTTGATGTCCAAAGTCTCAGCTGAGACTAGCCCAGAAACAGCAGATACTAGACTGATTCTAACATACAGTAAAGCTTCCAATAATATACGTCACATAATGCATAAACATTGGCATATATTAAAACAAGATGAACATTTAGGAAGCATGCTGGGCAACAACATCAACAACACATTTAGACGCTCTACCTCACTCCGGGATAAACTTGTATCCAGCTATATGAGTGCTAGGATTATTCCAGCCGGTCAAAGTTGGCTCAGTATCATACCAGAAGGGTTTCAGAAGTGTATGAAGTGTAAGGCGTGCAAATTTGCCAAAAACACCAAAAACTACCTCCATCCAATACTACACAAAAATATGACTATTAAATCTCATATCACATGTGAAACTGAGTATGTCGTGTACGTGCTCACTTGTCCGTGCGACAAATGGTATGTTGGTAGTACTATTGGCAAACTGAAACTTAGGATACTCCAACACATAAGAGCCATCAAGAATACTGATCCCACCTATCCGATGGCCCTATATTTTCAGGAAAAACATGGAGGTAAATTAGATGGTTTCGCCTATTTTGGGATACATACAATTCTGCAGGCACCGAGAGGAGGCAACCGGGAGCTGCTCCTCAGACAATCTGAGACGAAATACATTCTGGACTTGGATACAAAGAAACCAAAGGGCCATAATCTGGATGAGGAACTCTACACTTTTTTAGACACCTGAGTAAACAGACTGTATTTACACCATATTCTATAATGGAGACATTTCATACTTAGCCTTGGTTTTACCATTACCCCCTTTCTTCCACTTTACACTATTCTCTGCTAACTTTTAACCTAATCTCTAGTTATATCAGTAAGTCCCCCAGAGGTGGGAACACATTATGTAACTAATTGATATTACATAAAGGTTTACATTCCGTTGACACAGGTAAAGTTCTTCACATTAGCTTTCAGGATAGAGAATCTATCAATTCAATATTTTATTGACAAAAGAGAAATTGAATGAATTGTAGACTCTCTGCATCTTTAGCTATCTAATTTTAATCTTCTTTCTTTCTTAAGGGTGAGCAATGCCTTTGCTGTGTTATTTAGGAACACAAGTTAAACTGGCTGCTTTATTATTTAACATGTATTTAATATGTCTTTTCTCAAATGCGCATTTGGCCAGAAAACAATTCAGTGTCTTTTAATCATCAATGTTTTATCTATTCTCCTAGCCATGTATTTTAATTGTACTATTATTCATTTGGCAGTGTGAATTACTTTGATTTTACGTTCAGGTCTTGCGTGCACTAAGCACTGTATATACCTCCATATAGGATATATCATTAGCTGCTAAACTGCTATTTTCACTTTACCCATTTGGGTTGGTCACTGTAAATTTGCACACATAGGCACTTGCACCTTATGTATCCCTACATAGGGTATAACTAAAATGCTGCTGTAATATGCACTATGCACTTTACAAGCAATAGACTGGTTTCTGCTTTATTGCACAGCCAGCCTACAGAGGCATTTGCACTTTAAAGAGGCAATGCCTTGTAACGTAGAAATAACCTGGACAAGTACTCAAATTTACCACACACACCTCAATGTGACATTGCCATAAGTAATTTGAATCTTAGCTATATCATTTTTTACCTTGGGAGTAAACACTGTTCTCGATAGACAATGACTCTATAATGTATACAACAAACCACAAAGCATACTGTTCATTCGCTTATATTCACAAATATGCAGTTCCTATCCGTGCCGGATTCACAAAAAAACACGGACACAGTTTAAAATATCTTAACGATAAAAATGGTCACTGACAAGCTCTACATGAAGGGGAGATTTAACATATGTAAACCTCAGAATGAAAATAAATATTACTGCAGTATGTGTAAATTGCGAATTAAAAATGACTACTGCGCAGGTTTTATTATTGTTGAGAAAAGAGTAACAATGCTAGTTCATTTGATGCTTTTATTCAATGCATTTTAGTGTATTTAACGCAACCCACGAGGGTTTGTAATACTTTCAAACATGGCAGACTTTGTTAAATGAGCTTTTATGTCAATGCACGTCACTCTATCCATGAATACCATAGAGAGCACGCTGGTTTAAATATCCTTCCTTTGTGTTTGCACCCTAAACGTGACCAAGCGGCCAGTCTGACGCGAAACGCGTCATTTTCGTACACTTTTCTTCTGTCCATGGCATTTACCTATTAAAGTATATTTTTTGATGCTTGGAGCTTCTTGGTTTTTTGAACTCTGGGTTCAGTGTGGAACAGCCTCACTGAACTGTTTTCTGGAGTGCACGCCATCGACTTTATACCGAGGTATAAAGCAACCCTACATTCATACACGCTGAGGGAAGAACAGCGTTGGAACGTGCACCCGCTCCTGATTTGTAGCGACACGCAGCATTCGCTTTCTTTTCCATAAAGGAGCTGCGGAATATCATTCCGGACTGCCAGAGCCATCAAGGCACAGTGAAGCCACAGTCTCTGCATCGACCCAAGGGCTTGCCAAACCACAGACTGGAGGAGCCATTGCCATCGGAGGGTGGAGGCGCGTTCATCCGTTCTGGTGAGTCCCAGGCTGACAGTAGAGTTTCTTGTGTTTTGCATTCCATTAAGCTTCACATTTACTGGACGTCCGTTAAGGATGGTTTCTCAAGCATTCAGCAATAAGGAACTTTTGCATGAAAAGCGGAAATCATTTTCCAAGAGAGTTCAAAACCAACACCCAAGCACTACTAATTAAACTATGTCAACACAAATGGGCAGAGAAAGTGCACGTAAGGAGCAAGCAGTGTTTTTATTCTGTGAGAAACAAACTGGTGCCATCATAAATAAACCAAGTAACAAACCGCCAGAGGCACAGTCCAACAATGAAGTGAGGCTTCTGAGAGAACTAGAAAAATTGCAGAGACGGAAAATCAGTAAATGGTGGGAAGAATATTCTTTGCAAAATTATGTTCATGTGGGCCGCATCCCGAGAGGCCTGCGCATATTAACAACACCCACCTATGAAGAACAGGATCCCGCAATGTTAGAAGAATGGGGGCAAACAAGTAATACATGCTCAGTGACATTCCTTAAAATCCTTATAAAATATGTCAAAATTGATCGACAGAAACTTTTGTCTAAGATACAAGACACAGAAGAGGCACTACAGGCCATCAGTCAAAGTGAAGAAGGGAAAGCCATCCGTATGAATATGGAGAAGGGGTACAAAGCATTTGAGGAAGAAATTAAGCTGAGAAAACAGCGGAAATTTCTGCGGGACAAGGATGACTATGAGAAGGGGAGAGTACTTACATTCGCCAAAAGGTTTGATACCCTGAGACAGAAATTCCCGATAGTCACACCGAATGCCGAAAATGACATGCCCAGCGAACCATCATCCTCTGATATCGACACTACAGAAAGTGAAATGAACAGCCCCAGAGAAAATTGCATTTTTTAGAAGAAATTAGACTTTTAGGAATGGATGGCAGAAGCAAGAACAGCAAAAAACAAAACGAAGAGGATGAGGGAAATCAACCAAGTCACGAGGATCAAGAAAACAAGGAGGAGCAACTGCCACAGATACTGCAGCAACAGACAAGACACACAGACAAACACGCTCTGGGATAAAAAATTGATGCAAGCACAAAGTAAAATACCAGACATGTCTATTATCAATCTTACATCACAAGAGTTTACCTGCGAAGAACAATCTGTACTCAAGCTGGGCCTTAATTTCTGCCCCTCATCCTCTTACAACTACATTGAAACCAGAATATACTTTGATAAGTATATGCGTAAAATCCGGCTGAAGAAATTTTTTGCCATCTATCCACCTAAGCCAAGAAAAGATGAACCTCTGAGTAACTATACCCCAGTAACAATAGAGGACTCACATATATTACGTGACCTAATCCATCTCAAATCGGAATGGCAAGATAATGAAGACATTAGTGACCCACAATGGGACCTCATGAACATACAAACTGATTGGTCTAGCAAAAGTAAACTTAAATCACAATCATGCTTCAATCCCATGTTCAACCCAGGAGGGCATGTCGAGGCTTTCCAAGATCTGGTCATTAGTGACCTGAAGAAATTTAGGAAAAGGAAAATGGACCCTAAAGATAATCTCACCCGCCGTGAGCAGGAGACCCTGTCCAATATATGCACATTGGATGACCACGTCATCAAACCCTTGGACAAGGGTACCAGCATAGTCATCATGAATCGGCAAGATTACATCAACAAAGCCAATAGACAACTTAAGAACACAGAGTGTTACAAGCTATTGGTTTGTCATTCATCTCCCCACAGCGGAGATGAATGACAAACTCTCTGAGTTACTAATCAAATGGAAAGAGAAAGGCTTGCTTGATGAGGATATGTGCAAATACCTGCATCCCGAATTCCCGGTGATGCCCACTATCTATTTCTTACCCAAGGTACATAAAAACAAAACTAGACCACTAGGGAGGCCCATAGTCACGTTGTGTGGTGCATTCTGGAAAATGTATCAAAATTAGTGGATGAAACCCTAATCAAATTTGTTACCACTCTACCGTCATATCTAAGAGATACTAAGGACTTCCTTAATAAAATTGACGGAATACCTTGGGAAAAGACTTATGCATTAGCAACACTGGATGTGGTCTCCCATTATACATCTATTAAGCATAGGGACGGCCTAAAATCATGTGAGTACTTCCTACATACCAGATCACTTACCTACTTAGAACATGGCAAGATGATTCTGGAGATGATAAATTTATGTCTGACAAATAACAGTTTTCTGTTCAATAAGAACTTTTTTACTCAGTTGCAAGGAACAGCTATGGGAACGATCTTTGCTCCTTCATACGCCAACTTAACTATGGGCTGGTGGGAGAAGTTCAAAGTTTGGACATCCACCAACAGTCACAACACAGACAAAGTTGTACTTTGGCTACGCTATATAGATGACCTCTTTGTCATTTGGGATGGGTCTATTACTGAATGGTTGGAATTTGTCAAGTCACTTAATGTAAATGAATTTGATCTACAATTCACCGAGTGCCACAGCAAGACTGCTATTGTTTACTTAGATATTCTTGTTACTGTGGCACAAGGTGAATTAGTGACTGAACTTTATTGAAAACCTACCAGTTCCAACATACCCCTACATGCTAAAAGTAATCACCCCACAGACCTCAAGTGGAGCATACCTTTGTCATGATGCCTACCCCCGGGCATCCGGATTGAGTCCATCAGCCCCGGGAGCAGGCATCCAGATACTTATTAAAACCCCAACAGCCCCGGCTGGGGGCTGTTTGGATTCAGTTCTGGCGCCTTAGGCGCCAGGCTCATCATAGAAATCAGTCCTGGCACCATAGGCGCCAGGCTCATAGACTTTACTTACCTTATGCAGACCATGCTGCAAATGAGTCCAAGCCAACATGAGGCCTGGATGGGACTATTTTATTACAGGGACTATTTTTCACTCGGGTGTGGTTCTGGGGAACTTCTTACCTGGGACTACTTTGCAGGCTATTTAAACCACGCCCGAACAGCAGCCCATGCTTTGTGTTATTCTGCATCCAGCAGCGTAACGCTCACCGTGTCTGCAAGTCAGCATCCAGTCTTCTGCCACGCCCGCCTCAAATCCGGAGCTCCTAGACAAAAGGAAAAGAAAGGAGAAGAGGTTAGATCATGGACATTATTTGATTCCTTACCTGATTCTGGACCCAGCACAGCTCCGAGCCTGGAAAGGACATTACTTCAGCACGCGTCGCTTCGCCAGCAGCAACGCCACGTTATACTCACCAGTCCACCGCATCTTTCGACTCAGCGCTGCCTCCATCATTTTCTTCGTCGAAACCCAGCACCTGGGGGGAAAACAAAAGGAATAACAAGGTAAGCCGAGAAAACCGACAAAGACAATCTCTTGCCACTATAGGCTTACCTGCTTTACCACCGGAGGTATTATCCTTTAATTCTCTGCATCTTCCTATGCCGCACCTATAAAGGGAGAGAAAACAGCAAGTTAAACTCATTCAACTTTTACCGGACAGTGTTTGGTAATACAGACTCTTACCTGAACGCCATCAGCTGCCTCCAGGCAATATTCTTTTGGACCCAGCTGCAACCTAACGAGGGAATGGAACAAGAGTGAACATCGGACATATTGAACTCTTTGAACTTTATAGACACTGGAGTCAATATTCCTCCGGAACTCCTCCAGTACCTTCAAACCAGTGAAGTAACTAGTATCTACGCGCCCCTGCATGCCGTGCAGGATGGAGAGCTCATCATTTAAAAACATAAGGTGAGGTTACCAAGAGGGGATATCAGAGGTGATTAGTGGGGAGAACGAGAACAGTTGGGGCCATCACTAAAGTCCACGGGTGGCTAAATCCCTTTCTCCACTTGCAGGAGAATACTTCTACGAGTCCAGCAGACAAGATTAGGTGGGCCAGTCCAGACTGTCATCTCAGCACTACGCATCACGTTGGTGGAGACCGCAGCTGTCCGGGTCCGATCGACGCCCCTGTGGGAACCAGGTGAGCGTAACAACCTTATGGCAAATTCATTTCCATAAGACAGACAGACAAACACGCTCTGGGATAAAAAATTGATGCAACCACAAAGTAAAATACCAGACATGTCTATTATCAACCTTACATCATGAGAGTTTACCTGCGAAGAACAATCTGTACTCAAGCTGGGCATTTCAGTTTACCCCTACCCAGGACACATTGAGAAGGATGAGTACTGAGAGAGGTTTACCTGCTGAAGGTACAAAATTGGAGATGATTCAGAAAATCATGGAATGGCAAGAGTTGCAACTCAGTGCCATAGCCTCAGATGAGAGTACAGAAGGAGGTGGGGCTGCTCCCACTGACAGAAGTGACAGTTCTGTCGCTGCCCTCATCCATGGTGCCCATGAGGATGAAGATGTGTGATGTCCAATGTTTCCTCTGCAAGCTCTAATGCTGAGGCAATGTTGGAATTCAAGAAGCAAGAGCTGCTGTTTAGGCAGAAGGTGATTGACTTCCACATGGCTATGCTGTAGATAGAGCAGGCAGAAAAATAGAAGGACAGGGATCACCATTTAGAACTGGCCAAGCTTCTAGTTTCCAATGGATTCAAGGGATCTGGACATGGGTCTGTGTCCCCCTCTCAACCAAGGTTTCCTAAAGATCTGCACAGTGTGTTAGATGAAAAGAATTATATTATTATTATTATTATTATTATTATTATTATTATTATTATTATTATTATTATTATTATTATTATTATTATTTATTACAAGCCCAGACCCTGAGGTATCACGCCGTAGTTACAGACAGTTCAGTTAATACAATTTTTACAATTAAGCAGTCGATAGTTGAAACATTGGCAAGGTCATAGTTTAATCTAGGAGGGAATACATGGGAATACACAATCGTTACATAGTGCAGAGGTAGGTAAATTGTCGGGTTGGCATAGCAAAATGTCTAGTCTGATGAGGCTTGGTATGCTAGAATTGGTTAAATAGCAAAGTTTTTAGTGATTTTTTAAAACGCTTGAAGGATTCTTCATTCTTAATATTTGTCGGGAGAGCATTCCAGTGTTTAGGGGCTAGAAATCTGAAGCTGCTGCCTCCAGCTCTCGTGCTTTTGTACAGTGGGATTTCAAGGAGTGAGTCATTGCTAGATCTGAGGGTTCTAGCTGAGGATTTTTTCATGACTGCATTATTGATGTATTTTGGGGCTTTATTGGCAATGCATTTGTGAGTGATACATAAGGTTAGTGAATATAATTCTCCACTTAATAGATAACCAGTGAGTTTCTCTCCTGATGTGTGACATATGGTCAGTCTTTTTTATTCCTAACGCTACACGTAATGCTTTGTTCGCATACGTTGTAATTTAGCAAGGTTGGTGTTGGAAGTGCCTAGGAGGAGTATGTTGCAGTAATCCAACTTAGAAAGTATTAGTGCTCTTGCTAGAGTGATGCAGTTTTTGGGCGTGAGGAATTGTCGACTTAGGGCAATAAGTTTAGCAGTGTAGGAAGTAGCTGAGGAGAGGGCATTAACTTCTTTTGTCATTGTAAGATTTGCATCTAAGTAGACACCAAGGGTTTTCACTTGTTTGAGAATAGGTATTGTGGTGCCATCAATATTGAATGATGCATAATCAGGTTGTAATGCGTTGATTTTAGTTGTGGACCCAACTATAAGCAGCTCAGTTTTTTCATCATTAAGACAGAGACTATTTTGGGCCATCCAATTTTGAATTAGTGCATAGATTTGGTTCATGAGCAAGGTGTCCTGCTCATTATTACCTGATAGGGGAATGAAGATCTGGGTGTCATCTGCAAAGTTGGTGTAGATGACACCCATGGCATCCAATGCTTCTAATAGAAGATAAGTATAGGCATTATAGAGGGTGGGTGACAGGCAAGATCCTTGGGGAACACCTATGGGAACTGGTATGGGGTCAGCCGACTCTTTACTGATAGAAACTCTTGATGCCCTCTCTGCTAAGAAGGATTTTACCCATTGGGTTGCTTCCAGTGAGAAGCTAAAATCGTTGGTAAGTGTGGCACAGAGTTTGTCGTGGTCTACTAAATCGAATGCAGCAGTGAGATCTAACAGCATTAGAAGACAAAGTTTGCCTGCCTCCCTTGTAGAAGCCATTTGGATTTTTAAATCAGGAAGTGCAGTTTCTGTGCTGTGGTTAGGGTGAAATCACGATTGTCGGGCACCCAGGAGTTGGTGTTGCTCCAGATGGCTTTGGATTTGGGTATAGTCTATTTTGTCTATGATTTTCAATAAGAATAGAACCGTTGTTATCGGTCAGTAATTTGTGGAGATTAATCGGTCTAGTATTGGCTTTTTCAAGAGAGGGGTCACCCATGCTTTTTTAATGCTGGCTGCAACCGTTTTAGACTTAAATGAGGCATTGATAAAATTGCTAATTATAGGTGTCAGCGTGAGGGCGCAAAGTTTTACTAGCTAGGCAGGAAATTGGTCTCCTTTGTAATTAGAAGCTTTTAATTTGGCTATTGTGTTCAGCACAACTTCTTGTGTGACAGAGGTAAGGTAGAATGGCAAACAGTCATTATCATTTGGTGGATCCTCTGCAAGGGTGGGTGGGGTTTTATTTTCTAAGAGTTGTATTTTAGTGATAATTTTCTTTTGTAAGAGTAGTATTTTGGATGCTAGCGCATTCTGGATTGTGGTACACCAGGTTTTGCTGGTGTTAACAGGTGATGAGTCTTGACTTGGATTTTCTAATTCTCTGAGTATGGTGAACAACTCCTTGGAATTAGAGGAGGCATTGCTGATGCGTAAATTGAAGGCATCTGCTTTGTGGGTTATTATGGCTGTTTTATAGGCTTTGTTGGTTTCCTTAAATGCATTAGCTAAATCTGGCATATTGTTTTTTTGTGAATGTGCTCTAGTGATCTTTTTTTACTTCTCAGCATTACTAGTTCTTCATTAAACCAAAAACGTGTGCGTTTGTCAGCGTGACAGGTTTTGGTTGTGATAGGAGCCAGTGAATCGATAGTGGTTAAGAGGCATTTTTGATATCAGTCTGCCAAGTGATTAGGATTGTTGCTCGTTGGGGTGGTGGAGACCAATGTTTATTTTAGAGCAGGGGAGAGGTTGTCTGCTGTGAGTTTCTGATATTTCTAGTTTCATAGGTGTCATATTTTGTTATCATGGCGGGGTCTGCGATGTTATTGTTTATGTAGAAGTTAATGATCCGGTGGTCAGACCAATCAAGAGGTAGGATAGAGTCGATGGATACTTGTAAGTTAAGTGTGAGGATCCAATCAAGTATTCTACCTTTGTTATGGGTAGGGGCATTGACTAGTTGTAGGAAATTCATGTCTTTCAGGGCCACATAGAGTGCTGCAGCTTTATGACCTTGGGGGCCATTGTCGCCTAGGTACATGTCAGAGAGTATAATACATTTGGCATTTGGCTTGATGTGGGGGGTGAGTAGGAGTGGGATATCAAGGTTGGGGTGTGTGTTTTTATTGGGTGATCTATAGACTACTAGGAATTACAATAGTAGTTTTAGGGTTAGAGCTGAGTTTAGCTATGAGGAGTTTGTACCCCTGTATTTCTTCCAGGGGGCAGGTCCTGATTAGTAGAGTCGATTTAGCTATTATGGCAACTCCGCCTCCTTGAGTGCTGGATCTATCAGTCCTAAGGATGTTAAATCCAGAAGGTAAGGCGAGGGCTAGTAGTGGACCTGAGGATGGGTGTAGCCAAGTTTCCGTTACAACTAGAATATCTAGTTGTTGGTCAATGATAAGATCGTGGATGTCGATGGCATGGGCTCTGAGTGAATGCATTAATGAGCGCACCTTTGAGATTGGCAATAGGGTCAGATGGTGGAATGTCACCTGGTATGGAGGTAGGTGGGACTTTGGTGCCTCTGGTAGTTTTGGTTGGTGCTTTAGGTGGTAACTTGTCATTGAGTTGGTAGGTCATGTATATGGTTTTAGTATTATGGGCTGTATTGTATTGTATTTTGTTATTTATATAGGGCTCTTTCCCAACATGTGTGGCCTAAATGCGCTTTTTCCTTGTTTGAACGCCCTTGGTGACCGTAGTCAATGTCATTGTAGAATTCTAGGGGACAGTTAGGGGATGCGTGTGTGCATGTTGCCGTTCTAGGACTTGGGTGGCTGGCAAGGCTCTACTAAGCAACCTGTGAGAAATCAGACACATGGGTGGGTGCTGTTGAGGGTTGAGATAGATTGCTGTGGTTGAGAGGGGTTATGTGGGTCAACTATACCAACTTCCTTTCGGGTGGTCGCCGCCTGCTAGTGAATAGAATGCATTTGAGTATGCATGTGAAGTTCAAGAGGTTGTGAATGCTGATAAGATTTCATGGTTGCTCAGCAGACTACTCCATTCTGGCTGCAGTGCTATTATGGAAATATCAAATGCTGAAAGAGTAGATTTTGCAATGTTGAAGCAAGCTCTCAATTTAAAGTTGGGAAAGACTCCTGCCCAATACTTGAAGAGGTTTAGAGTGTATAAAACGAAAGAAGCAAGTACTTGCGTGTCATATGTGACTGATTCTTTAAAGAACTTGACTGGCTGGGTTGAAGGCTGTAAGATCTCCACCTTTGAGGGTATGATATGTCTTGTCATGCATGAACGTAAGTCGAACAATGTGGTGTCACCTACAAGTTTTCATGCGCATACCATCCACAAACCAATGGTCTCATTATAAGGTTTAACTATACCTTAAAGAGCATGATTGGGGCTCCGGAAGAGCCCCAAATTGGAAAATGGGATATTCTACTACCATGCTTACTGTTTGCCCACAGAGAGGTACCTCAGGCGGGTGTTGGCTTCAGCCCCTTCAAACTTCTGTTTGGTCAATATGTGAGGGGACCCGTAGCCATAGTCAAGGAGCGATGGGAGATACCCACTCCCCCATCACTACCAACATAGTATACTATGTGCAAGGGTTCAGAAAGAGGATGGTACTCCTGCTGGGTCTGGCTAGTGAGAAGCTGAAGGCAGGACAAGCACTGGTGAAACATTGGTATGACCAGAAAGCTGCCTTCATCAATTTCTCCCCAGGTCAGCAAGTCCTGATCATGAATCCTATAAGGCCTCAAGCTTTACAGGACAAATGGTTAGGCCCTTACACAGTGGTGGAGTCACTGGGTGAGGTCAACTATTAAGTGGACCTTGGAAGGGCAGGACAATCTTCAAATGTGTTTCATGTAAATAAACTGAAGGCTTTGGCTTTCATCCCAAGAGTGTTACGCTCACCTGGTCTCTGCGGAGGATTAGGGCACGGTTGCAGCCCTCCCGTGGGTAAGGTCGCTCAGATCCAACTTCGCCCTCTGCGCTTATATGGTGACTGGTGGTCACCAGTCGGGACTGTTCGGGACTGCTCTTGCATGGAGAATAGGGGGCGTGAGTATGCAGCTTGTGCACCTGATCCCCTTCCAGACCCCTTCTCCCAAACCGTGGTACCTGTGGGATGCGCTGTCCCTGGAAACTCACCTGTTGATTCGTTTTGGGGAGCACTCCGTGCTGCTGCTTCTGGCAGGTGCACTTGTGTGATCTGGACCGAGTTCCTTCGCTGGTCCCTTGCACGTGGTAGTCCAGTCCTGCTGCGACTAAGCCACTATACTTCAGGTGTTCCTGTTTGCCTTTGTCTTTCCTCGTCTGTTTTGTTGTATTGTAAAGTTTGTTGTCTTGTATTGCTGTCCGTTCCACTTTTGATGTTTCCTCTTTTGCTTTCTTCCCTTGCAGCTGATGTTGCCGGCCCGGCAGAAGCTGCAGAGCTTGAGGCGGCAGCTGCAGGGAATGAGGAATGAAGCAGCAGTGGTACAGTAGCTGGTAAATTGTTAACTAGGGGGCACAAGGGGTTCAAATGCGGCGCGGCCCTACGACGGATGTTCTAACCTTGTCTTTCTTCATCACAGGGTCCAAGTTTGTGGATGCGGAGTGCAGTGCTGCGGTGTCGGGATCAAGATCACTGGATGTCAGGAGAGGAGTCTGCAGATGAAGCGATGAAGCACCGGTTTCCTGGAGGTGAGTGTGCAGGGGAACGCCTGGTTTCAAATGTAAGTAAACTAGTCTAAGTGGCGGTGAGCGTTACGTTGCACGTGAGTGCACAGTAACGCGAAGCACCGGCCTTAAGGATGGAGCTACTTATATAGCTGAGCTTCTGAAGCCACGCCCATCAGGTTCAGCCTACCTGCCACACCCTGCCACACCCGATGAGTCAGCACATGAAGACCAAGCCTAGGCAGTCACACCTGATGAGTCAGCACATGAGGATGTTCTCTGGAATAAAGGCTTTCAGCTCCTGGAAGGTTCTTGTAAAATAAAAGCACTCCTGCACTGAAATAAAGTAAAAGCACTCCTGCACTGAAATAAAGTGTTCCTGCTCACATCTCTATATAAGCCTGGCACCAAAGGCGCCAGGACTGAGTCCAACATAAGTGAGTCAAGTGACCCATTGCCCCATCACTAGATGGTGTGGTTTTTGTGTTCTAGGGCCTGTGACCATGACAGCACTCCCCCTCAAGGCCCCTCTCATGGGTGGTTTCCCCCCTGGCCCAGGTTTAGTGTGGTTATTGTGGTGGAACTGCCTGATTAATAGTGGAGCGTGGACATGCTCACTGGGTTCCCAGGTCCGATCTTGGGGTCCATAACCTTTCCAGTCTATAAGGTAGTAAAACTTGGACCAGACGATCTTAGAGTCTAGGATCCTTTTAACTTCGTATTCTGGTTCTCCTTCAACTATTTCGGGGTCTGGTAGATTATCGATCCACGTACCTGGTCTCAATGGTTTTAGGAGGGAGACATGAAACACCGGGTGGATCCGCATGTGGGCCGGTAATTCTAATTTCATGGCCACAGGGTTGATCACAGCCTTGAGAGTGTAGGGTCCCAGATATCTGGGACGGAACGCCTATGGATGTTTTTAGATGCTAACCAAACCTTGTCTCCGAATTGGTAGTTGAGAACTTCCCTTCGGTGTCGATCCGCATACTGCTTCTATTTCTCTTTGGCTCTGGCAAGATGCTCTGCTGCTTCCTTAAAAACCTTAAAAACCTGCGTGATGGTTTTGTCTAAGGTCGTTACAGCGGGCATTTCTAATGATTTGAGTGGGTCAAAACCAAATGTCCATGGATGTCGACCATACACTATGTAGAATGGGCTTTGTCCCGTACTGGTGTGGATGGAATTGTCATATGCGTATTCTGCTAACCAAAGTATGTCCTTCCAGGTATCCTTGGTTTGTTGCAGCATACACCTTATGTATTGCTCGAGGGCCTAGTTAGCCCGTTTGGTCTGGCCGTCGGTTTGGGGGTGATGGCTTGTAGATAACTGGAGGTCGATTTTGTCAATTTTACAACATCTTTTCCAGAATGCAGAGACAAACTGAGTTCCTCAGTCTGATATCAATATTGATGGGAACCCGTGTAGCCGGGCGATCTGTTCCAAAAACACGGTAGCCAAAGTAGAAGCAGTTGGGAGACCTTTCAGGGGAATAAAGTGGGCCATATTGGAAAAGAGATCTACAACGACTGAGATGGTATTGTATCCGTTACAGGAGGGAAAGTCTGTAATAAAAATACATTGATAGCGTATGCCAAGGTGCTGTGGATACTTTTAAAGGACGTAGCAGACCTGCAGGGCTTTGTTTTTGGGACTTGTGTTGTGCACAGGTGCCACAGGTTACGATTAACTGGACAATGTCCTTTCGCCAAGTTGGCCACCAGTAATTTTTCTTTATTTTAGCTTGCGTTTTGGCTATTCCCGGATGCCCTTCTACTAATGAATCGTGATAGTTTGCGATGATTTGATTCTGTAATTTCTTATTCGGGATGTACAATCGTCCTTGGTAGTATCATAGGTTGTCCACAATCATATACTGGTCTCCCTTCCCTGGTCATTCTTTTTGCGCTGGTGCTCTCATCAAGTGTTGCAGGTCAGATTTTCAGTTTTCTAGAGTGGTGGTTGCGGCAATCATGCCTTGGATTCGTCCTTCAGTGATGGCCACAGGGTCTGGTGTAGTGAATGTCTCTTCTCCCTCACTCATGCAAAACAGGGGATCCACTTTTCCATTGCATACTCCGGGTCTATAGGTGATGACAAAGTCGTAATCCGCAAAGAAGAGAGCCCAGCGGAGTTGGCTGGATGATTGCCCTTTAGCGGTCTTCAGATTTTGTAGATTGCGATGATCCATGACGACAGTGACTGTATGTCTAGCTCCAAGAAGATAATGTCTCCAGGCTTTGAACGCTGCTAGCAGTTCTTTATCAGTGATTGAATAATTCAATTCAGGGGCTGAAAACTTGCGAGAACACAATGCCACAGGATGCAAATGACCTGTTTCGGGGTCTCGTTGTGACAGGACTGCTCCCATTACTATGTTGGAAGCATCACTTTCGACCACATATGGTAGTTCTGGTCGAGGATGCCATAGAATTAGTGCTGTTGTAAATGCTTGTTTTAGCTCCTGGAAGGCTTTCTCTGCCTCTGCAGACCAATTAAATTGTTTATTTTTCCGTAATAAAGAGGTGATTGGGTGGATGATCTGGGAGAACCCGGGAATGAACCGGCGAGAAAAGTTGGCGAACCCGGGTACACTCTGTACTCCCTTTATGGATGTCGTTGAGGGCCAGTTAAGGGTAGCGTCTACCTTGCGCGTGTCCATGCGTATGCCCCGTGGTGTGAGAATAAAGCCGAGGAATTCTACCTCTGTCACATGAAAGAAGCATTTCTCCAGTTTGGCATATAGCCGGTGTTGCCGCAGTTTCTCCAAAACTGCCCAGACATGGTTGACGTGGTCCTCCTTGGTTGTGAAATAGAAAAGAATGTCATCAATATAGACAAGAGCACAGACGTCCAACAGTTCGCGGAGCACGTCATTCATGAAAAATTGTCATGCCGCCAGGGCATTACATAGTCCAAAGGGCATAACCTGATATTCATAAAGGCCATATTTCGTGCGAAACTGTCATGATCCCTGCTTCCAAAAGGTCAGGGTTTTCCCAACTCCCTTGGAAGCAGATCCATAACCCAGGTTCCGAGTGCCAACCAGTCCCAATTGGGACCTTTTGGACCCAGTCCTGGCGCCAGTGGCACCAGGCTCATAAATATGCCCAGTCCCAGCGCTGGAAGCGCCGGGCTCATAATGCTTGGGTGGACTTACCTGCAGCAGACCATGCTGCTTACTTGCCTGCCAGTTGAGCCTCTGATCCTCTTCTGTTTGGAACTACTTTTCCTGTTGGGTGGGGCAGGAGCCACTCCCTAGATTCAGAACACTGGAACTCTTCTGGAAAGCAGGAACTCTTTTCTTACCTAGGCGTGGCTGTGGAAGGAGACACCTAAGCACTACAGGAGGCTATTTAAACCACACCCGATGGATGAATCTTGCTTTGCGTTATTCTGCATCCTCTGCAGCAGAACGCTCATCGTGTCTTCTGCATCTGATCCTGGGCCTAAGGAAAAAGGCTTACCATCCTGAATCCAGTCTTCAGCAACACCTATAAAGACAAGAAAGAACAGGTTAGCATTACGGTCTTCAGTGACAGCTCTTCACTTACCTGGTCCATCGGCTGTCACCAACGCCTCGCGCTGCATTCCGGCATCTGAAAGACAAAGGCTTACCTACTCTTCGTGCGCTCCGGAGGTCTTCACACTGCATTCCGGCATCTGAAAGACAAAAGCTTACCAACTCTTCGCACGCTCCGGAGGCCTTCGGCGCTGCATCCCGCATCTGAAAGACAAAACAAGGTGCGTTTAAAGACATTGGGGAACTTTAATACTCACGTGCCATTACTCCTTTCCACATCTAACCCAGTGGGTATTCCGGCACCCTGCAGCCGCTCCGAACTTGTACCTGCAAAATAAAAAGACAGTTAGAGCGCATCGTGAAGCAGGCAACAAGCGCTTACTTACGTGCTTCCAGGCGCTTCTATTCATCACACGGGCTCCATCTTCAACTCACTTCAGCCCGTCATCCGCCATCGCCGGAACCCTGCAAAACAAGAAACATCATTACTAAAGACTTTAAAGACATTAGAATTACTCGAAACTTACCGTTCGTGCAGTAAACGACGGACAGCAGTCCTCTGAAGTCAAGAGGCCTGCTCCCCTTATCCAGTGAAGAAACTGGTTACAGCACCCTGCCCCGACGCAGATGGAGAGCACGGCGTTCACTTACCTAAGACATCTTACCCTTCGAGTCAGACATACAGTGCACAGAGGTCCAGCCCAAAGAGCCGGCCGTGTGTTACACATCACCTTTGAAGATACGGTATACGCCCAGTCAAGACCGGCGCCTCTACGGGAATCAGGTGAGCATAGCGGAACGCAAAGCCTACCACAAAACTCCCGTCCAGGCGCTTTGGAAACCTTGGATACCGACCAGCTAGCCCAGTTACTTGGGGAACTAAGGGCAGACGTGCATGCAGCCCGTCAGGAAACGAACGCTCTAAGAAGGGAACTGATTATTTCCAAGGAGCGAACAGATGATCTCGCTAGACAATTGCTACAGTCACAAGCCGGACAGACCCCGTTACCCGCATCTGGGGGAAATCTTCCTTCTACATCCTCTATGAATCCAGTGCAGATCAACCTACCTGGGAATGTACCTCTGGCTCCGCCCAAACGATTTTCTGGTGACCCAAAGATGTTTGCAGTATTTATCAATCAGTGCCGGTTGCATTTCTTATGCCGGCCAGCAGCCTTTCCAACTGATCAAGCTAAAGTAGCTTTCGTGCTTTCGTACCTTAGTGGCAATGCGGCAGACTGGTCGATCCCTCTAGTAAATCAAGATGATCCGGTCCTCCATGATTTTCAAGCTTTTCAGCTCAGTATGGAAAAACTGTTCGCAAGACATTCACAGGGGCAGGCCTTGTACAATGAGCTTCTTTCGTTGCGACAAGGTAATCAAGACCTTTTGGCTTATATTGCGTCTTTCAACAGACTGATAGTGGAAACTTAATGGCCTGAGGACAAAAGGATTACGCTGTTTTATAGAGGTCTACGTGGAGAGCTCAAAGATGTGTTAGCCCAAGTAGTGAATCCCCCACAAGATTGTTCGGACTATATAGACTTAGTCGTTCAAATAGATCACAGACTGCAGAACAGGAAGGCCGATCATTCCAAGTTTGATGCTCGAGTATTTTCCAAACCGCCAACTCCTTCCAAAGGAGTAGACTCCGGGGAACCCATGCAAATAGGGGGTCTGAAAGGTCCTCTAACACAAAAGGAGCGGGAAAGGAGAAAACAGTTGCAATTATGCCTCTATTGCGGAAACTCAGGGCACTTTCTTCGAGACTGTCCGGTGAAACCTGCCAAGAAGGCAGTAGGAGCTGCAGTTACCAAAGTTACAAACTCTGAGCAGGGAAACGACCTCGCCCGACAAGAATAGAGGTCCTCTTGCCGAGCGTGAAAACCAGTTCCGTGACCTCGCATTTCGTGATACCTATGATCCTCATTAGCCCTGATAATCCGGATCGATTACATGCAATTGAAGCTTACGTCGACAGCGGTGCCATCGCCAATTATGTGGATCATGAAATGGTTTTGAGGATGAATCTAACTCTTTGTCCCAAGGCTGTAAAGGACGTCATTACTACGGTGGATGGTACGGAGATAGCCTCCGGGCCAGTAACGCATACCACTCAAGAGGTGACGCTAGTAAGTCAAGATGGACACCATGAGAAGATCGTGTTCGATGTGATCAAGGCCCCTCAGTTTCAGATTATTCTAGGAATACCTTGGTTAGAGAAACACAATCCTCTGATCGATTGGCGAGCAAGAACGGTCCAGTTTCCAGAATGTGTCTCTACTTGTCACCCTCCACCTGGTGTTGCACTGGCAGCAATTTCTTCAGAGACTCCCCAGTTACCTCCCGAATACCTAGAATACCAAGATGTTTTCCGGAAGGATCAGGCTAACTCTCTACCTCCTCATAGGTCTTATGACTGCCAGATAGACCTGATACCTGGATCTACTCCTCCTTGTAGTAGAATTTATGCCCTCACCGAGCCTGAGAACCTTCACCTTCGACAATACCTGGATCAATACCTGGCAAATGGGTTTATTCGTCCTTCCAAGTCCCCTGCTTCTTCAGCTTTGTTCTTCGTTCCAAAAAAGGAAGGAGACCTTAGAACTTGTATAGATTATCGCTCCCTGAACCAGATCACCGTTAAGAATAGATATCCGTTACCTTTGATCCCTGAACTCCTGGACCAAGTCAGAAAAGCATGCATATATACAAAGCTGGATCTTAGAGGAGCTTACCACTTGGTACGAGTAAAAGAGGGCGATGAATGGAAGACGGCCTTCCGCACCAAGTATGGGCTATTTGAATATCAGGTCATGCCCTTCGGACTTTGCAATGCCCCGGCCGCCTTTCAATATTTTATGAACGATGTCCTCAGAGAGCTCATAGATGTGTGTGTTGTTGTTTACATTGACGACATCCTCGTTTATTCTTCATCGGAATCTGAACATCAGAAACACGTGAAAATGGTCCTCGAAAGATTGCGTCAACACAAACTTTTCGCTAAGTTGGAAAAATTTGTTTTCAACGTGACTGAAGTTGAATTCTTGGGATTCATATTATCACCTGGCGGAGTGCGTATGGATTCAAAGAAGGTCGATGCAGTTCTCAAATGGCCATCACCATCCTCCGTAAAAGGTGTGCAAAGCATGTTAGGCTTCGCTAACTTTTACCGCAGGTTTATCCCCGAATTCTCTCGAATAGTCCAGCCCATCACTGCCTTGTTAAAGAAAAACAAACGTTTTGAATGGTCTACCGAGGCGGAAAAAGCTTTCCAGGATTTGAAGACTAAATTTATCTCTGCACCAACCTTAAAACACCCTCGCCCCGAACTCCCCTACATCGTGGAAACTGATGCTTCAAGCCTTGCCATGGGGGCAGTTCTATCACGAAAGGACCCGGTAACCAATCAGTTGCATCCCGTGGCATTTTGGTCCCGCAAATTCTCGCCTCCTGAAATCAATTACACGATTACTGACAAGGAACTTCTGGCTATCAAGTCTGCCTTTAAGGCTTGGTGGCATTAACTGCTGGGGGCCCGAAACACCGTTACTGTGATTACGGATCACCGAAACCTGCAATATTTGAAAACCGCAAAAGCCCAATCCTCTAGACAACTCCGTTGGGCATTATTCTTTGCCGAGTTTGACTTCATAATTACCTATCGACCTGGTACAAAAAACGGTAAAGCTGATGCCCTTTCTCGGATGGGAGTGGAAGAACACTTGATCAACCCTAAACCTGTACCAATCATTCCCGAACAAAGAATCCTGGGTGTAATCGCCACAGAATCCATAGAGGAAGTTAAGGATAAAGCCAGGCAACTTGTAACTCCAGCAGACATACAGAATTGGCATCTGCAGGGAAAGGACTTTGCAGTAAAGGACAACTTATTGTATTTCCAAGAACGATTATACCTACCCAGCACAGATTTACAGAAAAAAGTAATCTCTTGTTATCACGATTCTTTAATGGAAGTGAAGTGGGAGAATGGAAGACCAGGCTCCCGTCCTTCACCTCTCGCGCTTGGCCTAGAGGGTCACGGCCCAGACACCCGCCGCGAGAAGAGTTTGTCCATTTACCAGACGACCAGGTACCCTGGTACAGGAACATACGGATGTGTCCATCTGCCTGCCCAGCAGCCCGCACTGGCCATGCCGACACCTGCGGCTCGGATCAGCTAGACTAAAATCCACACGTCGTTAGAGATGCCATGACGACCTAGACAACGGGAAGCACATCTGTACAAATATACACACTGAACATTTCCACACCAATCTACACGAAGAACATACTCAGTGCTCTGACGTAGGCGACAGGCATATTCACGGACGTGCATCTTTATTATTTTTACATAGGCTTTCAGAATGCAGAAACGCAAGACGCATCATGAACTCATCTATAACGCTTGCTCACGCTTCTCTTGAAACCCGTTACCACCTTGAGAGGTATAATGGAAACACGATACTGGTCATGGAAATATATGCCATTATAACCTAAAAGCACCTATGCACCAAACAGACTACTTAAGCACCAGGCCCGAGTAGGCCTCAAACAAGAGCTCCCGTGGACATTAACAAAGCAAGAGTCAGGTTGCTGATCCTGCAGAAAGAACCCGGTGGAGCAACCAGCCAAGGTCGCAATGTTGCAAACCCACATCCAAGAACAAATCATCAAAGGCACGATGTTGCAACCTCGCACTCCGCGCCTCAACGATAAAGGCACGCCGGCAAATTAAACCAGACGCGCAGTAGAAAAAACAATATTAATTGTGCAGAATTCTGCCTCTTTCACGGGCCCTCCCCACGTGACCAAGCCGAACCTGACGAGATGCCAAAACCCAGGAGAGAAAAGGCGTCTGGGTCCCTCAGTACGAGACACAGGCCGATACACTTGAAAGGCTCAATGGACATCTGCTACAGTGGGAGCGGTCAGCCTTCCACCTATGAATAAATCCTCACATTGTCTGCACGTACCCATATTGAAACATTGTTGCAATCACAGGTACACCGAGAGCTGGGAACAACGGTGGTCCCAGGCTGGGAAGCTCACGGATGCACCAATCAGAACATGGGGCTCTTATCTCAGACGTCAGTAATACTAGCCAATCCTCAGGAGTCTTCATGTAACAATTCTTATGTATCTAATTGTAGGGACAACCCAGATATACCACCTGACTACACCTTGTCCACTAATATCATTCTCTATATGTGTACTATACTAACCCTACCACTCGAGCAACCAATTAAGAGTGGCGATAGGTTTTTTGTTAACTTTCTGAAGTGACGCAAGTAGCGCGTCATAATGCAGTAAAAAGGGCCTGCGAGCCCCACGATTGTGTGTGTCAGGACGAACGCGTACGCTCCTTGACCCATCCCTGCCGTTTTGTCTAAATAAACAGCAGAGTCACCTTGCTCCTTGTGTGTGTCTCATACTCTATCTCATCTGGGATATACGGGAGGAGTTGGGGCCTCCCTGCCCGGAGGTCTGCGGACGGCCCGGCCGACCCCGGCAGAATTTCCCCCCGACAAGTTGGAGGCACTGCTGAGATCTGTTTAAGATCGACTTTTATTTTTAAATTTTCCAGGCACTCCCGTTGCGAGGAGGCCCGGCGGCGCGGCCCCCTCTGCCGTTGCCCCCTTCTGAGGACTACAGGACCATCGCGGAGCTGCGAGAAGACCGGACAGCGCAATCCGGATATTGGCCCTCGGGAGCCGGTTGAGAAGTATCCCGCCCGCGGTCGGCGAGTGTCCAGACGTGGTCCAGACGAGGGGAGGTGGCGAGCCGCTTGGAGGGGTGCACGCAGTCGAGCGGCCCTGCATCGAGAGAACTTGGTGAGCATGACACGCACAACAAGCAATGCGAAATTGTGAGGGAGGGGGAGGAAGTAAATAAGGGAGGAGGGAGGTATTGTACAGATGTGCGGCGAAGGTTTAACTGAGTGTTGCCAATGGAATGAATGGTAGCGAAACGAGTGCGAGAACAGTCGGCTAACGTTACGCGAAAGAGGGGGGCGGGACACGAAAACATCACGTGCAGCTGCTCGTAAGACACTGATGGCCTAAATTGCGACTACGTGTGAGGGTGGGTGTGTGTGGTTTCCTACGATTTGACATCTATTGATCAATGAGTAGATGAGGTTTCCTATTGTTCGAGCAAGAAACTCGATAGGTAGATGACGTTTCCCTGTGGGCGGTAGCTAGTTACATAGTTGCCCAAAACGGAAGATAATTGGCTGGTTAAGCCCTCCTGTTGAGGGGCGTATCACACGCGAGGCGACGCAGCGTGCGCAGTCCGGTTATATTATTGATGAGATTACCTTGTTCCAGGAGAGACAGGAAGACAGCTGTAGGGTTAGCGGGGTAGATTGCAAGTGTATTTTGAACTTAAAGAACATAACAATAATATACCAGTAGCTCGAAGAAATCGGTGACGTCACCAGTAGGGATTTAATAGGATATCGATAGCACAAGGAACTTTGGGTTTGAGAGTGGTGGGGAAGAGAAACATGATAAAGGAGCGGATACGGAGATAAACGATAAACGAGTGGACCGAAAGAGGAGAAGGGGAAAGGGGCGTGGCTGCGCACGGAGAACGCCGGCCACGGCAAGTGTAAAAGGGGGAAGAGAACGGAGAAACAGGACGACTGTATAAGATCGTCGTAAGGGGTACGCAGCCGCAGGGGGCTGCGTGCGCTTCGGCCGCAGGGGGCCGTAGGGGAAGGAATATAATATAACATCATATTTATTATTATTGCATAATTTGTCAAAGGATTGTCGTAAGTCCCCACACTTGCGGGGCAAGGTAAGCAATACAAGGTTGTATATTGAAAACTGGTAGTAAAGGGAAGGGTAACAAGGGGAGTGCCACTATGTCATACGGGAGAGGGTCGGGAGGGTGGGGGAACACCCTCACTACCCCATTACAACACATATGCACCACACTGCCACCACATAGGGAGAAATTAATTAAGTACAGCATAGAGTGGACCCAGGGGACGGACAACAAAATGTTAACACCATGGCCGCCTAATGGTAGTTTCGATCCATACGCCCAACATTCACTACTAAACCATCTGCACAATACATACAAGGGGAAGAAGTTGGCAAACCATGTGGAGGTGTTTAACTTATGGAGGATGTTCCAGGGGTCCCGACCAGGACCAAATGGAATGTTCACTATGGGGGAAACACCGGAAGAAAAGGAGATTAAGAAAGAAGGAACGGATGGGGAAAAGGGGTGCGAAAGCACAAAGAATACGGGGAACGGAGGACAGGGAGGAGAAAAGATTGATAAATCAAACGACATAAAAAAGGAACCGAACAATGAGACACCCATAACACCGGGAGTGAAAACAGAGGGAGGAGGGTTGTACCCTTTAAGAGAATTAGGAGAAATAGAAGGACAGTTCAGGGCGGCTGAAGGATACTCGAACCCGGCATACAGCCCTCCACCATATGTGGCTCATAGGAAGATACCAATGGGGGAAGAAAGGATTGGAGAAGAGCAGACTGTAGAGATAGGAAACGATGAGTGGGTAGCTGCACAGATATTATTGAAATTACGAGGCTCACTAACTGGAGAAGAAAGGGAGGCGGTAAGGAGAACAAACGAGGATAGTGCCAGAGAGAGTGAAATGAGGGGAGAGGAGCTACTATGGCAGAAGGAAGAGATTTTGGAGGAAAGATTAGCAAAACTAAGGGATGAGCAGAATGAATTGATCAAACAACTTGAGAGGGAGGAAAGAGAGAGAGTGAGGAAAAGGAAAGAAGGTAAGAACGAATTGGAAAAATTAAGGGAACGAAATGAGGAGCAAAAGAGAGAAGCTGAAAGGGTAAAAGCAGCAGCAGATAGGGTATCAAGAGTAGTGCTGAGGGAGAAGAAGAAGGAAGAAGAAGAAAAGGAAAAGGAAATGGAAATATGGAGGAGGGGGGTACTATCAGAGACAGCTAAGAAATATGAAGAGGGGAAGGTAATAGAGAGTATAGTAGAAAGAGAAAGGGTGAAATGGGAAAGGAAGAAAGAGGATGAAAGAATATTGGAACAGATGAGCAACGAAGTAATGGAGGAATTGAAAAGGAAAAGGGAGGAAAATAGTAGGGAAATGGAGGAGAGAAGTGAAGGGGGAAGAGAAGGGAGGAGTAGGGAGAGTGAAAGATGGGGAGATGTATATAAAAGTAGAGAGGTAGCAACAACATCAGCACTAGGGGGAACAGTTGGTAACAACGAAAGGGGAGAAAGAGACCTAATAGACTTAAAAACAGTAACAATAAAAGGAAAAAAGGCAGAGTGGGGGGTGCCATTTATGAATGACTTTTGCAGTGAGGAGGAAGAAGGAGTGGAGAAGGATGGAAGAAAGAGTGAAAGGGACAGCTTAGATAAGCTATACCTCACTAGAACAAACATAGATTCGCCCTGGATGAGTAGAAGATGGGAGGAGCTGGAGAGAAGTAAGGAGGGAGTGAAAAGAATAGGGGAAACACAAACCCATGAAACCACGCCACCCACATCTCCATCACGCCCTCCCACGTCACACCCTACATGTTCAACCACCGCACGCTCACTGCACAGAATAAAGCTCGCGCCCTTCATGAACGAACTTACACCTTATGCATGTCGGCTTAGGGACCTCCCTAGTCGCAGGCAAGACAGACAAATAAACATACCCATATTGAACACAGGAAATGACGAAAAAAGGGGAAAGGAAGAAGAGGGAGGTAGGAGCAGAGGTAGTAAGGAAGAATTTGAAGTAGTAAAGGAAACGGGGGAAGAGGAGGGGTGTGAAGACTCAATATTATGGAGCGTAAAGGGTGACACAAGACAGAATTTAATGCCACTGTTGGAGAGAGGAGGGGTTAGACCACAGTATGTACCTTGGAAACATACGGATAAAGAAAATATAAAATGTAGGCTCCCATCACTAAGTGGAGGTGCGGGTAAGTGGATATATGAAATGGAAAAACACACCGCAGGACAGAAACTAGCAGTAGGAGATGTGAAGGGCCTGTTAATATCAATATTAGGGGATAGAGCGGATGACATTTGGAAAAGAGCGGGATTCCATGGGGTAACAATAACGAACACATCGCATGATGGGGCACCATTTGCAAACTGTAGACATGCGCTATGGCAGGCACTGAGAGTGCAGTACCCAGACACATCAGACATAGGAGCCATTACTTCCCGTAAGATGGGTGAAAATGAGGACCCTGTTGATTATATCCAGGATATTCAAGAGAAGTGGCGCATGGAAACTAGAGAACAATGGGACAAAACACCAGCCATATTTTATCATATACTAGTACAAGGGCTCCCAGAAGGGGTTCAGAAACAACTAAAGAAAGTAGTGGGGATGGAAGCAAAACCATGGCCAGAAATACAACTGACTATAGTACATCACTGCAGGACATGGCAAGGAAAAATGAAACAAAAGGAAGAGGACAGGAAAACAGAAGAGGCCAAACTAGTACAGAAAAAACTTACTAAATACACAATGGAAGGGGCACTAATAACTACGCCCACACCAGTGGCCCAAAGCCCAACGCAAGTAGTGGCTGCACAAGATCCCGCCCAAATAGCGCCTCCACAAGGTGTAATACAGCAAGTGCCGCCTCTGCAATTACACGCACCAAACATGGGAGGAGGGTACCCAATGCAAGGAACTGGGTATTATAGTTATAACAGAGGGAGAGGAGGGTTTATGAGGGGGAGAGGATACGGATATAATACCCAACAACAGGCTGGGGGACTTAGAAATTACTACCCCACAGGGCAACCCGTATACCAGGACAACACAGGGAGCTTCCCATGGCAAAGCAGGGAACCACCCGTGTGTTGGAGCTGCGGACTATTAGGACACATGTCACGTACATGTAGGGTCAGGCCAGGAACACCAGCATGGAATGAACAAGCACAACCTAGGACCTCACAAGAACAGCAGGGCATACAACAACAGCAGATGTCACAAAAAGGGAGTGACCCACAACAACAAACAACACAACAGCCACAAACCTATTCACCGCCACAACAACAAGTAGCGTTAATACAACCACCACCCCAAACTCAACAAACGCAATTGGGTAGGGTGACGGTGTTGGGACACAACCCTTACACAGGGAATGGCCAATCATTGTACCCCCAATAGGTCAGCCCACAGACGGCCTTGGTGTGTCCCATCCTGTCAGTAACACCTAATAGTGCGGAGGAACCACGCATAGAGGTAACGATAGGTGACAAAAAATTATCATTCCTTGTTGACACCGGGGCAACCCGGTCTTGCATAAGGGAAGGTAAATTTAAGATGTCAGGCGAAGCCATGAACACCCAAGGATTTTCTGGGGCTAAAGGGTTGGTTCCATTTACTGATAACGTTTCCTTATCTATTGGAGATTATGATCTGTCAGTTCCACTTTTGTATTATAGTGCCTCACCAGTAAATATACTGGGGAGAGACATAATGAACAGGTTGAATATGACGATCTCCTTTACAGAGGATGGCATAATTTGCTCTACTCCAGGGATTAACATGCTCGCAGCACGACAGATTTTGCAAGCATACTGTGGACAGACAGCGATTAGGGCGGAGCCAGTAGATGGCGAGCTATTCCAGTATGGCACAGACATGGCATTTGCATGGATGCCAGGGATAGAAGGGAAAATATGGAGGAGGCCAGCAGCCGATCTGTTCCGACCAGAAACACCAGTTAATGAACTGGAAGGGAAGGTGTTTGTAATGGACATTGAGAGCATTATTGCAACAGCTGATTATGTTGCTGTGCACGCCCAAGATAAAGAAGGGAGAGCATGGAGGGCGGTGATAGCACTAGCAGAAGGATGTAGGCTGACCCAGGTGTCAGATGAAGAGCTGTTCTCAGAAGAAAAGGAAGAAGATGAAATGGTGTTCATGATGAGTGTAGAAATATGGCTAAGAGTGGCTCACAAACAAGTAGCACAGAAAATTGCAATGGCACTTGAGGCACCCGCAGGCACCCCAGTCCCATTTTTTAAGGAGGATATGTCAAAGGTGCCCAAATCATTATGGACTATTAGCCCTTATGGCGTGGGATGCATAAAAAGCATAGGGGGTGTAAGGATAAAATTGAAAAAAGGTGCCATACTACCAAGAGTGAAACAGTACCCATTGTCAAAAGAGGCAGATGAAGGCATATATGAAACCATAACGGCCCTTATAAACAATGGCATATTGGTCCCCTCAGAATCACCATGTAACACAGCTGTGTACCCGGTGCGCAAGGCTAAAGGGGGGTCTTGGCGCTTCATACAGGACCTCAGACCCTTGAACAACATAGTAGAAGCAGAGTATCCAGTAACAGCAAACCCGGCCACAATATTGTGTGGCATTCCAGCAGAAGCATCACGATTTACAGTGATTGACCTTAAAAATGCTTTTTTCTCAATACCATTACACCCAGACTCACAAGATTTGACGAGCTTCACTTACCGAAATACAAAGTGGAAACATACCAGATTACCACAGGGGTATTGTGAATCACCCTCAATTTTCAATAGAGTAATACAGATGGATTTGGGTAACGTTGAGGTGGAAAGCACAGTGTTACAGTATGTGGATGACATAATAATTTGCAGTACAAACGAAAGTAAATGTAGAGAGGACTCCTTAAAGATGTTGACAATATTGGCTGAAAAGGGGTACAAGGTAGACATGGAAAAGATACAATACTGTCAGGAACAGGTACTTTACATTGGCCAACTGATATCCCAACATGGAAGAAGGATTGCACCACAAAGAGCACAGGCCATCTCAAGCACTCCCGTGCCACAGACTGTGAGAGAACTGCAGCAATTTCTGGGGCTGTGCAACTACTGTAGAGCATGGGTATTTGATTACAGCTCATACATAGGACCCCTGCTTGAGGGTTTGAAGGAAGCAAATAAAGGGGAGAAAAAGTTGGGATGGACTATGGAAATGAGGGAGGCATTTGACGAATTGAAAGACGCGATATCAACTGCTCCAGTACTGGCATCCCCAGACTATGAGCGACGCTTTTTTATATTTTCACATTGCGACTCAGCAGTGATGAAGGCAGTATTGGCACAAAAAACGAGCATGGGATATAAACCAGTAGCATTTTACAGCGGACACTTAGACCCTGTGATGTTAGGCCACTTCCCTTGTGAACAAGGTCTTGCTGCAGCTGCCTTTGCAGTAGAAAAAGCATCAGCAATAACTATGGGGTGTCCAACTACACTGTTTGTGGAACATGCACTATTTGCGATATTGAATAAACCTAAGTCCACACTAACGACACAGAGGGCATCAGGTTATGAGATTATTTTGTCTAAAGCTGAACTAGCAATTGTTAGATGTAGCACGGTTAACCCTGCAAGGTTCCTAGCAGAAGTAATTGAAGAGGGAGTTTACGCCCACGACTGCACCCAAATAACTAAAATGTACTCATGTACTAGAAAAGTTGAAGAAAACGCACTAGAGGGAGGTGAGCTTTTGTTTATTGATGGGTCATCAACTATTGATCAAGGAGATGGGATACGAAGGACTGGGGCAGCAGTAGTAAAAATGATGGAGGCGCCGGTGTGTGTGGCTATGAAGTGTGTACAATTACCACAGCATTACTCTGCTCAAGCCGCGGAACTGGTTGCACTAATATTGGCATTAAAGGAAAGTTTTAATAAAAGAGTAACCATATATTCCGACAGTGCATATGTTACATCCACTGTCCACTCAGGGTTATCAAAATGGAGAAGAAGAGGGTTTAGGAGAGCTGATGGCACTCCAGTACAACATGCCCTATTGTTGGCTGAACTAATTGAAGTAATAAACGACCCCCAAGAACTAGCCCTAGTCAAGTGCACCGCACACACCAATGGAGAAGACTACGTCTCAAAAGGAAATGCAGCAGCAGACGCACATGCTAAATATGCTGCATACTTTGGTGAGATATGGAACCCCACAGACTCACAGAGAGGGAGAGGGAGGGGAATAGCTAGGGAGATGTTAATAAGAGAAGGGTACACCCATCTCCCAGCCACACAGATTATGGAACTACAAGCGGCTGCACCAATGGCCGAAAAAGAAGTATGGGTAAAAAGAGGATGTACAATGTCCCCAACCGACGCACTATGGCGCCAGGGTGGCACTGGGAAAGTTGTAATACCGTTGGCACTGTTAAATACCGCCCTGAGCCAATTACATCACCCTGCCCATACAGGCAAGGAAATAATCGCAGCACGAATTAGAGAAGATTGGTTTTGTCCTGAGTTAAACTCTCATGTGTCAAATTTTATCAGCAATTGCCTCACATGTCAACAGTTTACGGCCGGTCATACTTTAAAAGTGATAAGAGGTACCATACCCCGGCCAGAAGGACCTTTTCGGCACCTTCACATTGACTATGTTGATATGATCAACATATGTCAAGGTAATAGGTATATGATTGTAGTAGTATGCCCATTTTCTAGGTGGATTGAAGCAGGGCCCTGTTCACACCCTGATGCGTTTAGAGCAGCCAAATTCATAGTAAGGGAGGTCTTCCCCAGGTGCGAGGTGTTAAGATCAGACAACGGCCCACATTTCGCAAACGAAATGTTCCAACATATCACATCCCTGCTGAACATTAAACACAAATTTGCATGTGCATACCACCCACAGGCTAATGGCGTATGTGAACGCCTGAATGGCTTATTGAAGGAGGCAATTGCTAAAATACAACAAACAACAAAGAAAAGTTGGTTGTATTGCCTTCCGTTAGCTTTATTTGAACTTAGAAATAGGCCAGGGTCCGACCACCACCTCACCCCTCACGAAGTGGTTACTGGACGTCAAATGCGCATTCCCCTAACCCCAACGTCAAGGGCATTCACCGACCACGAAAGTTCAGCGAGTGTGTTAGGTGATGAAATGTATCAATATGTGTCTTCTTTGATTACTAGTGTCGTGTTTGTGTCTCAACAGCTCGAGCGCACACGGGGCGGGTCTACCAGCAACCAAGAAAAAGGCGCAAGTACAGAATTGGGAAAGGAGAACTTGTGCAAACTTGCTAAAGGTGACCACGTGCTACTTCGCAATTTCAATAGAAAGTGGAACGAAAAGAGGTTCACTGGCCCCCATCTGGTAGAGGACGTATCAACAAGAGCAGTAAAACTAAAGGATAAGCGTGCCTGGAACCACCTACATGACGTAAAGATCTACAAACTGCAGACCCGCCCCAGCGCCAACGACAGGTCCATTGGAAGAACAGCAACAACATCCCCAACAGCGGAAGAAAGCTCCACCACAGACAACGACCCAATTGTTCCCCCGGAGACGATAACTGACGAAGAAAGGGGTGATCCCCATACTGCCCACCCCATGGTCACACGCTCAAAGAGTAAAAATACTTCCGCCATCTGAGCGCAAATCCCCCCCCCCCATTGACTGCTAAGTACAGTTGTAACTAAAACTAGAGGACATTGCTTGCACCAATACACATGTAAACACGTGAATGTTCTCCTTTTTCTCTCGCACATACAGGAACTGCGTAATATTGTATTGTTAAGAAAAAGCTAATTAACAAGTTCAGTGTACAGGCGTAGATGGTGCTGCCAGAAGATAACTACCCAGAAGAATTGTCACACCAATTTGTATACGAAATAAAAAGGCCAACATACCTAAAAAGGTGAAGGGTACGTGTCTACTACACAGCCTTCCTCCTGGCCATAGAATATTACATGCCCCACCTCCGCCCATACTTGCCGGTCCTAAGAGACCGATCACTTAGAGTAGCGTGGGAGCAGCTCTTCGCCTGGGCACTGAATGACTACTTGATAGGGAGAGCTTAAAGGAAACAAAACTAACATTTAATAACGAGCACTTTTGAGAATTTTTAGGCGGGCAACTTTAACGTCGCAAGAATACGCTGCCAGGACTGCAGCAAGGTAAGAGCAAAATGCCGGTGAGATTAGCATATGTAATAAAAATAATAGGGATTTTTATGATCACCGGGTTCTTGGCTGCCTCTGTCTGGCAGTACAGCTATGCTATCGATTTTATTGCTGCACCCAAACCTAATGTACCCCCGTTCCCTGCTGCAACAGGTGTTACGTCAGGTGGTAATAGTAACTTTGCACCCAAGCAAAATAGAGTTAAACGCAGCACATACTCAGACAATAAAGGTATTGATAATTATGTACAAGATTCAGCACACGTCGCAAACAACATATGGTACCAGCACATGACCCGCATTGGTAAGCAGACAACTGAGGATAGCTGTTACGTTTGCTCATTAATACCATACGCCATGAGCGCTTCACGAACATTTGTTGCCACAGAAATAGATGAAAAAACAGCACAGTGCATAATATATTTGGCCCTGTTCCAAACGAAAGGAAGATTTCAAGGAACAGTAGTGCACATGACATGGAAAACACGAGACTCATACCCATATGAAAACAACTTCCTCAAGACCTATCTGAGTTATCACAAGACCAGTTTACATGCTGAAGCATTCAGATACATAACAAGTGGCCCTGCAAAAGGAGAAACAAAGAAGGTAACACTGCAGTATCTACCATGTGATTGGTACGCCACTGAAGTTCCGGGTAAACAAGGATGCTGGGAGAGGCCGCTACTGACGATAACAGGAAAGGTGTATCTGGGCAACAGCTGGGAGATAGGAGTGATTGGCAGCAACATGGTAACAAAAGAAACTATCTCAACCATCGAGACACACAATCATCGATGTTGGACGACGTGGATCAAGTATGTACCAATGCTCACGTGGGTAGAAGAAGATGAAGACCCAATAACTATACTACCATTGACTGCGCCCAAAGTATGCTACCAGCATAAAGGAGAGGTGGACGTAGGATATAACACCAATTGTGCAAGCGTGATGGAGTTAACTGAGGGGGGAGCGGGAACAGCAGTAATAATGGACCATTATTGGGCCTGCGGAGAAAAGGCATATCATACACTGCCTCCCCTGTGGAATGGTGTGTGCACAATGGTACACGTCAATGTACCATCACTAGTGGTACCTAAGAAGAATGTCGATGTGGCGAAATTTCCTAAAATGGATGAAGGGGATAGGAGAAGAAAGAGATCTGCACCACTTCAGAAGGAGCAAGAGAACAGGACCAACAGCAATGATACTGTCCTAAATAGGAGAAAAAGACAAGGAGAGCCACTGACAGGAAATTACCTGTGGGGAAGGTCGGAAACGGAACTAACATCAATACCGCCAGAACACAGACTATTCAGCAGAGCAGCAATGTTCTTCTCCTCAATAATACATCCGGGACTGCAGGCATACGCAAACGCAAAATGGCTCCAAATAACCAGATGGGAACTAATGATGACCATCAATTCAACAGTAAATGGGTTCAACGCAATTAAAGAGGAGCTGCGAGCTGTAAGGATGGTAGCACTCCAGAACAGATATGTATTGGACCTTCTCACAGCAATGGAAGGAGGAGTTTGTGCAAAGATAGGACAATCTTGCTGCACGTTCATACCTGCCAACGATGCTGACAATGGTACACTGACAGAAGCAGTTTCACAATTGGCCCAGATGCACTCCAAAATGATGGATGAAAGTAACGGTGTAGACAAGGATAAGAGCTGGTTTTCACTATTATGGTCATGGATGCCATCTTGGCTGTCAGATGGACTGAAAATAATAGTGGGGTGTACTATTTTGGCTGGAGCTACTCTGATCATAATTAGATTTTGGAAGGCCCGGAAGGCACGCACGACTGACGAGTTGCTGGAAATGGTTGGAATGCACCCCTTAATGCCAGCAGATGACGGCCAGCATACAGGTGTGATAATACAAGAAAGGGAGAAGTTGCGCACCCAAATCATCACCAATCATCTAGACCCACCATCAGTGAAGATCGAGAACCCAAGGAACCCCAGGAGCTACATAGGAAGATGGGTATACTGTACTCCTGGAGGAACATGTGAATATATGTATTGGTCATTTGAAGATCATGTAAACCATTATGGACATCTCGGAGGGATAACTAAGATATGGAGGGTAAGAGGAGATAACGAGAAGGATATGTTTGTGGTCGACAAGTCGACCAGAGGGGGGACTGAAGTGGGAGAATGGAAGACCAGGCTCCCGTCCTTCACCTCTCGCGCTTGGCCTAGAGGGTCACGGCCCAGACACCCGCCGCGAGAAGAGTTTGTCCATTTACCAGACGACCAGGTACCCTGGTACAGGAACATACGGATGTGTCCATCTGCCTGCCCAGCAGCCCGCACTGGCCATGCCGACACCTGCGGCTCGGATCAGCTAGACTAAAATCCACACGTCGTTAGAGATGCCATGACGACCTAGACAACGGGAAGCACATCTGTACAAATATACACACTGAACATTTCCACACCAATCTACACGAAGAACATACTCAGTGCTCTGACGTAGGCGACAGGCATATTCACGGACGTGCATCTTTATTATTTTTACATAGGCTTTCAGAATGCAGAAACGCAAGACGCATCATGAACTCATCTATAACGCTTGCTCACGCTTCTCTTGAAACCCGTTACCACCTTGAGAGGTATAATGGAAACACGATACTGGTCATGGAAATATATGCCATTATAACCTAAAAGCACCTATGCACCAAACAGACTACTTAAGCACCAGGCCCGAGTAGGCCTCAAACAAGAGCTCCCGTGGACATTAACAAAGCAAGAGTCAGGTTGCTGATCCTGCAGAAAGAACCCGGTGGAGCAACCAGCCAAGGTCGCAATGTTGCAAACCCACATCCAAGAACAAATCATCAAAGGCACGATGTTGCAACCTCGCACTCCGCGCCTCAACGATAAAGGCACGCCGGCAAATTAAACCAGACGCGCAGTAGAAAAAACAATATTAATTGTGCAGAATTCTGCCTCTTTCACGGGCCCTCCCCACGTGACCAAGCCGAACCTGACGAGATGCCAAAACCCAGGAGAGAAAAGGCGTCTGGGTCCCTCAGTACGAGACACAGGCCGATACACTTGAAAGGCTCAATGGACATCTGCTACAGTGGGAGCGGTCAGCCTTCCACCTATGAATAAATCCTCACATTGTCTGCACGTACCCATATTGAAACATTGTTGCAATCACAGGTACACCGAGAGCTGGGAACAACGGTGGTCCCAGGCTGGGAAGCTCACGGATGCACCAATCAGAACATGGGGCTCTTATCTCAGACGTCAGTAATACTAGCCAATCCTCAGGAGTCTTCATGTAACAATTCTTATGTATCTAATTGTAGGGACAACCCAGATATACCACCTGACTACACCTTGTCCACTAATATCATTCTCTATATGTGTACTATACTAACCCTACCACTCGAGCAACCAATTAAGAGTGGCGATAGGTTTTTTGTTAACTTTCTGAAGTGACGCAAGTAGCGCGTCATAATGCAGTAAAAAGGGCCTGCGAGCCCCACGATTGTGTGTGTCAGGACGAACGCGTACGCTCCTTGACCCATCCCTGCCGTTTTGTCTAAATAAACAGCAGAGTCACCTTGCTCCTTGTGTGTGTCTCATACTCTATCTCATCTGGGATATACGGGAGGAGTTGGGGCCTCCCTGCCCGGAGGTCTGCGGACGGCCCGGCCGACCCCGGCAGAATTTCCCCCCGACAGAAGGACATCCTGGTATGGCCAAGACCTCAGAAAAGATCAAGCGCTACTTCTGGTGGCCGTCTTGGAAAAAAGATATCAGAGACTTTATAATGTCCTGTGGAGTATGCGCCCAAAACAAGAGTCAAAAGGAAAGACCAGCAGGCCTCTTACGCCCTATTGACATCCCACCTCGCCCTTGGCATACGCTTTCTATGGACTTCATCACCGATCTACCTCCATGCTCCGGATACAATACGATTCTAGTAATCGTGGACTTATTCTCCAAGATGGCGCATTTCATTCCGCTCAAAGGCTTGCCAACAGCAGCAACTCTGGCCCGAGAATTTCTCGAAAACATCGTCCGACTGCACGGTTTTCCTTCGGTTCTAATTTCGGATCGAGGTAGTCAATTTATTTCTCATTTTTGGCGAAGTTGCTGTCGGTCGGCTCAAATTGATGTGAGACTATCGACCAGTCACCACCCTCAGACCGACGGACAAACCGAGAGGACCAATCAAACTCTGGAACAGTATTTACGCTGCATGCTGCAACAAACTGAAAAAACTTGGAAAGACATCCTTTGGATAGCCGAATATGCCTACAATAACTCTGTCCATTCGGGAACTGGGAAAACCCCGTTTTTTCTTTTGTACGGCAGTCACCCTCGAACCTCGGAGTTGGATCCCCTCCAAGATCTTGAAACACCAGCAGTAGACTACCTGCATTCTACAATCACCCAAGCCTTTAAGGAAGCTGTTTCTCACCTTCAAAGGGCTAAAGAACAATACAAGAAAGGAGCAGATCAACATCGGAAGGAAGCCCCTCAATATCAAGTAGCGGATCAAGTCTGGTTATCCACCAAATATCTACCTCTAAAAGGGCCACGCACATTCAACCCAAGATACCTTGGTCCCTATTCCATCACTACCATAGTAAACCCAGTAGCGGTCAAGTTGGACTTGCCCCCGCACATGAAGATACATCCGGTCTTCCACGTCTCTCTATTAAAACCCGTGCAACCTCAAACCCGACTAACTAAATCTCCAAAATCTATCCTAGTTGATGGAGAACTCGAGTTTGAAGTCAAAAGCATTCTGGACTCCAAGATCTCCAAATCTAAACTATTTTACCTAATTGACTGGAAAGGCTACGGCCCCCAAGAGAGATCCTGGGAACCTGCTGAATATGTCCACGCTCCTCGCGTAATCAAAAGATTTCACCGAACATTTCCTGACAAGCCAAAACCCCCGGAGAAGCCCGGTTTGGGAGGGGCCTTGAGGGGGGGTACTGTCATGATCCCTGCTTCCAAAAGGTCAGGGTTTTCCCAACTCCCTTGGAAGCAGATCCATAACCCAGGTTCCGAGTGCCAACCAGTCCCAATTGGGACCTTTTGGACCCAGTCCTGCCGCCAGTGGCACCAGGCTCATAAATATGCCCAGTCCCAGCGCTGGAAGCGCCGGGCTCATAATGCTTGGGTGGACTTACCTGCAGCAGACCATGCTGCTTACTTGCCTGCCAGTTGAGCCTCTGATCCTCTTCTGTTTGGAACTACTTTTCCTGTTGGGTGGGGCAGGAGCCACTCCCTAGATTCAGAACACTGGAACTCTTCTGGAAAGCAGGAACTCTTTTCTTACCTAGGCGTGGCTGTGGAAGGAGACACCTAAGCACTACAGGAGGCTATTTAAACCACACCCGATGGATGAATCTTGCTTTGCGTTATTCTGCATCCTCTGCAGCAGAACGCTCATCGTGTCTTCTGCATCTGATCCTGGGCCTAAGGAAAAAGGCTTACCATCCTGAATCCAGTCTTCAGCAACACCTATAAAGACAAGAAAGAACAGGTTAGCATTACGGTCTTCAGTGACAGCTCTTCACTTACCTGGTCCATCGGCTGTCACCAACGCCTCGCGCTGCATTCCGGCATCTGAAAGACAAAGGCTTACCTACTCTTCGTGCGCTCCGGAGGTCTTCACACTGCATTCCGGCATCTGAAAGACAAAAGCTTACCAACTCTTCGCACGCTCCGGAGGCCTTCGGCGCTGCATCCCGCATCTGAAAGACAAAACAAGGTGCGTTTAAAGACATTGGGGAACTTTAATACTCACGTGCCATTACTCCTTTCCACATCTAACCCAGTGGGTATTCCGGCACCCTGCAGCCGCTCCGAACTTGTACCTGCAAAATAAAAAGACAGTTAGAGCGCATCGTGAAGCAGGCAACAAGCGCTTACTTACGTGCTTCCAGGCGCTTCTATTCATCACACGGGCTCCATTTTCAACTCACTTCAGCCCGTCATCCGCCATCGCCGGAACCCTGCAAAACAAGAAACATCATTACTAAAGACTTTAAAGACATTAGAATTACTCAAAACTTACCGCTCGTGCAGTAAACGACGGACAGCAGTCCTCTGAAGTCAAGAGGCCTGCTCCCCTTATCCAGTGAAGAAACTGGTTACAGCACCCTGCCCCGAGGCAGATGGAGAGCACGGCGTTCACTTACCTAAGACATCTTACCCTTTGAGTCAGACATACAGTGCACAGAGGTCCAGCCCAAAGAGCCAGCCGTGTGTTACACATCACCTTTGAAGATACGGTATACGCCCAGTCAAGACCGGCGCCTCTATGGGAATCAGGTGAGCGTTACAGAAACGCTGTCTTCCACTCATCTCCTTTTTTGACTCTTACTAGATGGTAGGCCCCTCGTAAGTCTAGTTTTGAATATACTGGAGCATTTTTGACTTCATCCAAGAGCTCGGGGATAAGCGGTAACGGGTACCTTTTTTTGTTCCGTGATCTGGTTAAGTGCTCTGCAGTCAATGCAAGTTCTCAGGTCTCCCTCCTTTTCAGGCACAAAAAGAGGGGCAAGGATGCAGGGGACTTGGACGGACGAATGAAGCCGTTTGCCAGATATTGATCGAGGTAGGTTTTTAGATGCTGGTTTTCTTGTTCTGTTAGGGCGTAAATCCGGCTGCAGGGAACTTGAGCTCCAGGTACCAGATCAATTTGGCAGTCATACGGTCTGTGCGGAGGTAGGATGTTTGCTTGCTCTTTTTGAAAGACATCTTGGTAATCCAGATATTCAGGTGGTAGTGAACTGGTGAGGCCCAGTATGGTTTCTTTCTTCGATGAACCTGGGTTGGTAAGACCTTTTAATGAGAATCCCTTGCTATAACAGGTGTCGCCACAATCTTGGGGAAAGGTCAGAACACGTTTACGCCAGTCAATCCTGGGATTGGGGGTCTCCAGCCAGGGCATTCCCAATATCGTCTGGAACTGAGGAACGCCGATGAGATCAAAGGTGATGTCCTCTTGGTGACCATCCTGACACAGAAGCGTGACCTTCTCTGTGTAATGCGTCACTGGGCCGGATGATAGCTGAGATCCATCAACTGCTGTGACTTTTTCCGAAACCTGCTTCTGTCGGAGAGGAAGGCCTATCCAGGTAGCCAGATCTTGGTCCATGTAATTTCCCACAGCCCCACTGTCAATATATGCCTCCAAGGCATGTATTTTTGATGGTTGCTTGTGGTTTACCAGGAGCACAGGGATGACTAGATGTGAGGTCTGTATAGGTTAATTGTCACCACTCGACAAGAGGACCCCTACACTTTCCGGGCTTTGGAGTTTCCCGAGTCCTGTTCTTCTGCTTCACCCTTGTCAGTTGCTCCAACTGCTTTCCTGGGTGGTTCACCAGGCATTCTCAGAGATAGTGACCTGCCTTACCACAGTACAAACAAAGCTGCTGCAGTCTCCTTTTCTCCCTTTCTGCCTTGGTGAGTGGGCTCCGCACGCCTCCGATTTGCATTGGCTCGGACTGATCGCGTGATTTGGTTTGATTCTCACAGGTTCGCAAGTAGACCGACCGCCCCTCGGCAATGACCTGATCCATCTTCCGATCCTGCAATCTGTGATCGAGCTGCACTGTCAGGTCGATGTATTCAGCACATCTTTCCGGGGTATTTACTACTTGGGCTAATATGTCCTTAAATTCCGCTCGCAAGCCTTGATAAAAGAGCGTCGTTCTTTTCTCCTCTGGGCAGTTAGTTTGTGGTATCACAATCAAAGGAAGTGATATATGTTAGTAAGTCTTAATTACCCTGCAGTAGTGATAACAGTTCGTTGTCCAGAGCCCGCCCTTGAGTATGCCATGAAAATAGTTTCTCCATTTCATTCTGGAAACCTCTGAAGTCTCGAAGCAAAGGATCATCCTGGTTTAACAAGGGTATTGACCAGTCTGCTGCACTACCTCCCAAATATGAGAGTACAAATGCCACTCTCGCTTGATCGTTGGAGAATGCCCCAGGTCGGCACAAAAAATGTAGGCGACATTGATTCATAAAGATGGCGTACTTATTCGGATCACCTGTGAAGCGTTCTGGTGAGGCCAGGGGAACCCACCCTGGAAGAACCACTTGTACTGGCATGGGCTGTGGAGGCGCGGCAGGTGGGGCATACCCCGGCAGTGGGACCTGGCCTGCCTGTGCCTGAAGCATTTGCCTTGCTTGTTCATCTGTCTGCTCCCGGTTCACAATTTGTCACACACCCAAGTACCTGGTTGTTGTGGTTATGTTGGAAGGTGGGCCACCGCCATTGATGTGCCCTTTACGCTTTCCCCGCGCTCCTCAGGTGCGGTCTAGTGTTTTCTTTCTCTTTGCATTGACTGGCGTTGCAGGGGTTTAATACCACTTCCGCCCCGCAAACAGGCGCGTTGCAACTGCAGTGTTCCTTTCCTGCGACCTCAATGCTAGTGTTTTCCGTGTGTCCTTTCCGTCTCTTAACGCAGACCCTGCAATTACCACCCTTACTGTTTTCTCCTTGCTTTTTTGTTCTTTCCGCGCTCCTCTGCAGCTCCTGCTCCTCGCTTCCTTTCTTACTTCCCGCTCTGACTCTGAGCAGGGATTTCTCCTGGTACGCTTGAGTACGTGTCTCTCTTTCTCTTTCTCTCTCTATTGCTTCGGATCAGTTCCAAGTTTAGGAGCATATCATTTACTATTTCCTCTCTTGTTTATTACTCCATTTCACCACCTTATAATTATTTGGATCCTGCTTTCTTATACTACACATCGTGGTACATCCACAATTGGGGTTTTTTGTGCCGCCAGGCCTTTTCCCATTCTGGCTGTCCAAGAAGGGGAGCCACTAGAGAGCAGTCAATTCATTGTCTGTCACTGTGGCTTCTTCCCGGGGCCAGCAATTCACAACAACAAAGAAATTGAACTACGATTCATGGAGGAAAACCCTCAAGGATTCCTACCACACCGAGTCTTCAGACACAGGTGAGGAGGAAGTGGGCAGTGATACTGGGAACGAACATTCGGGATTTGACAGATTGCAATGCCCAATATCAGCTATGGCTACAGTGGAGCAAGTCCAAGAGTTATTTACTGCTATACAAGCCTTGAATCTGGAAGTACAAAATCTCAAAGAGGAGAACACAGTACTCAGACAATTGATTACCAACAGGGATAGGCAACCAACTGAATTACCTCCCATGGCCCTATCATCTGGGAAGTATGATGGTACCCCGAAAAAGGTTGAAAGAGTTTCTTGATGCTTGTTCTGTACATTTCACGTTTAGAGCCACAATCTATGCCGCAGAACATTCAAAAGTGTGATTTATGATGTCTAATCTCCTGGGCAACGCATTGGCGTGAGCTACTCCTATGGTAACAGGGGCTAGCCCTCTATTACAGGACTATGGAGGGTTCATAGCTCAGCTCAAACAAAACTTTGAGAAGCCAGAGGTCACTTATTCGGCCTGTGAGGATTTGTTGGATATACGGCAGGGCTCTACGGACCTATTCTCCTATATTTCCACCTTCAAAAGGTTGGCTACTGAAGCCAATTGGCCCAAACAGGCTCAGTATTCCATTTTTTGCAGGGGATTAAAGGAAGATATCAAGGACAAATTGGCAAGAATCCCTCGTCTCCCTTCTTTCCACGAATTAGTGAAAGCAACTCTTCAAATTAAGTACAGGATCCAAGAACATCGCTTAGAAAGAAGACAGCATTGAGGCGGGTTTCCCATCACTGAACTTCCTCCTCCCACAACGATGTCAAGGCTGTCAGATAGGGCCCTACCCTTCCCAACCTCCTACTCACCTTGGCCTTCTAATGCACTGTCCTTGGATTCTGCAGCTGGTCTTCTCCTTGATTTCTGGTGCTCGGTAGTCAACTTCTTCTGGGATGTTCTCTTCTTTTTATCATGTAAGTAAGGCCTGGCTTCCTCAGAGGCCACCTTGACAGGGAAGGGTACCTGTCCAAGGGGACCCCCAAGGAGCCAAACCCCAGATCACAGGGAAAAAGCCACTTAGGCTGAAAAAACCCGTATTGTTCCAAAAATGTTCTTTCCTTTAACTGGTTATCCAGGAAGATGGTGAGGAAATGCGAAAGCTCTGTTAGATGATTGGTGATAAGGTTCACTGGGGAGTGTGGCGGTTTGATGACAAGGAACTTGGTAAGAGGAGAAGGATGGATAGAAGAAGGAGTATAAAGGCAGGAAGCACTGTTAAGAAGAACGAAAGGAATAAGATCGAGGAAAGACTAACCCTAAATAGTATGGTCGAATAATAGAAAGAGGTAATAGCAAGGATCCCACGTTCCTAAGAAACAGTAGAGACCAGGTGAGTAGATAAACAGAGGCGCGGATGCTGTGAAAGGAAAAACCTCTCCACGGCCACTAACAGACGCAACAGGTCACGGACGCAGCGAAAGTGAAGCCACTCTGCGGCTGTGAACCGGAGCAAGAATACAGAAAGGCCGATTTACCATATAGACCTCCAGGGTGCAGCACAGAAGACGAAGAACAAAGGCAAAAGGAGAGTCTAGGTAAGAAATCCCCGCAGAAGCACAGGGAAAGTACGAGGCATGGGCGGAAAAACAAGGGGGAGACCAAGGAGCAAAAGACCGATAAGAGGGAAAAAATAGCTTGCGAGAGGAACGAACCCTACAACGTAGAGGTTCGGGAAGAGTCTCAGACAAGAAGGCAAGGGTAAAAGTAGAGTGAATAAACTCTGTGGAGTAGCGCAGCAACGTTGCTAGTAACAGTGTACACAATAGATACAACGCGCTGATCTGGGGGTGTGGTCTTAATTTAAAGGGTGAGTCGCCATATTGAGTGAGGACTAGACCGGGAAGTGATAGACTAAGCCAACTTAGAATCACCATGAACTCCATAGTTTCCAAGGACCAATCTTGACAAACGATGACCCAAACCCGGGAGGAACCAATGCAAATTGGAATGACCCGAACTCCACTCACTCCCGAAGAGAGAAGACACAGTAGAGACCTGGGATTGTGCGCCTACAGTGATTCTGATCAACACCTCCTACGAGAATGCACTGAGATCCCGTTGAAGCGTTCGGGAAACAAAAAACCTCGGTCCTATGGGGGACGGGATACCGAGGGGGATTTTCCAGTCCCTATGTGACTTTGTCAATAACTGCCTCTCAAACACTGGAAGATGACAGACTTATGGTAGTGGAGGTTCAAGTGGTGTTGAGAAACAAAAGATCAAGGCTTTGGCACTACTTGATTGTGGGCCAGCCAGTTCATTTGTAGACACACTATGGGCAGACGAGGTGGGACTCCATCGTGGCCAAAAATATCGGAAGGACAGAAGGTGGAAGGGGTGGACGGCACTCCACTCAGTTCAGGACCCATAATACAAACCACGGAGGAACTGCAAGTCACTATATTGCAAAACACAGAAATGATTAACTTTGACATTATAAGAGTGGCCCATTTTACCATCATTCTGGGTATAACATGGTTGATGGAGCATAATCCTCACATAGACTGAACCCGGAACCAATTAACCTTTGACTCAGATTACTGCAAAGGGCATTGTCAACGGGACCTCCAATACAGTACAGTTCAGGTTTTAGCGTCATCTACAGGAAAGGCGCTGGGTATACATAACATACCAACAGAACTGGCTACGTTCAGTAACGTACTCATAGAAAAGATACCTCAAGAACTCTCATCGCACAGGACAGAAGATTGTACCATAGACTTAGTGCCAGACGCATTGGTCCCTTTTGGCATGATGTTTTCTCTTTCAGTCACAGAGATGAAGGTACTGAGGACCTACTTAGATGCCAACCTACAAATCGGCCTCATCAGACCGTCCAGGTCCCCAGCAGGAGCTCCGTTATTCTTCATTCCGAAAAGAGACTCCACAGAGCTACGACTGTGCATTGACTATCGCGGGTTGAGTAAAGTTACTCAAAGTTGGATCTCTGCTGTGCATACCACCTCCTGCGGGGTCACTCGGGGGACGAGTGGAAGACCTATTTTCACACCCTTTTTGGTCTATATGAATACTGTGTCATGCCTTTCGGCCTGGTTAATGCACCAGCCATTTTCCAAAGATTTATGGACAGAATATTCTCAAGCATGATGTACCTAAAGGAGATAGTATATCTGAATAACATACTGGTGTTTTCCCCGTCCCTTCAGGAACACAAGAAACACTTAAACCAAGTATTAGAATGTCTTCAAGCTCATCAACTATTGGCCAAGCCAGAAAAGTGTTTGTTCTGTGTTTCCACAGTTCCATATTTAGGTTTCATCCTCTCTCAAGATGGCATCCAGATGGACAACCGGAAGGTTGCCGCCATCATGGACTGGCCAGCTCCAAGATCAGTCAAGGAGGTACAGCGTTTCCTAGAGCTAGCAATTTCTACCGCAGGTTCATTCCTCACTTTTCTGAAGTTGTGTTACCCATTACTAGTCTGTTAAAAAAATCTGCTACACCTTATGTCTGGAACACACAAGCTGAGAAAAGTTTCAAAAATCTAAAAACTCTGTTCTACTCGGCACCTGTGCTTAGACAATCAGATCAAGCAATACCATACGTCCTCCAGACGGACGCTTCTGATGCAGCTATTGGCGCAGTTTTGCTGCAACAGCATAAAGATCTGGAACAACCTGTAGCTTACCTTTCAAAGACACTTACACCAAGTCAGCAAAACTACTCGGTGATCGAAAAAGAACTGCTCGCTATGAAAACAGCTTGTGAAGAATGGCAACATTTACTACAAGGTGGGTCTCACTCATTTCTCATTCGTACTGACCACAGGAATCTCTAGGTCCTCCAAACCATGGACTGTGTGAACTCGCGCCAGGCCCGATGGGTGCATTTCTTCACACAATATGACTTCAAAGTAACTTACATCCCAGGCAGTCTTAACTAAGTGGCTGACTCTCTCTCTTAAGTTTCCCAAAACACACCAGTCATCCACGGAGAGACTTATACCCCAAACGTGCATATTGGTCCAAACCAACTCTTTTTTCGATGAAGTTAGAAGGGCCACGATGGAGATCAAACCCACTATACCCCCACAGCACTCTTCTTCTTTGACTAACAAGAAAGGGCTGTTGTTTTGTGACCGTTACCTGTTTATTCCAGAAGGACACTTAGGACAAAAAGTCATAAATTGGTGTCATGACAATAAGAAGGCAGGTCATCGTGGTTGTTCAAACACCATAGAGTTAGTGACTCGTTTGTTCTATTGGCCACGGAGGAAGCAGGATATAGCCTCGTATGTTCTTTCATGTCCAGTTTGTGCAAGATGTAAAAACAGAACTGGCAAACCCTTAGGGTTGTTGCAACAAGACCCAATACCTAACAAACCTTGGGGAGTGATATCCACGGATTTCATTCTAGGTCTGTCCTTCTCACGAGACTGTTCTTGTGTTATAGTCACTGTGGACTCCTATACCAAACTAGCAAATTTTTCTCCAGTACCCAATTTGCCCTCTCCAACTGAAATTCCTGGTACCTTCCTATCAGACATATTTCGTCTTCATGGTCTGCCCGACAAAATCTTATCTGACAGAGGCAGTCCGTACATGTCAAAATTCTGGCGGTCATTGTGCGATAAACTGGACATAGAAAGAGCCTTATCGTCGGGCTTCCATCCGCAGACCAATGGACAGACGCCTAAACACACATCAGGTGTTACACAAATCAACAACAGGACAACTGGGTAGAACTATTACCTACAGCAGAATTCATTTATAATAACCCCATACATTCCGCACAGCTTTTATCCCTCTTTTTGCCACATATGGATACAATCCAGAACCATATTTCCACCAGAAATCCACACAACTAACATTCCGTCACTCAACTCCCTGTTATCAGATAGCACAAAGGCACACAAGACCTTGGAGACCAATCTATTCCATAGTCAACGGATGTATCAACAACACACTGATCAACACCGTAAGAAAAACCCAGAATGGCAGCCAGGTGAATCGGTGTGGATCTCCACAAGGTACTTATCTCGGTGGGTTAGGCCTTCTAAATTATCTCCTAGATATATAGGGCCATTTCCCATCATAGAAAAGATAAATCCAGTGGCATTTAGACTATCTCTACCTTCTTACCTTAAATGTGTGTTTCATACCTCCCTGTTAAAACCTGTGGTGTCTGATCCTTTTTGTAGGAAGATCCCAAAGACGAGACTTTCTCAATCTCCACAACCTGATGTGTATGAAGTGTCTCAAATAACGGATTCCCGATATCATGAGGGCAGGTTGGAGTATCTTGTCAGTTGGAAAGGGTATCCCAGGTCAGAAGACTCATGGGAACCTATGCCTCATGTGCATGCACAACAGTTGGTTAACAAATACCATTGAAACCATCCGGGTAAACCCAGTAGTTCCAGCTATGGAAGGGGGCATACTGTCACACACCCAAGTACTTGGAGGTTGTGGTTACGTTGGAAGGCAGGCCGCCGCCATTGATTTGTCCATTATGCTTTCTCCGCGCTCCTCAGGTGCGGTCTAGTGTTTTCTTTCTGTTGCATTGACTGGCACAGGTGAGGAGGAAGTGGGCATAAACTGGGGTTTAATACCACTTCCGCCCTGCGAACTGGCGCGTTGCAACTGCAGTGTTCCTTTCCTGTGACATCAATGCTAGTGTTTTTCATGGGTCCTTTCCATCTGCTAATGCAGACCCTGCAATTACCTACCTTACGGTTTTCTCTTTGACTTTCTGTTTTTTCCGCGCTCCTCTGTGGCTCCTGCTCCTCGCTTCCTTTCTTACTTCCCGCTCCGAATCTCTGCGTATGCTAAAGTACGCGTCTCTCTTTCTCCTTCTCTTCGGACGCTTCCTCTTTCTCTCTCTATTGCTTCGGATCAGTTCCAAGTTTAGGAGCATATCATTTACTATTTCCTCTCTTGTTTATTACTCCATTTCACCGCCTTATCATTATTTGGATCCTGCTTTGTTAGACTACACTTCGTGGTGCATCCACACTCGAGGGTTTTTGTGCCACCAGGCTTTTTCCCCATTCCGGCTGTCCCAGAAGGGGAGCCACTAGAGAGCAGTCAATTCATTGCCTGTCACTGTGGCTTCTTCCCGGGGCCAGCCATTCACAACAAAAAAAAAACGGAACTACGATGCGTGGATGAAAACCCTCAAGGATTCCTACAACACTGAGTCTTCAGACACAGGTGAGGAGGAAGTGGGCAGTGATACTGGGAACGAAGATTCCAGATTTGACAAAATTAGATCCCTCCTTAGGGCATTGGTTTCCTGTTTTGAGGCATGAACTTCAGACCGTAACTCTTCTAGTAATTGGCCAACTGGTCCATTTCCGATGTTTCCATAATGCCCAGGCAGAGATTCGAAGAGGCTTTGCGTTCTGTTATACTCACCTGGTCTCTGCAGAGGCATTGGGGCACGGTTGCAGCCGTCCCGGGGGTGAGGTCGCTCGGGTCCAACTTCGCTCTCTGCGCTTCTGTGGTGACTGGTGGTAATAGGTGATGCTGCTCGGGACTGCTCCTGCGTGGACAATAGGGGTCGTGAGTATGCCAGCTTGTGCACCTGATTCCCCTTCCAGACCCCTTCTCCCAAACCGTGGTACACGTGGGATGGGCTGTCGATGGAAAGCTCACCTGTTGATTAGTTTTGGCAAGCACTCTGTCCTGCTGCTCTTGCAGAGGCGCTTGTATGATCTGGACCGAGTTCCTTCACTGGTGCCTTGCACGTGGTAGTCCAGTCCTGCTGCGACTAAGCCACTATACTTCAGGTAAGTGTTACTGTTTGCCTTTGTCTTTCCTCATCTGTTTTTGTTGTATTGTAATGTTTGTTGTCTTGTATTGCTGTCCGTTCCACTTTTGATGTTTGCTCTTTTGCTTTCTTCCCTTGCAGGTGATGTTGCCGACCCGGAAGAAGCTGCAGAGCTCGAGACGGCAGCAGGAGGGAATGAGGAATGAAGCTGCAGCGGTACAGTAGCTAGTAAGTTGTTAACTAGGGGGCGCACTGGGTTCAAATGCGGCGCAGCCCTACGACGGATGTTCTAACCTTGTCTTTCTTCTTCTTCACAGGGTCCGAGTTCGTGGATGCAGAGTGCAGTGCTGTGGCATCAGGATCAAGATCACTGGATGTCAGGAGATGTGTCTGCAGATGAAGCGATGAAGCACCGGTTTCCTGGTGGTGAGTATGCAGGAGAACGCCTGGTTTCAAAGGTAAGTATATAAACACAGAGTAGTCCTGTCCTCACAAATTGAAGACTGCAATAACTTCTTGCAGTGATAATTTCCACCTACCTGGTCACCCAGAACAACGGTTAACTAATACGTGTTTCTGGGGGAAGAACCAACCAACTACTGAGATTAGTCTACATACGCCTTTTTATTATTTTGGCTCGATACGTAGCTTTCATTCATTTTTTTCAATAATGTTAAAACCAACTTGATTTCTTGCATAACAAACATAAAATTAGTGACAATATGCAAACAGTAGTCAGTGAGATTACAGTCAACTACAAACAAAAAAGCAGGCAAAACACATATCTGTTTGGTGTGCCTATATACATAGTCAAAACAGCTGGAGATCAACAAAATATTACTTCATATTAGTCTCAACTTCTTAGTGTCAGGCTTTCTCAAATCTGATGTTGTCCCCGGAAGCTGCTGAACCCCCGCAGTCCCCTTTGGATGCTAACCTCTTAACTGGTATCAAACAGTTCAGTTGAGAGCACCCCCAAGGGAAAGGGGGAAAATGGGACAAAATAATAAACTTCAGGTTTTGCTCGGCTTCTTTATCTGTCAACCTGTTGGTGAAAATAACAACAAATTCACTTTAGTCACTAACCTTTGAATTCCTTGGCTCTGACTTCTCTTTATAAATTTAAGTAAATAAACACGCCACCATACCTGATTATCCTCTGTGAATAACGTAGAGGACGTGTGTGAATTCTACTGAAGAAAACATAAAAATAGAGTTTCAGATGCTCTTACTAATTTCTTCAATTCGGTTTTGAAAAAACTGCTAATCTCTCTCAGTTTAATGAGTTAATCTTCAAGCAGTTCAAATGTCTTTTACCCAAACAACCCGCTGGAAATATTATACATGTAGTTTGTATTGGTTTCTAGCTTCAACACAAATTCCAAGAATGACACTCTGGCTATTCAATTTAAAATTGTTTGTTTCCTGAATATATAAAAGTGTTCATTAATTGGATCTTTTGCGTGCAAAGAAGATCGCTCATAAAAGAAGCGTTCCTTTAACCAGAATATGCGCATGCGTGAAGATATTGTTTACTCCTTCTAAAATGGACGCCCACATGAACAAGGAATTGAGTTCAAAAATGAAACTGGCATGGGCGCATGCGTAAAGGAATAGTATTCCACTCTTCTTAATATAAATTGTTCAAACATGAAAGAAGAAATTCCTCAGTTCCGGACACTAATCCTTGAAGAGGCAGCCCAGTGATGATCACGCGCCAGGTTAGAATGTTAGTAAATTAAACATAACGCCTCGGAGACGCGTGGCTACCACACTGTCACTTGCGCAGACAGTGTAAGATTTCTAACGCTAGTCCGACGCTAAGAAAAGCACTGTTACCGTCAAATGGTACAATACTCAATAATCTTTTATACGGCCGAAAAAACACACGACGCTAAAATGATAAACAGACCTCCACACTCCAACTTGCCAGGTGCAAAAAATGTGACGCAGTTCAATAAATTTAAATACAGTTCTAGAAGTTCAAAAATAAATTCTTGAAAGAACGAAATGAACTACTATTTAAACAAAAACTAAGAAAAACAGGAAAAAGTTAATTAATGGTATTGATATTTAACTCCTGCTTGAAAATCATAAAATTCCATAAAAGATAATGAATTCACTTAGCTTGCTTCTTTCTTTCACCGGAACGTTTTCTAAGTTTCTTCTTAATTCGCCAACACTTTCCTGGTCCAAATAACTAATTTTAGGCACAAGGGCCTAACTAAAGTTTTCTAAATCTTAAGAGCTTCAAACATAAGACCTTCCAGCTGGGCTTCTGACAATGAAAGGCGGTTTAGAATGTTCCAACAATGCCTTTCTTTTACTTCTGACCAATCACTGATCCTTTTGGAATTCTCCATTTTGACTTGGGAAGCTCTCCACACTCTGCACAGAAAGTTAAGGCCCAAACCATACTTTATGTTAATCATATCCTCATTCCACCACATTCATCCAAATCCCATGAAACCTGACAGTACCCCCCCCCTTAATGCCCTGTCCCAGGGCCAACTTTAGAAGGATACTTTCTATGAAATTTTGCGACTAATTGTGGTGCATGCACATTCACCTCATCCTCCCATGTACGTTCCTCAGGTCCGAAACTTCCCAGTCTATTAAATATTGTAGTTTCCCTCTTAACCTCCTGGAATCTACAATTCCTTTCACCACAAACTCTTCAGATGAATTCTCTAACTGAACTGGTGAAGGTGGATGTACAACTCTAGTCCCCTGAATCACAGGTTTTAATAGACTAATGTGAAAGGTGGGATGTATTTTCAAGGAAGTAGGTAGTTTTAACCGTACTGGCACTGGATTGATCACCTTTTCTACTTTAAATGGACCTACAAAACGTGGAGTAAATTTGTTTTTGCCCTTAATTCTCAAATGTCTCGTCGAAAGCCAAACCAAGTCACCAACCTCATATTTAGGACCCAACCTCCTTTTTTGATCTGCAAATCTTTTGTACTTCTGTTTACTATCGAAAAGTACCCTTTTTGCTCTTTCCAAATTCTTTCTCATAGTTTTTAATCGAACCTCAACTCCAGGATTCTCTGACTCTTCAGTAATTTCAAAACTTAAAAACCGTGGGTGAAAACCTCTTCCAAGGTAAAACGGAGACATGTTAGTTGAATCTTTAGCACAATTATTATAAGCAAATTCGGCAAGCCAAATCAAATCCACCCATTCTTCCCCTGCCTGTAGATAACACCTCAAATACTTCTCCAGTTCTTGAGTTACCCTTTCTACTTGTCCATTGGTCTCGGGATGATAACCTGATGATAAACTGACTTCCACACCCAAATCCTTACAAAAAACCCTCCAAAATCTAGAAATAAATTGAGGACCTCTATCTGAGATAATTTGATTAGGAAGACCATGCAGTCTAACTATTTCTCGCAAAAAGACTTTGGCCAAACTGTCTGCAGTAACCTCTCCCTCCATTGGAACAAAGTGAGCCTCTTTTGACAAGAGGCCCACCACAACTAGAATAGATGTACAACCCTTGTCACAAGGAAGATCTGTAATGAAGTCCAGGGAGATTGTATGCCAAGGACGAGGTGGAATAGGCAACGGCTCCAACAACCCGACTGGTTTTCCGGTTTGATTCTTCATTTGAGCGCAAATAGCACAGGTTTTTACAAAATTTAAGATGTCCTGACGCATTTTTTCCCACCAGAAGCTCCTCCTGACCAATTCTAGCGTCTTTCTAAAACCTGGGTGTCCGGACAGCATAGATTCATGACAGTTTCTTATTACTCTCTCTCTCAATTCCAAAATAGGTAAGTAAAGTTTATTTTCAAAAAACGGCAATCCTTTCTCAATTTTTCGAACCGGATCCTTTCGAACCCATTCCTCCATTTGTGCAATTGACATGGACTTTTGAACTTCTTCCTCAACATCCTCAATTTTCTGTATTCCGGCAGAAATAAAACAGCATGGATCGATAATGGATATCATCTCCTTTTCTGATTCCATCTCACTTCCAGGAAATTGACGTGATAAAGCATCAGCCTTTCCATTAAGCCTACCTGGCTTAAATGTCACTACAAAATCGTAATCAGCAAAGAACAATGACCATCTTAACTGCCTTGGTGTGAGAGTCTTGGCTGATTTAAAAAAAAAGCAGATTTCTATGGTCTGTTAACACAGTCACTGTATGCCTTGCTCCTTTTAAAAAATGCCTCCACTCTTCAAAAGCAAACTTGATTGCCAATAATTCTCGATCTGAGATCGTATAATTTTGTTCTGCCATAGAATTCTTTTTAGAATAGTAAGCCACTGGATGAAGTTGTCCTGTCTCTCGATGTCTCTGAGAAAGAACAGCCCCCATGGCAAGATTCGATGCATCCGCTTCTACATAAAAAGGCTGAGATGGATCTGGATGAATTAAAATAGGGGCCGAACTGAACCTTTTCTTTAATTCTTGAAATGCCTCCTCTGCCTCTGTCGACCACACAAATTTGGCACCTTTCTTTAAGAGTTTTGTTATGGGAGTAATCAACCGAGAAAATCCTTCAATAAATCTTCTGTAAAAATATGCAAAACCTAAAAAGCTTTGAATTTCTTTTACTTTCGTTGGTGTTGGCCAATCCGTGATGGCTTGAACTTTGTTCGGATTCATCTCCAATCCCTTGGGAGAAACAATGTATCCTAAAAATTCCACAGAATTAGTATGAAACTGGGATTTTTCTAATTTAGCAAACAAATGATTCTCTCTGAGTCTTTGTAGAACCTTTCCCACATGAATTTTATGGGACTCCAAATCCTGAGAATAAATCAAAATATCATCAATATATACTACTACGAATATATCTAAAAAATCTCTTAAAATTTCATCCATAAAGAATTGAAAGGCAGCTGGTGCATTGCATAAACCGAAAGGCATCAACAAGTACTCATAAAGCCCAAATCGGGTTTTGAATGCCGTTTTCCACTCATCACCCTCCTGGACTCTCACCAGATGATAGGCACCACGTAAATCTAGTTTGGAAAAAATGGTGGCTCCTTTTCAGTTAATGCATACACTCGACTACTTGGTAAAACCGCCCCGGGCTCCAAATCAATTTTACAGTCAAAACTCCTATGTGGAGGTAATTCTCCTGCCTCCTTTTCATCAAACACCTCCTTGTACCCTTGATAACACTCCGGAAGATGTCCTAACACCGCTTCTATATTATGTCCTGTAATACCTGCATCAGTCAGAAAAAAGGAAACCAAACCTTGTGTTTCTTCCCTCCCAGGATTACCTTTCAAAAGGCAATTTTCTAAACAGAAACTAGACTGTAATTCTACCACTCGCCTACTCCAATCAATTTGAGGATTATGCAAGGTTAGCCATGTCATGCCTAAAATTATTTTCAAAATTGGTGTATCAATTAAATCAAATGAGATTTCTTCTCTATGACCTCCAAGTAATTCCATAACCAAGACACCAGTTTCATGAGTTATAGGACCTGATGAAAGAGAAGTTCCTTCCACAGCCCGAGCCTGTTCCACAACTTCCTTCCTCACAAGTGGTATTCCCAATGCCTTAGCTACTCCCCAATCCATAAAGTTCCCGGTGGCTCCTGAATCAATCACTACCGGTCCATACCCTTTCCTTTCCTCCTTCAAATACAAGGATACATTTACAGTTATGTGTGGAACCGCTGACTGAACTGTATTTGCAACCTGCTGTCCTTTTCCTCCGGCTGATGAAAATTTTTTGGGTGTAAAGGGACAATTTCCTAAAAAATGACCGCCCCTACCACAATATAAACACAAATTATTCTCACGCCTCCTAGTCTTTTCCTCCTTTGATAAAGGACCTTTTATTCTAATTTGTTGATCATTTACCCTTGGTTTCACTTCTTTACTACCCACCTCAAGCCTTGAACGATCTCCTCTAATGACTGACCTCACCTCCCCCTGAGTACAACGACGCCTTTCTGCTTTCCTTTCACTTATACGATAGTCCAACTGAACTACTAAATCAATCAATTCCTCACAAGAAGAAGGGCGTTGGACTACACTGGACAAGGCATCCTTCAACTCCTCCTTGAGGCCTCTATAAAAAAGAGAAGACCTCTTCTCTGCTGGCCACTGGGATTCTAAAACCAAAGACCTAAACTGTGTGATATATGTGACCAAGTCTCTGTTTCCTTGACGCAAATCTAATAATTCCCCATCAACTTCTAAGGACATTTGTCTTTTATCAAACATTTTCTTAAATTCTTCCATAAAAAGAGAAACATTTTTTAAAGATAAACTCTTCTGCCTGACCAATAAACCTGCCCAAGTAGAAGCCTCTCCAGATAAATAAGACATCATAAAAGTAACTCTGGAAGCATCAGAAGGAAATAGTTCGGGCCTACTAAGAAAGTGCAACTCACATTGGGTTACAAATGTCTGAAATTTACTTGAATCTCCATAGTAACGCTCTGGAGCTGCCAAAGGTACTGGCATAACTAATGCCCTAAAACCTCCCTCTGCCCCATCACCTCTACCCACACCTCTCTCCTCACCAGCCCTTACCAATTCCGGGGGAAATTCTTCTCTCCCAATTCCCTGCGTCTGTGCCATCTTTTCACATAACTCATCTACTCGTTGTCCTAATTTTTTATTCTCTTGATATGCCACCTTTAATTCCTCCTGTAATTCCCTCACTAAAACACTTAACGCTTCCATTGAGAACTCGGGGTTCATGACAGCTTAGGCGGACTATTTTTTCTGGCCTTTCATACTGTCAGGCTTTCTCAAATCTGATGTTGTCCCCGGAAGCTGCTGAACCCCCGCAGTCCCCTTTGGATGCTAACCTCTTAACTGGTATCAAACAGTTCAGTTGAGAGCACCCCCAAGGGAAAGGGGGAAAATGGGACAAAATAATAAACTTCAGGTTTTGCTCGGCTTCTTTATCTGTCAACCTGTTGGTGAAAATAACAACAAATTCACTTTAGTCACTAACCTTTGAATTCCTTGGCTCTGACTTCTCTTTATAAATTTAAGTAAATAAACACGCCACCATACCTGATTATCCTCTGTGAATAACGTAGAGGACGTGTGTGAATTCTACTGAAGAAAACATAAAAATAGAGTCTCAGATGCTCTTACTAATTTCTTCAATTCGGTTTTGAAAAAACTGCTAATCTCTCTCAGTTTAATGAGTTAATCTTCAAGCAGTTCAAATGTCTTTTACCCAAACAACCCGCTGGAAATATTATACATGTAGTTTGTATTGGTTTCTAGCTTCAACACAAATTCCAAGAATGACACTCTGGCTATTCAATTTAAAATTGTTTGTTTCCTGAATATAGAAAAGTGTTCATTAATTGGATCTTTTGCTTGCAAAGAAGATCGCTCATAAAAGAAGCGTTCCTTTAACCAGAATATGCGCATGCGTGAAGATATTGTTTACTCCTTCTAAAATGGAAGCGCACATGAACAAGGAATTGTGTTCAGAAATGAAACTGGCATGGGCGCATGCGTAAAGGAATAGTATTCCACTCTTCTTAATATAAATTGTTCAAACATGAAAGAAGAAATTCCTCAGTTCCGGACACTAATCCTTGAAGAGGCAGCCCAGTGATGATCACGCGCCAGGTTAGAATGTTAGTAAATTAAACATAACGCCTCGGAGACGCGTGGCTACCACACTGTCACTTGCGCAGACAGTGTAAGATTTCTAACGCTAGTCCGACGCTAAGAAAAGCACTGTTACCGTCAAATGGTACAATACTCAATAATCTTTTATACGGCTGAAAAAACACACGACGCTAAAATGATAAACAGACCTCCACACTCCAACTTGCCAGGTGCAAAAAATGTGACGCAGTTCAATAAATTTAAATACAGTTCTAGAAGTTCAAAAATAAATTCTTGAAAGAACGAAATGAACTACTATTTAAACAAAAACTAAGAAAAACAGGAAAAAGTTAATTAATGGTATTGATATTTAACTCCTGCTTGAAAATCATAAAATTCCATAAAAGATAATGAATTCACTTAGCTTGCTTCTTTCTTTCACCGGAACGTTTTCTAAGTTTCTTCTTAATTCTCCAACACTTTCCTGGTCCAAATAACTAATTTTAGGCACAAGGGCCTAACTAAAGTTTTCTAAATCTTAAGAGCTTCAAACATAAGACCTTCCAGCTGGGCTTCTGACAATGAAAGGCGGTTTAGAATGTTCCAACAATGCCTTTCTTTTACTTCTGACCAATCACTGATCCTTTTGGAATTCTCCATTTTGACTTGGGAAGCTCTCCACACTCTGCACAGAAAGTTAAGGCCCAAACCATACTTTATGTTAATCATATCCTCATTCCACCACATTCATCCAAATCCCACGAAACCTGACACTTAGTTCCTGTTTTGTACAGTATCACATTCGTAACTGCATTATTTAGTCCAAACAGTATGAGCCATTAGGACTTAAAAAGTTAAGTCTATTTGCGCCTGGCTCTTGTGGAATGACCAAGAGTGACTGGTCTTGATTGTGGTCCTGTGAACTCTGCCACGTGGATCACTGACGTTTCGGTTTCAATAAGTCACAACCTTCTCCTGGGGCCATGTATATGCAGGTCTCCCTTTACGTGGAGCAGTAAAAGAATACTGCTTAAAGTATTATTCTTTTTTCTTTATCTTTTTTTGTGGACAGCATGAGCAGCAATCTGGGTCTAGTCTGCTGCTAGTGTCTTCCTGGGCTGCAGTGGTGGTGAGTACAATATCAAGCAGGGACGAAAGAAAGAGTGTCACCTCAGTTTCGTTGCACAACCCAGTATAAAAATATACCAAAGCAATGTCGATGCTATAGAGCAATAGGTCAAATCAAACTGAGCAATAAGATCATCACCATAGATGTTTTGTGTAAAAGTTTATGATCAAATATGAAACAGAACTGCCGACAAGTGTTTCGACCCTGAACAACGGGTCCTTTTCAAGGCAAAACTGTTAATGATATAGAACATAATTCACATGGGAGTAGCAAACACATGATAGATACAAACCAAAAAGTAGGAATCAAAAGAAAAAATGATTTTCCCAAAGCATGGTTTAAAAAGGGAATAGGGGAGGCCAGCAGTGGGTGCACAGGTAATGGCTGCCTGATCGCTGGGTTCCCGCAGAGGCTGGGCCTTTTTAGGGGAGTGAGCCCCCCCGGGACCCACAAGGCGGATTCACTCGACGGGTCCGCGCCAGTGACCCCCCGTGACGCACCCGCGCGACAGAGCGAAGCTCCAGGACCGTGGGAAACCGGTTTACGAGCGGTGACGGAGGAACGGCGGGGCGCACTTCGGCCCCAGCGCTGGTAAAGGAGGAGCGGCCCACCGAGGTGAGGAGGTCCAGTCGAAGGGCCCGGCCCCCTCTCATCCACCCGCCGACGGCAACCGGGCGGCCGAGGCATCGGGGCCTGACGCCCTCCGGAGGCGGTTCAAGAAGACAGGCGACATCGGGAACGAGGGCCCCCCGACGGGCACCACGGACGGGCGGAAGAGGCGCCGCCTCATCCCTGCGGTTGCGGTCCCCCCGGCGCAGGACCGCCATCGACTGCATCGCCCCGCAGAAGGCCCCCACAACACTAACAGACCACGGCAATCCGGCAGTTGGAGGGGAAGCGCACCCCCCCGCTTCCGAGAGGGCTCCAGGGCCTCAGTGGCCGCTCCTGTCCCGAAGACAAGCGAGGGGACAGCGCATACCCGCATCCAGCTCCAGCAGGTGGAGGCCCCTGGGCTCGGCCCCAGGGCGTGTGCCCGCCTGGCGACGAAAGGCTTTGGCCAGAGGTAGTGGAATGGCAACAGCGACTCACTAGCCCGGAGAAACATCACCAGCGCCGAGGTGAGACCCAGGCGAGACCCAGGTGAGAGGCCCCCATCCAGAGTTGGTGGGGCGAGTGCCCGCCTGAAGACTGCCCCCCCGCCCGCAGAGGAGCGCATACCATTCATAAACTCCCCCGAGACGCTCCATCCAGGTTACTACAGGGCGGGGTGGTATCCCCCTGTGGGCCCCCCAGCCCGAGGCAGACGCTGCGGTGGGTGTACAGCACGACTATATGAACTGGCAAGAGACTCTGCAGGCTTTCCGCTACAGGGAGACGGAGAGCAACACCAGTGGCCCTACTCGCACCAGGGACATGGCTCACCCAGAGGCCTCGACACAGTCCGCATTGACGATGGAGAGGGGCCTCGCCTCCATTCTCCAGGAGATCAGGGAAATGCGATCTGATATCACCCAGAAGTTCGAAAAGATGGACCAAAGGGTGGACAAAGTCGAGGACAGACTCCTACAAGTGGAAACCAACCAGTCTTCCACAGCTTCCCAGGAGGTGCAATTCGATATGCGGCTAGCGGCCTTGGAGAAGAGGGACGAGGAAAGAGCCAGGCAGATGGATGACTATGAAAATAGGGAAAGGAGGAACAACCTTAGATTTTTTGGGGTCCCGGAATCGGAGGGGGAGACGGAGAGAGATTTGACCCGAGTCGTGAAGGACATTATTACTCTACTGTTTGCAGAGGAAATGACAACTGAACCCACGTTCGACCGGGTGCACAGGGCAGGGGGAAGGGCAGGGAGCCCCAGATCGGTACTGGTTCGGTTCCACTACTATACCGAAAAAACTAAAGTCCTGGAAGAAGCGAGGAAGGCGGGGGTGATTACTTACAGTAACGCCCAGATCACAATTTTTCAGGATCTCTCCACCTATACCTTAGCCAAACGTAGAATGTGCCGCCCCCTAACACAACTACTGAAGGAGAAGGGAGTGCGCTACAGATGGGGATATCCCTTCTCCCTGGCCTTCGAATACCTGGGCCAACGAACATTGCTGGTTACAGAGGAGGACATAAAAGGAGCCATCCAGGATTATATGGTGGAGCCTACCCCCCAGAGGGGCCCAGTAGACCCAGAAGCACTCAGTAGGGGCACCCCCGGCCAGTCGGGAACCAGGAGGAGGAAAACCAGTTCAAGGAAATTCAGAAAATTGAACACCCCGCTGTCTGCAATGGAGGAGGAGCATATCGACTCGGACGGTTGATGACCAGTGCTCCCAGGTCTGCAGTGGAGCAGAAAAGTAAGACATGAAGGACGCGCCGAGGACAGTTTCCCCATGAACAGCAAGTACAATGGGGCAATTGAAGGGACACAACCACGGAGAAGAGGGGACATGATATACTGAGGTCCTAGCAAGGGAAGGAAGGCTGGAAATCCGGCCTAGGGGAGTGGATGACCACAGAGGCACGGGGAAGTCCTGACCATTCAAGGATGGGGACCCGAAGAATCCGGGGTTAAGTCAAACTTAGAGTCCCTCTGAAAAGCGATCAATGTGGGGTGGACCGAGGGGACGAAGCTGGGGGGAGGGGTGGCTCACGAAATCGAGCTTGGCAAACAATGCCTGGCCGAAGGGGACAGGCTGGTGGTCCGGCCACAATGCCAGAAATGGCGGAACTAACTGGCTGGACGCAGACGGGGCTGGGGGGTCACAAATTAGTTGGGGTTTGTTTGTTTGGGAGGGAGTTGGGGGGACAGTTGGGGAAACGTTCTAAAAGTGTCCAAACGAGGAAACAGAGGAGGCAGGGAGAGAGTAACAATGTGACGTTGCTGACCACTAAAAAGGGAAACATAGACTATGGCTGATGACCGACCGGCCCTGGGAGTGGGTACCCTGAATGTGCAGGGTTTGAACACCCCTACGAAAAGGTCCCTGATCTGTAGGGAATTTAGGAGGGCGAAACTAGACTTGCTCTTCGTGCAAGAAACACACTGGGCGCGGGGGAAAGAGCCCAAAATGCGAGGGGGAGGAATCGAGGAGGTTTTTCACGCATCCCACAGGGCGAAGAAAAGAGGGGTGGGCATCCTGATAGCCAGGGCGTAGGTATCGAGAAAGAGTCAGTCCTGAAGGACCCCGAGGGCCGTTACCTGATGGTGCGTGGTACCTTAGAGGGCTCTCCCCTAACCTTGGCGGTAGTGTATGGCCCAAATGAAGGTCAAGCCCTATTCTGGGAAGGAGTAAGGGACAGGCTCAGACTGTTTGTTCAGGGTCCCTTGGTGGTGGGAGGAGATTTCAATATGGTCCTGGACCCATCCAGGGACAGAAAGCGGTTAGGCCCCAAAACCCTAGACCGGCAGACGAAGCCTTGGCTCGAAGCTTTCAGAGGGCGAATGAGTGCTTGGGCCTGGCAGGCACGATCCCGACCCCCCGAACAGGCGTTCCCTCCTTTTCTTACTACTCCACCATCCACAACGTGTTCTCTAGGATAGATTATATTCTGGTGGATGAGATCCTTTGCCCATATGTTACAGGCTATAGGATAGACCCGGTCCCTTGAACAGACCATGACTTGGTCCGAGTCGCCTATGTGGGCTGGTGTAGGGAACGCAAGGGTCAATGGAAATGTAATGACGCCCTACTGAGAGACGAGGCCCACGCCGAAGCTGTTCTGGACGCTATAGCGGAATTCTTCGACCTCAATGATAATGGGGAGGTGGGCACACACACACTCTGGGACGCCTTTAAGGCAACCCTAAGAGGAATACTTATAAAAATGGGAGCGCAGAAGAAAAGTGAGAGGGAGGCCCAGGAAAAAACCCTGCGGGAGAAAATAGCCCGTCTCCAACCAGGGGGCTCTCCGGAACAGGCCTTAGGGAGCGACCGGGTGGCTGCGCTGGAGGACTACAGGCTCCAGCTAAAAGACCTACTCCTACACAAAACGGAGAGGAGCTTTCAAATGGTAAAACAAAAATACTATGACAAGGGGGACAAATCAGATAGTATCTTGGCCTGGAAGTTGAGAGAGGTCCAGAGAAGCAGAAGGGTGAAGGAAGTAAGGGACGGCCAGGGGGCCCTTGGCTGCGACACCCCCCACATAGGAGAGGCCTTTCGCCAATACTACGAGTCACTATACTCATCTGAATATAACGGGGGCGATTCCCAGATAGAGGACTTCCTGAAATCCATTCAAATCCTGTCCCTGTCGAGAGAAATGTCAGAGGGGTTGGAGGGCCCGGTCACGAGGAGGAGGTGGATAAGGTGATCACTGGAATGAAGATGGGAACCTCCCCTGGGGAAGACAGCTTTTCAGTCTATTTCTATAAGAGATTTTGTTCCTCCTTGATCCCTTACCTAGTGAGAGTTTTCAACACCGTGCTGGAGGGGGGCTCCCTCCCCTACTCCATGATGGGGGCCATAATAGCTGTTTTACCCAAGGAAGGAAAGGACCCAGCAGAGTGTGCCTCCTATCGGCCCATATCATTGTTAAACATTGATGTCAAGATCCTGGCCAAGGTGGTGGGGAGACGGATGGAGGGGATCATGCCGAAGTTAGTCCACGGGGATCAGGTGGGCTTCATCAGGGGATGACAAGGCTCGGATAACATTCGTAAAACATTAGACTTGTTCTATTTTGCCCAAACATCAGAGCTTAACGCGTGTGTCCTCTCGCTGGACTCAGAGAAGGCCTTCGACAGGGTCGAGTGGAGATACATGGAACTCCTTCTCCAGAGAATGGGCTTTGGGACACACATTATGAGTTGGGTGGCCGCCCTCTACAGAGCCCCCACGGCAAGGGTTCAGGTGAGCGTGTCGCTGTCCGAATCATTTCCCCTCTCCCGGGGGACAAGACAGGGTTGTCCCCTCTCCCCCGTAATCTATGTCCTCACGATGGAGGCTCTGGCCATAGCTATTAGATCCCACCCAGACATCAAGGGAATCAGAAGGGGGAGGTGGAATTTAAGCTTTCCCTGTTTGCGGATGACATCTTGGCTTATTTGGTGGACCCGGGCTCCTCGATTCCCCCCCCTCCTAGCCCTGATGGACACTTTCGGGCGCTTCTCGGGGCTGAAAATTAACATGGCTAAATCTGTCCTGCTCCCAATGAGACCAGTGGACCCGGTGTTAGACCCCCTGAGCAGATTTCACGGGATTGCTGTGGAGACAGACACCATAAGATACCTGGGCGTCCTTCTAACTAGGGACTTATCGAAACTAGGACCCACCAACTATGACCCGATAATGGCAGGGATCACATCTGACTTGAGGAGGTGGGCAAAATGATTCTCTCGTGGTACGGCCGGATGACTGCAGTAAAGATAAACATATTACCACGGCTTCTGTACCTCTTCACAGCGCTCCCAACCAGGGTCCCCGCTCACACTTTCAAGGACCTTCAAAAGGGGGTCCGGGACTTCGTGTGGCAGGGGAAGACCCCGAGAACTGGGAGGACCACCCTGACTCTACCGAGGGAGGAGGGGGGATTTGGGCTGCCTGACTTTCATCTATATTTCTATGCCACCCAATTGCACGTCCTCCAAGAACATATGAAAGAGGGCCTGGGAATGTACTGGACATACTTAGAGGATATGGATGTCCACCCTTTAAAGGTGTGTGATCTCCTGTGGGCCCCATGCAAGTCAATCCCGAAGCATGTGAGGTCCCACCCGACCCTGGGAGTTCTCTGGGACATCTGGAAGGAGGGCCCCTGGACAGCACACCTAACCTCTTGGCCATCCCCGATGACCTCCCTATGGGGCCACCCCCTCAAACTGGGTGGCAGGGGGTTCCGGCATTCCCAGCAATGGTCGGACATGGGTCTGCAATGGGCAGGCCAGATGTTCAGGGAGGGCGAATTCCTATCCTATGAAGACCTGAGGGAAGCTCTGCGGGGTGGAGCACTTTCCATTTTTGAATACCTCCGCCTTAAGGGCATCCTCTGCGAGCAGTCATGGGGACCAAACCTGAGGAGACAACTGACCCCCTTCGAGAAGCTCCTTGACTCGGCAACCTCCAGAAAGGGTGCGGTGTCCAGTATGTATAAAATCCTAAAAACGTACGACCTTCAGGGTAGAAGGAGCTTCCGCACGTTCTGGAACAACCTGGCAGGCGAAGAGATCTCAGAGGACACCTGGGCCAGAATTTTCAAAATAGCGTTTCATGGGAACCTATTCACCTCGGACATGGAACATAACTTTAAAATTCTGCAGGGATGGCACAGGGACCCAGCAAAACTATCAAAGATGTTCCTGGGGGTGTCTCCAAGGTGCTCTAGGGGATGCGGCCAGACAGGCTCCAGAAGCCACATGTGGTGGCATTGCCCGAAGGTCCAGGCCTACTGGGGGTCAGTGAGGGGCTGGATAGCGGAAGTAACAGAGGAACTCCTACCACACATTCCCCTGACCATGTTGCTGGGACTCCCCCCGGAGGAAGCGGAACTATACCGTTACCCAAGGATGTGGGAAACCATGCTGAGGGCAGGCAGAGTGGCCCTCGCTCAGAAATGGAAGAGCCTGGAAACCCCCTCCAAGGAAGAGTGGATGAAAAAAGTGAAAAGCATGTTCTTGATCGACAAACTGACGGCCATGGTGAATAAAGACACAAGCTCATTCCTCACAAACTGGTATGGGGTACAACAAACTTGGGGTTGGGATGTGCATTGACTTCAAGGGTAGGTCCCCGAACTGAGAAGAGTGCCTAAGGCCCCGACAGGAACAACAATAAACCGGGGATCCCACAGCCCGGGGTAAGGCGGCTCCAAGCTAGTCGGCGAATTGGTCATCCGTCGCATCGCCTCCGAGGCACAGGGAATGGAGTGAGCATTATGAGCCTCCTTTGTCGATCACTTTCAACTGGACACGGGGAAGGGGGGAGGGTCGGTGTTGGGGAGAGGGTCCGGAGGGGGGGCAGGGTTTTTTCTAATGTTCTGTTTTATTACAAAATGCTAATAAAAACTAAAGTTTAAAAAAAAAAAAAGGGAATAGGGCCAGAACCCATTCAGAAGAACACAAAGGTACATGTAATTTATAAACATTAGGCACACATAATGTGATTCCAAATTAGCAAAATAAAATGTTACCATTGGAAAACAAGCATTTGACAGCCAAGGTCCAGTGATTTAGCATGCAATATGGCATGCATTGAGAAGAAAAAAAAAATATAAAAGAGACAATGAGCTGGACATCCTGGTACCACTCCTCGTACAAACATGCAGCAACCTGTGGTTCTCCTTTGATTATTTTACTTACAGATGGCTAATGGCATTTTCCTCTCCAATCACTTTTATAGTCCCAGCGCCTCCTACATACGGCCTACCTCAATCTAGTTCCCAATATCAAGCAGGGCATGTCTCTGATCGTAGCCCTGAAACGCGTTGCGAGCCGGAGGCTCTGTGTGTCGCCGCGATTCAAAGGTAAGTAAACTGGTCCAAGCGACGGTGAGTGTCAAGTTGCACACTAGTGCACAGTAACGCGATGCACCGGCCTTAAGGATGGAGCAGCTTATATAGCTGAGCTTCTGAAGTCACGCCCACCAGGTTCAGCCTGCCACACCCTGCCACACCCGATGAGTCAGCACATGAAGACCAGGCCTAGGGAGCCACACCCGATGAGTCAGCACATGAGGATGTTCTCTGGAATAAAGGCTTTCTCAGTTCTTGTAAAATAAAAGCACTCCTGCACTGAAATAAAGTAAAAGCACTCCTGCACTGAAATAAAGTATTCCTGCTCACATCGCTGTATGAGCCTGGCGCCAAAGGCGCCAGGACTGAGTCCAGCCAGGGCCCCTGTGTTTATGGATCCCAAAGGGACATAAGTGAGTCAATTGACCCATTGCCCCCCATCACTAGATGGTGTGGGTTTTGTGTTCTGGGGCCTTTGACCATGACAGTGACTTGAAATTGCTGCACTGCTGCAGATGTTGAGGAGGAGGAATCAGAACCTCTCCCTGACCTGTTCCAGAGCAGACCATCAGATAGCTCCATTGAGGGTGTCAAAGTGGCCCCTCAACTGACTTCTGATCAACAAGTTGAGCTGAAAGGTTTGCTGAGGCAATGCTCCCCCTTGTTTTCACAGTCTCCTAGTTTGACACCCTGGTGCAAACATGACATTGACACAGGAGATAGTGTACCTACCAAAAGTAGGGGATACAGGATGACAGACAAAGTGAGGTCTTACTTTAAAACAGAGGTCAACAAAATGTTAGATCTTGGGGTGATTGAACCCTATCGTAGTCCCTGGTCCAGCCCCGTAGTTTTGGTTCCAAAAGCAAGCACCTCTGAGTTGAGGTTCTGTGTGGATTACAGGGCTCTGAATGCTGTCACCAAGACATAGGCACACCCCTTGACTAGAACAGATGAGCTGTTGGATACTTTGAGTGCTTCCAAATATCTCAGCACATTTTACCTCACTGCAGGCTATTGGCAAATAGCCCTTGCAGAACATGCCAAGGAGAAGACAGTTTTCTCACACCAATGGGTCTTTACCAGTTCAGGGTAATGCCTTTTGGGTTGAAGAATGCCCCTGCCACTTTCCAGAGGCTTGTGAATCATGTCCTTAATGGGTTGGATGAATTCTGTCTTGCATATCTGGATGATATAGCAGTTTTCAGTGCCACCTGGGAGGATCATGTGAAACACCTTAGGATTGTGTTACAGGCTCTTCACAAGGCCCACATGACCATATAGGCCAATAAGTGCCATATTGGACAAGGTTCAGTGGTCTAACATGGACATGAAGTAGGTGGAGGGAGGACATAGCCTCTACACAGTAAACTACAAGCAGTACAAGACTGGCCTACCCCCACCACCCAAACCCAAGGGAGAGCCTTTTTAGGACTCACTGTGTACTACAGGAATTTCATGGCAGACTATGGCACCATAGCTGCCCCTCTGAGTGCTATCACAAATCCTAAGAAACCCAAGAAGGTAACTTGGTCTGAAGAGTGTGGGAAGGCCTTCAATGGCTTAAAAGACTCCTTGTGCCAGGCCCCTGTTCTCAGGGCCACTCATTACGAAATACCTTTTATTGTGCAGACAGATGCCTCTGACACTGGGATAGGAGATGTACTATCACAAGTAGATGAGAAGGGTAAGGAACACCCTATTGGCTTCATTAGTCACCAGTTTAAGGACAGAGGGCTCAGATGGTCCACAGCAGAAAAAGAATGTTTCTCTGTTGTGTGGGCCCTAAGGAAGCTGAGGCACTACCTCTATGAGACCCACTTCCCTGTGCAAACTGACCATAAGCCCTTAAAGTGGCTAATGAACATGAAGGGAGAGAATCCAAAGTTGGCCAGATGGTCCATAAGTCTTCAAGGCTTTGACTTTACTATTGAGCATAGGCCAGGTGTCCAACATAGCAATACTGATGGGTTGTCCAGAATGTTTAATCGACCTCAACATGAGACTCATTCAGGGGTGGATAATTCCCCCTGTCCTTGGTCTGGGAAGAGTGTGTGTTAGGAAAGATTTCCATTTCAAGTGTAATTTTCCCTCCAGTTGTGTACCCCCCAACATTTTGCTTTATTTAAACACCATAGTCTGGCTTTGCCAGAGGAGCACACCCTTCCTCTGCACTCCGCTAGGCTTTTCGGTCATTTTTTATGGGGAACTGACATGCCCTTAAACACAGTCAGTACTGGGAGCTCTTTGTTTCCCTTGGTCCTTGTCAGTGTTGCAAGTGCACAAGGTTCCTTACAGTACAGTGCACTTGAGTCTTCCTGTCATTTCTAAAGGCCCTAGTTACTCTCAAAGGATTTTTTAGGAGAAGTGCAGATGTGCCTTGGACAGGGCTGGTGGCAGCTTATCTTTTCATGTATTTTTAACCCTTCCCTGCCAGGTAAACTGTGGTTACTGCGTTTGGCACAAATAGGTGGCCTGGCTCCAAAATGGGCATGCCTTGAAGTTCTTGTGGCTGTCATTTGGCCATCTTGCCCCTTCACCTTCCCCGAGTCGAGCCGACCCGGGTCAGTCCTTATTTGGGCATGCATTCTCCTGCAAAACGCCACGCTTTCGTGGGCTTCTGCATCCCTTGTGTGTGTTCCCTCAAAACTTGGTACATCCAAGCTCTGTGTTCATGGCACTCTCACACTGAATTTCGTACACTTGGCATTCCCAGGTCTGGAGTAAAGTGAGTGTGCCCGAACCGGGGTACGCGCGGTTACTGTGTCACCCAACCATGGTGACGCACTTCACAAGTTCATTGCAGCTGTGGTCCTCTGTGCCCTGGAGCCTGCTCCAGCAGAAGTGGCCTGATCCTTCCACCAGGAGCAGAGAAATCGCCACTGTCCTGTTTGGACATCAATGCTGTATCTTCATCGGTGAAAGTCGCAGAGCCGCGAGATTGCCGCATTTGAACCTGCAACCGAAGTGGACTCAACTACCAAAGTTTGGTCCGGAGGGCGCCCGGACCAAACTTTGGCAGTTGAGTCAGGGAGAAATTGTAAGCCTAACCGGTGGCCCCTAGCACATCCATCAATTTGTACGCACAAGTGGTCCCAGAGGGCCCCTCTCCTTTCCACTGCTAATGCGAACTAGCAAACGGTTCCCGAACTCTGGAACCTGTCCTGCCCTGTTGAAGAGACCCCCACCCACCTTCCTGAGCTGCTACAGACCCTTGAAGAGACCCCATTTTGCCCATCTGCATTACCACATGCACCAGCGTTGCAAGTACATTTGAGCAATAGGCTCCACTCTTCTTAGGGATTGGACTGCCTTTCAGTTAGGATTGGGTTTGATGCCGAAAGGACTAAAGACAATTTACACTGCCAGTTTCCTTCCCCTTTTACATTGGGGACCCATTTCGTGCATTAACCCTTTAGACGCCATTGGTCTTGTATATATAGTGATAGGATTGTGTTGGCTTAGAAGTATTACTGTGATTTTATTTGTGTGTTGAAACTCAAAGGCCTTGAAATAAATGTATATGTATTTTTAATATATACACCTGAAGGGAGTGATTTGTAAGTGTCCTTTACTCTGTGTGCTCATTGAGGTCTTTCAGTCACCCTCACCCCTCCTGAGACCTAGCCTTCACCACCGCCAATGCTACCTTGATTGGTTTGGGTTGTCCAGAAGGTTAACCTGTTCCAAGAAACTAGGCTGGCCTTCTGAACCTCTGCCCACCAGGTCTGAGTTACGAAATCTGTCTTAACAAATTGGTGGCAGAGGTGGGATAGGACTGAAGGTATCCAGTGTTGCACACTAGTGAAGGCATTTTGTTACACTCGCCTCGTCTCTGCGGGGGCGTTGGGGCACGGTTGCAGCCCTCCCTGGATTTTGATCACCCTGGTCAGGCCTCCCCTTCTGCAGATATGCTGCTGTCTGCGATGATCGGTAGAACTGCTCCTGCGTGGGTATGAGAGAATGTGTGCCTGTCTATTGTTATGGTGTCCCTCGAATCCTTCTTCCCACAGTGTGGTGAGCATGCACCGTCCCATAGGCTCACCTGTTATTAATGGATGATATTGATATTGATATTTTATTTCTATCGCACTCGTACGATGATGTATGATGCGCTCTCCGTCCTGCTTCTTCCAGCAGGGATGCGTTATATATGTGGCAAGTTACTTCACTGGCCTCTTAAGTGGTAGTCCAGTCCAGCTGCGACAATGCCACCTGGTAATGGTAAGTGTCTTTTGTTTTAAAGTCTCTTCTCGCTTTAAAATATTGTAGTATTATCCTCAACACATTATGATCTGCGAGTTTTAACCATGTCTCCTCTTTGCTTTCTCTCCACAGGCGAAAGTGGGGACCAGTAGTGATTTTGGAGCTTGACATGCGGCCAGAATGAAGAAAAAAAGATCTGCAATGTTCTGACCACAGGTGAGAGCTGGTTTAAGGGTCAGCGTGAGGTTTGCAATGAGCACGACCATAAACTGAAGGTTTTCGGTAAAGTCTAACCTTTGTCTGTTGTTTCTCCTTGCCGTCCACGGATGAACTAAGCGGCGAGCTGCAGTGTCGCGGCCAGTATTCACATTCAGGGATGTCTGGAGATGGAAGGTGAGTGCCAGGCACTGCAGAGGTGTTTGCAGGTGAGAACTGGTCCCAAGGTGAGTAGAGGAGCTTCCAGTGAAACAGGTTGCTAGGTAAGTAGCGAAGTTGCAGAAGCGAAAAGATTCCAGGTAAGTTGAATCACTGGAGCTGGATTCCAAGGTGAATCTGCACCCAAGCGGCGGTGAGCGTTACACTGCCTTCAAGCAGAATAACGCAAAGCGCTTGCATGAAGACTGGGCGGGCTTATATAGCCTAGCCCCAGCCAAACCCCCTTAGTATTGGCTTTCCGGCCACACCCTGCCACTCCTAAATGATGCTGCACGTGCTACTCAGTTCTTCAGCAGCCACGCCCAGACTGAATGCATGTGAATAGTTCCTGTGAATGTAATAAAGTACTTTACACCAAAATAATGTATCTGCTCATATTTTTTCATGACACTGGCGGCAAAGGCGCCAGGACTGAGTCCAGCTGGGTCCCCGGTGCTTTATTGTCCCAAAGAGACAATTAAGTATGGCATTTTTCCTTGCCTCCATCACCTGGGGGTGCAGAGTTTGTGTGTTTGGGCCAGTAATCATGACACATTTCAGATTACCCCTACCCAGGACACATAGTGACTTTGTAGTGATAACTGTGAAATGCCATAGACATATCTAATATAATGTAAACAAGTACCTTTATAACTTTAAATAGTCTAGATCAGAAACATTCAGAAGGATTTGTACTGAGAGAGGTTTACCTGCTCAAGGTACAAAATTGGAGATGAGTCAGAAAGTCATGGAATGGGAAGAGGTGCAATTCAGTGCCATAGCCTCAGATGAGAGTGCAGAAGGAGGTGGGGCTGCTCCCACTGACAGTTCTGTCGCTGCCCTCATCCATGGTGCCCATGAGGATGTGGATGATGTGATGTCCAATGTTCGTCTGCAAGCTCTGATGCTGAGGCCATGCTGGAATTCAAGAAGCAAGAGCTGCTGTTTAGGCAGAAGCAGCTTGACTTCCACATGGCTACGCTGAATTTAGAGCAGGCAGAAAAACAGAAGGACAGGGATCACCAGTTAGAACTGGCCAAGCTTCAAGTTTCCAATCAATCCAAGGGATTTGGACAAGGGTCTGGGTCTTCCTCTCATCCAAGGTTTCCTAGAGATCTGCTCAGTGTGTATGATGAGAAGAATTACATTATGGATTGGCTGAATGCATTTCAGAAAGCATGTGAAGTTCAAGAGTTTGTGAATGCTGATAAGCGTGCATGGTTGCTCAGCAGACTACCCCATTCTAGCTGCAGTGCTATTATGGAAATGTCAAACGCTGAAAGAGTAGATTTTGCAATGTTGAAGCAAACTCTCATCTTAAAGTATGGGAAGACTCCTGCACAATATTTGAAGAGGTTTAGAGAGTACAAAAAGAAAGAAGCAAGTACGTGGCTGTCATATGTGACTGATTCTTTAAAGAACTTGACTGGCTGGGTTGAAGGCTATAAGGTGTCCACCTCTGAGGGTATGATATGTCTTGTCATGCTTGAACATATTTGTGCATCCTGTTCCCCTGAGCTTAAGCAGCATTTGGCAGATTCAAAGGAGTTAGATCATAAGACGCTGGCCATTGCAGCACATTTGTGTGTGTTACATAGAGTGTCCCATAAGGACAAGACTCATTCTGATTAGCATGAGGAGGGGAAAAAGTCCAAAGATAAGGAGGGTGGGGGATCTGATCAAATTTCCTCCCAAAAGAGCCACAAAAGAAATGTAAAGGTAAGTCACAAGAGAACACACAGGGTAGTGGAGGTGATCCTCCATGACAGAAATCTAGTTACAGTAAGCCTCCCTATGTCCCAAGGCCCAGTGGATCTTGTGTGGCTTGTGGAGCAAGTGATCATGTGAAGGGGGACCCCAGATGTAAGGTCAAAACCTTGGAGGTCCACTCTGCTAATCTGTCCTTCTCCTCCTATGAGGAAGAAGAGATTACAGGGGCATCGTTCTCCTCAGACTCCTTCCCCAGTGGGATAGATTCTAAGGTAGTTTTAGTTTCCCTGCGTTTCTGGGAGCCTAAAATCTCAGAGCTTTATGCTAGGATTCCTGATAATACCAAGCACTTCTTTAAGGACAGTGTGCTTATTAATGGAGTAGATACTCCTGTCCTTGGGGATAGTGGGTGCAGCATAACAGTAGTAGATTCCACATTGGTAGACCCAGAGGTATTTGCCAGAGCTTCTCTGTTACCCACTAAGTTGGCTGATGGCCCACCTCTCAAGTTCAAAGTTATGCCTGTAAATCTTACTATAAATAGTACAGTAGTCAGGATTTCAGTGAACATTCAGAGAGATGTCCCAGGAAAGGTCTTGCTGGGGAATTATTTCAGAGCTTTAGGGATTGTGGGAGACACAGCAGAGAGACCCTGCACAAGGCCACAAACAAGGGCTTCACTGGCCAAGCCCAATGCTATGCCCAAGCCAGAGGGGAAACCCAAGGCTAAAGGAGTAAAGAAGAACAAAAGAGCGAACGAAAATATTCCCCCTAGCTCACCTACCACTGAGGTGGAGGAAGTTGGTTGAACACCTGAACCTGATGAGGAAGAGGTGTTACATGAAGTTTTTTTATCCCAATGACCATCATGAACTACAAGGTTTGTTTGTAGAAGGTGGTCCTGACAGGACTGAATTCAGTAGGGGCCAAAAGTGAGTGCCCATCTCTGAAAGGCCTAAGGAGACAGGCCTGCTCCCAGCTTGAGGGTGAACCTCCTAGGAAGCATAGGATTTATTGGGAAGGTGGGCTCCACTACAGTGAGCTTACAGCGTCTACAGAAGGAGACCATAGGAGGTTGGTGGTTCCCCTTGCTGTAAGACCCTTCCTCCTGCAGTTGGCATGAAGTGCCCCTTGCTGGTCACCTTGGCATTAAGAGAACCAAGCAAAGGTTATCCATGCATTACTATTGGCCCAAGATGGGGGTGCAACTAGAAAGTCACTGCAGGAGTTGTGCCAACTGCCAGTTATCTGGAAAAAGTGGTGCAACAATCCAAGCTCCATTGTTACCACTCCCAGTTCTGGGGGTACCGTTTGAGAGGGTAGGGATCAACATTGTTGGTCCCCTTGACCCCCAAACAACCTCAGGCAATAGGGTTATCCTGGTGCTGTTCGACCATGGCACCAAGTATCCTGAGGCCATCCCATTGAAGACGATGACTGCCAAGTCAGTTGCAAAAGCTTTACTTGGAATATTTACTTGGGTTGGCTTCCTGGAAGGAACTCAGTGCCATAGCCTCAGAAGAGAGTTCAGAAGGAGGTGGGACTGCTCCCACTGACAGAACTGACAGTTCTGCCGCTGCCCTCATCCATGGTGCCCATGAGGATGATGTGATGTCCAATGTTTCCTCTGCAAACTCTGATGCTGAGGCCATGCTGGAATACAAGAAGCAAGAGCTGCTATTTAGGCAGAAGGAGCTTGACTTCCACATGGCTATGCTGAAAATAGAGCAGGCAGAAAAATAGAAGGACATGGATCCCCAGTTGGAACTGGCCAAGCTTCAAGTTTCCAATGGATCCAAGTGATCTGGACATGGGTCTGGGCCCTTCTCTCATCGAAGGTTTCCTAAAGATCTGCTCAGTGTGTTTGATGAGAAGAATTACATTATTATTATTATTATTATTATTATTATTATTATTATTATTATTATTATTATTTATTACACACCCAAACCCTGAGGTATCACGGCGTAGTTACAGACAGTTCGGTAAATACAATGTTTACAATTAAGCAGTCGATAGTTGAAACATTGGCACTGTCATAGTTTCATATAGGAGGGAATACATGGGAATACACAATTGTTACATAATGCAGAGGTAGGTAAATTGTCAGGATGGCATAGCAAAATGTCTAGTCTAGGGAGGCTTGGCATGTTATAATTGGTTAAATAGCTAAGTTTTTAGTGAATTTTTTAAAACGCTGGACAGATGCTTCATTCTTAATATTTGTAGGGAGAGCGTTCCAGTGTTTAGGGGCTAGAACTTTGAAGCTGCTGCCTCCAGCTCTCGTGCTTTTGTACCGTGGGATTTTCAGGAGTAAGTCAATGCTAGATCTGAGGGTTCTAGTTGAGGATTTTTTAATAACTGCGTTATTGATGTATTTTGGTGCTTTATTGGCAATGCATTTGTGAGTGATACATAAGGTTTTGAATATAATTCTCTCCTTAATAGATAACCAGTGTGTTTCTCTCCTGATGTGTGAGATATGGTCAGTCCTTTTTATTCCTAATGCTGCACATAATGTTTTGTTCTGCATAAGTTGTAATTTAGCAAGGTTGGTGTTGGACGTGCCTAGGAGGAGTATGTTGCAGTAATCCAGCTTGGAAAGTATTAGTGCTTTTGCTAGAGTGATGCAGTTTTTGGGCGTGAGGAATTGGCGACTTAGGGTGATAAATTTAGCAGGGTAGGAAGTAGCTGAGGAGAGGCCATTAACCTGTTTTGTCATCGTAAGATTTTCATCTAAGTAGACACCAAGGGTTTTCACTTGTTTGAGAATAGGAATTCTGGTGCCATCAATATTGAATGATGCATAATCAGGTTGTAATGCGTTAATTTTAGTTTTGGACCCAACTATTAGCAGCGCAGTTTTTTCATCATTAAGACAGAGGGCCTCATTACGACCCTGGCGGTAAGGGGTTAACGCCAGCGTTAGCTGCGCCGACCCCTTACCGCCAACTACGAGGTCCCTTAGCGCCATGGCGCTTTTAACACCTGCTTTTAGCAGGTGTTAAAATCCATGGCGCTAAGGGACCATGGAGTTAATTACGCCACCGTAATTTACGGTGGCGTAATTAACGCCTTCCCCACTCCCATTATGCCCTATGGGGCAAAAATGGGAATGGGGAAGGGTAAATGGGGATTGGGGACTTACCGCCCCGCCGACCTCGGAATGGGGCGGTAAGTCCGCCAACCACCATGGCGTAAACGTAGTTTACGCCATGGTGGTAAAGTCACGGCCCAGGCGGTAACTTACCGCCTGGGTCGTAATGAGGCCCTCGTGGGCCATCCAATTTTGAATTAGTGCATATATTTGGTTGATGAGCAAGGTGTCCTGCTCATAGTTACCTGATAGGGGAATGAGAATTTGGGTGTCATCTGTGAAGTTGGTGAAGATGATACCCATGGCATCCAATGCTGCGAATAAAAGTTTAGCACAGGCATTATAGAGGGTGGGCGATAAGCAAGATCCTTGATGAACACCTATGGGAACTGGTATTGTTACGCTCACCTGGTCTCTGTGGAGCCCTCCCTGAACTTGAATCACCCCCTTCTGGCCTCTCCCTCAGTAGAAAAGCTGTGAGCGGTGGTACGTGGTGATCATGCTCCTGTGAATTATGGAAGATCAGCTCCGTCCTGCTACTTTTGGCAGGGACGTGTCGAATGGGATCTAGTTCCTTCACTGATCCCTGGTAAGGATTAGTCCAGTCCAGCTGCGACTATGCTTCTCTTTATGATTGGTAAGTCTTTCTTGAGCTCTTGTGATGCTGTTAGTTCTGTTTCATGTCTTTATATGTTGCTCCTATTTATGCCCGCAATAATGTGTCTCTTCTGTTTTCTTCCCTTAGATGGAAATGTGACCTCGATGCAGCTGTGAGATGCGAGACGAGGCCGGATGGAAGACGGATGCTACCACAATGTACGACAGCAGGTAAGTGATGGTTTAAGGAGTATGGCAAAGCACAACCTTAAACTGACAGTTTTTTCGATGTCTAACCTTGTCTTCTGTTTTTCCTTGCAGGTTCTGCTGTCGACGATGAAGCATGTCATGCTGCGGTGCCAAGATGAAGATTTCGACATTCCGGAAAGTGTAAAGATGAATACTTGGTTCGCCGAAGAGATGTACAGGTAAGAACAGCTTGCCCTGTTGGTAAGTATGCTGGTAGGAAGCAGGATGTCTAGGAAGCAGGATCTTCAAAGGTAAGTCTGACCTCAGGCGACGGTGAGCGTTACGCTGCTTGCAAGTGCAGAATAATGCGAAGCGTCTGTCTTGTGGATTGGGGCAGTTTATATAGCTGAGATTGTGGGCACGCCCATTAGGGCCGGCTTAGCAGCCACACCCTGCCACTCCTAGAGAGTGAGCATGTGCGAAGGCAATCCAGTAGCAGCCACACCCAAGAATGCACTTGGGGCTGCTTAATGGATGGAATGTTCAAAGTGAATGCATCCTGCTAAATGGATGGAATGTTCAAGGTTAATGCATCTGAAGTGCTATGTCCATAATAAAAGCTTTTTGGTGTTAAATGGATGTTCTTGTTTACTTTTGTTCATGAACCTGGCGCCAAAGGCGCCAGGACAGTGTCCACCCAGGTCTCCTGTGCATGCGACCCCTGCATGCCTGTGCCCCTGACTTCATGACCATGACAGCACTCCCCCTCAAGGCCCCTCTCAAGGGTGATTCTCCTCCCAGTCCTGGTTTGGTGGGATTATTGTGATGGAACTGAACTGTCTGATTAAATGCAAAGCGCTGACATGTTCACTGGGTTCCCAAGTTCAGTCTTGAGGTCCTTAACCTTTCCAGTCAATTAGGTAATACAATTTTGATCAGACCAAGTTGGAGTCCAGGATGGATTTGACTTCATATTCTGGTTCTCCAACTATTACTTCGGGCTCTGGCAGAGAACAAAGCCGTGTATTGGATTTCATTGGTTTGAGGAGAGAGACATGAAATACGGGGTGAATTTTCATGTGAGATGGTAACTCCAATTTCACGGCGAGAGGATTGATTATGGACTATATAGTATAGGGGCCCAGGTATCTTGGGTCAAAAGCTCTTGGCCCCTTCAGGGGAATATATTTGGATGCTAACCACACCTTTTCTCCAATCTGGTAGGCGGGAGCTTCCTCCGATGTCGATCAGCAAACAGTGTTTGTCTTTCCTTAGCCTTGGTCACCTCCTTAAGAACCTGAGTGATGGTTTTATGCAAGTTTTTTTATGGCTGGCATTTCTAGGGTATCGGGTTGATCAAATACTGATGTCCTAAGATGTCTTCAGTGCACAGTGTAGAATGGAGTTTGCCCTGTGCTTTTGTGAACTGAGTTGTTGTATGCATACTCAGCTATCCAGAGTATATTTTTCCAAGAATCCTCGGACTGTTGCAACATACACCTGAGATATTGCTCTAAAGTTTGGTTGGTTCATTCAGTTTGGCCATCAGTTTGAGGGTGATGGCTTGTGGACAACCGGAGATCGATTTTGGCAATCGTACAACACTTTCTCCAAAAGGCAGAAACAAATTGAGTTTGGCGATCAGATACGAATATTGATGGAAATCCATGCAATCGAACAATTTGCTCTAGGACCACAGAAGCGAGAATTGACGCAGTTGGGAGTCCCTTCAGAGGGATGAAATGGGCCATTTTAGAGAATAAATCCACAATGACTAATATGGTGTTGTATCCATTGCAGCGTGGAAGATCTGTGATGAAGTCCTTCGACAGGGTATGCCAAGGTGGTGGCGGTCCTGTTAGGGGATGCAGTAAGCTAGCAGAGTTCTGTTTCTAAGACTTGTGTTGTGCACAGACACCACAGGTTTCAATAAATTGGGTGATGTCTTTTCGCCCGTTTGGCCACCAGTAGTTTTGTTTTATCTTAGCCTGAGTTTTGGCTATTCCTGGGTGTCCTTCGACTAATGAATCATGGTAATTTGTGATGATTTGCTTTTGCAGTTCTTGGTCTTGGACATATAATCGTCCTTGGAAATATGGTAGATTGTCTTCAATGGTGTACGGGTCACCTTTTAACAGCCATTCCTGTTGTGTTGATTGATCCATCGGGGATTGCACATTGGTTTTTTGGTCATCCACACATGTGATGGCAGCTATTCTGGTTTGAATAATTTCCTCAGGAATTATGGCCACGGGGTTGGATGCTGTAAAAACATCTTTTTCTTTACTCATACATGATAGAGCGTCTGCTTTCCCATTGCGTACTCCAGGTCTATAAGAGATAATAAATCGTATTCCGCAAAAAAGAGAGCCCAACGAAGTTGACATGAGGATTGTGCTTTGGCGGTTTCAAGTCTTGCAAGTTACGGTGGTCAGTGATGACAGTGACCGTATGTCTTGCCCCAAGAAGGTAATGTCTCCAGGCCTTGAATGCTGCTTTAATCGCCAGTAATTCCTTATCTGTGATTGCGTAGTTCAACTTGGGGGGCTGAAAATTTGCGGGACCAGAATGCGACAGGTTGTAGTTGTCCTGTTCCAGGGTCTCGTTGTGACAATACTGCTCCCATGGCTATTTTTCGAGCATCTGTCTCAACTATATAAGGTAGGTCTGGTTGTGGGTGTCGAAGGACTGGTGCTGTAGTGAATGCTAGTTCAAACTTCTGGAAGGCTTCTCCAGCTTCTGTCAACCAATGGTACTTTTGATTTTTCTTTAACAAGGAGGTAATTGGATGTACAATTCGTGAAAACCCAGGTATAAACCAACAGTAAAATTTGGCGAATCGGAGCACGGTTTGCACTCCTTTCATGGATGTTGGTGAGGGCCATTGAAGGATTGCATCCACCTTTCGTGTATCCATATGTTCACCTTGTGGTGTGAGCATGAAACCGAGAAACTCGACCTCGGTTACATGGAAAAAACATTTTTCCAACTTGGCAAACAATTGGTGTTGTCGAAGCTTCTCTAAGACTGCCCGGGCATGGCCTACATGTTCTCCCATGGAATTTGAGTAGATAAGAATGTTGTCAATGTAAACAAGAGCGCAAACATCCAGTAGTTCACAGAGTACATCATTCATAAAGAATTGGAACGCTGCGGGGGCATTGCATAGCCTGAAGGGCATGACCTGCTATTCAAAGAGGCCCTACTTTGTGCGGAAGGCCGTATTCCACTCGTCTCCCTCTTTTACTCTTATGAGATGGTATGCTCCTCTTAAATCCAGTTTTGTGTAGATTGGAGCATGTTTCACTTGGTCGAAGAGCTCAGGTATAAGTGGTAAAGGATATTGATTTTTTACTGTGATCTGATTGATGGCTCTATAGTCGATGCAAGTTCTTAAGTCCCCCTCCTTTTTGGGCACGAAGAATAAGGGCGAGGAGACAGGTGACTTGGATGGGCGAATGAAACCGGTCGCCAGGTACTGATCCAGGTAAGTTCTAAGATCATGATTTTCCTGTTCTGTCAGAGCGTAAATTCGGCTGCAAGGGATCTGGGCTCCGGTTACAAGATCTATTTGACAATCGTAGGGTCTGTGCGGGGGCAGAACGTTGGAATGCTCTTTTTTTAAGACATCCTGGTAATCTTGGTATTCAAGCGGTAAGAAGCTGATGAGGCCCAACATGATTCCTTTCTTCGGTTTCAGATTGGTGTCATCTTTTTTGTAACATGTGTCGGCACAATCATGAGGAAATGTCAGAACTTGTTTTCGCGAGTCGATGCTAGGATTGTGGGTCTCCAGCCAGGGCATTTCCAATATCATCTGGAACTGAGGAGCACCGATGAGATCGAAAGTAATGTCCTCTTGATGCCCGTCCTGACACAAAAGCTTAATTTTCTCAGTGTATTGTGTCACCAGGCCAGATGATAGCTGAGAACCATCCAAAGCAGTGACGTTTTCCGATTTCTGCTTCTGTCGGAGAGGAAGGCCTATTCGGAGAGACAAATCTTGGTCAATGTAGTTACCCACAGCTCCACAATCAATTTATGCCTCCAAGGCATGTATTTTTGGTGGTTGCTTGTGATTCACCAAAAGCACTGGAAGGACTAGATGTGAGGTCTGTACAGATTCCTTTTTCATGCTCAACAAGTGGAACCCTACACTTGCCGGGCATTGGCGTTTCCCGAGTTCTGTTCTTCTTCTTCATTAGTTTTGTCTGTTGCCCCAACCGTTTTCTTGGGTGGTTTTACCAGGCAGTCACGGAGGAAGTGACATGCTTGTCCACAATATAAGCAAAGGTGTTGTTGACTTATTTTTCCCTTTCTGCTTTAGTAAGGGGACTTCGTAATCCACCAATTTGCATTGGCTCAGACTGTTCATGTGGTTTAGTCCTATTCTCACAAGGTCGTACGTAAACTGACCGTCCCTCTGATCTAGCTCGATCCATTTTCCGATTCTGCAACCTACGATCAAGTTGCACCGTCAGGTCTATGTTGTCTGCCCACGTCTCAGGGGGATTCACCACTTGCACCAACACATCCTTAATTTCTCCACGTAACCCTTGGTAAAAGAGTGTAGTCCTCTTCTCTTCTGGCCAGTTGGCCTGGGCTATGAGACGATTGAAGGTTGCAGTATTGATTAATAGATCTTGACTCCCTTGTCTGAGTGACAACAACTCGTTGTCCAGAGCTTGTCCTTGAGTATGACGGGCAAACAATTTCTCCATCTCATGTTGGAAATTCCCAAACTTCCGGAGTAAAGGGTCATCTTGATTCACCAAAGGTATAGACCAGTCAGCCGAACTACCTCCTAAATACGAGAGTACAAACACCACTTTGGCTTGGTCATTAGGAAAGGCTCCTGGTCTGCACAAGAAATGAAGGCGACATTCGTTCATAAATACAGCAAACTTGTTTTGGTCACCGATGAAGCGTTCAGGGGGGGCTAGAGGCACTGCTCCTGGAAGAACCACCTGAACCGGTGTTGATTGTTGTGATGTGGAAGAATGAGAAGAATCGGTCACTCCAGGCAGTGGAATCTGTCCTGATTGTGCTTGTAGCATTTGTCTTGCCAGTTTGTCCGTTCTTTCTCGGGTTACAATAAGATCCCTCTGTATTGCATTGGTTTCCTTTCTTGAAGCATATACTTCAGCCCGTAATTCCCCTAGTAAGAGGGCTAACTGAGCTGTTTCTGAAGTTTCCATAATGCCCAGGCAGAGAGTATTAGCGGCTTCCTTTTCTGTTACGCTCACATGGTCTCTGCGGAAGCGTTGGCGCACGGTTGCAGCCCTCCCTGAACTTGAATCACCCCCTTCAGGCCTCTCCCTCAGTAGAAAAGCTTTGAGCAGTAGTACGTGGTGATACTGCTCCTGTGAATTATGGAAGATAAGCTCTCTGTCCTGCTACTTCTGGCAGGGGCGCATCGAATGGGATCTAGTTCGTGCATTGATCCCTGATAAGGATTAGTCCAGTCCAGCTGCAACTAGCTTCTCCTTATGATTGCTAAGTCTTTCTTGAGCTCTTGTGATGCTGTTCGTTCTGTTTAATGTCTTTATATGTTGCTCCTATTTATGCCCGTAATAATGTCTCTCTTCTGTTTTCTTCCCTTAGATGGAAATGCGGCCTCAATGCAGCTGTGAGACGCGAGACGAGGCCGGATGGAAGATGGATGCTACCGCCATGTTCGACAGCAGGTAAGTGATGGTTTAAGGAAAAGCGCGAAGTATGGCGAAGCACAACTCTAAACTGACTGTTTTTTCGATGTTTAACCTTGTCTTCTGTTTTTCCTTGCAGGCGCTGCTGTCGACGATGGAACGTGTCGTGCTGCGGTGCCAAGATGAAGATTTCGGTGTTCCGGAAAGTGTAAAGATGAACACTTGGTTCGCCAAAGAGATGTACAGGTAAGAACAGCTTCCCCCATTTGGTAAGTATGCTGGCAGGAAGCAGGATGTCCAGGAAGCAGGATCTTCAAAGGTAAGTCTGACCTCAGGCAATGGTGAGCGTTACGCTGCTTGCAAGTGCAGAATAACTCGAAGCGTCTGTCTTGAGGATCGGGACAGCTTATATAGCTGAGATCGTGGGCACGCCCATTAGAGCCGACCTACCAGCCAAACCCTGCCACTCCTAGAGAGTGAGCACGTGCGAAGGCAATCCATTAGCAGCCACACCCAAGAATGCACTTGGGGCTGCTTAATGGATGGAATATTCAAGGTTAATGCATCCTGCTTAATGGATGTAATGTTCAAGGTTAATGCATCTGAAGTGCTATGTCCATAATAAAAGCTTTTTTGTGTTAAATGGATGTTCTTGTTTACTTTTGTTCATGAGCATCGTGCCAAAGGCGCCAGGACAGTGTCCACCCAGGTCTCCTTTACGAGCGACCCCTGCATGCCTGTGCCCCTGACTTCATGACCATGACAGGTACGGGGTCAGCCGACTCTTTACTGATAGAAACTCGGGATGTCCTCTCTGCTAAGAAGGATTTGACCCATTGGGTTGCTTCCAGTGAGAAGCTAAAATCGTTCAGCATTAGAAGACAAAGTTTGCCTGCCTCCATTGTGGAATCCGTTTGGATTTTTAAATGAAGAAGTGCAGTTACTGTGCTGTGGTTAGGGCAAAATCCCGATTTGGGCACCCGGGAGTTGGTGTTGCTCTAGATGGCTTTGATTTGGGTATAGGCTATTTTGTCTATTATTTTCAATATGAATGGAACCGTTGTTATCGGTCGGTAATTTGTGGGGTTTAATGGGTCTAGTGTTGGCTTTTTCAAGAGGGGAGGTCACCGATGCTTTTTTAATGTTGGTTGGAACCGTGTTAGACTTAAATGAGGCATTGATAACATTGGTAATGATAGGTGTCAGCGTGTTACTCACCGCTCTGTAAGCCGATCACTGACTCTGGATAGGCGACCTTGGAGACGGGAGTTACTACAGAAATTCACGAGACAGCCTCTGGTATTCTGACTCGCCTGAATTCTAAGATTCAGGCTTCCTCAAAAGAGGGGCTCTTTCCTACGATGTGCCTCTCTGCTGTTTCTATCCAAACAGGCAGAGTTGCCAATCGCCTAAAAGAGCGGGGAGAACACACACCGCCAAACCAATGCTTCAAGGAAATACAAAGATGGTTAGAAGAACCAAAATAGGGAAGCAAGGTAAGAAGACAATAATACTAAAGGAATACCTAGACAGGGATTGGAGTGGAATCTGCTACAGGAATGCACCTGTAAGAAACAATAGACCTATTACCATACACATCAATGTAGTAGCTAGGTTTTCCCAAATGAATAACTAAATCAGACACAGACCTGAAGGGAGAGTTGGCAGGAATTGATGGAGTCCAAGCGGAGGGGAACAGCGATAGGATAAAATAAAAAAAAGGGCAGGTTAGTACAGGAAAGTAAACCCGGGCGGCACAAGGGTCGCACTAGTGACGGGTTGGTGCATGCACAGGAAAGCGTCACTATGTCCACTTGGAGAGCTGTTCACTGAGGAATGCCATAGTCCCAGAAAAGGCACCCATCAACTCTGACAGGAAATAGTAATTAAAGTTGGTACCCCAGGAGAGAAGTGGGCTCTGCCTGAATCTGCCTGAATCAGTTGATTGAAGAGGTGCTGACAGGAAATCCCCAAATAAGCTGTTGGGATAGGTTTACTTTAGGCAGGTGGTTGAGCAGCTGAGGTATTCTGGAGTAGGCCAAAATAATTACAAGGAGACAGTGGTCGAGAGCAGAGGACAACCAATAGCGTATCTAGTAAGCCGGGGAAGCAGGAGGTCACTGAGGAGAAAGACAGGCAGTGAGTGAAGGAGTCTGGGTCAGTAACGGAGCAAGCGTAGACAAAGCCAAAAGGAGTATCCAAAACGCAGTCCAGGGAGGCCAACGAACGTCGGGAACCAGGAAATCAATATGAGTGCTGACGGGAGGTCAGGAGGAGTACGGAGCGTAACCACAAGGAAAGTAACACTACCATTAGCAGAAATGAGCTGCACGAGTAATGGTGCTTTTAAAGTACAGGGGCCGTGGTTTTGATCCGCGTTCCTCACGCCTGCAACATGTCAGCTGACATGGTACATGCCAGCATGTAATCAAGCACCATGGCAACCTGTATCGGTTCCACAAGGAAGCCCGTGAAAGCGCTTTCCTTTATAGGGAAACCGCGGGGGAGTTAGACACGGCGTTTCGCGGATGAAATGTAACAGCATCCTCCCCCAAAGACACCGGCATCCCCCTGGCGGAGTGGAACTCTTTCAATAGGTCGGGACAATGCAAGTTGGCCAAAGGCTCCCAAGTACGGTCCTCAGGGCCAAAACCCTTCCAATCCACCAGATACTGCACAGTTCTCCCAGAAACCCGGCAGTCCAGTATGCAGGATACCTCATATTCCTCCTCACCATCCGCCAAGACAGGAGGAGGACGTGCCGGTAAATGAGTGGAGCGGATGAAGGGCTTAATCAGGGACACATGTAAAACAGTGTGAATGCACCAGGAACGGGGCAGAGACAAACAGAGCAGCAGGGTTAATTACAGCGGAGACAACCAAAGGACCCACGAATCGGGGCAATAGAGAGCGCTTCCCTGCTATCCGTAAATTACGGGAAGATAGCCCCACCTTTGTGTCAATCTGGTAGGTTGGTGCTGGAGAACGATGCAGGTCCGCATATTTCTTGGCACAGTCTCGATGTATTTGGTCCAGATCACATACACAGTCACGTGCAGCCGGGTTAGAACCAGGCAAAGTCGGATCAAGAGATAGTGTCCTAGGGTGGCAACCATACAGGACAAAAAATGGAGAAACCCCCGTGGACGTGTGCATAGACTTATTGTATGCAAATTCCGCTTGTGACAAAGACGTGAGCCAAGACTGCTGGAACTGAAGACACAGACAACGTAAATACTGCTCGATGGTGGCGTTGGTTCTTTCAGTTTGCCCGTCCGTCTGAGGGTGGTATGCCAAGGAATACCTATCCTCAATACCAAGGGAAGCAGTGAGAGCTTTCCAGAACCGTGAGGTAAATTTCGTCCCACGGTCAGAGACAATGATGGATGGTAGTCCAAAAAAGCGAAACACATTTGTCATGAACAATCTAGCCAACCCAGGAGCTGACAGTAATCCGGAACAAGGTATGAACAAGGCATATTTCATAAAATAGTCAACGACTACCCATATGGTGTCGCGTCCCTGTATATCGGGTAAATCAACGATGAAATCCATTGACACCATCTGCCAGGTTTGTATGGGACCGGTAAAGGTTGTAACAAACCCACAGGTTTGGCTCTGGATGATTTGCATTGGGCGCAGATGGCACAGGTTGTAATGTAGTCCTTTAAGTCTCTAGCCATGGTGGACCACCAGGCCCAACGTCGTAATGCCTCCAGTGTTTCTGACTCCCCGGATGCGCTGAAGAGCCAAGGTCCGGGCCTGACCCAGTGGGATAAAGACACGCCCTTGGATGAAGGGCAATCCTTGCACCAGTTCCTAGTTGAATTTGGTGATCTCCGTTGGATGGTTGGAGACCCAGTCAGTAATGATGGAACACAAAGAGGGTTGAACCGAACAGCCTAAAATGACTTTGTTTGGTAGTAGAGACAACGGCTCAGTCTGTAGGCAATGGTTCCCCGCAGGAAGGTGAGAGAGGGCATCAGCAGATATCTGAGCGTTATCAGGACGATATGTGATAACAAACCGATATTGTGAAAAAAACAAGTGCCAACGCGCTTGTCTGGCAGTGAGACACTTCATTGATTTGAAGGCCAGCAGACTTCTATGATCAGAGTAGACCGTAACAGGTGTCTAGCCCCCAGAAGATGGTGCCTCCACTCCAGGAAGGCATCTCTAATGGCTAGGAGTTCACGTTCCGTGATGGAATAGTTTCTCTCATAGGGCATCAATTTGCGGGAAAAATAGGTGATGGGTGAAACGTCGCCAGAGTGGCGGCATTGTTGCGATAAAACAGCACCAACCACATATCCCGAGGCATCCGCTTCCACAAAGAACGGGAAATCCGGATCGGGATGTTTAAGACCCGGAGCGGAAGTAAAGGCAGATTTCAACTGGTCAAATGCATTTTGGGCCTCCGGTGACCAGACATACGGCACCTTAGCACTGGTCAAGGAGGTAAGAGGCACAGAGATGTCAGAAAAACCGTTGATAAAATGTCTATATAAGTTGGCGAATCCTAGAAATGATTACGTTTTGATAGACTTGGGCACCGGCCACTCCAGGATAGCTTTAATTTTAGACTGCCTCATACAGACCCCTTGGTCAGTAAGGTTGTATCCCAGAAACTCCACTTCTGATGCACGAAAAATGCATTTTTCTGCCTTTACAAATAAATGGTGGTCTCTTAGACGCTGAAGAACTGTTTTGACATGTTGGATGTGATCTGTTTGGTTCTGTGAATAGGTCAGTATGTCATCCAGGTAAACTATGACGTATTGATCTAGGATGTCGCGGAATAGGTCATTCATAAATGCCTGGAAGGTAGCCGGGGCATTACAGAGCCCAAAAGGCATCACCAGGTATTCAAATAGACCGTAGCGTGTCTTGAATGCATTTTTCCATTCGTACCCCTCTCTCATGCGTACCAGATTGTAGGCCCCTCGTAGGTCTAACTTAGTGAAGATTTTAGATGAGCCCAGTTGATCAAGGAGGACCAAAATTAGAGGAAGGGGATACTGATTTTTTTATGGTAGCTGTGTTCAATGCGCGATAGTCGATACAGGGACGTAAATCCCTTTCTTTTTTGGGGACAAAAAAGAGTGGAGGGGGGCTTGGCCTGGAACGCCGCGGATGAGGCTGCTCCATTGATGGCCTCCGTTGGGGTCCGCGGCTCTGACTGATCTTTCGCCGGTTCCCGCTATGCTGTAACGGCCTCCTGGCAGGGATCTGCAGCGGAACGTTTCCTGTGCTCGTGGCTACATCCCTGGCCATTAACGCGGCAGAGTGGCTGAAAACACGGCGTAGGAACTTCTCCACGGTGTTCCCCGCCACGATTCAAGATGGCGGCCGCAACCAGGGCTCTTCACCGCCACGGCCCGCTGGCGCCCTCCTGCCCGATGCGGGGGGGGCGGTTTGGCTCCAACATGCAACAGCACTACCCTTGTAGTACCTGCCGTCTCCCCCATCGCTCCCCCTCATCTGCACGGGGTCTTCGATCGAGACTGCCGGGTCCGGCGACCGTTTAGACTCCCGCGATTCCAACGCTGAGAGCTACAGCGCTGCATCCTCCCCCCTCGCCTGGGCCTGTTGACGCAGGGGCTCCCAGCGGCCCACTGCCGCTTCATCCAGGGGGCCTCCCCCGCAAGATGAGCTCCGGCGGACCCGCCGCTCAGCATCCAGCGCCCTAAGCCGGTGGTGCCTGCAGCCACAGGGGGCCTTTCTGGAGGAGGGCTCCCCTGCCACTATCTCCAGCGTGATCGGCGCGCCACTCCCCAGGTGAGCGCCTCTGGCCCCATTGAGTGAGGTGGGCTCTGTCCCTCCAGCCCCTGAGCCTCCCCACTTGCACTCATGATTGGCTTCTCTCGGGGGCTTGCCTGGAGGCCCACCGCCATCCCTGAGGCCTACCGGATCGCTCCCCCCACCTCCTATTGATCGTGGTCTGCTTCCACAGCGGTGGTCCTGGTGCTCCTGCAGCTTCCTGGGGCGCCACTGCCCACCATCACCACGCAACGGCGGAGCAGAACCACCTCCACCCCATTGCCTTGGATCCGGGCCTCTCACCTTGTGTGGCTTCTCATCACATCACGACACTATTACTATCCCGCAAAGGCACTCCTGCCCCTCCTCCTTGAGAAATCTCCTGGGGCGCCCCAGCCCACTCCATTCCTATCGCCACCTTAGGCTCCTGTGGCCCCTGGCAGTGAGCATATTCCCCCCCCCGGGGCCAACTCTCGGGACCCATCGCTTTTCCCCCAAAGCCATGACCAAGGTGGTGAAATCATCGAGGGGCACCGACATTGCCACCATGCTGCAGGCCCTGGGGAAGAGGAAGAAAATCGACCCCCCGAATCTGACTCTCCAGAGGGCCTCTGATGTGAAGGGCACGCTGGCCACCAAGGAAGACCGCCAGGTCTTTATGTCAGACATTAAATCGGAATTCCAGAACTGCATGACGGAACTCACAGCCAAGTTGGGACAAACCGAACAACGGATTGACAACGTTGAACACCGAATAGTGGAGGTTGAGGAACTGGCAGTGGACCATTCTAACTCGATGAAGGAGATGCAACGTAACATAAAAGCACTAATGGATAGAACCGAAATCCTCGAATTTAAGCAAGAGGATATGGAAAACCGCTCCCGGCGCAATAACTTACGGATCTGAGGGGTCCCCTCATCAATCCCGGACAAGGAACTTCCCGAATATGTCAGCACCCTCTTTCAATCTCTACTGCCGGATTTAGATGAAACGCAACTCCTACTTGACCGCACCCACTGAATGCGCCCTCGGCGGGGATCTGACACAGACTCTCCCCCAGATGTCATCACGAGAGTCCACTTCTTCACCACTAAGGAGCCCATTCCTGCGATAGGCCGCTCAAAGGACGAGCTCTCCTTCCAGGGATCCCCACTTCAAATCTTCCAAGATCTATCGACCCTAACCCTGCAAAAACACAGAATGCTCCGTCCTCTCACCCTTTTTCTCCGAGACCAGCAGCTGCCTTACAGATGGCTGTTTCCTACGGCGCTACAATTTTCATATAAAGGCACTCCTCGCACCATCAGTCACCTCGAGGATGCAGCCTCCAATCTACGACCGGGCTCTCCCGAGGGAGCGGGGCCCTCTCTCCCACCTCGGTCAGACCCGGCCTGGCTCCCCCAAGCCGAAACGGACCCCCTGGTCACAAGTGCAGAGATCCCGCAAACCCAGATGATGGCCCATGCTTCCCTTAAGGACCAAGCGGCACCGAGACTAGTGGTATTCTCTTAAGCTCACCGCGGACCCCATGCGGCCTACACCTTCCTCCAAGGTGGATGTCATCGTATTACCCTTGGAGAAAACTTCGACCATGTCGCCCAGGTCGCCCGTTGCCGGCCTGGGACGCCCAGGGGACCCTCCGACAGTTATCAATTGGCCCCCCGGCCACAGTTAGTTCCTCCCGTTGGAGGCCGAAGTTGGAATTTTGGAACTCCCGTTTGAGACTATTGTTAAAAACCATCAGCCACAGGAGCTCTAACTCTGCTGACACATTGCAGCTATGGCTAACCTAGACCCCTCCCAATCCCCCCCCACGGCAAAGGGCCTCAGATAGCCAGCCCCCACACCAGAAACTGAAACTCACCACTTTGAATGTTAGGGGCCTGAACTCCCCCCCGAAGAGAAAATCCATCCTACACAGGCTGCAATCCGACGGAACCTCAATCGCTTTCCTTCAGGAAACACACCTAATTCCAGCTGACTTTTCCCGCCTCTGAAGCAGGCTCTTCCCCACGCAATTCTTAGCGTCCAATGGCACCAAAAAGGGTGACACCGCTATCCTTCTGGCTGTGGGTTTGGACACCCAGGTCCTCGACGTCCTGCGCTGCCGAGAGGGTCGCTTTGTGGCTGTCAAATGCATCATTATGGGCCAACCCTACACTCTCGTCTCAGCATATGCCCCGAATGAGTTCCAAGAAGGATTTTACCAGGACCTGGAAGAGATCCTCCTCCCGTTCACTGAGGGACAACTTGTCATCGGGGGTGATTTCAACAGGGCCCCCAACCCCCTTAAAGACAGATCTCACCCGCCAACCTCCAGGGACCAGAAGCTAGCCCTGGCCCTGCTCCACTTGTTCCGCACGCTTGATGTCGTCGACACCTGGAGAGTGTTATACCCGGAGGAGAAGGATTTCACCTTTTACTCATATGTACATCGCACTTTCTCCAGAATCGACTTGCTGTTGGCCTCACCCCGGATCCTGGACTTCACGGATGACGTCGCGATCGGCCCCCGGATCATCTCGGACCATGCCCCTGTCTCGCTCTCCCTCTGAGTCCTCGACCCGGATCCCCCTCCACGGCGCCAATGGACCTTGTATGACCCTATCCTGGGGGACATGACGGTGAGAGATGCGATCGCCAGGACAATCAAAAACTTCTTTACTGAGAACCGTAACAAAGACACGTCCCCCGCCAACACCTGGGATGCCATGAAGGCAGTGCTCACGGGGGAACTGATCGCCAAGGTGCCGCGTTTCACAAACAGAAGAAGGCGACCCGGGACGCCCTGGAGGCCGAGGTTTGTGCAGCCGAAGCGGTCCACAAGCAGAAGGGCTGGTCCCTGAAATCCTACAAAGCCTTGCAAATGGTGAGGAAGAGGCTGGAGGCACTCCACGCCGATACCACTGCAAACCTGCTGGCTAGGACCAAACAATGGTACTATGTCCACAATAACAAAGCCAACAAGCTCCTGGTCAGCAAGCTAGCTAGGGAGAAGACTCGGAAATCCATCCTGGGGCTTCGCGACCCACAGGGGTCGGTTCACTGAAAATTCAGCTAGCCGCGGCCCATCAATCTGAGATTGACAGCGGTCCCGAGGGACTTGGAAGCGCAGCGCGCATACATCCGTAAGGTGGCCCTTCCATGCCTGACCCCGTAGGTTAGTCAGGAGCTGGAAACGCCTATCACGGAGGAGGAGGTGGAAAAGGCTATAAAGAGTTTGAAGCCTAGGGCCCCTGGCCCGGACGGCTTCACCACCTGGTTTTATAAACTCTTTCATCCCCAATTGGTGGCTCCCTTGTCCCGCCTCTTCAATTCATTTGTGACTACCGGGACGATCACTCCGTCCATGCAGGAATCCATCACTGTTTTCGCTTTAAAGCCCGGAAAGGACCCCCTTGAGAACAGCTCGGACAGACCGATTTCCTTGCTCAATTTGGACACCAATATTTATTCAAAGATCCTGGCTAACCGCCTGGCTCCGGTCCTACCGAACATCATAGACCCGGACCAAACCGGCTTTATCAACTACCGGTCCACAAAAGATAACATTCGCAGAGCTCTAAACCTCATAGAGGTGACCACAAGAAATTCCCAGCAGCTGGCCTTACTTGCCCTGGACACGACCAAGGCCTTCGATAAGGTGGACTGGTCATTTCTTACTCTCACCCTCGAAGCCTTCAGCTTTGGCCCAATCTTCAGGAAAATTATCAAGCTCCCAAAACCAGGCTCAGAGTTAACGGCCGCCTGTCAGAACCTATTCTTCCTACCTGCGGAAGGAGGCAGGGATGCCCCCTGTCCCCCCTGCTTTTCACCCTGGTCATGGAACCGTTGGCCCAATGGGTGCGGACAAACCAACTGATAAGCGGCCCGAAGATAGGCGCCACCCAGCACAAGATCGCCCTCTACGCGGATGACGTCTTGCTAACCGTCACAAACATCCAATCCTCCCTGAGGACAGCTCTGGGGGAGCCCGTAGCTTCGACGAGGTAGCAGGATTCGCCATCAACTTCTTAAAATCAATGGCCCTCGGTGTGGGCCTGAGCCCGGACGAAAGGGTCGCCCTGGAGAAGCAAAGCCCGTTCCAATGGAGCACCCAAGCAATCCCATACCTGGGGGTCCAGATCCCAGCACAGCCAACAAAAGTCTACCAGGCCAACTTCCCCCCGCTCTTCGAGGAATTGGAGAAGGACCTCACGTGCTGGTGGTCGCAGGAAATCTCCCTGCTGGACCGTAGAAAGACTTGCAAAATGAACCTCCTTCCCCGCTTCCTATATGCCTGCGCTTCCCTTCCCGTCTCAATCCCCCTTCCCCCCATCATGAAGCTTAAACGGAAATTGATTGACTTTATATGGAAGGGCAAGAAAGCGAGGATTCCCTGGAAAACTATGATGGCCAGCGCTAGACTGGGAGGGCTGGGGGTCCCGGACCTCCGCAAGTACCATATAGCAGCGCAGCTGGCCCATCTCCAGGCATGGGGACTGGCCTCAGGTCACCCAAAGTGGGTGGACATCGAACAATCTCGCCTACCTCTGCCACTTCGTTTCCTCCCGTTCCTCCCCAATGCCTTGCGCCAGAGTTGGCTAGATGTGCTGATGGCCACGAAAAACTCAATAAAGGCATGGGAGTGGGCCCGCAGATACAGAGGGATCCCAAGCGACCTGAGCGCGCTCTCCCCAATCTTCCACAACACGGCCTTCTCCCCGGGAGCTCATCCAGCGAACTTCAGGAACTGGGTCGCAGGAGGCCTTGAAACGCTGGGACAACTCTTCGCAGGAGACTCCCCCCTTAACTTCGAACAATGTAAATCCTCCTTTCAGCTAGCAGAGACGGACAGATTCTCCCATGCCCAACTAAGACACTGGTGCTCCAACCCCCAGACCCGGATGGCAGCAACTCGCCCTCTTACTCCCTTGGAACTCACAGCGGCTGACCTGGCTGCCCGAGGGAAGATTTCTGCCCTCTACAAGCTAATGCTGGATGACCCCCTTCTCTCTAAACCCTCCTACATGTCCCTGTGGGAGACAGACCTGGGTCACGCTATAAAGGACCAATCCTGGGTGGATATCTGGACCAGGACGCGCACAGCATCCCGCTGCATCACCAACCGGGAATGCACCCACAAACTGCTTTTGCGATGGTACTACCCCCCTTTATGTCTTCACCACTTCCAACAAGCCCTGGACCCCCACTGCTGGCGTCTATGCGGCCACTTGGGATACTACTTCCACATGTGGTGGACCTGCCCTGAGGTAAAGGAGTTTTGGACCCAATGCCTCGCCACTATAAAAGACATCACCCAAGTGACCATTCCGCTAACTCCCGAACAGGTCCTTCTTGGGATCCTGCACCCGGATGCTTACCCGAGAATAGGGAGGAGGGCCACGCTGATCACTCAACTCTTGCTGGCCGTCAAAATCACGGTAGCCCGCACCTGGAAAACTGCGGAAGGCCCCCTCATGCCCCTATGGTGGATCAAACTCTGGGACATCCTAATAGCTGAAAAGGTCACAGCAGCTAAGGCGGGCAGACTCTATCATTTCTTGGACATCTGGGCCTCGGTCCTAGACTACGACCAGAAATACCCGGCGCTTACTTTTAAGCCGCGCCTGATCGCGAACGCTCTCCATTCTATGGGGGACAGCTCGCCGCCTGGCGGAATGGAATGAGGCCCGGGAGCAATGCCTTCTGCGGGCGTAGGGGTTGGGGGGAGGGGGCATTTCAAATGTCACATGTTGTCTGTAACAAATGTAAGGTTATCATGCTTGCTCCTGTGCGCTTTTAATAAATAAACAAGTAAAAAAAAAAAATGAGTGGAGACACCATTGGAGACTTCGAGGGACCGATAAACCCCATCGCAAGCGCCTTGTCAATGTACTCTTTGAGTACGGCATCCTCCTTGAGAGTGAGTGAGTACACTCTTCCAGCGGGTATCCTCATCCCTGGTACTAGATCTATTGGGCAATCATAGATCCGATGCGGAGGTAGGAGCTCTGCCATCCCTTTGTCGAACACGTCTGCATATTCTGCATATTGAGGAGGGAACCACGGATATAACCGCGTTAGAAATGGCCCCAATGTGCATAGTGGAGGACACTAGTGCCCTGGCGGGGCTGTCCTGGCTAATCCCAAGCAGTGAAGTGCAGCGGGTATTGCAGATGTTGGAAGGAAACTGGATTAGATGTGTTGACCAATCAATGGCAGGGTTGTGGAAGCGCAACCACCGAACGTCAAGGATGACCTTGTAGGCAGGGGCTTTAATGACGTCAAAAGATATCTCTTCTGTATGGCCTTTATCGGTGCTCATAACCAACGGAACCGTCTGATGTGTTGATGTGTTACCATACCAGAGACAAGAACTGACCCTTTCACTGCATTAACCATTTCAGGAGTATGCTTGTGAATTAGTGGTATTCCTGACATAGGAGCAAAGCATTGGTCAACGTATTTACCCGTTGCTCTTGAATCTATCACTGCCATTTCTTTGAATGTCCCTCCATGATTCACAGTAAAATGGACAGGAAGCTGAATCAATTGGGTAGGATTTGACAAAGGAGAGACCAGAGGTGCTCTTCCCGATGTAGGGACTCCATCTACTTTCGGGATTTGGCATTTCCCGCCTTTCTTTTGGGTTTTTTAGGACATTCAGGCAACAAATGATCAGAGGCCCCACAAATTATGTGACCTGCGATGTTCACGTTGAGCGGGCGTGAGCGGACCCCTGACAACACCTATCTGCATAGGTTCAGGAGCAGGTAGCGTAGTGGAAGAGGTTTCCGCAGGTGCTGAGGCGAATAGAGCAGGTTTCTTCTCGCCACGTCATTCAGCTTTGCGAGCATCAATTTGAAGGACTAAATCAAGCAACTCTCCAAAGGCTGTGGGAACGATCGGAACAGTGGAGACTATGTCCTTTAATTCGTCAGAGAGACCCTGATAAAAGACTGCTGTCTTCTTCTCTTCGGGCCAATCTGTCTCAGCCGCCAGCTGATTAAAGTGGGCTAAATAGACTAACAGGGAATTGTTCCCTTGTCTGTGCTTTAGTAACTCTAAGTCGGTAGCTTGAGTAGTGTATCATGTGTCAAATACTTTACTCATCATTGCAAGAAGAGCATCGCAATTGTAAAGAACATGGCTATTAGATTCTAACAATGGGTTTGCCCAGGCGGCCGCGGTGCCACCCAAATGTGACAAAACAAAAGCAGCCTTAGTAATGGAAGTGGGAAAAGAAGCAGGACGACACAAGAAGTGCAGTTTACACTGGTTGAAGAAAGTCCTATATTGTTTGGGATCACCCAAGAAGCATTCTGAGGGAGCCAAGGGAATTGGATGGTAAGCATAATGGGTGTCGATTCCTGAGTGGGAGCCGGGAAACAGGACCCTGAAGCCATAGCCCCAGCGCCGGTTGCCTGCGAGGGCGGATTAGTCACCAAGGCATGAATAGCGTCCATATACGCTGGCGTAATGCCTCATGTGCATTGGTCAGATCGGTTCTTAGATCCGTGACCATTTGCACGATTTGTGTCAAGGCATCGCTAGCCTCTGTGGACATTGTAAGGCTACTAATTATGTTACTCACTGCTCCATAAGCCGATCACTGACTCTGGATAGGCGACCTTGTAGTAGTTACTACAGAAATTCATGAGACAGCCTCTGGTATTCCGACTCCCCTGAATTCTAAGATTCAGGCTTCCTCAAAAGAGGGGCTCTTTCCTACGATGTGCCTCTCTGCTGTTTCTATCCAAACAGGCAGAGTTGCCAATCGCCTAAAAGAGCGGAGAGAACACACACCGCCAAACCAATGCTGCAAGGAAATACAAAGATGGTTAGAAGAGCCAAAATAAGGAAGGAAGGAAGGTAAGAAGACAATAATACTAAAGGAATACCTAGACAAGGATTGGAATGGAATCTGCTATAGGAATGCACCTATAAGAAAAAATAGACCTTTTACCATACACATCTATGTAGTAGCTAGGCTTTCCCAAATGGATAACTAAATCAGACACAGACCTGAATGGAGAGTTGGAAGGAATTGATGGAGTCCAAGCGGAGGGGAACAACGATAGGATAAAATTAAAAAAAAGGGCAGGTTAGTACAGGAAAGTAAACCCGGGTGGCACGAGGGTCGCACTAGTGACGGATTGGTGCATGCACAAGAAAGCATCACTATATGCACTTGGAGAGCTGTTCACTGAAGAATGCCGTAGTCCCAGAAAATGCACCAATCAACTCCGACAGGAAATAGTAATCAAAGTTGGTACCCCAGCAGAGAAGTGGTCTCTGCCTGAATCAATTCAGCGAAGGGGTGCTGACAGGAAATCCCCAAATAAGCTGTTGGGATAGGTTTACTTTAGGCAGTTGGTGGAGCAGCTGAGGTGCTCTGGAGTAGGCCAAAATAATTACAAGGAGACAGTGGGCAAGAGCAGAGGACAACCAATAGCGTACCTAGTAAGCCGGGGAAGCAGGAGGTCACTGAGGAGAAAGGCAGGCAGTCCGTGAAGGAGTCCGGGTCAGTAACGGAGCAAGCATAGACAAAGCCAAAAGGACTATCCAAAACATAGTCCAGGGAGGCCAACGAACGTCGGGAACCAGGAAATCAATATGAGTTTTGACAGGAGGTGAGGCGGAGTACGGAGCGTAACCGCAAGGAAAGTAACGCTACAATTAGCAGCAATGAGCTGTACTAGTAACGGTGCTTTTAAAGTACAGGGGGGCGTGGTTTTGATCCACGTTCCTCACGCCTGCCATGTGTCAGCTGACATGGTACACGCCGGCGTGTAAACAAGCGCCATGGCAACCTGTATCGGTTCTAGAAGGGAGCCCGTGAATGCGATTTCCTTCATAGGGAAGCCGCGGGGGAGTTAGACACAGCGTTTCGAGGACGAAATGTAGCACAGCGTGAGGGTACAAAGTTTTACTAGCTGAGCAGGAAATTGGTCTCCTTTGCAATTTGAAGCTTTTAATTTGGCTATGGTGTCCAGCACAACTTCTTGTGTGACAGGGGTAAAGTGGAATGGCGTACAGTCGTTATCATTTGGTGGATTCTCTGCAAGGGTAGGTGGGGTTTCATTTGCTAAGAGTTGTCTTTTAGTGATAATTTTCTTTTGGAAGAGTAGTATTTTGGATGCTAGCGCATTCTGGATTGTGGTACACCAAGTTTTGCTGGCGTTAACAGGTGATGAGTCTTGACTTGGATTTTCTAATTCTCTGAGTATGCTGAACAACTCCTTGGAATTAGAGGAGGGAGGCATTGCTGATGCGTAGGTTGAAGGCATCTGCTTTGTGGGTTATTATGACTGTTTTATAGGCTTTGTTGGTTTCATTAAATGCATTAGCTGAATCTGGCGTATTGTTTTTTTGTGGGTATGCTCTAGTGATCTTTTTTATGTCTCAGCATTACTAGTTCATCATTAAACCAAAAACCTGTGCATTTGTCAGCGTGACAGGTTTTGGTTATGATAGGAGCTAGTAAATCGATAGTGGTTAAGAGGCATTTTTGATAGCAGTCTGCCAAGTAATTAGGAATTGTTCCTCGTTAGGGTGGTGGAGACCAATGCTTCTTTTAGAGCAGGGGAGAGGTTGTCTGCTGTGAGTTTTCTAATATTTCTAGTTTCATAGGTGTCATATTTTTCTATCATGGCGGGGTCTGTGGTGTTACTGTTTATGGAGAAGTTAATGAAATGGTGGTCAGACCAATCAAGAGGTAGGATAGAGTCGATGGATACTTGTGAGTTAAGTGTGAGGATCCAATCAAGTATTCTAGCTTTGTTATGGGTAGGGGCAACGACTAGTTGTAGGAAATTCATGTCTTTCAGGGCCACACAGAGTGCTGCAGCTTTATGATCTTGGGTGTCATTGTAGCCTAGGTTTATGTCGCAGAGTAAAATACATTTGGTTTTGGCTTGATGTGGGGGTGAGTAGGAGTGAGATATCAAGGTCAGGATGTGTGTTTTTATTGGGTGATCTATAGACTACTAGGAGACTACAGTAGTAGTTTCAGGGTTAGAGGTGAGTTTAGCTATGAGGAGTTCGTACCCCTGTATTTCGTCCAGGGGGCAGGCCCTAATTAGTAGGGTCGATTTAGCTATTATGGCAACTCCGCCTCCTTGAGTGCTGGATCTGTCAGTCCTAAGGATGTTAAATCCAGGAGGAATGGCAGGGCTAGCAGTGGACCTGAGACTCGTTGTAGCCAAGTTTCCGTTACAATTAGAATATTTAGTTGTTGGTCAATGATAAGATCATGGATGTCGATGGCATGGGTTCCGAGTGAACGTGCGTTAATGAGCGCTCCTTTGACATTGGGAATAGGGTCAGATGGTGGAATGTCGCATGGAATGGAGGTAGGTGGGACTTTGGTGCCTCTGGTAGGTTTGGTTGGTGCTTTAGGTGGTGACTTGTCGTTGAGTTCGTAGGTCATGGATATGACGTTAGTATTATGGACTGTATTGTATTGTATTTTGTTACTTATATAGTGCTCTTTACTCACTTGTGTGGCCTCAATATTTCAATTTTCCTTAGTTGAACGCCCTTGGTGACCGTAGTCGATGTCATTGGAGAATTCTAGGGGACAGTTAGGGGATGCGTGTGTGCGTGTTGCTGTTCTAGGACTTGGGTGGCTGGCAAGGCTCGACTAAGCAGCCCATGAGAAATCAGACACATGGGTGGGTGCTGTTGAGGGTTGGAGATAGATTGCTATTGTTGAGAGTTTATGTGGGTCAGCTATACCAATTTCCTTTCGGATGGTGGTCGCTGTATGCTAGTGAATAGAATGCATTTGAGTATGCATGTGAAGTTCAAGAGGTTGTGAATGCTGATAAGATTGCATGGTTGCTCAGCAGACTACCCCATTCTGGCTGCAGTGCTATTATGGAAATGTCAAAAGCTGAAAGAGTAGATTTTGCAATGTTGAAGAAGACTCCTGCCCAATACTTGAAGGGGTTTAGAGAGTACAAAAAGAAAGAAGCAAGTACTTCGGTGTCATATCTGACTGATTCTTTAAAAAAATAATTAGGCATTTATATAGCGCTAGGAACCCTCAGTTATCTGAGCGCGGCTTATTATTACCCACGGTGTGTGGTGCTCATTTATCGACCTCAGAATGATGAAAGGCTGAGTTTGGCCCCGCCGGGATTCGAACCTGCGATAACAGGCTCTGTACGGATGTCAAAGCGAGCGCTCTACTCGCTTTGCCACTTGACCGGCTGGGTTAAAGGCTATAAGGTCTCCCCCTTTGAGGGTATTATATGTCTTGTCATGCTTGTCATGCTTGAACATAAGTCGAACAGTGTGGAATCACCTATAAGTTTTCATCTGCATACCACCCACAAACCAATGGTCTTGTTGAAAGGTTTAATAGAACCTTATAGAGCATGACTGGAGCTCTTGAAGAGCCCCAACGAAGAAAATGGGATCTTCTACTACCATGCTTACTGTTTGCCTACAGACAGGTACCTCAGGCGGGTGTTGGCTTCAGCCCCTTGAAATGTCTGTTGGTTGCCCTGTGAGGGGACCCTTCGCCATAGCCAAGGAGGAATGGGAGATACCCACTTCCCCATCACTAGCAACGTAGTAGACTATGTGCTAGGGCTCAGAAAGAGGATGGTGCTCCTGATAGGTCTGGCTAGTGAGAGGCTGAAGGCAGGGCAAGCACTGGTGAAACATTGGTAGGACCTGAAAGCTGCCCTCATCAATTTCTCCCCTGGTCAGCAAGTCCTGATCATGAATCCTATAAGGCTTCGAGCTTTACAGGACAAATGATCAGGCCCTTACACAGTGGTGGAGTCACTGGGTGAGGTCAACTATTTAGTGGACCTTGGAAGGACAGGACACGCTCCAAAAGTGTTCCATGTAAATAGACTGAAGGCTTTAATCCCAAGAGTTGAAATCGCTGCACTGCTGCTGGCTTCAGATGTTGAGAAGGAAGATTCAGAACCTCTCCCTGACCTGTTACAAGGCAGACCTTCAGATAGCTCCATTGAGGGTGTCAAAGTGGCCCCTGGCCTGACTTCTGATCAACAAGTTGAGACGAAATGTTTGCTGAGGCAATGCTCCCCCTTGTTTTCACAATCTCCTGGTTTGACACCTTGGTGCAAACATGGCATTGACACAGGATATAGTGTACCAACCAACTGTAGGGGATACAGGATGACAGACAAAGTAAGGTCTTACATTAAGACAGAGGTCAACAAAATGTTGGCTCTTGGGGTAGTTCAACCCTATAGTAGTACTTGGTCCAGTCCTGTGGTTTTGGTTCCAACGGCAGGCACCTCTGAGTTGAGGTTCTGTGTGGATTACAGGGGTCTGAATGCTGTCACCAAAAGACAGATGCACACCCCTTGCCTAGAACAGATGAGCTGGTGGATACTTTGAGTGCTTCCAAATACCTCAGCACATTTTACCTCACTGCAGGCTATAGGCAAAAAGCCCTTGCAGAACATGCCAAGAAGAAGACAGCGTTCTCAACACCAGAGGGTATTTACCAGTTCGGGGTAATGCCCTTTGGGTTGAAGAATGCCCCTGCCACTTTCCAGAGGCTTGTGAATCATGTCCTTAATGGGTTGGATGAATTCTGTCTTGCATATCTGGATGATATAGCAGTTTTAAGTGCCACCTGGTAGGATCATGTGAAACACCTTAGGGTTGTGTTGCAGGCTCTTCACAAGGCCCACTTGACCATAAAGGCCAGTAAGTGCCAGATTGGACAAGGTTCTGTCTTCTACTATGGACATGAAGTAGATGAAGGGAGGATTCAGCCTCTACCCAGTAACGTACAAGCAGTACAAGACTGACCTACCCCCACCACCCAAACTCAAGGGAGAGCCTTTTTAGGACTCACTGGGTACTACATGAATTTCATGGCAGACTATGGCACCATAGCCGCCCCTCTGACTGCTCTCACAACTCCTAAGAAACCCAAGAAGGTAACATGGTCTGAAGAGTGTGGGAAGGCCTTCAAATTGCTTAAAAGACTTCTTGTGCCAGGCCCCTGTTATCAGGGCCCCTGATTACCAAAGACCTTTTATTGTGCAGACAGATGCCTCTGACACTGGGATAGGAGCTGTACTATCACAAGTAGATGAGAAGGTTAAGGAACACCCTATTGGCTTCATTAGTCGCCAGCTTAAGGACAGAGAGCTCAGATGGTCCACAGTAGAGAAATAATGTTTCTCTGTTGTGTGGGCCCTAAGGAAGCTGAGGCCCTGCCTATACAGGACCCACTTCCCTGTGGAAACTTACCATAAGCCCTTAAAGTGGCAAATGAACATGAATGAAGAGAATCCAAAGTTGCCCAGGTGGTCCATAAGTCTTCAAGGCTTTGACTTCACTATTGAGCATAGGCCAGGTGTCCAACATAGCAATGCTGATGGGCTGTCCAGAATGTTTAACCGACATGAACATGACACTCATTCAGGGGGGGTGGATTAATTCCCCCTGTCCTTGGTCTGGGAGGAGTGAGTGTTAGGAAAGATTTCCATTTCAAGTGTAATTTTCCCCCCAGTTGTGTACCCCCCAACATTTTGCTTTGTTTAAACACCATAGTCTGGCTTTGCCAGAGGAGCACACCCTTCTGCTGCACTCAGCTGGGCTTTTCGATGATTTTTTATGGGGAAATGGACATGCCCTTAAACACAACCAGTACTGGGAGACTTGTTTCCCTTAGTCATTATCAGTGTTGCAACTTTTCTGCAACATGTTGCAAGAGCACAAAGTCCCTTACAGTAAGTACAGTGCACTTGAGTCTTCCTGTCATTTCTAAAGGCCGTAGTTATTCTCAAAGGATTTTTTAGGAGAAGTGCAGATGTGCCTTGGACAGGGCTGGTGGCAGCTGATCCTTTCATGTATTTTTAACCCTTTCCTGCCAGGTAAACCGTGGCTACTGCGTTTGGCACTAATGGGTGGCCTGGCTCCAAAATGGCCATGCCATGAGGTTCTTTGTCCTGTCCTTTGGCCATCTTGCCCCTTCGCCTTCCCCCGGTCGAGCTGACCTGGATCAGTCCTTATTTGGGCATGCATTCTCCAGCGAAACGCCAAGCTTTCACAGGCTTCTGCATCCCATTTGTGTGTGCTTCCATGATATGGGCTGGACTGTCTCCATCCAATACACATCCTGGGTGCCAGAGAGTCTGGTGTGCTGTGTATGCCTGGGACCACCATGGTCCATGATTGGTCCACGTATGGTATGCCTGCATGTGAGCAGATCTGCCATTGGGTTCTCTTTGTTTTGGCACAAATGAGATTTTGGATAAGAGAAGGCTCCAAACATCCATACCATGTCGATCTCTGGAGTTCTCACTGAACAAGGGATAGGATCCATGTATCCTGAAACTAAGAAGCTGAGTCGAGGAACCGCTAGTGATCCGCTGGAAGGTTTGGCACCCTGAGACCGCTGTCGTCCCGTGGGACCCCTCTGCATCTGGTCGTCCTAGAAGGTCTGCAAAAATGCTTTGACCCATTGGAATAGTGGGACCAACTATTCTCGGCACCTTCATCAGAACATGCAAGTAAGCCTTCTGGGAAGTGTCCCTGGGCCAACCAGTGGGCTGATCAGCTTATGCAGAACTTTTGCTCTGTCACCGCCGCCGTTTCGAGGAGACCCTCAAAACCTGGTACTTCGCAACATCTGCGTTCACGCACTCCCACACCGAATTCCGTACACTTGGCATCCCAGGTCTGGAGTAAACTGAGTGCACCCGAACTGGAGTACACGCGGTTACTGTGTCGCCCAGCCGTGGTAACGAACTTTGCAAGTTCATTGCAGCTGCGGTCCTCTGTGCCCTGAAGCCTGCTACAGTGGAAATGGCCTGATCCATCCACCAGGAGCAGAGAAATCGCCACTGTCCCGTTTGGGAATCAACACTGTATCTTTGTCGCTGAAAGCCGCAGAGCCGCGAGATTGCCGCATTTCAACTTGCAACCGAAGTGGACTCGACTGCTGAAGTTTGGTCCAGAGTACGTCGGGGTTCAGTGAGTCATTGCAACCCTAACCAGTGGCCCCAAGCGCATCCATCCATTTGTATCCCCTCTCCTTTTCACTCCTAGTGCGAACTAGCAAACTATTCCCGAACATTGCACTTAGTTGCATGATACAGGCATTGAACTTGGTTGCAGAATACATACATATCACATGTGATGGTACAGACTTGCATGGTACAGACTTAGTTACAGGTTGTCTTGGGGGCAAGGTTAGATTAACAGAGTGGTTTTGAGTGTTTTGCAGAATGCTGTGAGAGAGGTCTCAGCTCTGAGGGTGTTATGAAGGGAGTTCCAGAGTTTGGGTGCAATGTGCGGGAAGCCAAAACCCCCTGCTATGGCTCGGAGAATGTGTGGGGTGCGTAGTTTGTTGGCACGGTTGATTCTCTCGGGGCGAGACGATGTATCTCTGACAATGGTTTCTGAGAGGTACGGTGGGGCTGAGAAGTTCAGGCATTTATGTGTCAGGGCGAAGGTCTGGAAAGTGATCCTTTCTCTTACGGGGAGCCAATGGGCATCTTGCCTGGCCTGCGGAGATGTGATCTCTTTTAGGGATTCTGAGGGCTGCTCTAAGTGTGTTGTTTTGGACCATTATAAGACGGTTGAGATTTTTTGCAGGGATGCCTGCCAGGAGGGCGTTGCAATAGTCTAGTCTGGCCCCTATTGTGGCTCTAGCTATTGATAGGCAATTCTGGTTGGATCGGAAGGCTGAGACATGTTAGGAGCCAAGGGCTAAATTCAGAAGTGGTGGCTTGACACGTAGTGAAGCAATTGAGTCTTTCTGACAATATACCCCTCAAGAGTACAATAGGACAGATTGGGGTGACTATTTCCTGAAAATATTTGGTACACCCTGGTACCCACACAGCTGGCTACAAAAGAAAATAGCCAAGGTTTAATATAAAGCTTAAGACAATGAGATAACTAGGCAAGATTATTAGCTGTTACTCACAAGTAAGAATGATGAATTGGACTGAGAATTTCCAAGCTAGAATGGTGAGTATCCTGGAACAAGAGAGGTAGCTATTACTGAGGGTAACAAGGTAGGGAAGAGGAAGAATCAGACAGTAGTTTGCTTACCAATAGAAGGGTGTTCAATGTTCTGGAGTATTTCTGAAGAAGGGATTGCTGTAATTGAGGTGTAATCCCGGGAACACAAAGTCTTGTTCCCTATTCCCACCGGCACGAGGACGCCTAAACAAGTCTTTGATACTTGCGCCAATGCGCTAATGTCCCTTAAGTTCTTTAGAGTCTTCAGACAGGAGAAGAAGGGAAGACGTGATGAACAGTTGAGGGTTTCCGGATTCGGGATGATCCAGCAGAGGTAAGCAGTCCGACAAGCGTTCCGAGTTGGCAATAGACAAACGAGGTGCAGCTGGTTGAGGCGAGGGCAGTTCCGTAGACGTTCCGGTTTGGCAGCAGGTAGGCAATTTGTGAAGGGCTTAAGCGGGTGCAGTCCAGTAAACGTCCCGGTTTGGCAACGGGTAGGCAAGTTGTGAAGGGCTTAAGCAGGTGCAGTCCTGTAAACGTTCCGGTTTGGCAACAGGTAGGCAAGTTGTGAAGGGCTTAGGCGGGTGCAGTCAGTAAGCGTTCCGAGTCGGCAACAGGCAGGCCAGGTGTAGAGGACTGAAGTGGGTGAAGTCCAGTAATCGTTCCGAATCGGCATCAGGCAGATCAGGTGTAGAGGACTTGAGCGGGTGCAGTCCAGTAAGCGCTGCCAGTCAACAACAGGTAATCAGTTAAGCAATATCAGGAGACAAGGCAAGGAAAGTCAAAAGAACGGGGCAGGGGATCTAAAACCAGGACAACAAGGTAACAAGATACAATGCTTTGAGAATACAAATTCAGAAACAGCGCCGTGCAGCGTGGGCGGGGCTTAAATTACGAATCAGCTGACTGCACGCACAATGCGCCGCTGTAAACTTGAATGCATACATCTATGCAATGGGAGCCAGCATTTCCTGGGCAACCCGTAGCGTTCTCTGAAGGAACGCGTACTTATGGACGAACAGGTGTTCTGAGGGCTTAGTTTGAGTCCCGAATTCATAGGTATACTGGTGAATCTACTGGTGGAGCGGGCATGTTTCCTCATGTGTGTACCTGGTTTGAGACATGATAAAGAGTAATCAAACTGAACCCTGACAGACTGCGTTTATGAGTTTAGTGGTGTGAGCCAATGCAGAGGCTATGGTGCTGACTTGCTTTGTCAAGGATAGAGTGGTGTCTAAGTAGACCCCTAGTGTTTTTAACTGAAGAAGAGACGGTGATGGTGGAGTTATCAATGGAAAAAGTGCAATATTGTTGGTTGAGTTTAGCTGGTGTTTATTTTGGGCCCATGCTGATGATTTCCATTTTATCCCTGTTCAGGCACAGTCCATTGGCTGCCATCCAGGCTTGGCTGATAGATTAGATCCTTGTGAGGGCTGCAGCATCCTGGTCATATGAACCTGAAAGAGGCAGGAGTACCTGCGTATCATCAGCATGGTTTGTGTAAGCTATGCCAAAGCAGTCTAGTTTTTCAAAAAGGGGTTTGGTAAATAGATTGTAAAGGGTGGGGGCTGTGCAGGAGCCTTGTGGGACTCCACAGTGGATGGTGGAGGGTTCTGCGTTGGCTTGATCTGAGAAGACCTTCATAGCTCTGCCCTCCAGGAAGGATGCGATCCACGCGGAGGCATTGTTCGAGAAGTGAGCAGCCTGGGTGAGGTGTGTGGTCAGGGTTTTGTGATCCACGAGATCGAAGGTGGCCGAGAGATCTAGGAGTAGGAGGAGGGCTGGTTTGCCCTTACCCATGATTGTGGTTATTTATTTTTAAGGTCCAGGAGGGTGGTTTCTGTACAATGGCCTTTACGGAAACCAGATTGCCGTTTACCCAAGATGGTGTTTGTTTCTAGGAAATGCTGAATCTGGTTGTGGGCAGCTTTGTCCAGGATGTTGAGGAGGAAGGGGACAGTGGTGATGGGTCGGAAGTTGGTGGGAGATGATGGGTCGAGGGTGTTTTTTTTTAGAAGTGGGCATACCCAGGCTTCTTTGAGGCCAGAAGGGACAATACCTGTGGAGAAGGAAGCATTAATGAATTCAGTTAGTAGGGGAGCTATGGAGTCGGCACAGTCTTTAATGATGGCTGGGGACAGATGTTTCCTTTGCACGTGGATGGTTTGAGGTGTAGAAGGAGATCACAGACTTCCTTTTCAGAAACGTCACGGAAAGAGAAAATGCGTTCTGCCTGTGAATGGGGGGGGGCTTGGCTGAGAAGGTAGGTTGGGCTTAGGCAGAGCCATGAATTGTGCTTGTATTTTTTCTTGGAGGAGTTTGATTTTACTGAGTAGGGCTGCCTGGATGCTGGAGCACCAAGCTTTGTCTTTGATAATCTCGTCTGGGTTGGTGGAGGGAGTAATGAGGTCTCAGAAAATGGTGAACATTTCTTTGGGTTCAGAGTTGGCCTTAGTTATTCGTGAGTTAAACAAATTGGATTTGGCTAGAAATATGGCGTGTTAATTTGGTTGGAGATGTTTTTGAATTCTGATATGATGGAGTCATTGGGGTTGGATTGCCAGTTGGATAGGGCAGTACGTTTGCTGGAGCGTAAGGCCAGTAGATCGTCTGTGAACCAAGAGTTGGTGTGCATTAATTTTTTCTCCTTTTTGTTCTCAATTGGGGCTAAGGCGTTAACAGCGCTGGTGAGAGTGTCAGTGTAGATATTAGCGAGAGTACTGGGGTCACTGGAGAAAGGGGGTCTGAGTTCAGAGATTTCAAGGAAGGGTCTGAGATTATCTTTAGTTCGTTTTCTGGAACTTCTGACTTGGGCCGGGGGAGCATATGTGAGGGTTGTGGTCACATGTGTAGTAGGGATGGTGAATTGGATACAGTTGTGGTCGGTGCAGGGGTAGGCCGTATTGGAAATGATGGACGTGGAGCAATTGTGGTCTGCCACCCAGTCGAGGGCGCAGCCTTTGCAGTGTGTTGGGTCGATTACTTTTTGTGTGAAGCCAAGGTCTTTTAGTTCCTTTGCTAAAGCAGCAGATGCTTTGTCTTTGGGATTGCCCAGACCTAGGTTGAGGTCGACAAGCATGATAGTTTTGGTAGAGCTTTTAAGGTTGTTGCTAAGTATGTGAAGGGGGTGACCTTGGAAGTCAGGTGCCTTAGGACCTGTATGTGAGGTGCACATTGGTGGTGCAGTTGGGTGATAAGGCTAGTTTGGCTGAGAGAAGGTCAGTGTTCCCCTTCCAGGGGTGGTGGCATTGTCTAATGGAAAGGGTGTCTTTGGTGATGAGGGCTACACCCCCTCCTTTGGAGAGTAGTCAGTCTGATCAGAGTATGGAGAATCCAGGAGAGAGGGCTAAGGAGATCGCGGGGCCAGATGCTTCATGGAGCCATGTTTCCGTGATAGCGCCTACATCTAGGGTGTGCGTGGAGATAAGGTTGTTGATTTCTAGTGCATGGGCTGAGAGAGATCGTGCATTTACCATAGCGCATTTGAAAGTATGTGAGGGGGTGCTTTTTTTAAGTGGGGTGAGGAGGGTGGTGTGGCGGAGGGCAATGGAAATGGTTTCATGAGAGAGGTGGGGTGGTTTGATCGTAATGGTGTGGGGGGTACGTGAGCCTAGCCTATGGTTTCTTTTTGGATGTGGCAGTGGGTAGCCAGAGAGTAGGCATGGATATCGTGCGTGATCTGAGTCTGGTCAGTCTAGAGATAAGATAGGCGGAAAGGGTGTGTGTGGATGTGGACAAGGAATACTGGAGATGTAAGCTGGGAGGGAGAGTGGGGAGTATGCAGGAGGGGAGTCAGTTGGGTAAGAGGTATGCATGTGAGGGAAAGTACAATGGGTAGGGAGGGATGCCCAGAATAGTAAGGAGAGTGCGATGAGTCTGGTCAAGGTTGGGAAGTGAGCGTGTTGTTGTATTGGCGTGAGGGGGAGGATGTGCATTGTGGGAAACATTTGCAGGTAGGTAGGAGGGTGAGCTGCATAGTGTTTGGAAAGAGGAGGTGTCAGAATACAGGGAATACTGTGGCTAGTGACCAAGGGGTCTTAGGTAATGGCACAAAACAATGGCTAGTGACCAAGGGGTCACACATATTAGCAAAATACAAGGGCTAGTGACCAAGGGGTCTCAGGTAATGGCACAAGGGGTCACAGATATTACCAAAATACAAAGGCTAGCGATGAAGGGGTCACATATATTAGCAAAGTACAATGGCTAGCGACCAAGGGGTCACAATTATTAGCAAAATACAATGGCTAGCGACCAAGGTATCTCAGGTAATGGCACAAAACGATGGCTAGCGACCAAGGGGTCTCAGGCAATGGCAAAGAACAATGACTAGCGACCAAGGGGTCTCAGGTAATGGCACAAAACAATGGCTAGTGATGAAGGGGTCTCAGGTAATGGCACAAAACAATGGCTAGCGACCAAGGGGTCTCAGGTAATGGCACAAAACAATGACTAGTGACCAAGGGGTCTCAGGTAATGGCACAAAACAGTGGCTAGCGACCAAGAGGTCTCAGGTAATGGCACATAACAATGGCTGGCAATTAAACTAGCATGAAGAGCGGCTGATGCAACAATATATGGGTGGGTGGCACAGGAGTACACATTTGAGGCTAGTCAGAGTATAAGTAAACAGTAGTCTAGCTTGCTGCGGAGCTGGAAGGAAGTGAACAGACAGCCGGTGGGCATGTGAGTGGGTCAGAGCATAATGAATGCTAGGTAAACAGATCAGTACATAAATAGTACTATCATTAGGGCAGTTCTTGTGCAAACAATTCACAATACCAGAGACAACGTGGTCAGAGTTAGCATGCCAGAGGCGGGCATATCTGCATATTGGAATCCTTGGGTGGGGCGGGCACATCAAGTGGACTGAGTCGCTGTAGTGTAGGCTGGATCGGGGTATGAGAAGAAGTTGGAGGGAAGATCTGCTACGTCGCTGGGAGCAGGGGCTCCAGGGAGAGATGGGAGGGACATAGGCGGTAGATAGTACAATGTAAATATAGTGAGTCCAAACTATGGACTGGAAGCTTGGGCTGAGAGTGCTATGCTTTCATTAGGGGGTGTTAAGGACGCAGCTAGACAAAGCGAGAGGGTTCTCGGCGGCAAGAGTGCTCACAGTAGTGGAGAGAAAGGTGGGCGGTCAGCGTCCTTGGCGACGGGCGACCTCCCACCATGGATAGGCCCTTTTCCTCAGCCTTTCTCCGGAAGGCCGGCTTCCGCCTCCCAGTTCGGGTAGTGGGCGGATGTAGGTGAAGGCAGCCAATCAGGAGCTGAGGCGCAGTGATTCAAAGATGCTTCCTCTAAATTGTGCGAATGCCTAGCGCGGCCATTGAACACGTTGCCAGTAATGGCACATTACAAGTCGGATGGCTGCAATACCGGCTGTAAGTTGTTTTGAGCGCTGAGACGCTTCGTTAGCACTGGTACAGTGCTTTTCTGCTCGACGTGAGAATTACACAGAAATAAAATATCAAGGCTCCTGACTCAGGAAAGAGCTCACTATGTCACCATATTGTGAGAGCGGATAGGGCTCCTCCATTGTATGCGGTGGCAGGAGGGTTGGGGGGAGAAGGCTCCTGCCCTCTTCCCCCGGCTGCTGTGCTGAATGCACTGTTCAGGGCACTGACAGGCCCTTATCCACTGCTCTTCTCCCGAAGACCTGCTTCCTCCTCCTTGTTCTGGATGGATGTAGGTTAAGGCTGCCAATCAGTAGCTGCGCGGCAGAGACTCAAAGATGCTTCCTCCAAATTATGCGAATGCCTAGCGTGGCCATTGCGCACGTTGCCAGTAATGGCACCTTAAAAGTCGGATGGCTGCAATACTGGCCGTAAATTGTTTTGAGCGCTGAGATGCTTCGGTAGCACTGGTACAGTGCTTTTGTGCTCGACGTGAGAATTACACAGAAATAAAATCTCAAAGTTCCTGACTCACGAAAGAGCTCACTATCTCACCATATTGTGAGTGCGGATGGGGCTCCTCCGTTGTATGCGTTGGCAGCGCAAATAGTAGGCTCCACTCTTCTTAGAGATTGGACTGCCTTTCAGTTAGGATTGGGTTTGATGCCGAAGGGACTAAAGACTATTTGCACTGCCTGTGTCCTTCTCCTTTTAGGATGTGGACCCATTTCGTGCATTAACCATTTAGACCCCATTCGTCTTATATATATATCGTGATAGGATTGTGTTGGCTTAAAAGTATTACTGTGATTTTATTTGTGTGTTGAAACTCAAAGGCTTTGAAATAAATGTATATGTATTTTTAATATATACACCTGACTCGGAGTGAGGAGTGTCCCCCAAACCAGCCAAAGTCGCGGATGTCCAGAACGCCCTCCCACCTGCCACTGTGTTGGAAGTGCAGAGCTTCATGGGAATGGCATCCTATTGCAGCCGCTTCATCACACACCTGGCGACCATTGCAGTCCCACTTCCACAATTGACACAGAAGGACATCCCCTGGACCTGGTGGCCAGAACAAGAAGAGGCATTCCAGAAAATCAAAGCATCCCTGCTGTCCAACACCACAATGGCGTCCTTCAACACTGCATGCAAAACAGAACTGTTAGTCAATGCCAGCCCAGTAGGACTAGGGGCCATGCTCACCCAAAAAGACCAAGAGGGGAATGCACAACCCATAGCATTTGCCAGCCGGGTGCTGACCAGCACGGAACAGAGGTATGCCCCTATAGAGCAGGAAGACGTGGCCATCCTGTGGGGTTGCCGCCACTTCCAGGTATATTTGCTGGGGAACTGTGCAACAGTGTCCACAGACCACAAACCCCTTGTCCACATATTCAATGGTTCTTCCCCGCATCCACCAGCCAGGCTTGCGTGCTGGATGCTACAACTTCAGCCCTTTCACATCGACGTAGCATACTGCTCAGGAAGTGACAACCCGGCTGACTTCCTGTCCCGGCATCCCCGGCCAGCAACACCGGCGGAACAAAATGACACCCAGGAAACAGACGAGCACGTGTGCCACGTAATCGCATGCGCCAGGCCTAAACGGATGAAACTGGAAGAGATCATCAAAGAAACAGACCAGGACTCATGCCTCCAGCGAGTCAAGGCATCCATCCTGTCAGGATACTGAAGGACCTGCTAGCAGCAGCAACAAACCGGACAGCGGCAGCCCAAGAAATGCTGCAAAACCTACTGGGGGTGTCATAGGAGTCATACAGAAGGTTCAACGCCATCATATCACTCCATACTGGCCTCAGGCAAATGGGGATGTGGAACGCTTTATGGCCTCTTTGAACAAAGTGATCCGCGACACGAAGGAGCAATGGAACCCGTGGTTGCCAGAAGTCTATTGATTCCTGCCGATGTACCGGCAGACGCCTCCCTCATCCACCCATGCCAGCCCAGCTGCCCTAATGTTTGGATTCCCAACACAAGTAGGACTGGCAGTACACAACAGCTGGACTGCCCCTGAGCCAGACCGGGAGCGCATAGAGGACGACCGGAGAGCTAGGAATGCAAGGGAAAGCTGCACCAGGAGAGCCATCACCAGTGACGTCGCCACAGGGGACAGGGTGCTGGTGAAGAACAGAGAGCCCCGGGCTAAGCTAGTACTCCCATTTGAATCGAACCCATGGGTAGTCATGAAAAACGACCACGGAATGGTAACAGCTCAATGAGAACAAGAGTCGGTAACGAGGAATGTGTCCCACTTCCGGCGAGTGCCGGCTATCATGTGGGAAAAAGGTCCCTCTCTAGCAGCAACACCAGCCGCAAGCCAGGCCATCCCACAGATGAGGCCACAGTGGTCTAGCAGCCAGGAAAGAGATGAAGAGACTGTTGGCCCAGCAAGGGAGTCTTCAAGAATGGCCAGCCCTGAACCAAAGCATGTGGCGCCATACCCCCACCTGCCACAGGGCACTGAATCACAGTACGCACTGAGCGAACACCTACAGGCATCCACGAGACTGAGAGGCTTCATTCTGCACGGTGTCTACCATCGGACAGTAAGCCCGAGGGGCAATGCCACCTGATGTGACAGCAATAGTGCTTCATGCCACCTGCTTCATTTTGATTTGTCGTGTAAGTTGGGTAGGGGTGTAGTATGTTGAGAAAAGGCCCCAGAGGCGTCCTGACTTTGCAGCATTAGGACGCAAAGGATAAGAAATAAAAGGCCCGACTGTCTGCGAAAACGAGACAGTCGCGAGTGGTGAAACTAACAATGTGTCTGCGCCGTTTGTTCTCCCTGTGTGGGCCTAACACAGTGATTACCAAACATCTGAGGCCTGCCTTCCCGGGAGTAAGTATGTGCAGAAAGGAAACTTGGGAGTCGAGCAAGGGAAGAAATCAACGGCCTCCGCCAACCCCCCCTCTCCCCGACTCCCACCTCTGTATTTTGGCACCGCTCACTGTGCTGCGGCTGGGTCCCGCATGTGCTAGAGCAGGATGCGAGGACCACTCCCAATCCTACAACAGTGGCGTACTGAGTGGGGAGCAAGTTGCCCCCCCCCCCTTACAGGCTCTTTTGAGAGCCTGAGCAGGACTTTTGTGAGTGGGACACCTCTCCTGTTCTGGTGAGGGTGCCCAACGGGAAAGGTGTTCCGCTGGGAGGACAATGTGTTCTGAGCAATTCCTGCTCAGCACGCATATTGTTCTGACAGCAGGACACCTTGCCCTTGCCGAACGGGAGAGGTGTCCTGCTGCCAAGACAATGCCACAAGGAGCTCCGGGCAGCAGAGGGACACTCACACATTGCTCTGTGTAAACAGAGCATTAGAATGTGATCATTAGGCACTGAGGGGAAGCAGGGGTAACTATTAGTAGGGACTTTTGTCCCTTTAGAAATGTGCATGGGAGGGAGTGATCAGCAGTGAGAAGGGTGCATAATGCTGCAGGCTTTCTGAAATAATGACTGTGGCTTTACCAAAGGGGGATTTGTTAGGCTCACATTATTCTGTATGATGCTAATTTGGGAAATTTTCGATCAAACCCGCGCTCATGTTTTTTTAAGAGAAGGTGGTCCCTAAATTGGCTTATGGTTTGCAACTGTGCTCAGAAATTGGTAAGCATAAGCTGAAAAATTTGGAGAAGGATTCTCGGTATCTGCAACGCGGTACCTATTACTGCAATCCGGTTTGAGTTGGGCTATACTTCCATCTGGGCCCGAATACAATGGAAGATGCTTCTGTTATATGCTAAAATTAAGGCCCCGATCTCAAACACCTTATATGAGTGGATAGGTAAGAACATTAACTTAACATGTTTCCTTGTAACATTTTCCACAAGCTGTCAAAAGATTCTTCAAAACATAGACTCAAACTTGGAAACCTTGATTAAAAATCCTACTCTAACTAAAAAGAGGTTGCTAGACAATGATTGGATTTATACATTAGAAACCTTCCATTCATATAAATATTTGTCTCATCTTTCGCATGAACACAAGAAAAGGGGATCCCTCTTCAAAATTCTTTCTCTCTTCCCAAGTCGATACCATTGTTTGTTTGTTTGTTTATTTATTTGTAGTGCGCGCCTAACCCAGGGGTAGCAGGGCGCAGAAGGAACAAGAGGATTGTAAAGCTTAGGTTACAGGAGCACAATAGATGTAGTCCAGCTGAGGTTACAATGTTGGACAGCATCAAGAACAGTGAAAACCAAACGGCCAATAATAATTACAGGAGATATACAGTATTTACAAGTCTAAACGTGGATGATCAGTAAATGTACAAGTTATACACAGTTTACAGTGATTAAATATGGCGCGGCAGGAAGAGCGTTAGGTGTCGTGTTCCTTGAGCCAGAGGATGGTATTAGATCTGAATTGGAGGTAGGGAAGATCTTCCCTGATGGATGGTGGTAGGGAATTCCAGAATTGTGCTGCTTTCACGGCCAAGCTGTTCCCTCCAGACATAGGGCCTCATTACACGGACGACGGTAACCATGGCGCTATTAGCGCCATGGTTGCCGCCGGTATTTTACTGATTCTGCCTTGGTGAATGGGAGAATTACTGCCCCATTCCAAGGTTGGCGGGGCGGTAATTCCCCATTCACCAAGGCCCTTCCCCATTCCCATTTGAGCCCCCATAGGGCTCAATGTGAATGGGAAAGGAGCAAATAACGGTACCGCTGTTAGCCATCTTCTTATTGCTCAACATTTTTCTCTAATGTATATGATGTAAAGTTACTTATGAATTAATAGTTTATGGTGTAATGTTCGTTGCTTCCAAGACACTGATTGCTATTAATAAAGTATTGGTTGAAGCAAATGAAATGCGAAGGGAAACCTTAATACGTATTTATATCAACTAAACCCATGAAGATGTGCTCAGTTGCTTAAATTGTCCACATCCCGGTTTCACGATTTAACCAAAGTGTGTGATCCTGGGCATATTATTTAATCACACTGTCTTGTCTGCACCTCTGTAAGTGATTCACTTTGGAACTTATGTTAATATATTATGATGCTATTTTTAAAAAAAGCCTAACTATAGAGTTGCTACATATATAACAATAGTGCAATTTTGGTATTTTGCGCCACAAAGTTATTTGCACCTTGGCTTACTTATGGCTACTTATTGTTTGTTTGTTTGTTTTTTGTTTAATATAGCCCAAAACCAAACCCGCAGGTAGCCGGGCGCAGACATTACAAGGATACTTGAGAACTTGGTCACCGTAATACACAAAAAAGAAAAGACAGTAGGATAGTGCGGCATTATTACAATCTGAATATACTTATACAGTTAATGCCAGGTGTCAGACGCAAATGTGTTGGGTAGCAATCACTCAGAATTTTTAGTCCAGGTGGGGCCCAGAGAAATTCCTATATACTAGCAGTGGTGGTCGGATGTCACTATGAGGGGGGGGTTGGGTTGACCACAAGCATGGTCCGGATGTGTCACACAGGCAAGTAGTTCTAGTAAGAGGCGGGAGATCACATTAGATGTCACTAGAACGTATCCATAAAAGGCCCTTACGCGTGAAACTTGGATAGAGTTGGTCCGTTCTGAGTTCTAGGGGGAGTTTGTTCCAGGTTTGGACAGCTATGACTGAGAAGCTAGAGCCGCCAGCAGTATTCTTTTTTTATCTGGGAACCGTCAAGGTGAAGGCGTTAGACCTTCATGTGGGACGGTTTGAAGTTCTCTTGTTGATTCTGTTTGCTAGATAGGGAGGAGCTATATTGTTAAGGCATTTGGACGTAAGCGAGAGGGTTTTGAGGGTGATTCTGTCCTTAAGTTTTAGCCAATGTATATTCCTTCTGGAAGTAGAGACATGGGATCTGTTGGGAATGTTTAGGGCTACTCTAAGAGCGTTATTTTGGAGTGTTTGGAGTTTGTTAAGCATATACTTGTTAGATCCCGCATGTAGGGCATTACAATAATCCAGTCTAGATATGATAAGTGCATTAGCTAAGGTAATGCAGCTAGCCTCTGTTAGGAATGGTCAACATGCTCAGATCAATTTGCAAGTATAGGCTGTAGAAGAAGCTAGGGAGTTAATTTGTTTCTTAAAAGAGAGCGCTGGGGGAGGCCACCAGGGGGCGTGCAGGTGATGGCAGCCTGAGCGTTGCTCTCCCGCCGACTCGGGCCGTTGAAGGGGATTGAGCCCCCCCGGACCTCCCGGGCGGCAACGCAGTGTCGGATCGGTTGCCGGACCCGCCCCCCGAGCCGCCTTTGCTCGAAAAGAGCGGACTATGGGGGCAATGGGAAGCCGGAGAATGGGCTTCACGGCCCAAGGCGACGGAGCGAAGGGAGGGCCTGGAAGGGCGATACCCGTGACCGCGGACCCTTGAGCGTGGGCATTGCCCGACAGGACGGGGCACTCTCATCGGAGTGGTGGGCCCACGTGGAGAGCCCTCCACCCGCCACCGCGGGAAGACACGGAGACCTGGGACATCAGTCCCGAAGCAGGACGAGGATGCGCCTCCGGGCGGGCCCGTGAGCAGACAGAAGCACCGCGGATGGGGCTTCCGTAGCGGTAGGACCTGGGCGCGTGTCCCACAAACCCCCCCGGTGAGGAGAACTGGTGGCGGCGGGACGAGCCTGGAGTGGATCCCGCCGCCCGGTCGAGGGTAATCCAGAGCAGCCCAGTGACGGTGACCCCCGTACCGTGGGAGGCCCGCCCTGGGCCTGTGCAGCGTGGCGAGGCCTGTGCCTGGGGAGGAGACAGATGACGGCGATAAAGGTCGAAGACCCAGAGGGCTTCCACCCTACGGCCCCTCCTCCGAGAAACCGGGGAGCAACGCCGCCAAGCCAACAGAATCAACTGACGCTCACATCTTGCAGGTGGAGGCCCCTGCGTTAGTTCGCAGGGCGAGTGCCCGCCTGCAGTCCCCCAGGATTTAACAGGACAAGGAGATAGACCCGGGTGTGAGGCAAGCAGATACGTGAAATGTCCGTATGAACTGGCGGGAGACCCTGCAAACCTTTCGCTACGAGGGGGCGGGTGACAACAACGAGGACCCTAAAAACCACGGAAGCATGGCCCATTCGGAAGCCCCGACGCATTCCTCAGCAGCCATGGAGAGGGGATTTGCAACCATACTCCAGGAGATCCGGGATATGCGATCAGACATTGCACAGAAACTGGAAAAAATGGACAACAGGGTGGACAAGGTGGAGGACAGACTCTTGCAGGTGGAGACCAATCAGTCGAACTCAGCTACGCAGGAAGTGCTAATGGATATGCGGCTGGCGGCCCTGGAAAAGAGGGACAAGGAAAGGGCCAGACAAATGGACGACTACGAAAATAGGGAAAGGAGGAACAATCTTAGACTTTTTGGGGTCCCCGAGGTGGAGGGGGAAACGGAGAGAGACTTAATCCGTGTGGTGCGAGACATAATCACCCTCCTTTTCGCTGAAGAGATGACCACGGAGCTGACATTTGATCGTGTGCACAGAGCGAGCAGAAGGGCGGGGAGTCCCCGCTCGATCCTCGCGCGATTTCACTATTATACAGATAAGGCAAAGGTTTTGGGGGAGGCAAGGAAAGCGGGGGTGATTTACTACAACAATGCAGAGATCTCAATATTTCAAGACCTCTCCTCCTACACCTTGGCGAAGCGGAGAATGTGCCGCCCCCTCACGCAACTGTTGAAGGATAAAGGGGTGCGCTACAGATGGGGGTACCTTCGAATACATGGGCCAACGGACGTCGTTAACTACAGAAGAGGACATAAAAGGGGCCATTCAGGATTATGTGACGGAGCCTACCCCCAGAAGAGGGCCGGTGGGCCCGGCTGCGATCGGAGAGGGGGCCTCAGACCGTCTTGGGTCCAGGAGGAGGAAAACCGGCTCGAGAACATACAGGAAGCTAAATACCCCACCATCTGTGAGGGAGGGGGAGTGCAAAGACTCAGAGGACTGTGGATCGGGGTGACTCGTCCACTTGAGGGGCGGGATCCAACACAATGATGGTCCGGATGAATAAAGATTCCCCCAGAGCAGCAAGTAAGATGGGGGCGACGGCGGGGAAGAAAAAAAGGGGGAGAGGGGGGCTCATAACAAAGAGCTTGGACACGGGTGCCCGACCGGGAAGGGCAGTCTGGTGGTCTGGCCTAATGCCAGGAATGGCGGAACTAATTGGCTGGACGCCGGGGAGGGGGAAAGGGGTGACGAAGTTAGTTGGGGGTTTATTGTTGGGGAAGGGGTTTGGAGAAGAGTTGGGGGATGGTCCAAATAATGTCCAAACAGTGAGACTAAGGGAGCGAAAAGGGAACAGTGATGCTAAGCAGGTGCCCAAAAGATCTGGTGACCTAGATTATGGCTGATTGCCAACCGGCCCAGGGAGTGGACACCCTACATGTGCGGGGCTTGAACACCCCTACCAAGAGGTCCCTGGTTTGCCAAGAATTCAGGAGAGACACACTGGGCGCGGGGGAAGGAACCCAAAATGAGAGGGGGGCATAGGGGAGGTTTTCCATGCATCCCACAAGGGGAAGAAAAGAGGGGTGGCTATCCTGGTCACCAGGGGTGTCCGCTTCACTAGCGAAGCCACCCTGCAGGACCCCGAGAGCCGTTTCTATTGGTGAGGGGCACCTTACAAGGATCCCCCCTGACCCTGGCAGTGGTGTATGGTCCAAATGATGGCCAGGCCCAATTTTGGGAGGAGGTAAAGGAGAAGCTTAAGCTATTTGTATGAGGCATGTTGGTGGTAGGGGGGATTTCAATATGGTGCTGGACCCATCTTTGGATAGGAAGCGGGTGGGCCCCCAGACACCCAGGCCCACGGATGAGTCCACGGCGCAAACCTTCCGGAGGGTGAATGAAGAGCTGGGCCTGGTAGACTCAATTCCGTCCTCCAGAACAGGAATCCCCTCTTTTACATATTACTCGGCCATCCATGCCTCGTTTTCAAGGATAGATTATATTTTGGTGGACGAAGCCCTTCGCCCGTACCCTGGTCGGACCATGACATGGTGGGGGTCACAATATCAGGGGGATGGCGTAAAGAACGCAGAGACTCTACGGGTGTTCTTATCCAAAAGGGTGCATCGGTAAAAAGGAGGAGAGAGGCACAGGAGAAGACCCTGTGGGAAAAAATCGCCCGACTCCAGCCGGGGGGCTCCCCGGACCGGGAGCCGGAGCGCGACCGTGTGGCCACCCTGGAGGATTACAGGCTCCAGCTAAAGGACTTACTTCTCCACAAAACGGAGAGAAGTTTTCAGATGGTCAAGCAAAAGTATTACGAAAAAGGGGACAAAGCGGACAGGATCCTGGCCTGGAAGCTGAGGGAGGTCCAGAGGACCAGAATGGTGAGGGAAGTGAGGGACGCTCAGGGAACCCTGGGTTGCGAGCTTTCCCATATTGGAGAGGCCTTTCGCCGATATTATGAGACCCTGTATTCATCCGAATACGACGGGGCAACTACACCGATAGAAGATTTCTTGAACTCAATACAACTCCCTGCTTTGTCTAGGGAGATGTCCGAGGGTCTGGAGGGGCCAGTAACCGAGGAAGAGGTGGACAAGGCGATAGGTGGGATGAAAGTGGGAACCTCCCCCGGGGATGAAAGGTTTTCCGTTTACTTTTACAAAAGATTCCAGTCCTCCTTAATCCCCTACTTGGTGAGGGTTTTCAACTCCGTGCTAGAGGGGGAAGCTCTCCCCGAATCCATGGTGGGGGCTATCATTGCGGTGTTACCTAAGGAGGGGAGGGACCCCGCAGAGTGTGCATCTTACCGCCCCATATCATTGCTAAATATCTACGTTAAGATTCTGGCCAAGGTGGTGGGGAGGCGGATGGAGGGAATATTGCCAAAGTTAGTCCATGGGGATCAGGTGGGCTTCATCAGGGGGAGGCAGGGTTCGGATAACATACGTAAGACCATAGATCTATTCCACTTCGCGCAACAGTCGGAGCTTAACACAAGTGTCCTCTCCTTAGACTCGGAGACAGCGTTCGACAGGGTCGAATGGTGGTATATGGATCTCCTCCTGAGGAGGATGGGTTTCGGGGCCCACATTATGAGCTGGGTATCGGCCCTTTACAGAGCTCCCATGGCAAAGGTCCAAGTGAATGGGGAGTTGACCGAAGCCTTCCCCCTCTTTCGAGGGACAAGACAGGGGTGCCCCCTCTCCCCTCTGATATACGTCCTCACGATAGAGGCCTTGGCTATAGCGATCAGATCACATCCATGAATTAAGGGGATTAACAGCGGGGAGGTGGAATTTAAACACTCCCTATTTGCAGATGACATTCTGGTCTACCTGGTAGATCCTAGCTCCTCTCTCCCCCCTCTGCTGGGCCTGGTGACTGAGTTTGAACGCTTCTCGGGCCTGAAAGTTAACGCCTCGAAATCGGTCCTGCTCCCTATGAGACCCCGGGACCCGGTGCTAGACCCCCTAGACAGGCTCCACGGGATTGAAATAGGGAAGGCTGAAATACGATACCTGGGGGTTCTCCTCACACGGGATCTAACTAAACTGGCCACCGCGAACTACGACCCCATAATAACAGGGATCACATCATATCTCAGGAGGTGGGGGAGGATGATCCTCTCTTGGTATGGCAGGATGACGGCGGTTAAAATGAACGTACTGCCACGACTCTTATACCTTTTTACAGCCCTTCCGACCAACGTCCCAGAGCAGGCTTTCAGGGTTCTGCAGAACGCTAGCCAGGACTTCATATGGCAGGGGAAAACCCCGAGGACCAGGAAGACCACGCTGTCGCTGCCAAGGGAGGAGGGAGGATTTGGGTTGCCGGACTTCCACCTGTACTTCCGTGCTGCCCAGCTGCGGGTAATCTTGGAACACATGAAGGAAGGAATGGGGACGTACTGGTCGTGCCTGGAGGATATGGACACCCACCCCCTGAAGGTCCGCGACCTTTTGTGGGCTCCACGAAGAACAATCCTGAGTCATTTGAAAACCCACCCGACCTTGGGGGTTCTCTGGGACATTTGGAAGGAAGGGCCTCAGACAGCGCACCTCACTACATGGCCGTCCCCGATGACCTCCCTCTGGGGCCACCCCCTCAACCTGGGTAGTAAAGGGTTTAGGTCCTCCCAAGCCTGGTCGGATAAAAGATTGGAGTGGGCGGGGCAGATGTTCAGGGAGGGTGAATTCCTGCCTTATGAGGAACTAAGGGACGTGCTTGGCCAGGGATCCCTATCCATCTTTGAGTACCTCCGCCTAAAGGGCATTTTATTTGACCAGTCATGGGGTCCCAACCTGAGTAGACAGTTAACGCCTTTTGAGAAGCTCATAGATACGGCTACCTCGAGGAAGGGGGCGGTATCTTGCATGTATAATATCCTCAACACGTACAACCTCCAGGGAAGGAGAAACTTTCGTAAAATCTGGAATGATCTGGCGGGAGAGGAGATTTCAGAGGACTCCTGGGCCAGAATACTCAAAATTGCCTTCCACAGGAACCTATTCACCGCCGATATGGAGCACAATTTCAAGGTACTGCAAGGGTGGCATAGGGACCCAGTGAAATTATCTAAGATGTTCCCGGCGGTGTCCCCGTTGTGCCCGAGGGGATGTGGTCAAGTAGGCTCCAGGAGCCATATGTGGTGGCACTGTCCAAAAGCTCAAGTGTACTGGGGGTCAGTGAGGGATTGGATGGCGGAAGTGATAGAGGAACTCTTACCTCTAAATCCCCCGACGATGCTACTGGGCCTCCCCCCGGAGGAAACGGAAGTACACCGATACCCAAGGATGAGGGAGACAATGTTGCGGGCGGGTAGAGTAGCCCTCGCACAAAAATGGAAAAGCCTGGAGCCCCCTTCCAAGGAAGATTGGATGAAGAAGGTACAACAGTCTTGGGAATGGGAGGTCCATTGAATCCTGGAGGGGGATCTCAGACTCAACGGGGCAAATCAGACCGAGAGTCGTGCTACAAAGGACAGGGATGCCCGGTACCCGGGGCAAGGCGGCTTCAGGCCTATAGGAGTTACGGGCACTTGCTGCATCACATTCGTAGAGAGGGAGAGGACGTTAAGAGTCTCCCGGATCAACAGACTTGGTTTGGACACGGGGTCGGGGGGTGGGCACAAGTTGGGGTGGTGGGGTATGGGGGTAGTTTGGGAATGTTTAAATACTGTTTTGTAAACCTGAATAAAAATGGAAGTTTAAAAAAAAAAAAGAGAGCGCTGATCCAGATAGACCCCGAGGGTTTTGACTACGGGCATCACTTTAATGACATTGTTGTCGATGTTAAACGAGGCATAGTTTGGGTCAAGTTTTTCAATCGCTGTCTCTGTGCCAAGGATCAGGATCTCCGTTTTATCGTCATTCAGGCAGAGGCCATGGGATGACATCCATGCCTGAATGAGGAGATATATCTTGTTTACCAAAACTGAGTCTTTCAAGAAGTTGCCCGAAAGGGGGATGAGGATTTGAGTGTCATCTGCGTAGTTAGTGTAGATGACACCCAGTCTATCCAAATTGTCAAACAAGGGTTTGGTAAAGATGCTATACATTGTGGGAGACACACTTGATCCCTGGGGGACACCGCAGGAGACTTGTATGGGGTCGGCAGCTGCTAGTGGGGAGGAGACTCTCATTGTCCGGTTGGCAAGGAAGGATTGTACCCAGGCTATGGCATCACTTGAAAAATGGGCAGCGGAGCCGAGGTGATTGCATAAGACTGCATGATCTGCCAGGTCAAAGACTGCCGAGAGGTCAAGGAGGAGTAGCATAGCTGATTTTCCATTATCCTTCAGCTCGTCGATTTGAGTCTTTAGGTCAATCAAGGCTGTTTCGGTGCCGTGAAGGGGGTGGAAGCCGGATTGTCGTGAGCCTAGAAGGTTATTAGTTCCAAGGTAATCCTGGATTTGCAGGTAAGCTACCCTGTTGATAATTTTAAGTAGGAATAAGACGGTGGTAATGGGTCTGTAGTTTGTCGGAATGGACTGGTCAAGGGTTTGTTTTTTTAGCAGAGGTAGGACCCAGGACTGTTTAAGGTTATTAGGCACTAGGTTCGTTTTAAAGGAGGCGTTGATCAGTTTTAGGGAGAGTATGATATTTTTCAGTTTCAAGTATAGTTATTTGTTTGAAACCAAAGGGATGAGGAGTGTTATTTGGCTGGTTTAGAGAGGGCTGTGCCTTGGGAGTATGCTCCACTTGCAATAGTAAGGCAGCTTTTTTTAGTTGCAATTTTGGTTTGAAGAGTGCTGATTTTTCCTGCAGGGGCATTTTGTATATTAGTACACCAGAGCTTGTTTTTGGGAGTATTGTCAATTTGTGGTATGGGTGATTCCATTTCGCGGAGAATGGAGAATAATTCCTTGGTATTTGACTTAGCTTTCGCTATTCTGTCGTTGTAGGTGTTCTTTTTAGTGCTAATAATTTCCTTTTTGTACCGTTTGGCATGGGTGGCTAACTTAATTTTGTTCTCCTCAGTAGGGGAGTGTTGCCAAATAGATTGCAGTGCTCTTTTTTGAATTCTAAGGTCTTTCAGTTGTGGTGTGAACCAATTATTCAAGTGGGAAAGTTGTTTACCTTTGCGGATTTTGGTAGGAGCGATCAGATTGAGTGCCTTGGTCAGGGTGCTGTTATAAGTTTCCACAAGAAAGGTCGGGTCTGTGATATTGTCTACATTGCTGAGAGCGGGGAGGAGGTGTGGTAAGAGTTGTTCAACTGTAATGTCTTTTTTACTTCTAGTAGGGAGTGGCGGGGCCATGATTGTAGGTTTAGGGTGGGTGAGGTCAAGTGAGGCAGAGAATGAGATTAAATGGTGGTCTGTCCATATTTGAGGAGTTATACTAATAATGCTGATGTTGCAGTTCAAGTCAGTAACCCAGTCTAGAGTCCTACCTTTAGAGTGTGTAGGGGTAGTGACTTTTTGTGTCAATCCATAATCATTCAGTAATGTGGCAACTGATGTGGCATGCTTATCATTGCAGTCGTTAAAGCCAAGGTTGAAGTCTCCTAATAATAGAGTTTGCGCATGGTCTTTTGTATTGTTGGTCAGGATACTGGTTAGGTCGTCCTCAAAAGTTCCTAGTGGTCCAGGTGGTCTGTAGATCACATAGATGGTGAGAGTACGGTTACATGAGAGTTGGAGTTTGGCGGTGAGGAGTTCACAGGACTGAAATGGCGCAGTAGTGGCCAATCTGATGGGCAGCTTAGCTTTGTGGATGATGGCTAAGCCACCTCCTTTGGTATTAGGTCTGTCAACTCTTAGCAGTTGGTAGCCATCTGGTACTGCTAGCATAATCGCGGGGCCAGCAGCCTCATGGAGCCAGGTTTCGGTTATGAACAGCAGGTGCAGGTTCTCACTAATGAGGGTGTCAGAGATCTCTGTGGCATTGGCTACCATGGATCTGGCATTGATGAGGGACCCAGTTAGCAAGAGGGTGTTGGTTGGTGTAGTAGTAGGGGGTTGCATCTTATTCGTTAAGGTGGCTACTTGAGATGGTAGCTGCTTGGTGGGTGAAATGCCTAGTGGCAGAGGAGTAGGTTTGGGGTGTTGTGAGTGTTTGTTCGTTGGGTTAGTTAGGTTGGTATAGCCCCTAAAGGTGTGGTAGGATGATGGTTCATGAAGGTAAGATAGTCTAGCTCTTAGTCTCATGTTTCTGTCTTTAGGTGGGCAAGAGGCAACAGGTACAAGCACCATGATAGTAAGGAGGTTTAATGCAAAATGTATTGTATAGTTTTGGGAGGTTTTCATTGTGGTCATTGGCAAGGTGTAACTTGGTTTGTTAGTGCAAATTATACTAAGACCTGGACATGCATAGACAAGTATAATTTAGACACTGCGCTGGAGGTTAGGTGGGCAGGCGCATGCAATTATACTGTGATCTACAACGGCCTAGACATGTGCAATTATACTATGGGCTGCAAAGAGGCCTAGACATGTGCAAATTGGCAATGAACTGGAGGTTAGGCTAACTAGACAGGTACAATTATACTATAGGCTACAGAGGCATGGTAAAATGTGAATTGCGCCGATTATTAGGAATGGAAGAAGTAGGGTTCGGTAATATTAGTATCGGCCAACGAGTCAGCATCGGCAATTACAGCGAGTCAAATAAAGTGGAAGATGAGCGTTGCGCTGTACATGAAACAATCTCTCAAAGGAGGGAACTTTAGCATACATTTTGTGAGATGCAATACGACGGACATAGGCAGGATATATAAGGCGGGATGCCATGTGCATCAGAGAGCCGAGACATAGACTAGCGTGGGAGAGTATATCTGTATAAATTGGATAAAGAGTGTAGCAAATCTACGGTGCCCAACGTATGCGTGCCCACATACTGGTCGTAGTAATCGAGGTGCGTAGTGGATGCCGTGGGTTGCAGGAGTCACATCGCGTTTTCTACGGACAATGCGAATGTATTTATACTTGTACGTAGAGGTAGGAATAGGCAATTAGCAGTTCTGGCCGTATAGTGGCTGAGCAGGGGACAAAGTTAAGCGTTGCAGCGGGTACAGTACCTTGTAGACGTAGGCAGGGTGGGTAGTGAGCAGCGTTTCGGGCAGGGGGCAGGTGATCAGGTAGTGACAGGCAAGGACAGGTTTGCCTTTGTGCACGCCACCTTGGTGTTGATGCCAGCTTCGCCTACTGGCTGATTCTAAAGTCACTTCCATGGTGCCTCCAAGTATCAAAAACTGGAAATGTCCTTTTCTGTGAAGTCTGTGAGGTCGCTTCTGTTGGTGCAATCCATATGCACAATTGGAGGTATGCATGAATTCAGAGTTGTAACAAATGAGTTTCGTGCATCTGTAATGATTCTGCAGTTTTCTTTTTTTTGTCATGTGTTAAAATGCCATCTGCCAGTAATGATACCAAAAAGTAGATTGGGGCAGGGGTGGCCGGTTTGTGGCAGCGAATGAGCCCATATGGAATTGGTGCGCTGCATTTGGGGGGAAAGTAGCAGGACTTCCCAGCCCTGCATGCCACCCACAGCCTGAACCACAAAGACCCCTGGCAACAGTGTCCCATCGAGCCTCCACACCCCCCCCAACATTACAGACTGCACACCAAGATCACATGACTACACATAAATCCCCTCTGAGCCACACGAATCGCACCGCGGGAAAAAAGAAGCTCAATGTCGCATATAATAACACTGAAACACGTATATTATTTCAGGCCCTTCTCAGCAAACGGACTATTAAGTGTGCACACCTGAAATGTATCTGCACGTCATCACGCCGATCTCAGTATTATAAAAGACGTAAGGCAAAATGGCGGCCAGAATCGAAATATTGCCAAGACCAGATGCTCACAGGTAACCATCTTAAACAACCAAGCAGTTTTGCCAATTCTGCTTATTATAAGCCACTGTGTACAATTCTGTTTGCCCAAAGTCGCTTATAATTTTAGCTTGTTGTGGGTTTTGTTCGCTTATTTATTACCCATATATCAACTGCTTATTGTTGGGCCTGAATACGTGCATAATAGGGGTGATAAGCTGGCTGAAACCACAACAAACAGAAAGAATCACTGCACCGCCGGGGCCCTGCTTCACTAACATGCGTGAACTTCCCCAGTGGTCAGCCCTCTTCATTCCAATCCCTGCTGGGCGAAGCGACCCCTGCAAAGCTCTCAACTCACACTCTTTTGGCGGGTGTCACCCGCCTTGTAAAGGGCTGACTCACCCGCCAAACCTCCTGCATGCCCATTCATTCCAATGGGCGTCTCACCCGCCAAAAACAAAATCGGGTGATTTCACCCGCCTTTGCGACACATATGGTCGAGAGCTATGCCTCTGCTGCTAGGTTTCATTAGAAGCAGGGCCCTCTGTCAGTGCCGTGGTGAAGTGAAGAAGCACTATAATAAGCCACGGGGAAGTTAACTCTTATTTAAATCATGTTCTAGGAGTTAACCGCTCCGTGGCTTACTGTTGGCGTCTTCACTTTTCCAGTTTGAATTGGTTACTACAAAATCCTGTTTTTTTGCCATGTACCCGTGACTTACACTGGACAGTAAAGGTTAAGGAACATCTCTTCTACAAGTGCTGCACCTCCTGCCCTGCCCCCCTTTTTGTGCCACTTAGTCCTACAGCTCTTGACACATCGATATCACGATATCGCTCCTTGTGCTGCTGAATTCGTTGCTGGAACTGTTCCACTCTATATTTTTCAACAAGCACATCCATATTTGAAACTTCAATAACCCTTCGTACTCACTGTGCCAATTCGTTAACAACTATTATCGACAGGAAAGCACTGTGACTACAGTATTCACTGATAGTTTGCGGGGGGCTGGCGTATATCCCAGGTAAGTCACATGTTAATGTTAAAGGACATTTGTACCGCGCACTATCACCACCGTAGTGGTCCCTTGGTGCTCTGGCGGCTCTGAAAGAGGAGGGGAGGAAGCAGGAAAAGTGCAAGAGAGCAGTGATGTGCTGTTGGCGGCCATAGCCCGGTGGGTCCGTTGGCTGGGCCTGGGGTGTTTGCGGCCGGTAGTCATCGTGTACTGTTGTGCAAGACTATGTGTGTTTTTGTTTTGTTGTTGCAATGTAGTGAAGTTTGTGCGGTTTGTTGTGCTGTAGGTTTTGGTTGTGTTTGGTTTGGAGTTTGAGAGGTGTATGCAGAAAGGGAAATTGTTAGTAGGGTTGGTTAGTTTGCGTCTCTATCCTGAATTGAAGCACTCGGCTTGCGTAGTCTCCCCTGTTGCGGCTCTGTCCTGATCTGGGTCTGACTGGCATACATGCTAACATTCAAAATTCCATCCAGATGCGACGCAAGCCAATTGTCACTATTCTATCTAGGTGTGGACATGCTAGTATTCACAATTCTATCTAGGTGTGGACATTCTAGTATTCACAATTCTATCTAGGTGTGGACATTCTAGTATTCACAATTCTATCTAGGTGTGGACATGCTAGTATTCACAATTCTATCTAGGTGTGGACATTCTAGTATTAACAATTCTATCTAAGTGTGGACATGCTAATATTCACAATTCTATCTAGGTGTGGACATGCTAATATTCACAATTCTATCTAAGTGTGGACATGCTAGTATTCACAATTCTATCTAGGTGTGGACATGCTAATATTATGGCAGTCTATGTTATTTGGAGGTAAGATAGAGTGGCATGGGCTTTCTGGAGTGGAGTGATTGCTCTACTCCCCACCCATACCACACTCACGGTTTTGTTGGTGTCTGTTAGTTGCTGGCTTCATTGGCTTCCCCTGCTGACAGCTGCAGACATATCTTGGAGCCGTCAATGTTGGAGCCACCCTTGGCCTTGGGGCCCTTAGCCACAGTGGCTGCCGGGCAGAGGGCTGCCCTGAGATGTCCTTGATATATGGAATGTGGACCAATCCGGATGCAGTGGGGGGGTTGGGGGTGGGCAGAGTGACACCCAGGAAGCGGGCGGGTACAGGGGGACACAACACGCGCCGAGTGCGCAATGGTGCTTGTAAGCACCATTTTTTTAAAATGTGGGCTTTTGGGAGGTAGGGGTCAGGAGACTCCTTACCTTGGTCTGGGGGTCGCTGGATATGGTGGATATGTCTTACCCATATATGATGTCTACTCCCATGTGGGACGGTCCTAGGTTGACGCACGCATGGTTATTAGGGTATTCCTTATTCCATGTCGTGTACACTATCATGCATTACTTGGGAATCTCCATACCCTTTACCCAAAACGTTTATTTTCCCTGCGCTCGCGGCTTTCAAGCAGGGTCAAAACACAAATACTAGACATTTTTGAAACTGTTGGAATAATTTAGCAGCGTAAGCAAATAGAATGTAGTTTCTATTGCTCAAACCTTTCTTTTATTCTCGCATGACAAAAAAGAACTGAACCACAACTTCCTTTGTAGAGTCAAAGGAGCATTTGTGCATCTGCGTGGGCCCTCTTGGTTCTATGCTGCGAACGTTTGATTTTTTTTTCTTTGTAAGTATACATATTATGAGTTCAAATATCTGTATTCATTCTTTTAATTGGGCACAAATAAACAGTTAACAGAAGGATGAACCAAATTGGCATTTTGGTGTTGGAGAAAAAGCTGGGATGATACTGTATTAAAGTTTGAACAAAACCAAAAAAATACTGCTTCTAGAAATGGTATGTCTCAATGACCTGCCAACACTGCAACCAAGCGCTAAAACTTGGAATAGTTCATTAATGACTAGAACCGAATTAGGCACAACCTCACTGATTGATGCACTAAATTTTATATTTGTAACTTCGCTTTGCACATCCCAGGTCCTTTACTGGCATGCCGTCACCCAACCATAACGCTCCTCCGAGACAGGCCATGTTAACTTTGGACAGCTCTTAAGCGACGCGCACGAGCCATTCTTGTGTAATGACACCCAACAGTAAGAACAAATGCTTTGTACATCACACATCACATTTCCCTCGCTTGGGACATGTATCACGATATGCAGCTCTCGCTCTTTCCCTCCGGTGGAAACTTTGAGGGCGTCTGCTCTGGGTCTGTTAAGGGTTCGTGAAGTTGCACAGCAGCAAGACTTTCACGGCAGAAAAGCAAATGGGACATCGGTTTTCCTTCCAGGTAACACTCCGCCTCGGTCTCTTGACTGTTGCCCAGCTGCTGTATGTGCAGGTCTATCTCGAGTTCTTGTGAAGGGAGTGGCTTCAGCGCGAGATTACTGCCCATGCGAGGAGAGCCTCGCCTTGCATTGTATGAGAGCCGACAAGTAAGGCAGGGGTTTCTTCTCACTCCCCCTTGTGTCTCGCTTGACTTTTTTGGAAATTCAAGGAGCAACGGCCATATACTTGTAGAAGCCTGTAAATTGACGCTTTAGCCTAATGTGTGCCTTTGAACCAAAGCAAGACTCTAGCCCCAGAATGCACGGGGAGTTTGAAAAGAAATGTAAGGTCTGTAGCCAGCCAGGACTGCTTTGTGTAGGTGGTAAGACTTCCTGTAATCTGGAGCTCTGCATTTTCCAGTCCAGCATTTCATTAAGCAAACTGGTTATCAGGTGTGTGTGTGGTCCCATTGGTAAAAATTGGAAGGGGACCAAAACTGCATCTGCCAGAATACATTTTCTTTGTTTCTGGGCTTGAAAATAAGTGGTGGATTACATTTTCGGTCCAACCTAGTGCCCTTGGGTGAGATTCTCAAATATGCACTGCTGCAAAAAATGGACCAAATTAATGCAATTCTCATGCTTAATACGGAATGGAGTAAGTAGGGTTGGGCCCCCATCTCTATGGTTTAAGGATGTTTTCACTAGGGTGGAAACGGAGCAGGCTCTTTTGTTTCTTATATTTGCTGTTTAACATGGAAAAGGTTACAAACATGTATTTTTTGTTATGCAGCAACCATAGTACAGTTTCATCTGTTCTTGCCCTAGTGCACACGCTTAGTATGGGTTGGCGCTGAACCTGTTTGCTAGATTCCTTGGTAAGCTTTTGCTAAATTTTCAGCACTGGTGCACAAATTGTTCACATTCTGCCCTGCAATGTTTCTTTGCACATAGCCTGCGTCCCGTCCCATCTAGACATAATGTGAATATTAGCCGTGTCACATTTAGATGGGATTTGAGAATCTCACCCTGGGCCACATTTAGCTGGAAATGCAGATAGTCACGTGGCACATCTAGAAAGATTTTGGGAATTGGCATGCATCACATCCAGATAGCGATGTCGCTAAAAGACCAACTAAAAATCTCACCCTTCTGCATACACCTCAAACTCTAACGAAAAACAAGTACACCAAACCGCAAGAACTTCACTCACCGCAACAGCAAAACCATTCACAAATAGCCTGACTTAACAGAACACGACGGCTACCAACCGAAAACCACACCTAAGCTCCAAAAGTACTAACCGAACTGAAGCTGCTAACAGCACATTGCTGCTCTCTTGCTATTTTCCTGCTTGCTCCTATTAACTCACCCCACCCCCTTTGCTTTTGAGATCCCTGAGGGGACCACTCTTTTGGTGGTAGTGCACAGAACAATTTAACTTTAACGAGCAGTGCTGAGCTTCTACAGCGATGTGCATGCTCCATACTTATGCAGTGATGCAATATTTAGAACCTTGCACATACCAGGTCGCTTGCAGGGGACCCCAATCAAAGCATTCCCTCACCCAATCACAAAAGTGCCCAAAACAGTCTAGACAAAGCTTGGTAGAGATTAAGCTTCACAATTAGATAAGAAATTGAATTGCACAAGGATTAGCTCCCAAGGCATGGGTGCCACCAATACGGGAGAGGTTTTATATGAAAGTAGAACCAAGTCGTGGGAAACCAAAAGGTGGGTGGGGGTTTGCTTGCCTTAAATACTTAACCTTTATAGAGGCCGCAGGGGCAAAACTGTGTAGATTCTTAGCCCATGTCTAAAATATGAATTTAATTTTCCATTTGGCGGAACACTACAGGGCAATTATTTGTTAAAATTAATCTTTCAATTGGGTAATTCGTGTCATATAGCAGTTTGCTATGCAATTCTGTAGGTTTGCTAATTGAATTGATACTTGTGAAGCTTTAAGTTCCCCTGTTCAATGAAAGCACAGTGTATTCCTCTTGCCATCGCGTCCCTCTCCACCCTTTTTTGCCTGTGTTCACTGCAGTAATCATCTCCTACACTAAGTGCCAAAGGCCTGTGTGGGAGTGCTAGTCCATTTTTTAAAATTCAAATAATTGCAAGTCAGAAGTACTCAGGATGATGCTTTTAAGCCAACTAAATCCCGTCTGGCAAAGACCAGTATGTTTTAACTTTATATTTATATTCCTTACAAAATGCATGTTTGCAGTATTGCTACTATAAAACAGTGCTGTTTCTCCATGCTTTACTGTAAAGTTTTTAGGTTGGTATATTGAAATCTGTTTTTATTGGGGAAGATGCATCATATAGAAGAGCGAACACTTTTGAAAATGTACATGATTACACAGCCGCATACTTTGGATGACTCGCTTAGTTATGTGACCTGCTGGTCACATACATCTGCAACTGGAGCTGAACCCATAATCTTGTACATCCTATCTTTTCACCCCTGTTACTTTATACCAGCTAGCCTGAAAGTGAGATGGCACAAAATACAATTTTCCACCTAGCTTGTCCAGTACTCTGCCTACTACACCATCCACTCTGCTTAGTCTTACTGTCCTTCCTCTTGCATAATGAATACACAAAGCTTATTAGATATAAATAGTGATCAATAGTTCCATCCAGTCTGTACATCTACCGATCAGCTTCAATACCAGAGCTCACTTTGCTCTGATAATGATTGCCTTGTTTATACACACAAACATGAGGTGGCCACTGTTTTGAGAGCCTTTTTATCATGTGTCCATTGCTGAAGCTAACTTTTTAGACAGTCTACTCACCCACTCAAGTAGGCTTTATGAAGGGAAAGTAGCATTTGCAGGGGATGTATGGCTTTTTAATATTTACCTTGTTTGCATTAAATGTCAAATGTTTCACTGTGCATGTTTGGCCTCTGGGTGGCAGCTGCCTGCCAAGAGGGTTTTTGGGGACATGCACTTTTGTACAGAAGGCGCATTTACATTTTCATCTGTTGCCATGGGGCGAGTGCATTTCCCTTGCCGGAATAGGTAAACTTACTAGACCCCCGGGTCTAGCAGAATTTGCAAGGCCTGACTCTTTCAGTAATGTTACTCCAGTGGTACACATCTTGTGTACAAACAACCTCTAGTGACATTAAACATATTGGTATATCAATGCTAAACAAATGGGTTTGTTTGCTGGTGAGGTCATGTTAATAATACATATTGAAAAAGCCTTAGTTAGATCCCGAAGTTTTGGCCAACTATCTCCCCCATCTCCCTTCTATTCTTAATGAAGGTCCTTGAAGCTCTTGTCTCTCCCCTGCTTTCCAAATTTCTGGAATCTTCCCGCTATTTTGATTCTTTCCAATCTGGGTTCAGACCCGGGAGAGGGACCGGATCTGTGCTGAATTCAGTACTTGACCTGCAGCATCTGGTAGCTGAGGGTGGTGTTGGAGCAGTCCTGTTGGATCTCTCGGCTGCTTTCGACACTGTTGACCATGCAACCCTGAACTCCCGCCAACTGCGGCTAGTCTTTCAGGTCAAGTTGTAAACTGGTTTAAGGCCTTTTTGGTTGACGGATCCCAACCTATGTCTATGCCCCATTTTGCTCTGATGCAGTTCTGCTATTTTGTGGAGTGCCACAGGGCTCTGCACTTTCCCCGATCCTATTCAATGTCTATTAGACCCCTTCTGCGTCTCATCCAGTTGTATGGGTTTCGTTATTACTCATACGCAGACAACACTCAAATTCTTATCTGCCTCGACCTCACCCAATCTGAGACAGCCAGCCACCTCAAAATATGCCTTGAGTACTTGGGGGAGGTAGGGGGACAAACTGGTTAAAGTTGAACGGCAGGAAGACTGAGGTCTTAGTCGTGGGTACTACATCTTCCCATCTATTTTGGACCACTGAGTTCTGGCTGTCCTCTCTTGGCCCTCTTCCCACCCCTATCATGTCAGTCAGAAATCTGGGGTTTAAATTTTCTGCATCCCCCTCCTTGGATGAGCAGGTGGGCAGCGGTGTGCAAATCTAGACACTTTAAGCTCTGCATTCTCCGAAATGTTCCTTTTATTCCTGAGGTCTGCCAGGCTCCAGTGGTTGCAGCTCTGATCCTTAGTGTGTTGGACTACGCCAACTCACTGTACCTGGCACAGCCCGGTTATTTGATTAAGCGGCTCCAGCTATTGCAAAATGCGGCGGTGAGAGCTATTTTTCATCCTCCATTTGGAACACATATATCGCCTTTGCTTAGGAAACTTCACTGGCTGCCTGTGACAGACCGGATCTCTGTCCATGTGCATAGTACACCGATCCTTTTATGGTCTCGGAGCGGAATACCTGCAAACCAAATTCCTGCACTATGTACCCACCCGGTCCTTGTGCTCCCACTTTGCTCTTCTGGTGACTGTCCCCCGTGTCAGACTTGCTCGAACTGGAGGACGGGCCTTCTCAGTGGCAGCTGCGAAGTCTGGAATGACCTTCCTCTTGTGTTACGTGGCACTGTTGATCATCTCTCATTCCGACAGTTATTAAAAACATCTCTATTAAAAAAACTGTAGTCCCTTTCCTCTAGATGTTCTTCCACGGTGCCAAGATGCCTTAGGGTGTACGTGCGCTCATCTATATTCTAACATTTTTTTAAACTAATTTATGCCTGGAATCCTTTGTCCTGTTGATCTCCTTCTTTAAGGAAGGGTGTTTTTATATTTTTGTCCAACTGGCCTTAACGCAGGCCCTTTTTTTGGGGGGGGGCATAGAAGGTGTGGCAGGGCTGAACATCCAAAATTCCCAAATTAGTCCAGTTTTTCTGTTGGACTTCCCCAACCCAGACCATAGCATTTTTTCAGACCTTCCCCTCTCCAAGTCACCCTGTGTTAAAGCGAAGTGTGGGTGAAATAATTGCACACACTTTAAAAAAAGAAAATAAGCTGCAAGGTTTTTAAGTGCGCAGGAAAATCGAAATTGCACACCACTGCATCTAAATGTGTTCACTGACCTGCTTAATTATTTCATGAAGTGCAATTTGTGGAAAGTGAAGAATTGATATTTGTTCTTGTCAAATCACTTTTCTGCTTTATTTTTGTTGAGAAGTTTATTGTGTAGTGCCCTGGGTAAAGTGCTGTTTGACATTTCAGTGTGAGTTTCATAACCTCTCGCCCTCTTTTGACTGGCTGCCTGGTTCCTTCTGATTCTTGTTGGGAAGAGGTTGATCGCCCCAGGCCTGCAAGCGGTTTGGGATGAGGAAGACACAGGAATGTGGTATGCGGGGAGCGTGTTGATGGGGGCACAGTTGTGTGGGCTAGTGCATACTTCAGGTATGGAGTACATTGGGGACCAGGCAACTATTTCTTTCGAGAATAGTTGCCATATTCGAATAGAGGGTTAACTGTGCTGCAGCTAGGTTCGTAGGCCCAGGCCACAAGTGTGGAAACAAGCAAATGACTGCAAGAATAGGTTATATCATTAACACTTGTGAGAAAGGACCAAGATTCCTGGACCTTTCATTGTCTTAAGTTGCCAGGGTTTCCCAGTAGGAATGTGCCTGCAAGGCCATGTGGGGTCTGCAGGCTCCCAACGATACACTTGTGTACATGCGCTTTATAAATGAGATGTAATTTCATTTTCACAATCCCACGAGTAGAAGTGCATGAGCCTTTCCCCGTGCCAGTCCTAAGTAATAGTGCCCTGTCCCAAGACCCCAGAATTCCAAGGTACTGACCAGTCCCCCGACCCCCTGACCATAAAGCTGTTTGCCCCCCCTCACCCCAATTAATCAGCAGGGACAAGCTGCCTTCTCCATGGGCCACCCGATTTGTGCTGCAAGGTGCCAGAAGGGGCAAAATGGTTCTAGTGCGGGTGGGGAGCTTTGGACGGTGCCAGTGTCTGGAATCGAGCTAGGGTTTGAATCTGTGACCTCATATCCTTAGTCTTGTCTGCTGTACCAAGTACACATCAGGTTGGTGATCGAGTAATTTTCTTTGCATAACAATCAATTAATTGTAGCTTTGTGTGAGGGACACTCATGGAAGATGGACGGAAGGGGCTGTGACAACGGCCTGGCATCCCCAATGGGCAGGTGCAGTTAGCCTAGGGTCGTGCCAACCAACCATTTCGATTAACTTATGTAATGTACGTCACTGACGCTGTGTGACGCCTTAAGGTCATTGCTAGTTCCCATTTTGCTGCAGCAGAGCTCTTTGCTGGCACATGCTTATTGTGGAACTGCACCTTGTACCCCATGGCGCAGGCCCTCCTTGACAACACCCCCCACTCCCCCAAATGCACTTGCCCTTCCGAGCTCCCTCCTCCCTGCACTAGCCTGGTTGGGCTTACTCCCATTGAGGCCTTCCAGTCCTGTTCCTTGCACTTGGCACATGGACCTTCTTTCCTTGCACTCTCCATTCCCCTTGCGCTATGCCTCCCCTTAGCACTCACTGTACCCATGGGCCCCTTTTCCGCCCTGACTAGCTTTGTTCCCAGTTCCACCCCCCGCCCCCCCAACCCTCTTGGCATGCCATGAAACCCCTTTGCTGTATCTGCGCCTTATAAATGCCCAAAAAATTAATTTCTCCCTACTCTCTTCCACATTGTATCCCCATTTCCTTTACATTGATCCTGTTCCTAATTTGATGTCTTCGAAGTGCTGTTCCCTCTTCATAGTCACCACACCCTGTCCATGTTCCTCCATATCTTCCATGTTCCTCTTCACACTTACTTGCCATACATAGTTAACCTGTCCTTGACCTGGTTCCCCTTTAGTACCCAAATTCTGCTCTGTACTAGCCTCTTTCTTGCATTATTCCTTAGTTCCTTATATTGGTTTCTCTTCCACCTACTCATCCTAGTAGCTCTTCCTCCTTCCCTTGTCCCTGTTAAGACCATTTCCGTATCTCATTCTTTCCATATAGTTAATCTCCCTTGCCTATCCTTGTTTTAGAAAGTCTAAAAGATCCAGTTCCAGGACCAAACCCATAGGTCTTGCATTGCAAGCAGTTGATGTCCCAAATACTGGTTGTATTTTGATGTCCTGTTCAATTTTTGATGAAATGTTTTAGGTTTCATTTAACCAACACTTCTAACAGATTGTTCACTTAACTCAACATATAAATTCTTCATTCTAACTCAACATATTCTGTTTCTAACTGAACAAGCACAGAAAGCTTTGTGTTTGAACCTATTACAGGTTTTCATCAGGGCTAAATTGAGACCTCTTGACCAGCTGAATAGCTTGAACTTGAATTAACCTGTTATTTAGGGCTTTCCTTGTGGGCGTCCACGAGGAAACAGTTGGAGGGAGCCTGAAAAAGTTCCCTCCAATATAGAATCTTGGAGCACTCAATTATTTGTACATAAGCAATTCAAATAGGTGATATACCTGGTATGTTTTTTTCTAATATCAGTTCATTCAAGTGCAAGCTATTCAGCTTGTATTTGTTGCAGATTAGGAAAGTGATCTACAGCTACTGTCTCAATTTAGCCCTGATAACCTGTGATAGCTTGAATGCGTGTTGGTTTTTTCTTTGCTTGTTCAGTTAGAAATAATATAACTTTTCCTTTTGTATGTTGAGTTAGTGAACTATGTTTTGTGTTGGTTTCAATAAAACCTAAAAACATTGAATTGACAATTGAATACAACCAGTATTTGAGAATACCTATGGGTATTTGGCTGGTACTGGATCGACATTTTTTTAAAGACTCCGATGTTGGCTCTTGTTATGAGACTTTGTACTTTCCAGCTTGCCAACCATGTTGTTTTCAGACTGCAGTTAACAGACGGGCCATCCCTGCCCCAAATTACATAACCTAAATTGTGATTAATTGCTGATCTGTGTTTCTTTGCTCCCCAAGCCTTCTCCAGAGTGATTTTTACAACCCTTTGAATTTGATCCCTGTTCCTGCAGTAGTGCTTAAATGCACATTTCACTAATATCTTTAAGCTTTTTTCAGTCATTTTGTATCCTTTCCCTTCACTTTTATCACATAAAACAGAATCTAATTCTAAAGTGATATCTCTTCGTTTTCGACAACTCCTTAATGCACCGAATTAAAATGAACCCTCCCCATATTGTCAAGGGCTTTGACCCATGTTGAATCCTTAGACTGGGTAGATGTGGGGATGAGCTGTCGCCGCCCATTATTCTATCCCAGAACAAACTAAATCAATAGACTGGGTGGATGTGGGGATGAGCTGTTGTCGGCCACATTCACGCCAGAATCCAGGAGAACTGCGCAGTTGGCACAAGACCACTCCAAAGATACAACCTTCTTGTGGGGGGTTCCACATCACCACTCCACTGTAAGGATGCCAACAAAACTATGTTATGCAAGGGTCCTATACTATCAAGCAAAAGACCACTCTATTGAAATGCAGTAATTCAAGACAGATCCCTAAAATGGATGCAATACCGGTACTCACCACTATCAGAAAGCCGGCGTTTTAAAACCACCAGACTTTTGTGTAAAACTGAACAAATGAACCGAAACCAGGCCAAGGAAAGACTTGCTAAGAGGTGGATACAATGTAAAACTATATTCTGAAATGACTTGAAGGAAGTAATTATTTAATGTATATATAAAAAAATAGCTGCATGTAAGTTGGATTTGAATGTAGAAAACTGGGAACTAAAGTGACATTTAGCTGAATTCTGCCTGGCAACTACCCCCGACAGAAGTTGAACAAGCTCAACAACTCTTCCCAGGCCTGGCTGCATCCTGCTGGCCCCACCAAAAGGAGATCACATGGCCCTGTTGATTGAAAGGGGAGTGGCCCCTGGGGACTACAGGGAACTGAACAATGGGCTTTCTTTGGCTCAGGGAAATGTTATATTGGGGGGGGCGTAAAGTGGCTTCCTCTTGGGGGAAACTGGGAGGGGCAGTGCCTATGCTGGAAAGCTGAGCTTGGGGGAAGTGGATAAACCAGTTATTCCACCATGTAGGGCCACTGAAACCCAGGTAGGGGATTCACTTTCCACTTTCTTGCGGGACGCTTTGCCGGGAGACTCCAGACTTCAAATCCATCAACCTCCAGAGATCCAGAGAGATCCAGAGAGACCAGGGATCCAGAGAGACCAGAGATCCAGAGAGACCGGAGATCCAGAGAGACCAGAACTGTGCAGTGCTGAGAGCAGAACTAGAGACCAGACCGCTGTGAGCAGAACCGCCAGAAGTCCCATCCAACCTGATCAGACCTTTACGGCTTATTTCAAAAATATAGTGTGAGTACTCACTCTGCCAAAACCAATCTCTTAGTTTAAAATAATCTAATCCAAACTATTTTAGCCTTTTAGAATTGCCTCCTAGAATCGTGTCATTCTGTCATCTTTAAACTGAGAACTGTCATCTGTCATTCTGAGCTTTAAAATTTAAAATCCGAAAAACTACTTTCACAAATTCGTCCGTATCTCCGGAACCGTTTGTGCTAGGAACGGGATTTCATCTTAAAGCTAAGATTCTAGGCTTTCCAACAAACCTAGAACCGACTTCCTACTCGTTATAGTGCCTCCGTAATTACGCTCAACGCGCACGAGTAAATTTGCCGCGATTTGACATTTTGCACAATTTCAGCCACGTGTAAAAATCAGCAGCTTCTTGCTTTCCTTTGCTAAAATTCGTTTTAACCTGCTGGTTACACATAGAGCATTGCTAAAGTGAGCCTGAACGAATATAAACTAGATATCACCCACCCTGAACCTCTAGAGGGAATTAAAAGCATTTTTATCACATTTCTCACTTCATTGTCATCACATTCAAAGAATTTTGGGCCTGTGTTTCAAACCTCTACCTGTTTTCCTCTAAGCTTGCTGGGGGGGAACTGCATTTCGTATTGCATTTTGTTGGGATTCCTGAAGACTGTTTGCTCCCCTTCCATTTCTTACATTGCATAGGGGGGGGGGTGAATTGTCAAGGAAAAGTGATTACATTGTCTTTTGTTGAAGCCATATCAAGTTATTTTCTGTACTGCATTTCATTCATCATTGAGTGTCCTTGAACCATATAAAGCATTCTTTCCCACCTTATTCTTCTGTTCCTATCCATAAGTTACCTCTTGCTGATTACTGCTCATATTCACAAGTGTAATATTCATTATCAATTTATTTATAGAAGTGTGATATACATAAATATAGTTTAAATTTTCAAATAAACCTTTTAATTTACAAAACAAACCTACTTCTTGGCTCAGTGGGATTCTAAGAGGGGGGTGTTATACAAGGGTTGTCATCCAGAGTACTGAACTGGACATAAAAATACATCAATAAGGGTTTTCCTCAGCATCCCAGACTAGGCATTGACTTAGCTGTAGTGTTGATTGAATATCGCTTACAATATGCCAGTTCCTAGGGTCATCTGTTTGGAATGATAGACAGAACATGTGTGTGTATGGCTTCAGTCATTCTCTTTAGACTGGCAAAATGTGAAGAGCATGTGACTAGCATGACGTGATGGTGGACAGTTATGCCATACAAGAATAGCGCGGGCACATGTAACTACTTCAGCGGATATGTAGGTCATGATTACAAAACGAAAAGTGCATATTCTCCCTTGAACAAAATTATAAAATCTTTTTTTTAAATTTTTTTTTTAGGGAAGTGTGGGAAGAAGGCTCAGCGCTGGTAGGTAGTATCTATTTTGTGTCTTATTGGTCTGTGGGATTCTGCCGCAGATGTGATAACTTGCATGCTTACCCTTGCACCTTTATTGCTTGTGCCTGCAGTATGGACCTCTTCCATGAATGTGGCAAAATACAAATGTAAAGCGATATATTTACAAACACTACAGGACATGGAGAAAGATACCGCTGCATAGTCAGTTGGCAGGTCCCTCAATGATATTAATGAGAATAGTAATTGGGAAAGGATGACCTACAAAGAAATTTTGTTCTGTAAATCTGACTCCACCATGGAGAGGTTTTTAGAATTCACAAATAAGTACTTGGGTAACTTTCTTTTACTCCTGAACAGTGTGTTATCATGTGTAATTCTGTAGTTTTGTGCCTCAAATAGCCCTCTCGGGTGTAACTTTGGGTAGGTGCCTTACAATGTTTTTCAAGTCAGTAAAATGGGCCCCTTGATATAGAATATCAGGGTGCCACGTCTATGTAACCTTTAAATTGTTTGGCTCTTGTAAGGTTTGTGTGCATGTAAAGTACATTCCCGTCACCCCTCCACCCCCCCCCCCCTCAAGTAGAACTATGAGCTCTCGTCCTATTGGGGCATTCTGCCACATTGAGGGATAGAACATAATGAAAGAACCAAACAGGGTGGATACTATTAAAATGCACATCATATTAAGCCTTCCTTAGATTGTTTCGACACACGGGAAAGTCTAATTATCAGTAGTTTTAAAAGGAATAGTCATCAAAATAAGCTAAATGCATTTCGTCTTGGGTTTCTTATTTCATATGCTAAGATTTCATGCTTTCAATGTTGAAACAAACTTTTATTTTATTTTTTTCAAGTAGCATGGTAGCTTACTATTCATCTTTGACTGCGAAAACGATTATTCAGCAGAGTGCAGCCATTGTAGTTCACGAAACAATAGTTATATTACGTCAAGATGCTCTTCCACCTTTTTGGAAATCATTCCGTGCAGCTGGCAAACAGCTTACATTTAGCTTTACCACCTGCCATGCACCACTCGCATGATAATGGCCCCTCACCTAAATCTACTTCTAAACTACCTACCTACAATTCATGTCATGCTGCTCAAAGTGTCCAACCTGGTGTATTTCAGTATTTTCTTTACTATATAATTTTCAGTGCAAAGTTTATTCTGATTTGGAGTTGGGATGCTTTTTTTGTTGGTTAAAAAAAAATATTGATTTCATGCTTTATTGGAGTTTGCAATGTGCCAGGATACAAGAATTGGCCTGATCTCATGCTTGAGCAGCCAGAAAAGAGTAAGCCATTTTAAGAAGGGAGATGGCAAAGGGGACGTAGGAGTGCAAATTGAGGGGAGATGGTGCGTGACAGGACGGGCAAGTGTAGGGTTATTACAGAGCAGTTGGTTCTCACAAAGTTGTTAGGTGGCCAAGAACTCTAAGATTGAGCGATTGTTAATCCTGAGATGGGTAGGTGTAGTTAGTATGGTGCCTTTTGGAGGTTCAGGATGTGCAGGAATAATCTGCAGAGGGGCCTTTGTGGTGTTTCTGGGTCTTATTACATCTTTCAGGGTCATGAATAATTTGAGCCTTGGGTGATGATGCTTTGGGTTGAGACTAATCTGACCGGGTCCTTATTTTTCTAGGACTTTTTAATTGCACTTGTTGGGAAGACGCTGAACCAATGGATCTAGTAGGTATATAATGGATCGACAAGCTGGCTAGGTTTTTTGGTGCTAAATTGCAGAAGGTCTTGTAAACCAGACTATTTTGTGGACTATTGGTTGCCCCATACGTACGTGAGGCCTAACCTCGCCGGTGACACATTGTTCATAAGTAGGAGATTGTGAATATTTTTCTGGGGTGGCTTATAGTTGTGTTGCAGTAATCTAGTTTGGCTATAACCAGTTCCTGGGTCCTATTTTGTGACTGATACACAGGGTGGGGAGGACTTTTTTAAGCAGGTGACATTTATGAGCATTCCTCTCAATCATCCTATTCCCTATTCATAGTCCTGGGTCTGTCCTATTACTTCGTCCTAGTCTCCCTTCCATGTCCTATACAAGTCCATTTTCTTTAATCTCAACATATTTCTTCCATATTATACTTGCCTATTCTTATTGTAGAAAGTCTATTTCCAGTGGCAAAGCCATAGATCTTGAATTGCCAGCAGTTTATGCCACAAATACTGGTTGTATTTTGATGTATCCAAATAATGAAATATTTTGAGGTTTTATTAAACCAACGCTTGTAGATTGTTCACTCTAACTCAACATACGAGCAAAGAAAAACATGTACCTATTCGGCAGGGCTAAATTGAGACATTATCTGTAGATCGCGTTCCTAATCTGCACCAAATACTACCTTGAATAGCTTGAACTTGAAACTTGATTTAGGGCTTTCCTTGTCAGCGCCCACAAGGAAAGCCGTCGGAGGGAGCCTGAAAGAGGTCCCTCCAATATGGAAGCTTGGAACAATATTTGTACATAAAATAGGTAATGTACCTGGAACGTAGTGTAATTACAATTGTTCTTTTTCCTCAATATCTATATTCTTATTTACGTTGATCAGGCAAGGAATTAACAGGACTCACCAAAGGTTCTGCTCCTCCTTGACTTGAGCGATAAGTAACCACAGGGGAAAAGTGAATGCAAGAATCCCCCTAAACTCCTTCTCCTCCCTAACGGGAGAAAAAGCCCAGAAGGGGAGAAGGATCTCAGGGAAACCCTCGGGGAATATAAAACCTTTATCCGTCTTCAGGTAACCGTCTGCTTCAGATGGATTCAATGCAGCGGTTTAGTCTTGGAAGTTCTAGTCGAACACGGATGTCTAAGTAAAGAGGTAAGGAAACAAGCTAAGTGATTTGGGTAAAAGGTACAGTAGAGAGAGATGTAGGAAATGTATTTATTTACCCAATTAAGGACAGAGGTAAGTTCTGGCATGGAGCGCTGGTGAAATATGACCGGGGACGAATTCCCTGTCAGAGGAATAGTCTGTTAGAACAGTGAAAGGGAATAGATAGTATGTGTAATCTAACGGAATTGTACCTGGAAACAGGAATATAATTGATGGAGTATTCGGAAAGCAGTCTTGGAGATCGGGAGAGGAATCTTTCAGTGTCTGTAAGGCAGACACGGCGCTCTTGCCCCCGATTGACAGCACAGTGTAGATCAGTACTGCTGTTTGGCAAAACCTTTCGAGGAAGGGACGGCAAGGGAATGAGAAGGCTGGGAGTTTGGGTAGCGGTCGAATTACCCTGAGAATTGAAAAACAGGAGTCACAGTGGTAATGAGAAAAGTGAAAGATACATAGACAGTAAGATACAGCCTAGGTTCGTACTTGCGGAGTGTTGAAAGCGCAGAGTAGCAACGCGTACACGTGTTGTGGAGAGTCTCTGATCTGCAGTGAGCTGTGGAGGGGGAGGAGTCTGCCAATCCTCCACAGGCCAGAAAACTAGACTGTTATTGTCAGATAATGCCTTCTTGGAAGGAAAAATGGACGACACCCGTCTCCGGGACCATCTATGCCAAAGAGACCAACGCCTCCTGAGAGGCGTGACATGTAGTGACCCTTAAAACCAAACCATCTTCACTCAGAAACTAAGGCTTACAAGACACCGGGAACACAGGCTAAATTTTTATTTTCCATTAGGGTGGAATGATCTAAATATCAAATTAAAGTGCAAACTATCCATCTAGCATTTGTTGCAGATTAGGAGAGCGATCTACAGATACTGTCTCAATTTAGCCCTGATAACCTGTGATGGGTTGAAATACGTATTGGCTTTTTCTTTGCTTGTGCAGTTATAAATCACAGAACTTGAATGGGACATCAAAATACAGCCAGTATTTGAGGCATACAAATCACAGAACTTGAATGGGACATCAAAATACAGCCAGTATTTGAGGCATAAACTGCAGGCAATTCAAGGTCTTCTATGGGTTTGGTGCTGGAACTGGATCTTTTAGACATTACTTTTTCAAGCCTCAGTTTTGGTATGATTCGTGGTACTGTCCAGCTTGCCAACCACATTGCTTTCAAATTGTAGATTTATATATATTACTATGTGGTGTAGCTCACACTTTAGTGTACCCTCATTCTAGACTATATTATTATTCACCTTGTGATCCCTCTTCCTTATTGTCCATCATCCTACTTCCCTGGCCTAGTTCTTCTCATTTCTGTTTCTTTTACTTGTACTAGCCCTTCTTCCTTGCCCTTCTCCCCAATTCTATGCCCTCTTCCTCATCCTTCTCCCTATTCCTCACCCTATTCCTAGTTCCTTTTCCATGCCACTATTCTTCGTCTTTGGTGCTTTTTTATTCCTGGTCTCATCTGCTTCCTCCTAATTTCCTTATCTTAATCATTCTAGTGCCACATTTTAGATAGAATTGTGAATATTAGACTGCATCACATTTGACAGGATTAGTGAATCTCAGCCTGAGCCACATTTAGATGGAAATGCCGAGGTAATCACGCTCTGCATCTAGACAATGTCAAAATTGGCATGTATCTCATCTAGATAGCGATGCCACTAACAAACCCACTGAATCATACCCTTCTGCATACACCTCACTCTAACCAAACACAACCACACCTCTAAAGCACACCAAAACGCATGAACTTCACTTCAACAACAAAACCAATCACACTTAACCTCGCATGTCTGCTACCAACCGAAAACCACACCTGAGCTCAGCAAACAGTGTTAACTGTACTGAAGCTGCCAGTAGCACATCACTGCTCTCTTGCACTTTCCTGCTCGGTCCAACTAACTCCACCCCACCCCTTTCCTTTTCGCCAGGGGACCACTCTGGTGGTGACGATGCATGGTAGAAGTGTCCTTTACAAGCAGTGCTGAGCTCCGAAAGCGACGTGCACGCTCCATACTTATGCAGTAATAGCAATATTTGGAGCCATCGCATCACATTGCACATAACAGTTCCTGCACAGTGGACCACTAATCACAGCATTCCCTCACCCAATCACAACAGTGCCCAAGACCGTCTAGGTCAAGCTTGGTAGAGCTTAGAAGTTCAGCTCAAGCTTCACATTTGGGGGGTATCACTACATAATATCCCCAACAGAAATATCGCCATAGATATGGCTGTTTGGTTAGCCATAGGCGATATTTTTGTTGGGGATATTATGTGCGAGTGGCGGTTGCGGGGGTGTCCCTGATGCGGGTGGGTCCCCTGCAGGGTCCATGTAGGAATTTCACCGTAAAAATATGACGATATTTTTGCATCGCAATATCGTTGCAGCAGGATTAACACATGGAACCATTTGGGTAAGAAATGTGGATACATCATGGATTACAGTGGATACATCATGTCAATCCTGGCTTCACATAAATTGTTATATTCCAACACATTATATCTCCCCATCCACTCCCTCTGTTTTCCAGTCTCCATCTCCTGCAGTGGGGATTCCTCTTCAGCGGAGCTCATTGAGTCTCCATCACTCGATCCCTCATGCGAGGGCTGAAATAATTCAGCTATCAATTGCCTCCAACCCGCTAGGGCTCTGGCTTCTTCTTCTGTCCCCCCTTTACACGCTTCCTGCCATACCACTGTTTCCACCTCCGCCCACGTCTGCAGATCCCTCCACCACGTATCCAAATTGAGCCTATGACAAGCTTTCCAGCCCATTGCAATCCTTCTCTTTGCCAGGACACACGCCAGATCCTTCAATTTGCTTACATGTTTAAGGAACCCTCCTAGCAAACAGGCCCACGCAGGATCAACCTTCATGCAGATCCCCTTGTCTTCCATTTTTTTGTGCTATTTCTCCCCAGTATCTCTATCAGCGGGCATGCCCAGAACATATGGACCATTCCTGCATTTTCTTCATTACATTTTGGGCACACCTGGCATCCAGCGTTTCTAAATTTAGCTTTCTTCTGTGGCGTCAGGTATGCTCTGTGGGTTACATACAGCTGTATCTGCTGCAATCTAGCATTTCCTGATACTTTTTTATGATATCCTTGCGCTCTCTCCCACATCCCATCACTCATCGGGGTCCCTACTTCCTCTTCCCAATCCAGTCTAAGTTGCACCACCTCCCTGCCCACTCGGGACATTATCATTTCATACACTCTAGACGTTTCGTGTCCCCCTTCTGCTCTATCATATAGCATATTCAAAGTAGTGTCTGGTTCCTCTGCCAGTTCCACTTCAGACCAAGTATCTTTTATTCGTCGCACTACCCCGTGGTACGTGATATATTGCCCAGCACTCAACCCCATTAGTTCCACTAGCTTCTCAAATTCCAGAACCTTCCCCTCCTGCCACACATCCCCCATCGCTGCTATCCCAATCGGTTCCCAATGCTGCCTAATCATCAGCCTCAGTTGCTGTTCCTTTCCCACCACTGTGAATAGTGGGATCTGTGGGGAGCACGGGGACGGCTTGTCCATTACATCGACATGCCCTTTGCCACATTCCCCATCCAAGACCCAACATCCCCGGGCGACCTCCCAACTCCGATTTGGCCAGCCATATAAGTATGGGGCGCAGTCCTTCTGAAGCAACCTGTGTTCTAAGTTAGGCTCCTCAGAGAGCCATTTGGCCACATATTGTAATTGGCTCGCTACATGATAAACTTCCCAGTTTGGCAACTTAATGCCTCCCTTCCCGTATGGGTTTTGTAGTTTCCACAGGGCTACCATGTTCCTCATCCCATTCCCTGCATATACCATCAAGCCTGACAAAGAATTTCCTGAGCATTGAGTATGGGATGTTCGCAAAGCAGTGCAGCATTCTGGGCAGCGCCACCATCTTGAGCATCGCCCCTCGTCCCATCATCGCCAAGGGGAGTTTCGTCCAAAATGTCATACTACTCTCCAGTTTCTCAACTGCCCTCTCCGTGTTGTGCCTATGTTCAGCCTCCACCGTATGGTATACGTCTACCCCAAGATATCTGAACGTTGTAACCTCCCACGGTATCTGCAGGACCGGCAGATTCTCTAACGGGAGCCCTCTGTATCTGCCCAACGGGAACACACAGGACTTACTGGGGTTCACAGCTATGCCTGAGAGTTCTGCAAACCTCTTCATCACTTCCAGTATGTATTGGAGGTTCTCTTCTGGGTAGCCCAAATACAGTAACATGTCATATTCATGTAATGAAATGAAATGTGGTGTCTCCCCGATGACAATACCTATTGCATCATATTGCTGCCTTAAATAAATCGTCTGGGGTTCTAAGGCTAAAATATACAGCATAAGGGACCATGGGCAGCCCTGTCTGGTGCCTCTGCTGATTTTCAGAAACCACGGCTCCTGTCTTGACTCTGGCCAGTGGCGCACTGTACAACAGTTTGACCCATTTAAGATATCCTGGTCCCATACCATAATTGGCTAGGGCCGCCATTAACCAGGGCCACTTGACCGAGTCAAATGCCTTGATCGCATCCAGTGATACTATCGCCGTCATCCCCATTAGCATGTTCAACCACTCGGTGAAGTTGCGTAAGATTATTTTTGATGCTCCTATTCGGGACATATCCTGTCTGATCGGGGTGTATTAATTTACTTATGACCTTCTTCAATCTATTCGCCAAGATCGCTGTTAGAATTTTACTGTCTTGGTTCAACATCGACAACGGCCTATACGAGCCACAGTCGCTACCAGGCTTATTGGGCTTGGGGAGTGGTATAATAATCACTTCCCTTAAGTATTCCGGTAATTTCCCAGCTTCATATGCTCGTTGAGCATCTCCAGCAGCGGGGGAGTGCCTCTGTTTTGTATGCCTTGTAAAATTTGCTTAGGAGTCCATCTGTTCCCGGGCTTTTACACGTGGGCAGCAGCCTTACCACTCCCTCTAGGGTGATCGGGGCGTTTAGCTCCTCCTTCTCTGCACTAATCCGGGGTAATACAATATCTTCCAGCGTTTCCCCTATCTCCTCCCCATTACTTCCTGTCTCATCCCCATACAGCCATCTATAATACTCTACAAATTCCTGATTAACCCCCTCTTGCGTATCCACTGTGCTGCCATCTTCTCTCGCTATCGTCCTGATTGGGGGCCTAGAGGTCTCATTTTTATAGAGCCATGCCAGGACTCTCCCTGTTTTGTCCCCTCCTGCATGTTGCCTCTCTATATACTTCTAATAATTGAGGTTGCACAATCCTTCCCAGCATGCTGAACATTTCTGCTGTAGGCTTAATGCCATTTCTGCATCTTCCTTAGTGTTGCCGCCCCATTCCAATATCCCTTCTAGCTCTTTTTCAGTGTCCTGCAACTCGGCCAGTATCCCATTCTGCAGCCCCCTGGACTTGGCTATGGCAATTCCCCTCACTACTACTTTAAAGGCTTCCCAGAGAGTACCCGCTGTCTTAACACTGCCCGTGTTTATTTCAAAATAACTTCTCTTTTCGCATGTCTTCCCTAAAAACATTGTCTTTAAGTGTCTCTGCTCTCAAACGCCATGTGCGTATCTTCCCCCTCGGGGGCCGGTACTGCCACACTTCCATCAGTGGCGAGTGGTCTGAGAGAACTCTTGCTTTGTATTCCACCTGCAGTATTTCAGTCATTAATTCATGTGTGACAAACACATAGCCTAATCTAGTGCACAAGCCCTGTGGGGCTGCATAGTGTGAATATTGCCTATCCTGCGGATGGCGTGCCCTCCATGCGTCGGCCTGCCCAAATCTGTCAACAATGACTGCAGCGTCTTTGCAGCCGGTGTGGGTCTATCTACTTTAGAGTCTGATCTATCTATTGCAGGATTTAGCACACAATTAAAGTCGCCCCCCTACAGTACAGGCCCCCCCGCACTTTCACTGTGTTTACCGTACAGGGTCCTAAAGTACAACGCTGTATCCTGATTCGGAGCATAAGTATTTACAATACAGATCTCTCTGTTTTCCACCAGCCCTTTCATAACCACCATCCTGCCATCCGACTATGCGGCAGAATGCAGGCACTGGAACAGGACATGTGGGGCCACCCATGTGATTACCCCTCTTGAATAAGCTGAGTATGCCGCTCCTACTACCGTCCCCTTCCACTTCTTCCGTATCACATCCAATTTTGCTTGTGTTAAATGAGTTTCTTGTAATAAGGCTATATCCACTAGCTGCCTGTGCAGGTACATCATAACCTTGTTTCTTTTCAAATAGCTGTTGAGCCCCCTCAGTTTCCAAGTGACTATTTTAAGGTCTCCCATGAGTCATCTTGTTTTCCCAGAGTGTAGGCTCCCCCCCAATTGAACACCCTCCCCAACTACAACAAACCACAGCACACAATCCCTTCCCTCCTCCCTCCCCCCCTCTCCCTCCTACCCCAACAACTGCCCAGCTCCATCCCTGGATCTCAGGCGTCCCCGCGTTTTGTTCTACCTTGGAAGCCCAAGTTGAGAACCCAGCAGGGTGTCGCTGCACTATCAGTGACCTAACAAAACTCTAAATGGGGATATAAAGACTAGCCCTAAGAGGCTCCCTTACCAAGCAATAGTCTCCGTGCTCACGGATCATGTTTTCTACCAACCAATGCATTCCCGCCTTCCGGCTGCGTCAATGACCCAATCAAGTCCCGTGGTCTTAAGTCCCCCCAAGTTCAAGTGCTCACTCTATACATTACTTATCTCCTCCTCCTCCATCTCCCTTCTGGATGTCCGACTCCTGAGGGCAGCTTTGCATGTCGAGCCACCCCATGGCGTCTTCCCGAGTGTCGAAGAACAAGGTTCTGTTTTTATAGTAAACTTTCAGCTTAGCCGAGTAGAGTAACATGTACTTGTGGCCCGCCTCCCGCAATCTCCTCTTGACAGACCCAAATTTCATACGGCTCCGTTGCACCGGCAGGGTATAATCCGGGTAGGCAGTTATGCTCGCCGCCCCTTGTTGTATTGTTCCTCCTTTGCAGAAATGTTCAAGGATTCTTTCCCGATCCCGGTAGTTAAGCATCTTAGCGATCATTGGCCTAGGCGGATTACCCGGCAGCAGCTTCCGTGTTAGGGCTCTGTGCGCCCTTTCCTCCACGAATCCCTGGGACAAGGCTCCCCCAGTGATCTCCTGCATCAGCATATTCTCAAACTCTGTAGGGTTTTGACCCTCAGCCCCCTCTGGCAGTCCAACGATGCGGATATTATTCCTCTGGACACGTCCTTCCGCCTCCTCCGCCCTGCTTTCCAAGTTACCCACCTGTTGCACCAGGGCATGAAGCGCCGATTTGTGCGCAGCACACTCCGCTGTGGTCAGGCCCACCTCTTTCTCAAGGGTCTCCATGCGCTACGCCAGTGTCCTGACATCCTGCCTAAGGAGGTTCACATCCTCCTGCACCGCCCCAACTTTGAGCTCCAGCGCTGTTTTCAATTCCGTCACGACCAGTTCAAGCTTGGTCTCCCAAGCCACCTTCAAATCGGTGATCGCTGCAAGGACCTCCTTGTTCGTACCCATAGCGCCCATTCTCCCGGCTAGAGCTTTGTCTTTGCTCCTGGCTCCTTCTGGGCCAGGCGGTGTCCTGGCGTACTCGTCTAGCATGGGCTGTTTGCCCTTCAGTCTCGGAGGCTTATTTGACATTTCGCCACAGCGGGAGCCGTGGACGAGCCCCCACTTATGGTTTCCAGCCCCGTAGGGGGCGGGCTTCTGTCTGCACTTGAGCTCAGGGGGGAGCCGAGCGCTGCGTGCCGTAATGGAGCATCCACCTCCTTATCCGGCGCTAGCCGCAGCAACTGTTATGCTCCTTCTGGGCCAGTTTCCATCTGGGTCCCAGTCAGTGTGCAATGTGGACGTTGGCACTGTATGGTGTGTTTTTTTTTTATATCCAGTGTTGGGCACTGCCTCTCTTGGGTGTAGACGGGTATGAAGCTCTGGGTGTCCCTGTTAAGCCCATAGGTATTGTGGTATCATCAGCCTCTAATGCTCCATGGAGGCGGCCTCTGGGGCTTGCCTGGTCCCCTATGTCCCGTCTCACAGCACCGGTAGTGGCACTCTCCACAAGCAGCTTAGCTTGCAGTGTCGTGGGTCGTGTGGAGAATCTGCCTTGATCTGTTGTCAGCCACTGTAATTCCTTCGGTTCACTCCGCGTGGCCAGAGTCTGATTCCCAGTGTTCGTAAAGGCAGCCACCACTGCTTTCCCCCTCGCTAGCCCCAGGGGCCACTGCTACAGTGTTGCATGCCCGTTCAGTCACCGTCAGCCAGGCGCAACAATCATTTGTTTCCTAACTTGGTGCGCTGACAGTGTCTCCTTCAGCTTCTGCGCCTGGGCCGCGGCAGCCGTTTGATCGTTCTGCTTATACCGCGGTAGCGCCTCTGTGCGCACACCGTACAGCTGCGGCCAGCCTCAGCGCATATTGTTTTTAGGGATGTGGGGTGCAGCAGCCCGCCGCGCCACCGCACACACCTAATGTCATTCTTCCTCTGATGCGAAATGAATCCGTCGATGTAGGCTTGCCAATTACACGAAGAAACGGTGGGACGCCGGCGCGCCACTGCTCCCTTCGCGCACCGTCTCTTCGCTCCGTGCAAAGGCTGTTACTTTGTTCCTTCGTTATCAGATCACCATCTTGGATCTGAACGGCTCGGGTCGCCGCGAGCACGAGAGGGCACAGAACTTCCTCTGCATCCCGTTCTGTGGGCTCCGGGTGCCCTGCAGTCTCGCTCCACCGGTTCATGTGCATGCACACATGTTTCTATCCACCGCGGGCATCTTTATATGCACCTTTAATGCAGATCATGGCAGGGTCGTCGGGAGCTCCTCCAGAACATTTCCCTTTACATGGCCCTGTAGCCACGCCCCCTATACGGAAGAGGCTTTATATGTAAGTAGAACTGAGCACTGGGAAACCAAAAGGTGGTGGGGGGTGTCTGCTTCTTAAATGCTTTCCCTTTATGAGGGGGGGGAGGGGTGACGGGGAACTGTACATCCTTAGCCTATGTAATTCAAAATAAATTTCCCATTCGACAGAAAACGGGTTAAAAATCTGAAATTAACCAAACTCTCTTCCTAGTGTCTGAAACTATAGCCTATAATTTAATTGGGTATTCCCAAGGCATAAAATGTCATAGCAATTTGCTATGCAATTCTGTAGGCTTGTTAAATAAATGGACACTTGTGAAGCAAAAATGTTATTTAAGTTGCCCTGTTAAATGAAAGCACAGCTCACCCTGCATTCCTCTTGCACTCGGGTCTCTGCCCTTTTTTATCCTGTTCACTGCAGTAATCATCTCCTCCTCTAAGTGCCTCTGTGGGAGTGCTAGTCAATTTACTTTTTTATTCAAATAATTGCAAGCCAGAAGTAAGCAGGATGACAATTTTTATAAAGCCAACTAAATCCCGTCTGGCTAAGACCACTATGTGTTAACTTTATATTTTGTAGAACAGTCATGCAATTCCAGTGAATCGGTGTAGTGTCTCCATGTTTTACAGTAATTCAGGTTATTATATCTGAATCTGTCGACTAGATTTCATGTTATTGGTGAAGATGCATCATATAGAATCGTGAGCACTTGATAACGTACATGATTACACAGCTGCGTATTTTGGATGGCAAACTTGGTCCTATGACCTACAGGTCATACATCTGCAACTGGCGCTGAACCCATAATCCTGTACACTCTTATCACACCTGTTGTTTTTATACCAGCTAGCCTGAAGGTGAGATGGCCACAAAATACAATTTTACACCTAGCTTGTCCAGTTGTCTGCCTGCTGTGGCATCCACTCTGCTTAGTCTTACTGTCCTACCTCTTACATAATATACACAAAGCTTACAAGATACTACACAATGTAGTGATCAATAGTTCCACCCAGTCTGTACAGCTACATATCTGCTACAATACCATCCACTGTATTTCGCCTCCAGAGATCACTTTGCTCTGACTATGATTGCCTTGTATAACAGCACACACGAGAGGTGACCAAACTGTTTTCAGAGCCTTTTTATTGTATCTGTCATTCATGGAGCGAACCTTTTTAGAGGCTCGTCCAAGGCATGCAACTCACCCACTTGATAAGGCTTTATGAAGGGCAAGTACCATTTGCAGGGGACATTTGAAACTTGTATTTAATTACTTTGGATTAATTCACTCTCTGGCCTCTGGGTGGCAGCTGCGTGACAAACATGGTGTGTTTTTGGTGACTTGACTTGCACCATTTTACAGAAAGTGCATTTTATGTTTTGTAGTCTTGCCATGATGGGTAGAGTGCATTTCCCTTAGGCCGAGTAGGTAAACTTGGTTACTAGACTTGCAGGTGTAGCAGAATTTGCAAGGCCTCACTGTAATGTCTTACTCCAGCGGTACTTAAAAGCTGTTTGGTTGTTTTTATGTCTTGTGTACAAACAACTTCTAATGACGGATTAGGGTACCATTGCTTATAAAATGGGTTTGTTTTCTAATCAGAAAGTTAATTGGCAAACTCTAGCAATCCATTTTTGAAAATGACTTGAATCCTTTGTCCTGTTCACCCAGTCTTTAAGGAAGAGGGGTGTAATAAGTCCAAAATGTTTGTACAACTTTACCCCTATGCAGGCCTTTGGGGCACGGGGTGGGAGGATCGCTCCTGAAAATTCTCAAATCACAATTTTTATGGCCTTTCTGTGGGGGGTGGTCTAAAATCCCCCTAATCCTAGTTTTTCTGTCACACGTCCTCACCTCCCCCCACTCTAGAGGGGGGGTGGTCTGAAAACGAACCAGTAAGTCGCCCTGTGTCGCTGCCGTCCTACCATTCACCCTGTCTCTGCCATGGAACATGACTAGTATTTGAGGCATAAACCGCTGGCAATTGAAAACCTTCTATGGGTTTGGAGCTGGATCTTTTAGACATCATATAACTTTCAAGACTAAGTCTTGGTATGATCCATGGTACACTCCAGCTTGCCAACCACATTGATTTCAAATTGTAGATTTTTACTAGCAGCCCAGAGGCATCAAGGCCCTGTTACAAGAAAGTGTCTTGGTTACAAGGATGATTCTTTGCTTGGGGTTACAGTGAGCATAGAGCCTCAGTGTAGGAAGCAGAGGATTTCATAGGCGGTTACAGGTTACATTAACAGGTGATTACCAGTTACAAACGGTTCCAGTGAAGTTACAATGCATGGTGAGTAAAAGCAAACGGTATAGGCTTTGTTTAGTTTTTATAGCTTTCCTGAAGGCTGTGAATCTATGGTTCTGAGATGGGTTGATGGGGAGTTCAAGTAGATCGCTGCCATGACTGGGAAGCAGAGAGCATACTGCACGCATGCTTTGGGTCTTAGGAATGGCGATCCAGTTGGTGTATGGTCCTATATGTAAATGTATATTTGCATATATCACTAGGTGGTGTAGCTCATATCCTCATTCTAGACTACATTATCCTTATTGTGGTCTTCCACATCGTAGTCCCATCATCCTACTCCCCTTGATCTTCCCTGACCTAATTCTTTTTTTTTGTTCCTTACTTTTTCTAGCCCTTCCTTGTCCTCTTCCACATACTTATTCCTATTCCTCTCCCTAGTCCTGGTTCCTTTTCCATGCCCCAATTCTTTGTCCTTGTGCTTTTTTTGTATTCTTCGCCTCTTCCGCATTCTCCTATCCTTGGTATCCCTTTCAGTGCCACATTTCGATAGAATTGTGAATCTCAGCCACGTTTAGATGGAAATGCAGAAATATTCACGTGCCACATTTAGAAAGAATGTGGAAATGACATACACCAGATCTAGATGGCAATGCCACTAAAAAAAACTGCATGCACCTTGTAAACTCTAACTAAACACAAGCACACCAAACCACAGGAACTTCACCCAATTGCACATGTTCTCGTGTAAGAGAACACAGCGTTTATCAACCTAAAACCACACGTAAGCTCAGCAAACAGTGCTAACCGAACTGAAGCTGACAATAGAACATCGCTGCTGGTCACACTTTTTCTGCTCGGCCCTACTAAGTCCCCCATCCACTTTCCTTTTCAGATCCGCTAGGGGACCACTCCGGGGGTGGTGGTGCGTAGTACAAATATTTTAACAAGCACTGCTGAGCTCCTAAAGCGACTTTGAAGCTCCATACTTATGCAGTGAAGGCAATATTTGGAACATTGCATTGGTTTAATTGAACGTCATAAAACATGTTGAAATTTTAATTGAATACTAAATGGGACTTACAATTACAAACAGTATTTGAGGCATAAACTGCTGGAATTGGGTTTGAGGCTGGATCTTTTAGATCTATTTTTCGAGACTGAGATTGAGTCTTGTTTGATGCTTTGTGATCTCCAGCTTGCCAACCATATTGCTTTCCCAGACTGCTGTGATCAGACCCCCCAGCCCTTTGAAGCCATAACCATTGGGTGCTATACAAATATCAGATTACATAACGTAAATTGGAACTAATTGTCTCTTTGCTCCCCAAGCAAGTGCTTTTTACAATCCTTCAATTTTTTTTTTCAGGGAAGTGGAGAAAGCATGCTCCTACCTAGTAGGTTGAATCATTTTTTTGTAATAAGCAGTGTGAACGATTCTGCCCCAGATGTGGAAAATATGAAGGTTCATCTTAGACTAACACCTTGCATGTTTACCCTTGAGCCCTGCAGTATGGACATCTGCCATTAAAGTACAAATGTAACAATATATTTACAAACACTACAAGACATGGAGAAAGGTACCACTGCGTTGTCATAATTACATTGGCAGGTCCCTTGATATTCATTAATGAAAATAGTAATACAGATTACCACTTTTCATCGTTGCCTAAGGAGGATGACTTAAAGATTCAGTAAATCTGACTTGGCCATTGATAGGGCTTTACAATGAACAAAAATGGGTACTCCGGGTTAATTTGTTTTATTCCTGAACAGTATGTTCTCATGGGTAATTCTGATGTTCTCCTGACAAGTCGGGAGTAGGCCAAAGGTTGTGTGCCTCAAATGGGCATCTCATGAGTAACTTTGGGATCAACATAGTAACTGCTTTGTGTATTTGGCTCACGATGTTGCATTTCCAATGTCGTAAAATCGGCCCCTTTTTTATAGAATCGGTGTGCCATGTCTTAAATGTAACCTTTATATTATACAGCTCTCGTGAGGTTGGAGTGCATATAAAGTACATTCCTGCCACCCAAGTAGAACTAAGAGTTCTCTTCCTATATGGGACATTCTGCCACATTGAGGGGTACAACATAAGAACCAAACAAGGTGGATACTATTAAAATGCACATCATATTAAGCTTTCCTATTATAACTAGTTTTAAAAGTATTCATCAAAATAAGTGAAATGCAATTTCAATGACTACTTTTGTAGAGTGAGCAATTTTTCCTCTTGGGTTTATCTTGTTTCTTACAATGTTACTAAGACTGTTTCCCTACTGCATGGTAGCTCACTATTTTGTCATCTTTGACTGCGAAGATTATCCATCACGATTCATTCAGCTCAGAGTGCAGACATTGTAGTTCACGAAACACAGTAGTAGTTTCACGTCCAGATGCTCTTCCATCTTTTTGGAAATCATTCCCCTGAAGCTGGCAAATACATATTTTTTTTACAATTACCACCTGCCATGCACCCCTCCATTCACATGCTAATGGCCCCTCACGTATATCTACTGCCTATGTCGTTTTTTTACCATCGTAAATTGTGCCTCACTACAAATGAAACTTCAACTCGCACCACATCACTACTTCATAACACTGACTTTAAATATGGTATTCTCCTGATGTTAACTATGGTCACTGATGGCCTCAAGGCACTGGGAGGTGATCCTACTTGGTGTCCCCTAATAGGCCAATGCCTCTGGCTTATGATGGCTTTCAATGGCTGGTTCTCTTGTGCCTCCTGGATTTGTCCTTGCAGACATTTCTAGGAGGCGGGGGGGGGGGGGTTGCTGCGTCAAGTTCAATTGATGTACTGCTTCTCACTCTCCAGTCTTCTGTTTCTCCTGACAGAGGACCAGGTTGGGAAACTCCAATTCTACTTTATCTGCCAACTGCTTTGTTCCTTCTGTGACGCTGGATAATGACACGATGTGTCACAGATGGCTTCAAGAATGCACCTTCTCCTAGATTTAGTTCAAAGGTTTTGTAAAGGGCGGATTAAAGGGACGTCCCTTTCTCTCCCTTCCCTAACCAGGCTTTCATACTCCCCAGATTAGTATCTGCCGCATATGCAACCCTACTGTCTAGTGCCACCCAGCTGTCTGAGGGGCTAAAGGCAATTATCTATCCAACCTCCCTCTAGGACTTCCTACTTGGGACCTACACTGAATTAGTTGTAGGGGGCTGTAGGTTTGTGCCTTCCAGACACCCAAGCTACATCTCCTTCCTTTTGTGCCCTGATGATCCTCTCACTGCTATTCTACCATCCTCCAGCTACTCGCCTCCCAGTATCGCCCACCTTCTTGCCTGACTTTCCTCTGTTCCTCCAATATCTTTCCTACGCTCTCCTGGTAACGTTCCTGCTCTATCTCCCGCTCCACTACTCTCCTCTTTCCACTCAACTACTTTTACTCCAGTCACCTTCCACACACCCATCTTACATGCACACTCACAACACATACCATTCACCTTCTCTACAAATCATCACCTACAAAAGTCCACCGTCCTTCCTTCTGGTCTGCCACCTACTCCTCCTGACCTCATCAGATCCAGTGGTTTCAATTCTCTGGTAGAATGACGGATCTTCAGGTCCCAAGCAAGGTCGGCCAGTATCTCTTGTGGTCGGCCTGCTTTGAGAATGGGAGATGGCAATGTGACACTCCTCCTTACAGGATGGGGAGCCCACATGAAATTCGTGTTGGCTGTCTATAACCTTGTGAATTTTAGAATGCTATTCTTTAGCCAGCAAAGACCTGCCTGAGAGATTAAGGCACATTACACCTGAGGATTTCATCGACACTTGGGTACCCATGCAGGAGATCTGCAAAGTGGCTACTTGGTCATCATTTCACTCTGTCAGAAAACATTATTGCTTAGACGTTTTGTAAGGTTAGGGGGGTGACTCGTGGCAGAGCTGTTGTTAAAAGCATCAATAAATAACCCTTCTCAGCACCCATTGCCTTATGCTGACTGCTTTTGGGAGTATATCAAAGATGATTAATACGTGGGAGGAGCATCCAGTTGAAAACATTACCAGGGATAATGAATTTGTTCTACTGATGCATTGTACAGAAATGTGTATGGTGGGGGCCTTGTTGAGCAGCCTAAAGTTGGCTGCTTAGCTTTTGAGCTCTGTGCTGTACCAGCAGACATCTCCTTTTATACGGCGGCTTTCCTGATGCCCAGCAGCTGTGGCTCAACTCCCGGAAGAGTTGGCCGTGTAGGGGCGGAGATAAAGCTGCCTGCATGACCGCAACCCTTGTGCGACACACGTAGCTCCCTGCGCTGCTTGCTCCTCGGCACGCTTTGCTGCAGGAACTCCCTGCTGATCGCGGCCTGGGGGCTATCCCAGTTCATCGTAGCACCCTGAATCGGTGTTTGCACTCTCCTGTTCGCGGGCTCTCCCCCTGCCGCCGTGTTTTCGGGCTGGAGGCGGCCCCTGCTCGACTCTTGCCTGATGTACACTGCCAGAGCGCTACTGAACCTGGATCCTTTTGCAGGCGCGGCGGGTGTGGGTGATCCCCTTCCTCCCTCCAGCTTCCTGTTTGGGACATAGGTGCTCCTTGCTGGGCTGCGGCCTTAGGAGTGCGAGCTGTCGCCACTCCTGCTTTGTGCGCCTTGAAGATCCTGAGCGGCAGGGACTACCGGACCTCTCTACTCACTACCAAAAGCTCCTTGGATTCCTCGTGCTGCAGTGGAATTCAGAAGTCCCCCACCTGACGAATTGCTGTTGAGCTAGCTGCGTCCGTGCCAAGTGGAGTGGATCTCTGTCTGACCACGGCTGATCTGAAGGGCTGGCCTGGAGGATCGTGCGCTGCAAGGGACTGGAGCACTTAATCAGCCCCCTGGCTTGTTGGGTAAAGGCATCGCCCAAACAACTTGCCTGTTGACCATCTATTGGACTTGGGCCTGGATCCCCACTGCAAGCCCCAGACTGATGTGCTGTGGCCCCCTGTGTCTTGTCCTGTTGTACTTCTGCTCCTCGGGCTGTGTTGGTCCCAGGTGCCCCATGCTGCTGCCTGTCACATAACTGCTGCGGTACTGAGCTCTTTGCCCCAGTGCACCTGTCCCAGTCAGCCTAACCTTGCCTAATACTGGCATGCCATGCTGCGCATAGTTCATGCCATTCCTGCCTCATCGCTACTTCGGAACCACACCATTGATGTTGACGGCATGCTTGCACATAAACGCTTAAGGGGAGGCTCCTCTGCCTGCTGTTTAGCCTGGCCCTCACTTGACCGCTCTGCCATTGCCCTGGCTCCAACTGGATGCCACGTTGCCTGGTACTGTGACTTGTCTGCGGCGTGACCCTCACTAACAGGCACGTAGATAATGCTGCAGGGGACTCTCCGTGCTGTCTCTGACCCTTGTGGCCTGTAGCATTCGAGCCCTGCTGATCTGCTGTCATCATTTACAACCCGTGGCACGGGAGTTTGGGCCGCTCACGGTGCCCTGGGAGACCATAGTCATAGTGAAAACTCATTGGAGTGGTTAAGTTGGCAGAGTGATTCTATGCCGGCCTGTAATCCTTCTCCACTGGTCTCACTTGCTCCTGCGTGCTGGGCGTCTTGTGATGTAGGGAGCGCTGGATAGGCTGCATACTACACTTCCCTCTTGGAATCCTATCACACGGTCCGGTTTTCAGCCTTCTTGTACACGCCTTTACCTCCCGGTGCATGGCTCTCTACTGCCCCTAGCATGGGGGGGGGCTCCAGCTAGTCTCCTTTCTCTGGCGCTGACCTTGAGTGGGCGGAACACACCTGATCGCACTTCAGTCGACGACTCCGGCCTTCTGCGGACGCATTGACGTCACACATGGGCTGGCTGTGGCACCTGGACACCAGAAATGTGTATGGCATTTAAATTAATCCCAGGGCATAGGGTACTAGTGGTGAAGTGGCAGCAAGTCGGCTTACACCAATATTATCTGCTGGACAATAGCAGTGGCATCATTATGCTTTGAGTTTTATTGCTTACACATTTTTGTACCATACGTGGTTGAGCCTTGAAAGCACCACCAAGAGCACAAAAACGCAGGTTGGTGCAATGGGCATTTTCCAAAAGTGGTTGTGTAAAGACGTGTTTGCTCTTTATAGCTAAAACATAGCGTGTAAATTGACCATAGGTTATAAAATTTGCTTTGGAAAAGATGCTGCTCTGTGTTGAAGAGATGGAACTTGAGAAGCTTCTGGAGCTGACAGTAATAAAGGAGAGATACATGGAAAAAACACAGCACTTCTGAGAGCTAAGGGTGGAATAAGGGAACAGAAGATGTTTGGACAGTTCTTCTAGGACAAATAAAATCTAAAGTTTTTTACAAGTTGTTGATTATTGCAGTATTTGTTTGGCATACTTGGCTCTCGAACAGCCACTTTGTGGGTGAGGAGCAGGATTTGTCAACTTGAGCCACATTTGTACAAATTGGTGTTTTGGGTACTTGCAGTAAACTGTTTGGTGCAGCCTGACTTTGGATAAGATTGAGCTGAATTCCATGTAGTTGTGCAAGTAAAGGCTGTATTAAAACACACAGATGAGTTGGGGGTCTGTCAGAGCTGCAGAGTGGGGTATGATCAGCGAAAAGTGGGATAGAGCTGCTATAAGTTAATTGAGGCCTGTTCTGTTCCTTTACTTGGATAGTTGAACAAAGTAAATTGCTAGTTGCAGGAAATGTGGAAGTTGGTAGTGAATTAGGATCTGAGAAGTGTCTAATCAATTGGTTGAGGAGGTTCAAAAAGAATTGGATGTGAAGTTGGGGTCATCCAAGTGACTGGCAGAATGGGTTCAATGACAGTATAATTCAGGCGTAGGTATCTAGGGTTGCTGATCATTGTTAGTGGATGTGAGGAGAACAGTCTGTCTACTTGTCATACCCAGGAGGCAGTGGGTTCAAAAACACTTTGCGTGGAAGTCCCCACCTACCTGGTGCTGTGTGGCCTGGCCCACTGTAATATGCTTGCTGCTGCCTGACGTTGTTCCTGGCGGGGACTCTTTCTCTTTGCCATTCCTCGCTATGACTTCTTACCATCTGTTGCTTGTGTACTGCACAGGCCCTTCGACCCCCTGTCTGCTCATTGTGTTGAATAATCAGCCGGCTCAAATTTTCTTTTCTTTTTTTTTTTTTATTCGGTTGGCAAACAAGGCTGTTCTATACCTGTGCTACCTTTGGCACCTTCAGCAGCCAGAGGACAGAGGACAAACTAGAAGGTGGAATTAACAAAGGAGAAGGCTGGGCTGGGGACTGAGGGAAGTCTACCTCCCCCAGCAGCTGCAGAAATTGATATGGGATTCAGTTCCTTGTTTCCTTCTGTACAGAAGCAAGTTCACTTTCATGCATTTCCTCAAGTGTCTCCTAAATTCAGCACCACTACAATGGTACCCTCAAAGTCAGCCCCTCCAAGGATCCCTGTGTTAGGCTCAGGTCCCAATGTTAACTTTTGCCTTCCATAATTACTAATAGGGAGGGGGGCTCCTCTCCCAAGGACCCAACACATCTGGTGGAGCTACTGAATGGGAATCAATGGCGAATGCCTTTCTTCGCTCTTCTCACTAAGAATAAGGACATTTAAAAGGAATTGCTCACCTGGAATGTTTTTTCTTTTTATAACAAAGAGGGTCCTTGGTCCTATTTCTTTTAAATCCAACGTTGCTGTCCATAAAATAGGTCCTACCTTGATCCTTGCTGCCTCGTATCCTTCTGACAAGTGCCTAGGTGAAGCAGGCTTCCTTAATTCAAGGCTAATGTCTTTGCCTCCAGCCCCAGTTAATGGCCGTTTGAGGCTCCTCAGGCAGCCCCAATGCTGGACCTGCTTCTTCCAAAAACCCTTTGTGATCTTCCTCCGGCTTCGTAGAAGGAAGGCTATATGATCAGCGCAAGCTGGTCTCTGTGACTGCACAAGTTACGCTCATCTGCTACCCTTTTAAATGACATTGTCATTTGTGGAATCCTTTCGAAAGGGGCCCTAAGTGGAGTCAGTTATTTGATTTTGTGAAACACCCTTTATCCACTCCACAACAGGCCTTTCTAAACAGGCCTTAACCCATCAAGCCTCCACCTACTGAAAGCGGTGGCTTGCTGAAGCTGCATCCAGCTTCTTTGAAGTTTCTGAGGGGATTATGGTGGAGTTTTTAGCATGGTAACATCTGCTGCTACATTGGTCTGGAACCTGCAGGGATTCTGGAAGGAGAATGTAGAGGTGGAGATGAGAACACTGGAGAGACAGTTGGAGAGACTGAAGCATCTCCCTTCAGAGACTCCTCTCATATCCCCTTTTATATATATATATTCATAATACTTAAGTGTAACAATAAACGGGTCGATTCATGGAAATAATGTGCGCTGAAATTTTCGGCGCAAGCGTGCGAAAGCGTGCGAATCGCAGTGCCAGTGAGAAAATCGCAGCGAAACCCGCGCACAGCGATTCATGGAAGTCCGTGCACGAGGAAATTCCAGGATGTGCGCCAAAATACTGCGTGGCGCACGCTGGAACACATGTCTTCAAACCGCGTGCGCTAAGCGCACAGCGAAAGCCCACATAGCGCGGCGCACACAACAAAAGTAGGCGTAACACGGGGTGTGACACGCGAAATGGGGAACAATGCGTGAAAATGTGGGTGTCACGGGGGAAGAACAGGAGGCAAGTGCGCGGAATGCCCACACGCTCGCCTACAACACGTATTCATGGACTTGAATAGGGCAAACCAGCGCACGGGCAAAGACGCGCACAGGCCTAAACACGTCCGCCACACGAAGGCAGGGGTAGCGTTCCCTGCGCATGAAAGAAATGTGCGCTAACAAAAAGGACGTATATACAGCCACGATGAATGTCCCATACTGTGGCCCTCTAGGACAAATGACATGCAAAGGGGTACGCGACAAACGCTGACACCCGCTGTGTGAAAAATAGCGTGTGCGTGTATTTTGGGGGTTCACGTGAAGTTTCACACGCGATAGGCCTTGGGCGAGCGGGGTACGTGTATTTCAGGGGTTCACGTGAAGTTTCACACGCGATTGGCCTTGGGCGAGCGGGGTACGTGTAAATCTGGGGTGCGTGGGAAGTTTCACATGCGATTGGCCTGGGAAAGTGTATTTCAGGGGTGCGCGGGAAGTTTCACATGCGATTTTACTGTCAGAGCGGGGAACGTGTATTTCGGTGGTACGCGGGGAGTCCTACACGTGAATTGGCAGAGTGGGTCCCCCCAGGAGTCCCCTCTACCCCCTCCACGACCCCTGCAGCCAGCTCACACCACAGGGGACCACCCTGCACCCCTGGTCATGTCCCGCAGGCAGCCCATCCACCATGGGCATGCCCCCCAGCCAAGGCACATGTCACCTTGTAATATGATCAACAACTCATGTCCCCTTGCACCCCGACCCCCCAGCAGTCAGGGGCACCTGCCAGCAGGACCCCACTCATGTCCCCTTGCACCCCCAGCCCCCAGCAGTCAGCGGCACCTGCCAGCAGGCCCCCACTCGTGTCCCCTTGCATCCCCACCCCCCAGCAGTGCAGGGAATCTGCCAGAAGGCCCCCACTCATGTCCCCTTGCACCCCCACCCCCCCAGCAGTCAGGGGCCCCTGGCAGCAGGCCCCCACTCATGTCCCCCTGCATCCCCACCCCCCAGCAGTCAGGGGCCCCTGCCAGCAGGCCCCCACTCATGTCCCCCTGCACCCCCACCCCCAGCAGTCAGGGGACCTGCCAGCAGGCCCCCACTCACGTCCCACTCATGTCCCCCTGCACTCCCACCCCCCAGCAGTCAGGGGCACCTGCCAGCAGGCCCCCACTCACGTCCCACTCGTGTCCCCCTGCACCCCCACCCCACAGCAGTCAGGGGCACCTGCCAGCAGGCCCCCACTCATGTCCCACTCATGTCCCCCTGCACCCCCACCCCCAGCAGTCAGGGGCACCTGCCAGCAGGCCCCCACTCATGTCCCACTCATGTCCCACTCATGTCCCACTCATGTCCCCCTGCACCCCCACCCCCCAGCAGTGCAGGGCACCGCCAGCAGGCCCCCACTCATGTCCCCTTGCACCCCCACCCCCAGCAGTCAGGGGCCCCTGCCAGCAGGCCCCCACTCATGTCCTACTCATGTCCCCCTGAACCCCACCCCCCAGCAGTCAGGGGCACCTGCCAGCAGGCCCCCACTCATGTCCCACTCATTTCCCCCTGCACCCCCAGCAGTCAGGGGCACCTGCCAGCAGGCCCTCACTCATGTCCCCCTGCACCCCCACCCCCAGCAGTCAGGGGCACCTGCCAGCAGACCCCCACTCATGTCTCACTCATGTCCCCCTGCACCCCCACCCCCCAGCAGTCAGGGGCACCTGCCAGCAGGCCCCCACTCATGTCCCACTCATGTCCCCTGCACCCCCACCCCCCAGCAGTGCAGGGCACCTGCCAGCAGGCCCCCACTCATGTCCCCTTGCACCCCCACCCCCCAGCAGTCAGGGGCCCCTGCCAGAAGGCCCCCACTCATGTCCCACTCATGTCCCCCTGCACCCTGCCCCCCAGCAGTCAGGGGCACCTGCCAGCCGGCCCCCACTCATGTCCCACTCTTGTCCCCCTGCACCCCCACCCCCCAGCAGTCCGGGGCACCTGCCAGCAGGCCCTCACTCATGTCCCACTCATGTCCCCCTGCACCCGGACCCCCCAGCAGTCAGGGGCACCTGCCAGCAGGCCCCCACTCATGTCCCACTCATGTCCCCCTGCACCCCCACCCCCCAGTAGTGAAACGGCAATTCCATGACAGAAACCAAAAGTCAACTATGTACATCAACACATGTCTGCCACACGAAGGCAGGCAGCAGCATCCCTGCGCATTAAAAAAATGTGCGCTATCAAAACGTACGTATATACAGCTCTGATGAATTTCCCATACTGTGGCCCTCTAGGACAAATGACGTGCAAAGGGGTACACGACAAACACGGACACCCGCTGTGTCAACAATAGTGTGTATTTCGTGGGTGCACAGGAAGTTTCACATGCGATTGTGCCTGGGCGAGCTGGGTACGTGTACTTCAGGGGCTCGTGGGAAGTTGGGCTCGCGGGAATTTGGGCTCGCGTGAAGTTTTACACGTGATTCGGCCTGTGCGAGCGGGGTACGTGTAAATCTGGGGTGGGCGGGGAAGTACAGGAGGCAAATGCGCGGAACGCCCACACGCATGCGCCAAAAAAGACAAGCTAATCCGGAAACAGGTACGCCAGCAGGAAGCAGGCATACGTGGACCCACGTAGCATAAAAGTGCACGCAAACAACAAGCAAGCTCAGACGCCAGGATGAACATACCGTTCCTAGCAGCAGTGGTCGTGGGATACCGCAGGAGGAGGTGGAGGATAGTCAGGCCCAGAATTTTCACACCCAGAACCAGCCTTTTTGGCATGCCTGATAACCATGTGTATGGGAGGTACAGGTTTCCACCTCACATAATACTCGACCTGGTCAGTGAGTAGGAGGATGACCTCACATCACCCACCCTCTGCTCCCAAGCACTCAGCCCCCTGGAGAAGGTCCTCAATGTACTGTACTTTTTGGCCACCGGATCATTTCAGCGGACAAGTGCCATAGTGGGGGGGGGGTGTCACAGGCCACACAGTCACGCTGCCTACACCAGGTCTTGGCCATCATGACTGCACACCCATCAGTGCGCAGGCACATATACCTGACCAGAACACCTGCAGAAAGTCAGGCTGTCGTCCAGGGTTTCTACAGGGTGGCACAATTCCCCAAAGTCCTAGGTGCCATTGATTGCACCCATGTGGCCCTACGTCCCCCCAGGGCATCAGAGCACATCTATAGAAACCGCAAGCACTGGCATTCCATCAACGTGCAGGTAGTATGTGATGCCAAGGGAATCATCACCTCAGTATATGCCAACTATCCAGGGTCCACCCACGACAGTTTCATTTACAGAATGTCAACCCTAAACCGGGACCTAGAAGCTGGCCGGCATGGCGATACATGGCTGCTTGGTGAGTACAAATGCCACAGCACATGCATGCATGCCAGATACTGAGTAATGTCACAACCCCACTAATGATACCCATCACCACCTCCCCAAGGGATAGTGCCTACCCTCTGAGCACCCACATCATGACGCCAATTCAGAACCCCACCACGCCACCCGAGGTAAGATACAACACAGCCCATATTGCAACCCGGGGCATAGTGGAGCACACATTCGGAGTGCTCAAGTCACGCTTTCGCTCCCTTGACCGTTCTGGTGGGCAGCTGTTATACGCTCCCCCAGTAGTGTGCAGGATCATAGTGGCAGCATGTGTCCTGCACAACGTTGCAACACGCCTGGGCCTGCCGGTGGACATGGTGGTGCCCCCACATCCCCAACCACATGCATGCCCGCTGCGCATGGGAGGGGAAAGGGCACGGGTGAGGCAGCCCGAACACAGCTGGTGGCTAATTACTTCACTTAGAATCACACCCCTGTGGAGTGCACACAGCCCCGCCACATACCAGCTGACAATCAATGATGATGACATGAGGGACAGTAAACTGTCACAACCATACCATCCTGAGATTGGTCACCTGGAAGTGTCACAATGTGTGCATCCCTACCTACAGAAACACCACCAATGCTGTGTTATCAAAAGACACATATGCTGCTAAATGCATGACCCCCCCTTGCAAAATACAACATGAGAACAATGCCATGTCACCCAACCCCTCCCCAGCACCGCCACCCAACACACCATGGCATGTCATGCTATGTGAGAGCAAGTCACAAAGTACAGTGTCCCTAATGGAAACTGGCCACACACAATATGCTCCTAGTAATGTTGAACTAACAACACACATGACCAAATACTTAACAAGTAAACAATGCATCTAGACAAGTTCAAACATTTCTAAAACATGACAGTACTAAGTTAAATTAGTCGTAGTCATACAACCTGAATATGCCACCACATCGCCCCCTTCAAACTGTAGTCTTGCAGCCTTCAAAACTGGTCTGTGTACTGCATACAACATGAACTCCATCTCCAAAGTAGACGGCCTTGTGAAGACATGAGGAATTAACCTGCAAATTCAGAGGGAGACATGGAAGCAAAATCATACATTAATACACCATGCAGTGTACAATACAACAACAATATACACAAGGAATGTCTACACAGTATTGACTACAGACTGCCCACACAGCTCATGGGAGCCCAACGTCACTGTGTACATCACTGTCACTTGGTCACACCCTTTGCAAGCCCATGGAATCGGGAAGCAGGAGGGGTGTGTGTCTCATGAACCCAAGCATCTAACCCAAACTCAGGACAAGCCTGTATGCGCCCAGCCGGAATACAGTGGATGCCCACGGGAGCCACACAAGGCAACACACTGTCAAATTATTTTTTTTAAAAATCAAAAATATAAAATCAAAAATCAAAAATGGCCATGTGGGAGCCAAGGGGAGGCCACCCAGGAGGTCCAAGGACAGGGTGCACACCAACAGCCACCTTTGTGGATGTTGGGAAAAAAAAACCTCCATGGGCTCATGGCCTGCACGGCTATGCCAATGTGGGACAACTGCTGCCGTCGCTCTCATGACCCTCTGCTGCTGCATCAGGAGGAGGTGGTGCTATGGGAGGCAGCCCACGCAAAGCCCTGGTATGGTCCTCCATGTCAGCAAGCATGCGGGTGTGGAAGTTCTCGTTCTGGAGGATTATAGTGCAGAGATCCCCATGCAACACCTGACGTGATGCCCGGATCTCCTCCCGAGTTGCCCGTATCTCAGCTGAGAGCATACTTGTTAGGTGCTCCAGCCGCTGTTCTGCCCTAAAATTAGAGGAAGTCTCAAGCTTAAGAAGAGTCTGCCTGAGGTTATGGAGTTCTTCACTCAGGGCTTCCCTGTGGGCCTGGGACTCTATTGAGATGGTTTGGCGCAGAGTCTCCAGTGCCGCCCGTCGGTCCCTGTTGGACGCCAACATGTCTTCCCTGTGTGATTGGCAATTGGAGTCTGTTGCCTGCTGTAGTTGCTCCATCTGCCTTTCAGGGGGGATAATGGAAGTGGCCACCCTCTCCATTGCCTGAGCCATCATTTCAACTGATGCTGCGTGTTGGGTTGCCATAGCGTACATGGAGTTCTCCCATACGCGATTGCCTGGTGGCGTACGGCCACCGCGTCGACGGGCACACACCTGTTTGGGGCAAGGCGATGTGCACCTTGCTGTGCTGGCACCACCTGAGGCTGCAGGACTGCATTCCCCCTCTGATCTGCTGGCCCAGGAACAGGATCAGATGCTGTGGAGTGTGACCCTGCATCCATAACCGCCAAAGACGCCTCTACCAACATTGACATCCCCATAGAGGGATCTACCCCTGGTGCAGGTGGGTTGGACAGAACAGAATCCCTGCCAGAAACACTTACCTGTGACGGCACATAGGTCTCATCATCCGAATCAGCACCTGAATAGAGGTCTGGGGAGGTGCACCCAGGGACACCCCTGGAAAGTTTGGTCTGCAGGAGGATTGGATTCTCACCCACCACCACACCACGTCCCCCGCTGGTGCCCGGTCATGCCTGGGATTCCTCCTGGGTTTGCACCATCTCCTCAACAGCATCAAGTGCGTCATCCCCTGCAAAAACATGAAAGAGAAAAAATGGAAACAGGCATTAGCACCATAGCACACAAATAGGCCTGTCAAGCTACAGAACCAGTATATGATTCACACATGTCCCACATGACTATAACCCTCCCATGCCTGCACTGTCACTGAGTAGTAAGGGGAGGCAAAAGGCAGACACTGATGACACCAATATGGGAGAGCAACACATTTGCTGCATGCTGGGTAGCACTGCCATCACACATTGGCCTGTGAGGGGCATGTCCAATACACATACATGACACATGGCAGCACACAGATGGAATTTAGCATAGCCATGGTACATTTGACAAGTACAGCCATATGTCAGTGATTGAGTACTGTCACCCATCCATGTGAGATGGACATGATGACATGAAAAATGCTGCATACTGTGACTAAGTACACATGTGCCACTCACTGCAAAACATGCAAGGTACAAGAATCCAGTAATAGTTGTCTGATCTATTTTTCGTCACATTGACATCACAGGAAACATCTGTCATTTTCCACATGCAAACAGGCACTCATCTAAACATTTGTGCTGGCCAATACTCCATCAGCCTGAATGATCTCATTGTGTACATAACCAGGTAAAGCATTGCCCCAGTGTGGCCAGTAAACAATGACCGGAGCATATCACATATGTCACAATATGGTTGATAAATGTCTAGCAAAAAAGGGGAGAGTTGAAAATATTATCCTGAAGGCACACTTACAAATTCTGACCAATGTAGTTGCAAGATGGCAGTAAAAGGTCAACTGCACAATTGTGGGCGTAATAGGATACTGTGGGCAGAAGGGATGCATTCATAGCCAAATAGAAGGCACGTGATCCCATGTGAGGAAGGAAATGGGTGACCCATAACACTCTGGAGTACACACCCTCACCTGGCACTCAATCAGAACCTGTCACCCAAAATACATACACATGCACTACACACACACACACATGGGCACTCACCGGACAATGCTTCATAATCAGGTAGTTCTCCCACACCTCGGATCTGTTCCTCTGTGACGAAGGTCCCAGCAACAGACTCATGTTCAGTGAGTTTGTTGTCCTCTTGTGGAGACCCACCGCCAGTCACTAGAGTAGCGGCATGATTTCAGGCCAGCTTGTCCTTTGTTCTGCGTTTCAGGTCTTTCCACCGCTTGTAGCAATCATCAGCTGAGCGCCTCACAAATCCAAGGGCACTTATGTGGTTGGTGATGGTCTGCCAGTGTGCCTTACGTTGACCAGGATTGGTCTTGGACCCTGCAGTCACCACCATTTCGTGGCTATGTTGCGACACATAGCTCACAAGTGCATTAAGCTCCGCGTCATTAAAGCAAGGCTTCCTTGACGTGCCGGAGTGTGTAGCTGTGCCTGGGGTCTCAGCCTGTCGTGCCAGAGCACCCTTCTTCCTCTTTTTAGAAAGTGGAGCGGAGCCAGAGTGGCTAACGCCACTCTGGTCAGTAGGGGCAGAATTACCGGTGGACTGGGTTGTTGGAGTGTGCGAATGCACATTGACCATAGGACTTGGTGCAGGCATTGTCTGAAGTGTGATGTTGGCAGGGGGAACATCAGTATGATGGACCAGGACCGACACTGTCCTGGCTGGGAGAGTCAGAGCTGGGGCGGATGGAGCTGCAGCTGCCCCTGCAGCCTCACCACCCTGCATACTTGGGGCAGCATATGACATAGCTGCCCCAGATCCACGTGCCTTGGTGACAACTTGCACCGCCACATGTGGCCTAGACTTGCTGACCTGGAAGTCAGCCAGGGAGTCATCCTGTGCCAGGTCAGGTGCCACAATAGGCTGGTCCAACAGGGGCTGAGCTGGGATGGTCTCAGCCACGTTTCCCTCAACCATGGGGGGGAGCATGGGTGTCCCTGATTGGTCCTCCACACATGGGGGTCTAGGGGCACCCTGCAAATCCTGGCCACGTCCCCTACCACACCCACCATGTCCACCTTTTGAAGGTCGGCCACCTTTGCCTCCCTTACCGCTTGGTCGCCTCCCAACCATGGCACTGATGTTGTTGTGCGTATGGAGGGGCAGTAAACTATTGTCCTGGGAAATTGAGGGTCAAAGGGGCAGGGTACTAGATGGAATTCGTACCCTAGTGCTCTAACAAGGCTGTCTGTGACCGCTGGGGAAGATGACGGGTCACGCAAAGCACAGGCAGCCCAAAAACAAAAATAAACGTGCACGGAACCCCTCGTAGACCACGTGTGTGGAAAAATGAACCCGCACTACCCTTTGGCACCCAGAAACACAAAAATAAGCGTACGCGTAATACACGCAGCCTACAATGACCTCTGAAGGGGAGTGCGACACACGGGGCAAGAACAGTTGCTAAGTACGTGCAGAACTCACCGTCTGCCTGGAATAAGAACGTGAAAAATACGCGCGTGTGTGCGTTGGCAACACCCCCGCCAAAAGAAGAATTGTACGCTGTCTTAGGAGACAGGACAAAAGGAGAAGTGAACACTGTTTGAGGAAACAGGCCCAAAAAAAGTAGAAAAATGAAAGCTGTCAGAGGTAAAGGGAGTACGAACTTGAAATGCTGTGAATTAATCGCGTGTGAACCGACAAGAAGTACAGAATTCACCCACTCGCTCTCCACAAAAAGCACATACAAGAAAATGGCTTTCTACATGTACCTTTTAAAGTGGCCCACACGTACACGTCACTTACGCGTGTACGCATCCTTTCCTCCAATTACACGCGCTGACACTCCGACGTGCAGCTTTTACACGTGTGCTCTGTCATCACGTGCTATGAGGGAAACACCCGTGCCTGTCACATCACAGACACGCTTACGCGCTAAGGGCCTTTCCTCGAATTACACGCTGACGTGCAAGATTTTCACATGCCAAATCACTCCGTATCAAGCTGGCCACGCGTTCACACATGGAAGACCACGCTCCTGCCCAGAAGGCCGAATTACTGCCCCCCCAGACCTCCGAGCACGCTCCCACCTGCCATCTGCTACTGCCTGATTGCCTGCTGCCCACGTGCCCTGCCATTTGCTGCCTGCACGTCAGCCAGGGGTGCTGTTGCTGTGACCACCCCTGCTGGAACCGAAGACTCCCGACTGCTATTCCATCGCTCCACAGCCCAGCCCCAGGACCCAGTTGCCCACCCACACCTGCCTCTGGGGTTGCTATGTCAGGCACTACACCATCTGGCACCACTGGCAACCCCCAGCCAGAGAGGCAGAGGGGCACCAGTTTCACTGCCACCGAAGTTGGTCTCCTGGTGGAGCAAGTCCTGGGGCAGTATGATGCCCTCTTCGGAAGTTCGTGCGCTGACAAGGAAGGACGGACTCGGATCTGGACGGACATCGTGACTGCCATCAACGCGGAGGGGGTGGCAGTCGGCAACTTCCAACATGTCAAGAAGCGCTGGGAGGACATCAGGTCCAGGACCCTCAACAAGGCCCGGCGCCTCTTGAAGGCAGCGGATGCTAAGGGGCGCCGGGGCCACCTGTCAGAACATCAGATGAGGGTCCTGGAACGCATATGCCCAGCGCTCCACGTCCAGGTCCTTGAGAGGCAGACCCGTCTGGAGTCGAGCGGTAAGTGTACATGCATACTGATTGGAAGCTGTGCGTGTGGTGGTTTGCCAGTAGTGTGCAGGTTGTACATGTGGTTTTGTAGGGCCATGTATGTATGTGTATGTACAGGGCTGTGAGGCTGACACATGCAAGTCCTTTCATGTGTGAGACACATGGATGGTGTATGTGTGGGTAAGCATGCAGGCCAAATGCAGATGTGTGACCACACATGTTTGGATTACTGTGTATGTAAATTGGCATGGTTGTGGTGTCACACATGGATGTTGGTTCCAGCTGCATGTATCTGCACCGTGTACATGTGCATGTGTGTGTATTTGACAAGGGTGCAACAGTGATGCAACATGGATGCATGTGAGACTGTTATGTAGAAGACTGATTGCCAGATGTGACATGGATGCCAATCTCATCACTGCGACAGTTGGCGGAGGTGTACACATGCATGTAAGTGTGGTGGCGTGTGTGCATGTCTAGTGCACTCCCTGTGTTCCATGTGATGTCTGGCTCACCTTTGGCTGCTCATGCTGTTGTATGTGTATGGATGGTGCTGGCTGTTGCAATATGGCTGTGGAATAGCTCATGTGTGTGAGTTGCAATGACATGTGTGTTGGGGATTGTGATGCCATGTCTGAAGTTTGACAATGCCACTCATGTACAACTGTCATGTGTGTATGAGTCCATTGTACAGTGCCCTGATGCCTGTCTCCTATCTCTCCCTGCCTGCAGCGTCAACTGATGAAGAAGGCGGAGAAGGTGCTGTGGAGCACAGCGGGAGGGATCGCACCGCAAGCCGGAGACGCAAGGCCCGGCTCCCCTCCCAGGTTGTCATCTCATCAGGGAGTGAGGAGTCCAGTGTCGCGTTCCAGGTCGCAGCTGCCGAAGGGAGGTCCAAGAGGCAGAGGTTGGAGTTGGACTCCTCGGCAGCCGAAGGGGCAGCTGAGACCCCACGGGACCCGACAGAGGAAGATGGCACGGAGTCATCCAGGTTGGTGGGGGGTTTGGTGGAGGAGGAGGCCGTGCAAGGGACAGAGACGGGGTCTGGAGGTGGGATTCCACTGGTGCTAGTGGTGCAGTGCAGGGACAGGGACAGGAGGCAGCACAGGCAGCCACAGAGGTGCCTGTGTGTAATCCTGTCCCGATCCTGTGACTGCATCATCTTGCACCAGCAGGGATACCTACGCCCAGACCCGTTCTCAGGGAGGGGATTGGCATACACCAACTGGCCTTCCTCTCCCTGCGGATGTGGCTATCCGGCACTGGGTTGAGCCTGTCCTGGGTGGGGTGGCGTTGCGTCAATGTGCCATGCGAGCTGACCTGCAGTCGTTTCATTAGGAGACTGCACGTCTTCTCGCATGGCTTGTTGACTACGTTGACCCACTGGGACAGCTCACCAGGGCCTGATTCCTCCGTTTTCTGGACCTTGTTACGACCCCCTCCTCAACTGAACCCCCTATGCACCAGTCGTCCTCCGTGCCATCTTCCCACCCATGTGTCACCTGGCTGCCCTGTGGAGCTGCCTCTGACCCTGCGGCCAGGCTGGTGGAGGACACCTCCCTGCCACAGTCGGGAGTCGGACGTCCAGCAGGGGTGGCCACCTCAACAACTGCACCCCAGCTGGTGAAGGATGTGCAGGCAGCAGGATCCAGGGCACAGGCAGCGGCGCAGCAGCAGCAACAAGATGGGAGCCATGATGGCTCGGGGGCTACATCATCGGAGGGGCAGGCATCGGCCGGAGGGCAGGAGGACCCTGGAAGGGAAGTGTCTTCCGTGTGGCAGCGGTTGGGCCATGCAATAGATGCGGAGTGGCAGCAGGCAGAAGAGGCACGGCTCACGATGGTCAGGGCAGAGAACTCCATGCGTAGGGCCCTGAGGTGGGCCGAGTGCCTTGAGGCCATTCGCAGGGACCTGGAGTTCCAGATGTCATCGTCCCTGCGAACCCTCGGGCCATGGAAGAGGACTGCCTCCGGGACATCGAGCAGGAGTTCGATGATGCCCTGGGCCGGGACATCAACAAGTGAGCCGTTGGACTTGCCCGCTGCCCTTGTAAATAGTTAGTTAGTATTAGGTTTCCTTTTGTTTTTTCTTTATTTTGGACCGCTTGGACAATGGACCACATTTTTGTATATAGTTTTTTTTATTAGGTAGTAGTTTTTGGTAGGTTTCATTTCTTAAGTTGGGCTCATGGACCCTGGATTCTTCAATTGTACATAGTTCTACATTGGATTCATCTTTTTTAATATATTTTTTTTTCACCATGGAGCAATGGTTTTTACTTTTTATTTTCCCTTGGATTTGATTTTTTGAACTGTGACTTTGGACAAAATTTCTTTTTGGATTTCTTTTGCTTATGTTTTCTTGATTTTCATAATTTATCGAACATGGACCATTTCGTTTTGTTATTCCCATTGTTGTGTGTTTAATTTGATTTACGTTCATGTTACCTTTAATTTATATTTTTTTATACTTCCATTTGTGGTATCATCTCATTGGTTTCATGCATGTCGTGATATGGGTTTTGACATTCACTTGCACCCATTGTGTGTTTGTGACGGACATGTCTTCATTTACATACTTGCCATTGGGGTTGTATCATGTAATTGGCATTTCTATGTGGGTGGATGCAATACTTGGGTGGGTCTTTGGCATGTGGAGGCTGGCCATAAGGGCCAGGGATCTAGATTGTGATGACGTGTTGGCTGGGGGACATATGTGGGGGCCTGCTGGCAGGTGCCCCACACTGCTGGGGGGTGGGTGTGCAAGGGGACATGAGTGGGACATGAGTGGGGGCCTGCTGGCAGGTGCCCCGCACTGCTGGGGGTGGGTGTGCAAGGGGACATGAGTGGGGGCCTGCTGGCAGGTTCCCTGCACTGCTGGGGGGTGGGGGTACAAGGGGACATGAGTGGGGGCCTGCTGGCAGGTGCCCTGCACTGCTTGGGGGGTGGGTGTGCAAGGGGACATGAGTGCAGGCCTGCTGGCAGGTGCCCTGCACTGCTGGGGGGTGGGGGTGCAAGGGGAGGGACATGAGTGTGGGCCTGCTGGCAGGTGCCCTGCACTGCTGGGGGTGGGGGTGCAAGGGGACATGAGTGGGGGCCTGCTGGCAGGTACCCCTGAGTGCTGGGGCCTGGGGGTGCTGGGGGACATGAGTGGGGGCCTGCAGGCAGGTGCCCTGCACTGCTGAGGGGTGGGGGTGCTGGCAGGTGCCCTGCACTGCTTGGGGGGTGGGGCTGCAAGGGGACATGAGTGGGGGCCTGCTGGCAGGTGCCCTGCACTGTTTGGGGGGTGGTGGTACTGGGGGACATGAGGGGGGGGGCTGCTGGCAGGTGCCCTGCACTGGTGGGGGGTGGGGGTGCAAGGGGGTAATGCGTTGGTGATCACTAGTGCAAGGTGACATGTGGCTTGGCTGGGGGGGCATGCCCATGGTGGATGGGCTGCCTGTGGGACATGACCAGGGGTGCAGGGTAGTCCCCTGTGGTGTGAGCTGCCTGCAGGGGCCGTGGAGGGTGTAGAAGGAACACATGGGAGGACCCACACTGCCAATTCACATGTAGGACTCCCCTCCACCCCCGAAATACACGTACCCCACTCGCACAGGGCCTATCGCGTGTGAAACTTCCCGCGCACCCCAGTAATACATGTACCCTACTGAAATTGCGTGTTAAACTTGCCCGCACCCCAGAAATACACGTACCCTGCTGAAATCGCATGTGGAACTTCCCGCGCACCCCAGTAATACACGTACCTTGCTGAAATCGCGTGTTAAACTTGTCCGCACCCCAGAAATACACGTACCCTGCTGAAATCGCGTGTGGAACTTCCCGCGCACCCCAGTAATACACGTACCCTGCTGAAATCATGTGTTAAACTTCCCCGCACCCCAGTAATACACGTACCCTGCTGAAATCGCGTGTTAAACTTCCATGCACCCCAGAAATACATGTACCCTGCTGAAATCGTGTGTGGAACTTCCCACGCACCCCAGTAATACACATACCCTGCTGAAATCGCGTGTGGCACTTCCCGCGCACCCCATTAATACAGGTACCCTGCTGAAATCACGTGTGGAACTTCCCGCGCACCCCAGTAATACACATACCCTGCTGAAATCGCGCGTTAAAGTTCCCCGCACTCCAGAAATACACAGACCCTGCTGAAATCGCGTGTGGAACTTCCTGCGCACCCCAGTAATACACGTACCCTGCTGAAATCGCATGTGACACTTCCCGCGCACCCAAGTAATACACATACCCTGCTGAAATCGCGTGTGGAACTTCCCGCGCACCCCAGTAATACACGTACCCTGCTGAAATCACGTGTTAAACTTCCCCGCACCCTAGAAATACACGTACCCTGCTGAAATCGCGTGTGGAACTTCCCGCGCACCCCAGTAATACAGGTACCCTGCTGAAATTGCGTGTTGAACTTCCCCGCACCCCAGAAATACACGTACCCTGCTGAAATCACGTGTGGAACTTCCCGCGCACCCCAGTAATACACATACCCTGCTGAAATCGCGCGTTAAAGTTCCCCGCACTCCAGAAATACACAGACCCTGCTGAAATCGCGTGTGGAACTTCCTGCGCACCCCAGTAATACACGTACCCTGCTGAAATCGCATGTGACACTTCCCGCGCACCCCAGTAATACACATACCCTGCTGAAATCGCGTGTGGAACTTCCCGCGCACCCCAGTAATACACGTACCCTGCTGAAATCACGTGTTAAACTTCCCCGCACCCTAGAAATACACGTACCCTGCTGAAATCGCGTGTGGAACTTCCCGCGCACCCCAGTAATACAGGTACCCTGCTGAAATCGCGTGTTAAACTTCCCCGCACCCCAGAAATACACATACCCTGCTGAAATCGCGTTGGCACTTCCCGCGCACCCCAGTAGTACACATTCCCCGCTTGGCGTTTGCTGTTTGGCAGTCCTGTATACTGGTCCAGGGTTAGCGCAGCCCTTTGCGCTGAATTGGGAATTTTGATGGCTTTCCTTTGCGCGAGGGCGTTCTTGGGGGCGTAACTGGCGCTGCTGCAGGGTCGCTGCGCCACTCTGTGCCACGGCTGGTTTTTGGAGGCTAAAATCCATGAATACGCTGTGCACGGATACCGATTTTAGCGCACGCGGCTGGCGCAGACATTCGCACGCGCACACTGTGCGCCATCCGCGTGCGCCACTTTTGTGCGAAATTCTATGAATTACCCTGAAATACTTTATTAATTATAATATTTGCCCCTCATTTATACTACATTTGGCGACAAGGGTATTTGTCTGCAAGCAGCTCAACTCGTCAACCATCCTGTGAACGAGACAGTTGGCAAAGGAATCAAGGATCAACAGGTGAGCTGCAACAAACCCTGTTAATCTCCTTCATCTGTACGTGTACAGTGCGGCTAGAGTGCACATGGACATTTATTTTTAAGTATTATATCCTTATTGGATCACTCACGGCTGCCGTTAGTTTGTGCGCGCTGCCGCGAGTTTCATTACGTAAACAAACACAGCCTCCAGCTTATTGCAGCCTTGCGCTGTTTAAGGAAGCGGATCGCATTAGAGCAAAGGACCCGCAACGTTGTGACGTGCGTCACGTACGTGCGGCCATTTTGGATTGGATACTGCAGCAATTATGTAAACAAGGCCTCTACAACGGCCGCCGAAAGAGCGTTCTTACTTGTATCGGCTATGCAAAATTAAACTAAGGCATGCGGCGATGCCTCACAAGAGTTTGTGAGCTATTAGTATAATTAAAAAAAAAAAACATTTACTTGTCCCAGTATCTACATATGCAAATGAGATTGGAGTGTACTATAGGACACAACATATCATGACATTCTAAGGAGGAGTTAGTGGACAAGCGCTTTGAAACACATGAAAGTGTCCTTTGTTTAAAATTAAAAAAAAAAAGATAAGAGGGAACCGCCCTGTGTTGAAGCACTAACCATAGACAACAGAGGACCATGTGATTGGCCTGTGGCTGGAAACATGACGATGCACACAGTGCCACCACCGGCTATGTTTTTACTTGAGGCTGGAGAACCAAAATTACCATGGAAGCGATGGTTAAAGTCATTCGGGCACTATGCTTCAGTGGTATGTGGCACAAACTACAGTGTGGAGAGAAAGAAGTCTTTGTTACTTCACTGTTTGGGACCAGCAGGACAGGAAAAGTTTGAGGATTTGCCCAGTTTACCTGGTGATGGAGGGGATATGAATGAATATAAAAAATGTATTGCCAAATTGAATAAACATTATGAAAAGAAACTGAGTACAATTTTGGAAAGATATAAGTTTGGTAAAGGTCGCAAGAAAGTGGAGAGAGTGTGGAGCAGTTCATAACTGTCCTGAGGAAACTGGCAAAGAATTGCAAATTTGGATCACAACTGGATGAAAGGCTCAGAGATCAATTTATGCTGGAGTGCAATAGTGTTAAAATCAGGGAGAGACTATGGTCCGAAGATGATCCTGATCTGGATACGGTGCTACGCATAGCCAAAGAGGTTGAACATATGGAGAATTGTGTCAAAACACTAGAGGATAGAGTGAAGAATACCACTCTGAAGCCAGAGAATCCTATCAATGCAATTCAAATGACAAAGTGATAATGGGAACAATCAAAATGCTGTGGTGAGACGGAAAGAGGAACCCAAGATACAAAGCACTTACAGATACAGTAATGATGTAAAAAGTAGAGGATTTGCACGTGGTTATGGCGGTTACAACAGAGGACCGTTTATGAGTAATAGACGTCCTCAAATGAGCCAGAGAGGGGGAGGAAGAATTAGGACATGCTTTAGGTGCGATAGTCCCATGCACTGGGCTAACAGTCCCGACTGTCCTGCTATCCACATTATATGCAAAAACTGCAATGGAAGAGGACATATGGCCAAATGTTGTAGGGTTGATAAATGGAGCATGAATTGGATTGGAGGGCCAGAGGAATATGAAGAGGAAGAATGTGTCTTTGCTGTTAGCGATAATGAGAATGGAACGGAACTGGAGAGTCCCAAAACCATCATTAAGATAAATGATGCTCCAGTGAGGATGATGACGGATTCAGGAGCGAAATATACGCTGCTGCCTGAAAAGATATGGAGAAGACTTGGTCCAAGATGGCTTAATAAATCAGACATTAATCCAAGTGCTTATGGTGGCGTGAAAATAGATATTATTGGATGGTTTGAAGCTAAATTAGCCTTCAAGTATAGAACTACCAAAGGGAAAGTCTATGTATCAAGAAAAGGAACAACGCCTTTACTTAGCTGGACGCATCAAGCATGGCTCAAGGTTAGATTGGACGCCAGTGCTGAGGAGTCTATCTATGTGATTGAATCCAATGAGATGTCTACAGAGGAAGTGAAGAAGGAAGTGTTCAAGAATGAAATAGGCTGTGCAAAAGGGATTATGCACAGAATACAGCTCAAAAGGAATTGTAAGCCAGCATATCACCAGATTAGTCTGCACGAAGACTCAAGGCATCTGACAGCGTTTATAACCCTGGAGGGTTTGTATCAATATAAGAGGATGCCGTTTGGTCTTATATCAGCAGCTTCGGTGTTTCAGAAGACCATGCATGATGGTGATGAGGGCATTATTTCTTTTCAAGATGATATTCTTATATTTTCCAAAGATCAAGCAGAGCATGATAAAATTCTGGATGGAGCATTAAGGAAGTTGTATAAAATGGGACTGACATTGAGCAAGAGAAATCAAAGTTCCATAGGAAACAAATTGAATACTTAGGCCATGTTATATCAAAGCAAGGGACTACACCCAAGCCGGACTTGATGTTTGCGATCAATAATATGGCTACGCCTAGCAACAAAGAAGAATTGAAAACATTCTTGGGAATGGCTGAGTATTATTCTAAGTACGTTAGAAGGTTTGCTGATCACACGGCTGTATTGAGGGATCTCACTAGCATGAACGTCAAATATGAATGGAATGAAAATTGCGAGAAGGAATTCAATTACATAAAGAGTGCTCTGACAACTGCACTGGCGCTGAAGAACTTTGTAAGGGGACAGCGAAGGTTAATCACAACAGATGCCAGTAATGTGGGCCTGGGTGCGGTGTTGGCGCAACCACATAAAGGAGAGGAGAAGGTAATTGTGTTTGCTTCATGGCTGCTAAAAGGAGCAGAAAAGTTGTATGCAACAATCGAGAAGGAGGCTTTAGCCATTGTATGGGCAGTGGACACATTTCATAGTTTTGTCTGGGGAACACAATTTGAGATAAACACAGATCACAAACCACTTGTGGAACTATTCATGAACAAAGGTCTGGACAAAGTATCTGCAAGGATACGGAGATGGGTTCATAGAATGCAGGAGTTCAATGTAGTGGTCAAGTATATTCCAGGAGTGAGGAATTATGCTGCACATTGTTTATCTAGGCTCACAAATGCTCAAGAGGAAAATGAAAGTGAAGAAAACCAACAAGAAATGATAGCAATGCTACAAGATACAGCTATTGCTCAAGAAGAATGGTTGGAAGGCATGAATAAGGACGTAAAATTACAGTTTATGATAAAAAATATAAACAATAGACATGTCCCTCTCAATAAGATCAAGGAAGCAGATGTGCAAGGACTGTGGAGTGTCAGAGATGAGCTATGTGTACAAGGTGGATATTTGTTTAGATGGGACAGATTAATTACACCTGTGGATGTAAGGAAGAAAATTATTGAGCTGGGACATGAAGGCCACCAAGGCATTTCCAAGACCAAGTGCAGGAAAAGAAATACGTACTGGTGGCCGGGATGTGATGTGGAAATCGAGAGGATCATAAGAAACTGTATCCTTTGTAATAAGTCTGATAAAGGTTGTGTGGGTAGTGAGTATCCGATGGTTATGACTGATGTGCCGAGCAGACCGTGGATGAAAGTTGGGATTGATATAATGGGTCCTATATGGAGTGAAGGTAGTCAGACGTTTTGTGTGGTTATGATAGACATTCTTACAAGGTGGGCAGAGGTGAAAATGATGCCTAGCGTCACAACTAAAAATATCATCAATTTCATGGAAGAGGTATGTGGTCAGGAAGGATATCCTGGAGTTATCCTTTCTGACAACGGCCCTCAATTTGTCTCTAGAGATGGAAGACTATTTAACACAAAAATCGATTAAGCATGTAACCAGTGCAGTGTATCACCGACAAACCAATGGAATAGTAGAAAGATACAACAGGATTCTCAAAAATGCCATAAAATGGGCATGGGCCAATGGTATGAACTGGAAAGAGGCAGTCAGAATTGTTATTATGGCGCACAGGTTTACTCCACACAGTTCCACAGGTATTTCACCATTTGAAACGAGCAGAGGAAGAAAAGCGACTACCAAGTTATGTCCTGGATGGATGGGTGAAGTGATCAATATGGGAGTGGTAACTGATAATGTTGTAGATATGATTAGACAGAAACAAAATAGAAATAAAGTATGGCATGACAAGAAAAGATTTAGGGTTAATGAGGAACTGGAAGTAGGTTGTTTTGTGAGAGTGAAGCTTCCGGAAGCCCTGAGAGTGAGAGGGATTAGGTGGTCTGATCCAATCCAAGTAACAGAACTATTTAAACATGCTGTAAGAACAAGTGATGGTAGAGTATGGAATATGGAAAGAGTTATGGTGGTGGATGGTAAAGTTGGTAGTGAGTGTGTGGACAAAAGTGTTGTCGGTGAAAGTAGAGAGAACCAGAAAGTTTCCTTACCAGTAATTCCCATATATGTACCAACTGTGATGAAAACGTCAGTGTCAAGGTTTGGAAGGAAGTACCAGAGACCGATGTACTTAACAGACTATGGAGAGTAAAGACTTGTCTAGAAAGAAGAGGTATGTGTAGCATGGTAACTTCTGCTGCTACATTGGTGTGGAATCTGCAGGGATTCTGGAAGGAGAATGTGGAGGTGGAGAGGAGAACACTGGAGAGACAGTTGGAGAGACTGAAGCATCACCCTTCAGAGACTCCTCTGGCTTATTGACCCTGCCATCATGCGAACAGCTGAGGCCCTCCTGATTAAGGGAGGGGGGATGTGGTCTGCATTCCTCCGGCAGTAACAGTTGCCACATTAAAACCCAAGAGCCCTTTGTGATCTTTGGGTACTGAGGTGTGAGCGCCAAGCAGGTTAATAAGCCAATCTGAGTTAAATCGAGCAGAGGCAGTGGCTCAAACTTTACTGTGCCACTTAACACTACCACACCTTCCCTTTTGAGCCTCCTTGTGCGAGGGTCCAGCAACTAAAGTGTCAGCAATTACACATGGCCAGGTCCCATTCTGCTCCAAGAGTGACGCTATCATCAAAAACTCTCCTAAACTTGATCACTCCTCCGAGTGACGCCAGGGGTGATAATTTTCAGGGCTCGAATAATGAATGAGGTGTGGTGCTCCTGGCTCAGTTGGTTAGGGTGGGGCAGATCTGATGCAGTGTAGTCCCTGCTCATCACCGTTGGAGGGTTTGCTGCCTATGCAGCAAGAGGCCCCCACAGCCCACCAAGAGTGTGAAGAACAGCAGCAGGATGCTCGGCAATCTGTCTACCAGCATGTGGATGTTGGTTTGTTCGCCCCAGTTTACAACTTTGAGTAGCATGTGCACAACTACAAATAAGGGCCATGCAGAGGCTCTGACCCATCAGCATGGGGTGCTGACAGTTTGACCCAGCTCACAACTATGGAGGATTGCCATGCGCAACTTTTGAATATGGCCCACGTAGAGGCCCTAATCCCTCCTAAGGCAGAACCCCCAAACATGTTACTACCTTCCTGGGACTTGACAGATTGTATCCAACTGACACTAAACAGTCGGCAGTATTGAAGCTGCTAAGTCACTCTGTTTTCGCACCTTGCCTCAGCAAACATTAGTGGAGTTTTGTCTTGACTAGGTCATTCTTCACTTTGGCTCTTACTTAGTCCTGGACCAGGTCCTGTCATCTGCGACCCAATTACGATCATGGGGTTTCTCAATGGCTCCCTATCCCGGTAACCAACCAGCGACTCCCCTATCCGCTCCTGAAAGTGTCATTAATAGTGTTGATCAGCTAGCAAACGTGTTGCAATGTCCACGTGCTCAAGCAATTACCCTGCCAGCAGACAATAAGCAGCTAATGGGGAAATAGTTACAGGATGGTGCGGACTGGAATTGGGTATTTGTTTGAATTGGCGTCATCATTAGCAATCCTAGAGTACCACATTGGCCATTAAATTGTCGATCACGGAATTCAAGGGGTCATGCACAATTATTCACCCCTCTGGTTTTGCCTATATTTGAAGCTGTTTTGTATCAAGGAGCCCCAGAGTGTTGATCGACACAGTTGTTTGTTAAGTCTAGCATACAAGGAGGACATGGGGAGACCAGCTTTTGGGCTTTTGTTTGGTATTCGGAATAATGGTTACTGCTTATGCAACTCTGTATGCTGTTATTCAAGCAGTGGAGTAGGATAGGGCAGCGTAACTAGAGATGTTTTCAACCTTCATATTTATTCTCTTTATTTGATGCAATTGACGATTTGATTTGCTGGAAACAACTCTGACTCGATGTTGTGCATTGACCTTAACTCGTTCTGTTTGGAATATGCCAGTCTGTGTATGTCAGGCCACATCTTGATGGCATTGAGGCAACTCAAGTAGCATTCTAGACCACGTCTTTGCCTCAGAAGAAATCCTCCATAATGTCAACTCTGACCGTAAAGAAAACATGTAGTTGGTGACTATTACCCTCTGCTTCTAGATTGGAAGGTACTCCAGGTGGAAGTTAGGTAGAATTAGTTATGACGAGTCCTTCGAGGCTGCCTCCAGTAAAAATAGGGTGTGTTGGAATGAAGTAAAAAAATCCTGGATCAAATATACGCAACCGATCTAGACAGGATTTGTGAATCTCAGCCTGGGCCACATATGGAAATGCAGAGATATTCATGCCCCGCATCTAGAAAGAATTTGGAAATTGGCATGACTCACTATACATCTAGATGGCGATGCCATTACAAACCCACTGAACCTCACCCTTCTGCATGCATATCTCAAACTCTAACCAAACACAACCACACCTCTAAAGCACACCAAACTGCAGGAACTTCACTGCAACAACAAAATCAATCACACATAGCCTTGCATAACAGAACAGCTACCAACCGAAAAACCACACCTAAGCTCAGTGAACAGTGCTAAACGAACTTGGCACATCGCTGCTCTCTTGTACTTTTCCTGCTCGGTCCCACTAACTCACCCCACCCCTTTCCTTTTCAGATCTGCCAGGGGACCACTCCGGTGGTGATGGTTTGTGATACAAATGTCCTTAAACAAGCAGTGCTGAGCTCCTACAGTGACGTGCACGATCCATACTTATGCAGTGATGTTCAATATTTAGAACCATCGCATTGCACATCCCAGGTCCCTCACAGGGGAGCACAGATCGCGAAAGTGCCCAATACAGTCAGTCTAGGCAAAGCTTGGTAGAGCTTAGAAGTTAAGCTCAGGCTTCACAATTAGGTAAGAAATGGCATGGCACTAGGACCAGCTCCCATGCCATGGGTGCAACCTATACAGGAGAGGCTTTATATTCAAGTAGAACTGAGCCGTGGGAAACCAAAAGGTGGTGGGGGTGGGGAAGTCTTAAATCATTTCCCTTTATAGTGGGTTGGGGGGGTAAAACTGTAGATATGTAAACTATGTAATTTAAAATAAGAATTTAATTTCCCATTTGGCAGAACACTATTGTTTTTTTGTTAAAATTCAAAATGAACAAAACTCACTTCCCAGTGTCTGCTGAAACTATAGCCTATTTAATTGGGTAATGCCAAGGCATAAAATATGCAGTGTTGTACATCAATGTGCTATTCAATTCTGTAGGTTTGCTAATTAAATTGTCACTTGTGAAGCAAATGGCTATTCAGTTTCCCTGTTGAATAAAAGCACAGCTCACCCTGCAGTCCTATCGCCCTTGGGTCTCTCCACCCCGTTTCCTCTGTTCACTGCAGTAATCATCTGTCACCAAGGCCTGGGTGGGAGTGCAAAAGATAACAAATGATTGCAAACTAGAAGTAATTGGATGACACTTTTAACTAAATCATGCTTAGCAAAGACCGGTATGTTAACAAAGACATCGTGCAATTCCATTCTGTATATATTGCATAATTGCAGTATTGCTACTGTGAAACAGTGCAGTGTCTTCATGCTCTACAGTAAAGTTTTTAGGTTACTATAATCTGTCAACTAGATTTCATTTTATTGGGGAAGATGCATCATATAGAAGAGTGAACACGTTTGAGGATGTGCATGATTACAAATCCACATACGTTGGATGGCAAACTTAGTTCTGTGACCTACTGGTTACATACATCTGCAACTGGTGCTCAACCCATGAGTTTACCCCATACTCCTGTACATCCTTTCTTATAACCCCTGTTGATTTATACCAGCTTGCCTGAAAGTGAGATGGCAACAAAATACAATTTTTCATCTAGCTTGTCCAGTTCTCTGCCCTCTATGCAATCCACTCAGCTTAGACTCTTACCATCCTTCCTCAGAAGAATACACAAACTAACTAGATATGAACACAAAGTAGTGATCAATAGTTCCATCCAGTCTGTACATCTACTGATCCGCTGCAATACCATCCACCGTATTTAGCCTCCAGAGCTCACTTTCATCTGATTATGATTGCCTTGTTTATACACACAAATATGAGAGGTGGCCAAAGAGCCTAAAATCCCAATTTTTACCATCCAGCTCCCCCAAGTGGAGGGCAGTCTAAATTCAATCATTCCTGTTTTTTGTCACTTCCCCAACCCAGACCATAGAGGTGGGGTAAAGTGGTCTGAACACAAACCGCTAAATCACCCTGCGTTTTATTTTAAAGCCAAGTGTAGCAATTGCCATTGTCTTCGCACAAATGTGTCAAAAAATAAACTGCTAGCGCTTTTAAGCGTGCAGGAAAATCAAAACTGCACAGGACTACATATATAAATGCGTTCACTGACCAGCACAAATTATTTCTTGAAGTGAAAGTAAAGAATTTGTGTTCTTGTCAACTCACTTTTGTGATTCTTTAATGTTGAGATGTTTGTGTTGTGCCCTGGATAAAGTGATTTCAGTGCGGTTTCATAACCTCTACCCCCACAAGCCACCCCCGCCCATATGCTTCTTTTGACTTGCTGCTTGACTGACTGCCTGGTTCCTTCTGATTCTTGTTGGAGGAGGGGGTGCAGGGGCCTGATCTCCCCAGGCCCCCAAGTGGTTTCGGATGAGGCAGAGACACGGGGATGTGGTGTGGGGGACATAGGGGGATGCTGATGGGGGAGGGTGCAGGAGGGTGGGTGGGGGTGCAGTTAGGTGGGCTAGTGCATACTTCGGGTATAGAGTATGTTGGGGACCAGACACCATTTCTTTTTAGAAAGATGCAGTATTGGAATAGAGGTCTAACTCTGTGCTGCAGCTACAATCGTAGGCCGAGGCCATGAGCATGGAATCTAGCAAATGCATGCAAGAATAGGTTCTATCATTGGCACCAGTGAGAAATGACCAAGATTCATAGACCTTCATTTGTGTTATTTTGCCAGTGTGCGTTCCCCAGCAGGAATGTGCCCTGCAAGGCCATAAGAGGGCTGAGATCACCCAACAAAACGCTGGTGTACAGGCGTGCTATCACAATTCCATGCGCGGGGGCGGGGGAATGAGCCTCAACCGTTCCCAGTCCTAGACCTAAGTAATAGTGCCCTGACTCTGTCGCAAGACCCCATAATTCCAAGTTATCAACCAGTCCCAGACCCTGACCATAACACTGTTTGACCGCAATCTATCAGAAAAGTTCCAAAAGTAGGGACAAGCTGCCTTCACCATGGCCACATGATTTGTGCTGCGAGGTGCCTGCAGGGGCAAAGTGCGGGTGGGGAGCTTTGGACATGCGCTGTTGTCTGGCATCGAGTTGGGGTTTGAGTCCTTGTATCTTGTGCAGTGGATGCACATCGGGTTGAAGATCGAGAATGTGTTTTTATTTGCATAACAAGCAATTAACTGTAGCTTCGTTCTAGCTGACATGTGAGGATTCTATGTGGAAGAGGGACAGAAGGGGCTCAGACAATGGCCTGGCATCCCCTATGGAGCAGGTATCTTATATCTAGGGTTGTGCCAACCAACCATTTCGATTTGTAACATGTATAATTTACGTCACTGACTGTATGCCTGCTATCCCATTTCAGAAGAACCTTCCACAGCAGCAGGGCGTCTTTATTTTTGTGGAAATACACTTTGTTCTCCCTGCAAGAGGTGTCCTGAGCCTTTTTCCCTAGTGGATTGCATTTTTTTCTGCTTTGAGGTGCTTCTTTACATCCTTTTATAGGGTTCAGGCCTTTATTTCCCCCCATGCCCCCACACTTGGTCGCCCCCAACTGCACTTGCTTGTCCAGGGTCCCTGCACTATCCTGGCTGAGCTTGCTCCCCATCGAGGCCTTCCAGCCCTGTCCCTCGCACTTAGCACATGGACCTTCTTCCCTTGCACTCTGTATTCCCCTGGCACTTGTCGACTTTGCCTCCCTTTGGCACTCGCCGAAACCCATGGGCCCTTATTCTGCCCTGACCAGCACTCACCAACTCCCTACACTTCTTGCTAGTACACTTGTATGAAGCGAATGACAAGGCCTAGTAGCTCCATTTTTGTTTCCTGGGCTGTTCCTGTTGCGCCTTAAAACACCTTTTGCTGTATCAGTGCACTATAAATACCCAATATTTCTCAGTTCCTGGAGAGTTCTGCTTCTTACTCCTCTCGCTTCCACGTTGTATCACTGCTTCCTTTCCATTGATCTGCTTCCTAATTTGATGTCTTCCAAGTGCTGTTCCCTCTTCATAGTCACCACACGCTGTCCATGTACCTCCTTTGTCTTCTTCCTTGTCCCTCAATCTTCTTCATGCATGTTCCTCTTCACACTTGTGCCTCTCTTCACACTTCCTTGCCATACATAGTTAACCACTGTCCCTGACCTGCCTCCCAATCTCTTGTCATTCACAATTCCCTTGTCCTAATTGTTCCGCTTCCTCATCCAATCATTCCCTCTTACTCACCCCAGAACCTCTTCCTGGTTCTAGTCCCTTATACTTGTCTTGATACATCTTCCTAGGGCATCATGTTTCCTAGTCTCATCCATGTCCCTCTTCATACGCCCAGTTCTTTGTGGTCATTGTAGTCACTTTTCACCATTCTAGTCTCCAACTCTATTCCCTCTTCCTTAAACTATTCTATGGTTCTAGACCAGTGTATGCATATTTATCCATTCAAGTCATCTTCCTCCCCATCATCCTAGCCATTCTTTCTCATCCTAATCTTCTACCCTCTTTTCCTCATTGTGTACCTTTTCCACCTCCAGTCCTTTATTGCCTTGCGCCCATCTGCCTCCAAGTTCCATTTCATAGTCCATATGCCACTTTCTAGTTCCTGGAATCTTATCCCAAGTCTGTGCTCTGTCCTAGGCTTTCTTGTTTTAGTCCCTATATTGGTCTGCCTTCCACCTTCCACCTCCTCATCCTAGTTCTTTCTCATTCTAGGACATCTTTTTTTCCTGTCCCTCTTAATTATCCAATTCCCTTTTCATAGTACCAGTCTCTTTATAGTCCCTGTTCTGTGTCCCATTCCCTTTTCCTGGTCTCCCTTCATTTCCTACACCTTATTTATCTCATATTCCTCTTCCTTATTATAGTTAATCTTCCTTAACTATCCTTGGGTCCAGTTCCAGCGCCAAACGCATAGGTCTTGCATTGCCAGCAGTTTATGCCCCAATTATTGGTTGTATTTCGATGTCCCGTTCAGTATTTTATTCAAATTTCAATGATTGTTTTTAGATTTATTTTTTAGATTTTATTAAATCAACACTGATAACAGATTGCTCACTCTAACTCAGCATACAAAAGAAAGTTCAGTTATTTCTACAGAAAAGGCTAACCCTGTGTTTGAACAGATCACAGGTTTTCATCAGGGCTAAGTTGAGACTTCCGTAGACTGGCTGATTAGCTTGAACTTGAATTAACTGGATATTTAGGGATTTACTCGTGGGCGCCCATGAGGAAAGCCGTTGGAGGGAGCTTGCAATAGGACCCTCCAATATAGAAGCTTGGAACACTACACTATTTGTACATGTGTTTCAAATGGGTAATGTAGTGACCCCAGTTAAGACCAAACCATTTTCACTCGTAATCTAGGGCATAGAAGTCAGTCTCAGGAACACAGCCTCCATTTTATTTCTTTTTCATTGGGGTGAATGAATGCGAGTGCAAGCTATTCAGCTTGTATTTGTTGCAGATTAGAATGCGATCTACAGCTACTGTTTCAGTTTAGCCCTGAGGCCGAAACGCACTTTGGCTTTTCTTTGCTTGTGCTTGTTCAGTTATAACTGAACTTTTTCTTTCGTATGTTGAGTTGGAGTGAAGTGAACAATGTGTTTGGTTTAATAAAACCTCATAACATTCATTGAAATTTGAATTGAATACTGAACGGGACATCAAAATACAACCAATATTTGAGGCATAGCTGGCAATTCAAGACCTATGGGTTTGCTGCTGGAACTGGATGTTTTAGATATTTGGTATAATCCTTAGTACTCACCAGTTTGCCAACCATTTTGCTATCAAATTGTGGATTTACGTATATATTACTATGTGGTGTTTAGCTCCAACTTCAGTGTAACTCATTCTAGACTTCATTATCCTTATCACTGGAGTCTCTCGTCCTCATCGTAGTCCATCACCCTACTCCCCTTATCTTCCTGACGTAGTTCTTCTAATTGCTTGCACTTCTCCCCATTTCTTCTTCCTCCTCCTGATCTCTTATTCCTCACCCTAGTCCTGATTCCTTTTCCCTACCCCTATTTGTCTTTTTTTGCCTTTTATTAAAATTCCTTTTCTCTGTTCCTCTTAAGAGCTATATTGACTATTTCTGAATCTCAGCCTGTACCACATTCAGATGTAAATGAAAAGATTAATTCATGGAAATTAGCATGCATCACACCTAAATGGCGATGCCACTAACAAACCACTGGATCTCAATCACACCTATAGAACTCACCTAACTGCAGGAACTTCACTTCACCGCAGCAAGAAAACCAATCGCACATAGCCTTGCATAACATGATGGCTACCAACCGAAAACCACACCTGAAGCTCAGTGAACAGTGCTAACTGAACTGAAGCTGCCAACAGCACATTGCTGCTCTCTTGCGCTTTTCCTGCTCGGTACTAATTCACCCCACCGCCTTCCTTTTAAGATCAGCCAGGGGACCACTCCGGTGGGGATTGTGTCTGGTACAAATGTCCTTTAACGAGCAGTGCTGAGCTCCTAAAGCGACGTGCACACTCCATACTTAGCAATATATAGAACCATCGCATTGCACATCCCAGTTCCCTCACAGGGGACCACAAATCACTGCATTCCCTCACCCAATCACAACTGTACCCTAGACAGTCTAGGCAAATCTTGGTAGAGCTAAATCTTCCATTGGGTAAGAAATGGAATTGCACTAGGACCAGTTCCCATGACATGGGTGCCACCTATACGGGAGAGGCTTTATATGAGAGTAGAACTGAGCCCTAAGTGGGGGGGCCTGCTTGCCTTAAATTCTTTACAGTCGGCAAAACTGTGTAGATACTTAGCCTATGTAATTTAAAATATGAATCTAAATTCCTGTTTGGCGGAACACTATGGTGTGATTGTTTTTGTTAAATAAACTCACTTCCCAGTGTCCGCTGAAACTATAGCCTACAATTTAATTGGGTAAGCCCAAGGCATAAAATAAGCAGTGCTATTTTGCTATGCAATTCTGCAGGTTTGCTAATTAATGGACACTTGTGAAGCAGAAATAGCTATTGTTGCCCTGTTCAATGAAAGCACAGCTCACCCTGCCAAACATAGAGGGTTTTTGGTGACTTGAACTATTGTACAGAAGGCGCATTTACATTTTCATCTGCCATGGGGCAAGTGCATTTACCTTGGTGGAATAGGTGAACTTACTAGACCCTAGGGTCTAGCAGAATTTGAAGGCCTGACTCTTTCAGAAATGGTACTCCAGTGGTACACGTCTTGTGTACAAACTAGTGACATTAAACATATTGGTATACCATTGCTAAACAAATGGGGTTTGTTTGCTAGTAAGATCATGTTATACATTTTTGAAAACTAATTTAGGCCTTAAATCCTTTGTCCTGTTGACCACGCCTTCTTTAAGGAAGAAGGGTGTTATATATTTTTGTCCAAATGCCCTTAACACAGGCCCTTTATGGGGTGGGTCTGGAGGTATGGCAGGGCTGATCATCCAAAATTCCCAAATCAGTCCAGTTTTTCTGTCAGACTTCCCCAACCCAGACAATAGCATTTTCAGACCTCCCCCTCTCCAAGTCACCCTGTGTTTATGTTAAAGCAAAGACATGCATTTGCACAAACTTTAAAAAAAAGTTTAAGAGCACAGTAAAATAGAAATTGCACTGCATCTAAATGTGTTCACTGACCTGCTTAATTTATTTCTTGAAGTGCAATTTGTGGAAAGTGAATTGATTTGTGGTGTTGTCAAATCACTTTTCTGCTTTATTTTTGTTGAGAAGTTTGTGTTGTGCCCTGGGTAAAGTGCTGTTTGATATTTCAGTGCGAGTTTCATAACCTCTCGCCATCTTTTGACTGGCTGCCTGGTTCCTTCTGATTCTTGTTGGGAAGAGGTTGATTGCCTAGGGCCCCAAGCGCTTTGGGATGAGGAAGACTCAGAAATGTGGTATGGGGGGAGCGTGCTGATGAGGGCACAGTTGTGTGGGCTAGAGCATTATTTGTACATAAGCAATTCAAATAGGTGATGTACCTGCTATGTTTTTTTTCTAATCAGTACATTCAAGTTTGTTTTATTACTTGTATTGTGCACTAGACCCGTGGGTATTAGGGCGCATTGCATACGATCATTCGCAGCTTAGTTACACATACAAATGTACATTTACATAATGCAATATGGTTACACACAGGTAAATTATATACATACAGGAAATATACATGCATGAGATTCAGACTATGAGGTTATGGTTCGTAAGGTCTGTAGGAAACAGTCAGTAGGTAACCAGAACTGAGTATATACAGGATAATGGGCCAGTTAGTCTGTGTCATAGGTCAATCTAGACGTCGGCGTCTAAGCCACTTTATTAGGCTCCGGCAGAATCTTTGGTATAAATGCTCCCCTCTTAGATGGGAGTGAGTTCCATAGTGGGCTGCCTTGACATGGAAACTTTTGCCTCCAACTCTGGCCAGCTGGAATCTGGGAATCAAGAGGCAGTTCGTATTAGAGTCTAGTTGTTCATGTTGCAGGTTTTATCTGATAGGTAGCGTGGTGCTGCCTTGTTCATGCATTTATGTGTGAGAGGCAGCTTTTAGTTATCGTGTGTGGACAGCCAGTTGTTGGCTGCTCTCTGAGATGTTCACTTTTTGCAATTCCAAGTGCAGCTCTGAGAGCATTGTTTTGCAAGAATTGGATTTTCTTGATTATTTTTTTAGCCCCTATGTACAAGGCGTTACAATAGTCGAGCTTTGATAAGTGCTCTAGCAAGGTTGATGCAACTAGTATTCGAGAGGAAAGCTTTGCCTGCTCCAATCAGTTTGCAGGTATATGCAGTGGCCGAGGCGTTGACCTGTTTGTTGAAAGAGAGAGTAGGATCCAAATAGAATCCCAAGGTTTTTACCTCCTTAGCGACGGTAATATTATGGTCTGTGTTAAAGGCTGAGTATTTGGGACTAATTTTTTGAGGGTTGATGGGAGTGCCCAGGATGATCTGTCTTGTCATCATTCAGGCATAGTCCATGGGTGGCCATCCATGCCTGAATGATGGGCTATACACTGTTCACCAAAGCCAAATCCTTGTCTTAATTACCATTAAGAGGTAGGAGGATCTGAGGATCATCTACATAGTTAGTGTAGGTGATACCCAGATGATCCAGATCAAATGGGGTAGGTGAAGATGTTGTATAGGGTGAGTGAGACACAGGATCCTTGTGGCACTCCGCAAGGGATGGGGTCAGCTGCAGCCATACTCATGGTCTGATGACTTAGAAAGGATTGTATCCACGCAGTGGCTTCTGTTGAGAAGTATACCATCAAATCCAGATGATTGCATAAAACCCATCTTATATTTGTTGCAGATTAGGAAAGCAATCTACAGCTACTGTCTCAACTTAGCCCTGATAACCTGTGATAGCTTGAACGCGTGTTGGCTTTTTCTTTGCTTGTTCAGTTAGAAATAATATAACTTTTTCTTTTGTATGTTGAGTTAGTGAACAATCTGTTTTAAGTGTTGGTTTTAATAAAACCTAAAAACTTTGAATTGGCCATTGAATACAACCAGTACTTGAGGCATAAACTGCTGGCAATTCAAGACGTATGGGTTTTTGGCTGGTGAGTCTTGGTATGATCCTTGTACGCTCCAGCTTGCCGACCATTTTGCTTTCACAGACTGCGGTTGACAGACGGGCCATCCCGTCCCAAATTACATAACATAAATTGAGATGTATTGCTCATGTGTTTCTTTCCTCCCCAAGCCTTCTCCAGAGTGCTTTTTACAACCTTTTGAATTTGATCCCTGTTCCGCAGTAGTGCTTAAATGCACATTTGACTTTCTTTAAGCTTTTTTTGTCATAGTCCTTTTTGTTTCCTTTCACTTTTATCACATCAAACGGAATCTAATTCTAAAGTGATCGCGATTTGTCTTCGAAAACTCCTTGATGCACCTAATGAAAATGACCCCCATGTGCCAGTTCCTAGGGTCATTTGTTTGGAATGATAGGCAGCACATGCAGACACACACTGTATGGGCTCGAAGTATTGAGTATGGCTTCAGTCATTCTCTTTAGACTGGCAAAATGTGAAGAGCATGTGACATGTAATAGTGGACAGTTATGCCATACAAGAATAGCGGGCACCTGATGTAACTACTTCAGCGGATATCTAGGTCATGATTAGCAGAACTAAAAGTGCATATTCTCCCTTGAACAAAATTATATTTGGAGGAAGAAGGCTCAGCCCTGGTAGGTAGTATCTATTTTGTGTTTTATTGCAGTCTGTGGGATACTGCCCCAGATGTGATAAATATGAAGCGTCAGCTTTAACACTTGCATGCTTACCCTTGCACCTTTATTGCTTGTGCCTGCAGTATGGACCACTGCCATGAATGTGGCAAAGTACAAATGTAAAGAGATATCTTTACAAACAACACTTCAAGACATGGAGAAAGATACCACTGCATAGTCAGTTGGCAGAACCCTCAATGATAAATTGCCACTCATCTTTGTCTGTGATTGAGGATGACTTGCAAAGAGATTCATGGAGAGGTTTTTACAAATCACAAATGGGTACTTGGGTAACTTTCTTTTTCTCATGAACAGTATGTTCTCATGGGTTGATGTACTCCTGACTTATCAGTCAGGAGTAGTTTTGTGTGCCTCAAAACCCCTCTCAGGAGTAACTTTGGGATCAACATTACTACTTTGTGTATTTGCCTTGCAATGTTTTTCAAGTCTGTAAAATGGGCCCCTTGTTATCAGTGTGCCATGTCTATGTAACCTTCAAATTGTTTCGGCTCTTGTAAGGTTTGTGTGCATGTAAAGTACATTCCCGTCTCCCAAGTAGAACTATGAGCTCTCGTCCGATTGGGACATACTGCCACATTGAGGGATAGAACATAATGAAAGAACTAACAAGGTGGATACTATTAAAATGCACATCATATTAAGCCTTTCTTAGATTGTTTCAACACACAGGACAGTCTAATTATCAGTAGTTTAAAAAGGAGTATTCATCAAAATAAGTGAAATGCAATTTTGATACCTTTGTAGAATGCTGTTTGGAAATCTTTTTCGTCTTGGGATTGTTTTCCCTACAAGTAGCATGGTAGTTCACTAGTATCTTCTTTAACTGCGAAAATGACTAATTCAGCTAAGAGTGCAGCCATTGTAGTTCACGAAACGCAATAGTTATTTTACATCAAGATGCTCTTCCACCTTTTTGGAAATCCCCTGCAGCTGGCACAGCGTTTTACTATCACCTGCCAAGTACCCCTCCCATTGCATAATGGCCCCTCACCTATATCTACTTCCTAAACTACCTACAATTCATGTCGGGTAGCTGCTCAAAGTGTCCCACTTTAGTGTGTAATGGTATTATTTTTTTACTATACAATTTATTTTCAGTGCAAAGTTTATTCTGATTTGGGGTTGGGATGCTTTTTTGTTGGTTTAAAAATAATTTGTAGTATTTTTCTGAGGAACCTTTTTGGGTTGGGTTTCCCTACAGGTGGACCTCAGCGCCCTCCTTGATGGCTAAAAACTGGCATTTCACCGTTGCATGAAAGTTTGTAACAACGGAGTTCTCTTGGTTCCTCTACTCCGTTTTGACTTTGAACACAAAAAAACCTTTGGTTACTTTGAATTGTTATCATGCACCCTTGTATTTCGAGAAAAAGCAGACAAATGACCCTTCTTTGAGTTTTATGAGAAATTGATTTTTAATTCAGCATATTGTGATACGTGTTTCGACGTTCACAACGTCTTTTTCAAATCAGGGCTAATCATGCCACGCTTCCAAAATATGCAATCCTAATGGTGCTGATTCATATTTCAACTTAAGTTTTTCACACAAGTCTTGGGTTAAATCCCTTGTTCAGCGAGACTTTTTGATACGGGACATGCTGAACAAGGGATTTAACCCAAGACTTGTGTGAAAAACTTAAGTTGAAATATGAATCAGCACCATTGGGATTTTATATTTTGGAACTGTGACATGATTAGCCCTGATTTGAAAAAGACGTTGTGAACGTCGAAACACGTGTTATCACAAAGGGCACAATAAGATGTACTAAATATGCTGAATTAAAAGTCAATTTCTCATCAAACTCAGAAGAAGGGTCATTTGTCTGCTTTTTCTCAAAATACAAGGCCGCATGATAACAATTCAAAGTAACCAAAGGTTTTTTGTGTTAAAAAAAAATGTGTTGGGGTTTGCAATGTGCCAGGATACAAGAAGTAACCTGTTCTCATGCTTTAGCGGCCAGAATAGAGGAAGACCTTTTAAGAAGGGGGATGTCAAAGGGGAAGAAGTGCAGATTGAGGGGATATGGGGTGTGACAGGATGAGCAAGCGTAGGGTAAATAGAGAGCAGTTGGTTCTCACAAAGGCTAAACTTTCTTGCTGGGTGAAAAGTGCAAAAAATTTTCCACGATTAGGTGGCCAAGTGCTCCAAGATTGAGCGATTTGTTAATCCTGAGATGGGTAGGTGTGGTTAGTATGGTGCATTTTGGAGGTTTAGGATGTTCAAGAATAATGTTCTGCTGAGGGGCTTTTGTGATGTTTCTGGGTCTTATACATCTTTCAGGGTCAATTTGAGCCTTGGGTGATGATGCCTTGGGTTGAGACTAATCTGACCTGGTCCTTATTTTTCTAGGACTTTTCAATTGCACTTGCTGGGAAGATGCTGAACCATGGGATCTAGTAGGTATATAATGGATCGACCAGCTGGCTAGATATTTTGGTGCTACATTGCAGAAGGCTTCGTTGACTATTTTGTGGACTATTGGTTGCCCCATACGTACGTTTGAGGCTTAACCTCGCCCGTGACACAATGTTCATAAGTAGGAGATGGTGGATATTTTTCTGGGGTGGCTTATATCTGTGTTGCTGGAATCTGGTTTGGTTATAACCAGTTCCTGGGTCCTATTTTGTGACTGATACACAGGGTGGGAGGACATTTTTCAGCAGGTGAAATTTATGAGCATTCGTCTATCATCCTACTCCCTATTCATAGTCCCGGTTCTGTGTCCTATTCCTTCTTTGTCTCCCTTCCATGTCCTACACGTCCATTTTCGTTTCTCAACATTGTTTCTTCCATATTATACTTGCCTATTCTTATTGTAGAAAGTATTTCCAGTGCCAAACCCATAGAAGGTCTTGAATTGCCAGTAGTTTATGCCACATACTGGTTGTATTTTGATGTTGTATTCAAATAAGGACATTTTTGAGGTTTTATTAAACCAGCGCTTGAAGATTGTTCACTCTCATTCAACCTACAAGCACAGGAAAAAAAGCCAACACATGTTTCCACTTACAGCAGGGCTAAATTGAGACCTTATCTGTAGACCACGATCCTAATCTGCACCAAATACAAGCTTGAATAGCTTGAACTTGATTTAGGGTTTTCCTCATGGGCGCCCACAAGGAAAGCCGTCGGAGGGAGCCTGAAAGAGGTCCCTCCAATATGGAAGCTTGGAACACTATTTTTACATCAAATAGGTAATGTACCTGGAATGCAGTGACCCTTAAAACCAAACCATTTTCACTCAAACTAAGGCGTTGAAGACATCAGGTACACAGGCAACATTGTTATGTTTCATTAGGCTGGAATTATCTAAATATCAAGTTAATTAAGTGCAAACTATTCAACTTGTATTTGTTGCAGATTAGGAGAGTGATCTACAGCTACTGTCTCAATTTAGCTCTGATAACCTGTGATGGAATGCATATTGCCTTTTTTTTGCATTTGCAGTTATAAATCCCAGACCTTGAATGGGACATCAAAATACAGCCAGTCTTTGAGGCATAAACTACAGGTAATTCAAGGCCTTCTATGGGTTTGGTGCTATAACTGGATCTTTTAGACATAACTTTTTCAAGCCTCAGTCTTGCTATGATCAGTGGTACTCTCCAGCTTGCCAACCACATTGCTTTCAAATTGTAGATTTACATATTACTATGTTGTAGCTCAGACTTTAGTGTAACCTCATTCTAAACTACATTATTTTTAACATTGTGCTCCCGCTTCCTCATTATCCATTATCCTACTTCCCTGACCTAGTTATTCTAGTTTCTTTTCCTTATACTAGCCCTTCTCCCCAATTCTATGTCCTTTTCTGCATCATTATCCCTAGTCCTGGTTCCTTTTCCATGCCCGTATTCTTTGTCCTTGGACCTTTTTTATTCCTGGTATCTTTTCCGCTTCCTAATTTCCTTATTTGTAATCATTCTAAACCCCCTTTCAGTGCCACATTTTAGAAAGAATTGTGAATATTAGACTGCATCACATCTGACAGGATATGTGAATCTCAGCCTGAGCCACATTTAGATGGAAATGGCGAGGTATTCACACTCTGCATCTAGACAGAATTTGAAAATTGGCATGCATCTCATCTAGATAGCGATGCCACTAACAAACCCACTGAAGCTCACCCTTCTCCATACACCTCTCACTCTAACCAAACACAACTGCACCTCTAAAGCACACCAAACCGCAGGAACTTAACTTCAACAACAAAACCAATCGCACGTAGCCTCGCATAACAAAGCATGACGGCTACCAACCGAAAGCTGAGCTCAGTGAACAGTGTTAACTGAACTGAAGCTGCCAATAGCACATCACTGCTCTCTTGCACTTTTCCTGCTCGGTCCTACTAACTCAACCCCACCCCCTTTCCTTTTCAGTTTTGCCAGGGGACCATTCTGGTGGTGACGGTGCATCGTACAAATGTCCTTTACAAGCAGTGCTGAGCTCCTAAAGCGACGTGCACGCTCCATACTTATGCAGTAATAGCAATATTTGGAGCCATCGCATTGCACATCCCAGTTCTGCACAGTGGACCACTTATCGCAGCATTCCCTTACCCAATCACAAGAGGGCTCAAGACCATCTAGGCAAAGCTTGGTAGAGCTTAGAAGTTAAGCTCAAGCTTCACATTTGGGTAAGAAATTGAGTTGCGCTAGGGCCAGCTCCTGCGCCATGGGCATCACCTATATGGGAGAGGCCTTATATGGAAGTAGAACTGAGCACTGAGAAACCAAAAGGTGGTGGTGGGTGTCTGCTTGCCTTAAATGCTTTCCCTTTATGTGGGGGAGGGGAGGGGGAACTGTGTAGATCTTTGGCCTATAATTTAAAATATGAATTTCCCATTTGGCAGAAAACGGGTTAAAAATCCGAAATTAACCAAACTCGCTTCCCAGTGTCCGCTGAAACTATAGCCTATAATTTAATTGGGTATTCCTAAGGCATAAAATGTCATAGCAATTTGCTATGCAATTCTGTAGGCTTGCTAAATGGACACTTCTGAAGCAAAAATTGTTTGTTGCCTTGTTCATTGAAGGCACAGCTCACCCTGTATTCCTCTTGCACTCGGGTCTCCGCCATTTTTTCCTGTTCACTGCAGTAATCATCTCCTACACTAAGTACCTGTGTGGGAGTGCTGGTCAATTTTCTTAGATTTATTCAAATAATTGCAAGCCAAAAGTAATCAGGATGACAGACCGGTATGTGCTAACTTTATATTTTGTAATACAGTCATGCAATTCCATTCCTTACATAATGCATAGTGTAGTGTCTCCATGCTTTACATTACAGTAAAGTTCAGGTTAGTATATATGAATCTGTGTCAACTAGATTTCATTTTATTGGGGAACATGCATCCTACAAGAGTGAACACTTGAAAATGTACATGATTACACAGCCGCATATTTTGGATGGCAGACTTTCTATGACCTACTGGTCACATACATCTGCAACTGGTGCTCAACCCATGAGCTGAACCCATACTCCTGTACACCCTCTCTTATCACCCCTGTTGCTTTTATACCAGCCAGCCTGAAAGTGAGATGGCCACAAAATACAATTTTCCACCAGCTTGTCAAGTTCTTTGCCTGTTCTGCCATGTACTCTGCTTAGTCTTACTGTCCTTCCACTTATCTACACAAAGCTTACTAGATATGTACACAAAGTAGTGATCGATAGTTCCACCCAGTCTGTACAGCTACAGATCTGCTGCAATACCATCCACTGTATTTCGCCGACCAGACCTCACTTTGATCTGATTATGATTGCCTTGTATAACGGCACAAACATGAGAGGTGACCAAACTGTTTTCAGAGTTTTTTTATAATGTATCTGTCCTATTCGTGGAGCTAACCTTTTACAGACGCGTCCACGGCATGCAACTCGCCCACCTGAGTAGGCTTTATGAAGGGCAAGTACCAGTTGCAGGGAACATTTGAAACTTGTATTTAATTACTTTTTTGCATTAATTCACGGTCTTACCTCTGGGTGGCAGCTGCATGACAAACATAGTGTTTTTACAGAAAGTACATTTACGTTTTGTCATCTGCCATGGGCCGAGTGCATTTCCCTTAGGCCGAGTAGGTAAACTTAGACCCGCAGGTCTATCAGAATTTGCAAGGCCTCACTGTAATGTCTTACTCCAGCGGTACTTAAATGCTGTTTTGTTGTTTTCATGTCTTGTGTACAAACAACTTCTAGGGGCAGATTAGTGCTAATCAGAAAGTTAATTGGCAAACTCTAGCAATCAATTTTTGAATAATTTATGCCTCGAATCCTTTTTGGCCTGTTGACCCCGACTTCTTTAAGGAAGAGAGGGGTGTGTTTATGTTAAATCAGTCTATGTTTGTCCAACTTTCTCCATACACACAGGCCTTTGGGGTGGGGCGTGTAACTCCGGAACAGATCACAATTTTTATGGCCTTTCAGTAGGGGGTGGAAATCCCCAATCATGCTAGTTTTTCTGTCAGACCCCCACCCCTCCTCCAAACCCTAGAGGGGGGTGGTCTGAAAACAAAATCAGTAAGTCACCCTGTGTCTCGGCCTGCCTGCTTCCCTGGTCACCCTGGGTCTCGGCCTGCCTGCTTGCTTGCCTGGTCACCCTGTGTCTCGGCCTGCCTGCCTGCCTGCTTGCTTGCCTGGTCACCCTGTGTCTCGGCCTGCCTGCTTGCTTGCCTGGTCACCCTGTGTCTTGGCCTGCCTGCCTGGTCACCCTGTGTCTCGGCCTGCCTGTCTGCTTGCTTGCCTGGTCACCCTGTGTCTCGGCCTGCCTGCCTGCTTGCTTGCCTGGTCACCCTGTGTCTCGGCCTGCCTGCTTGCTTGCCTGGTCACCCTGTGTCTCAACCTGCCTGCTTCCTTGCCTGGTCACCCTGTGTCTCGGCCTGCCTGCTTGCTTGCCTGGTCACCCTGTCTCTCTGCAATGGGACATGACTAACTGCTTGCAATTCAAGACCTATGGGTTTGGTGCTGGAACTGGATCTTTTAGACCTCATGTAACTTTCAAGACTGTCTTGGTATGATCTGTGGTACACTCCAGCTTGCCAACCACAGGTGCTGTTGCAAGAAAGTGTCTTGGTTACAAGGATGATTTTTTTTCTTCTTTTTCTTCTTGCTCAGGGTTGCAGTGAGTGTAGAGCCTTACATTGTAGGAAGTGGATGGTTGCATAGGCGGTTACAGGTTACATTAACAGGTGATTACCAGTTACAAACAGTTCCAGTGAAGTTACAATGCATGGTGAGTTAAAGCAAACTTTACAGGCTTGGTTTATACAAACAGCATAGTTTTATAGCTTTCCTGAAGGCTGTGTGAATCTATGGTTCTGGGATGGGTTGGTAGGGAGTTCCAGTGAGTCGCTGCCATGGCTGGGAAGCTAGAGAGCATCCTGCTCGAATCCTTTGAGTCTTAGGAATGGTGATCCGGTTGGTGTATGCGGTCCTAAATATGTAAATGTATAATCATATATTTCACTAGATGGTGTAGCTCAGACTTTAGTTTATATTCTTGTTCTAGACTACATTATCCTTATCATGGTCTTCCACATCTTAGTCCCATCATCCTACTCCCCTTGATCTTCCCTGACCTAATTCTTATTTTTTTGTTCCTTATTTTATCTAGCCCTTCTTCCTTGTCCTCTTCCTGATTCCTATTCCTCACCCTAGTCCTGGTTCCTTTTCCATGCCCCTATTTGTCCTTGTGCCTGTTGCATTCTTTGTCTCTTCTGCTTTCTCCTATCCTTAGTGCCACATTTTGATTGAATTGTGAATATTAGACCATCACATCTAGACAGGATGGGCCACGTTTAGATCGCACTTGCAGAGATATTTGGAAATGACCTGCATCAGAAATATATGGCGATGCCACTAAAAAAAAGCTCACCCTTCTGCATACACCTCGCAAACTCCTAGCAACTTCACTTCAACAAAACCAATCGCACATGTTCTCACGTAACAGAACACGACGGCTACCAACCTAAAACCACATGTAAACTCAGCGAACAGCACTAACCGAACTGAAGCTTCCAACGGAACATTGCTGCTGTCGCACTTTTTCTGCTCGGTCCAGTTCCCCACCCCCTTTCCTTTTCAGATCCACCAGTGACCGCTCCGGTGGTAGTGCGTGGTACGGTATCCAGTGATTCCCTCGAATACAAAGCATTGAATGCAAACACATTGAAAAAATGAATTTTTTTTTTAAAGGTAAATGTTTTATTTTTTTATTTATTTTTTAAGGGGTTAAAAAAACAGGAGTTGGAGGGGGACACCATTAAAAAAACCTTTTTTTCAATGCATTGCATGCGATGCCATCACTATAAACCGTGTGGTACAAATGTCTTTTACAAGCACTGCTGAGCTCCTAAATCGACTTGAACGCTCCATACTTATGCAGTGAAGGCAATATTTAGAACTTTGTGTTTTAATTAAACATCAAACATGCCATTGGAATGGGTTTGGGGCTGGTACTGGCTTTTTTAGACCTATTTTTCGAGACTCTGAGATTGAGTCTTGGTATGATGCTTTGTAATCTCCAGTTTGCCAACCTTATTGCTTTCACAGACTGCTGTTATCAGACCCCCCCCTCTCCGCAGCCCTTCAAAGCCATAACAATTGGGTGCTATAAAAATATCAGATTACAAAACGTAAACTGGGACTAATTGTCTCTTTGCTGGCCAAGCAAGTGCTTTTTACAAACCTTTGGTTTTTTTTTGGGGAAGTGGAGAAAGAAGGCTCAGCCTTGGTATGTAGAATCCATTTTTTGTAATAAGCAGTCTAGTATTCTGCCCCAGATGTGGAAACTATGAAGGTTCATCTTAAACGAACACCTTGCATGCTTACCCTTACACCTTTATTGTTGCTTGCCAGTATGGATATCTGCCATAAACTACAAATGAAAAACAAATGGAACAAACGGCTTTGAATTGCCCACTAGAGATAATCGAACCAAACTGTTGTATTCAAACACAACAATTACTATCAGATTATCAAAACATGGATCGACCACTTCGTTGATAAAATCATGGAATGGATTGAAACAGGGTTGCCGTCAGGGCAACCCTGTACAGTCTATATACAGCGGATTATGAATAATTTATCAGATTCTGCCTTAAATCCACCAAAAATCAACTGTTCTGATCCCTGTATTGATTTACGCAGATATCATACTATTGGACAAAACAAGATCTGGTCTAAAAGTGAGCTTGTGTAAATTGCTGAATACATGGACCTCAGCGACCTACAAATTAATGCAAAAAATGAAATATATGACCTTGACAAACCAACAGCCAAACAAAGAAAGGCCTAGTTTTCAATTGAAAGCAAACTAATACAAGAGGTGACTACTAATCCACCAATCCAGGAACAAAAATGAATGGGTGATTAATGTAGAAGAAAAAATGCGTCTATAGCGAGACAGGGATGCTTTTTGCATGGAGAACATGTAAAGTTTTCTATGAAACCGATAATAATCTACTATAGACAAAAAGTGATCCCCATTATCACATGGGAGCGAAGCAATGATCATCGCAGGAAACATTAATTGGCAAAAACTTGAAGCCTCGTTTTGGCGGAAAATTCTGAGACTGCCAAAGAACTATTCAATACCTAGAATAAGGCATGAAATCTCAACGCAGTCTTTGGCCTCTATAGTCCTTTTGAAACAGTTGGATTTATTGCAAAAGTTCCTCGCTGACGAGGAAACGCCAGCTATTCAAATACTACGGTGTACGGATGACACGCTGAAGAACACCAAACTGAAAAAGTAGATAAAACATCTGAATGAGGAATTGTTAAGACGTTCACACAACGCCCCTGGTATGCTAAAATAAAGCTACAAAGGAATTATTGGCTGAAGACTATCTAAGAGAAATCAAAATATTCCATGAATATCATTGTGATGCTGGAGCCATCAACAAACTTCCTAAATGCCTATTTCAAGACCCAAAAGTGTGAGAAATATTTCCGAAGATTCGGTTGAATATTCTTCTAACACGTGAAAGACTAATGGCAATCAGACAATTACCAGCAACAGAACGATATTGTCGTTTCTGTATGGATCCAAATGTTTCTGAAACAATACATCTAATCATGGTTTGCCCTGCCATTGCCCAGAAGAGCTCTTTGGTACTTTTTTTCAAGATCTCAACACATCAATTAGAGGCCGCAACCAGATGGGCGCAGTTGATGAGCGGGCAAGATAAAAAAAAATCACACAATTTTATTTTCTGTTAATAGCTTAACAGACTGAGGATTTTTATGTAGTGTGATGGTCTTCTAATATGTTGGGTTACGATGCTAAAAACATTTATTTCTTGTTTTCTCTTTATTGTTGTGATCTGTTGGGAAATGAATAATGTATTTTTAGTTAACCTATCATTTAAAATAAAAAACAAATGAAAAACAATACATTTACAAGCACTAAACACTACAAGATATGGAGAAAGGTATCACTGCATTGTCATAATTACATTGGCAGGTCGCTCAGATTGCCACTCTTGATTAACATCTTCTTTGCCTGTGAGTAAGGAGGATGACTTGCAAAGAACATTCAGTAAATCTGACTTGACCATGGTTGGGGCTTTGCAATTCACAAAAATAGGTACACTGGGTAACTTTTTTTTATTCCTGAACAGTATGTTCTCATGGGTGATGCTGATGTTCACGTCGGGAGTCGGCCAAAAGTTGTGTGCCTCAAATGGCCCTCTCAGGAGTAACTTTGGGATCAACATAGTAACTGCTTTGTGTAGTTGCATCACAATGTTGCAGTTCCAAGTCTGTAAAATGGACCCCTTTTTATAGAATCGGTGTGCCATGACCTAAATGTAACTTGTTATACGGCTCTTGTGAGGTTTGAGTGCAAGTAAAGTAATTCCCGCCACCCAAGTAGCACTAGTAGCTCTTCTGATTGGGGACTTTCTGCCACATTGAGGGATAGAACATAAGAACCAAACAAGGTGGATACTATTAAAATGCACATCATATTAAGTTTTCTTTTTTTTTAACTAGTTTTAAAAGGAGTATTCATCAAAATAAGTGAAATCTATGACACCTTTGTAGAGCGATGTTTGGAAATCAATTTTTCAGCTTGGGTTTATCTTTTTTGCATACGATATTAAGACTGTTTCCCTACTGCATGGTAACTCACTATTTTGTCATCTTTGACTGTGAAGATTATCCATCACGATTCATTCAGCTCAGAGTGCAGACATTGTAATTCACGAAAGTTGTTTTACGTCCAGATGCTCTTCCTCCATCTTTTTGGAAATCATTCCCCTGAAGCTGGCAAATATATATATTTGTTTTACAATTACCACCTGTCATGCACCCCCTCCCTTCACATGCTAATGGCCCCTCTCGCGTATATCTACTGCCAAAGTCGTTTTTTTACCATCATTGTAAATTGTGCCTCACTACAAATGAAACTTCAACTCGCACCACATCACTAAGTCATAACACTGACTTAACTATGGTATTCTCCTGATGTTAACTATGAAGCCATCCAGGACCAACGCACTGGGAGGTGGTCCTACTTGGGGGTCACCTAATAGGCCAATGCCTGTGGGTTATGATGGCTTTCACTGGCTGGTTCGCTTGTGTCTCCTGGATTTGTCCTTGCAGACATTTCTTGGGGCATGGGGCGCTGTGTTAAGTTCAATTGATGTACTGCGTCCCACTGAGTCTTCTGTTTCTTCTGATGGAGGACCAGGTTGGGGAATTCCCATTCTACTTTATTTGCCAACTGTCTTGTTCATTCTTCTGTGGGGAAATCTGTGAGGCTTGATAATGACATGTGTCAGATGGCTTCAAGAATGCACCATCTCGATGTCATTCAAATTTGTGAAGGGGATTAAAGGAACGTCCCCTTTCTCTTCCTTCCCTAACCAGACTTTCTTACTCCCCCGGTTTAGTAACTGTTGCATATTTAACCCTACTGTTTAGTGCCAACCAGCTGTCTTAGGGGCTAAAGGCAATTATCTATCCATCCTCCCTCTAGGACTTGTATGTGGGACCTAACACTGAGTTGGTTGTTGGGGGCTGTAGGGTTGTGCCTTCCAGACACCCATGCTACAATCCGATCACCTTCCTTTCGTGCCCTGATGATCCTCTCGCTGCTATTCTATCGTCCTCCAGCTACTCGCCTCCCAGTATCACCCACCTTCTCGCCTGACTTTTTCCTCTGTCCCTACAATCTTTCCTATGCTCTCTCCTGGAACATGGAACCTTTCCTGCTCTACTCTATCTCCCTCTCCACTACTACTCTCCTCTTTCCACTCAACTACTTATTTTTTCACTCCAGTTGCCGTCCACTCACCCTCTACTCTTTCTCTCACCCATCTTACATGCACACTCGCAACACAGTACCACTTTTCACCTTCTCTACAAATCTTCACCTACAAAAGTCCACCGTCCTTCCTCCTTCTGGTCTGCCACCTACTCCTCCTGACATCAGATCCAGTGGTTTTAATTCTGTGGCAGAATGACGGATCTTGGTCCCAAGCAAGGTCGGCCAGTATCTTCTGTGGTGGGCCTGCCTTGAGAATGGGAGATGACAATGTGCAATGTGACACACCTCCTTACAGGATGGGGAGCCCACATGAAATTCATGTTGGCTGTCTATAATCTTGTGAATTTCAGAATGCTAGTCTTTAGCCAGCAAAGACCTGCCTGAGGGATTAAGGTACATTACACCTGAGGATTTCATTGACACTTGGGTACCCGTGCAGGATAGCTGCAAAGTGGCTATTTGGTCATCATTTCACTCAGTCAGCAAACATTATTGCTTAGATGTTTTGTAGGGTTAGGGAGGTGACTTTTGGCAAAGCTGTTCTTAAAAGCATCAATAAATAAAACCTTCTCTGCACCCATTGCCTTATGCTGACTGCTTTTGGGAGTGTATCCAAGATGATTAATACGTGGGAGGAACATCAGTTGAAAATTACTAGGGGTAAGTAATTTGTTATACTGATGCATTGTACAGAAATGTGTATGACAACAAATTAATCCCAGGGCATAGGGTAGTAGTGGTGAAGTGGCAGCAAGTCGGCTTACACCAATATGGTCTGCTGGACAATAGCAGTGGCATCATTATGCTTTTGAGTTTGTTTATTGCTTACACATTTTTGTACCGTACGTGGTTTGAGCCTTGAAAGCATCACCAAGAGCACAAAAACGCATGCTGGTGCAATGGGCATTTTCCAAAAGTGGTTTTGTGTAAACGTATTTGCTCTTTATAGCTAAACCATAGCCTGTAAATTGACCATAGGTTATCAAATTTGTTTTGGAAAAGATGCTGCTCTGTGCTGAAGAGATAAAACTTGAGAAGCTTGTAGAGCTGACAGTAATAAAGTACAAGTAAATGGAATAAAATACTGCACTTCTGAGAGCTAAGAGTGGAATAAGGGAACAGAAGATGTTGGGGCAGTTCTAGGACAAAATCATTACGTTTTTTACAAGTTGTTGATTATTGCAGTATTTGTTTGGCATACTTCGCTCTCAAACAGTGACTTTGTGTGGGTGAGGAGCAGCATTTGTCAACTTGAGCCACATATTTGTACAAATTGGTGCCCAAGACAGTCGAGATAAAGCTTGGTTGAAATGGATTTGCACTGGGACCAGCTCCCATGCCATGGGTGCCAACAATCTCGGAGAGGCTTTATATAGAAGTAATACTGATCCCTCGGTAACCAAAAGGTGGTGGGGGGAGAGGGGTAATAAAACATTTCATTGGAATTTGAATACTGAATGGGACATCAAAATACAACCAGTATTTGAGGCATACACTGCTGGCAATTCAAGACCTTCTATGGGTTTGCTTTCAAATTGTAGATTTAAATATATTATTAGGTGGTGTAACTCTGACCTAACCTCTCTCAGTGTAACCTCATTTTAGACCACATTATCCTTGTGGTCCCTCTTCCTCATCGTAGTCCATCATCCTACTCCCCCTATCTTCCTGACCTAGTTCTTCTACTTTTTGTTACTTTTACTTGTACTAGCCCTTCTTCCTTGCCCTTCTCCCCAATTCTATGCCCTCTTCCTCAGCCATCTTCCCTATTCCTCACCCTAGTCCTGGTTCTTTTTCCCTGCCCCATTCTTTGTCTTTGTACCTTTTTTTTTATTCCCTGTCTTTGTTCCTCCTAACAGCCTTATTTTTAATCGTCTTAGTACCCTTTTCAGTGCCATATTTAGATAGAATTGTGTATTAGACCATGACATCTGATTTCTGAATATCAGCCTGGGCCACAGCCAGAAGGAATTAAAAAATTAGCATGTATTGCTGCTAGATGGCGATGCCACTAACAAGCCCACATAATCTCACCCTTCTGCACACACTCTAACCAAACACAGCCACACCTCTAAAGCACACTAAACCGCATGAATTTCATTTCACATTACTGCAACAACAAAATCAATCACACATAACCTCTCATATTAGAACACGCTGGCTACCAACCGAAAACCACACAAAGCTCCGTTAATAGCTGCCAACAGCACATTGCAGCTCTTTTCTGCTTGGTCCTACTAATTCATCCCACCCCTTTCCTTTTCAGATCAGCCCGGGATCACACCGGTGGTGATAGTGTGTGGTACCAATATCCTTTAAGCAGTGTTGAGCTCCTAAGTGATGTGCATGCTCCATACTTATGCAGTGATAGCACTATTTAGAACAATCTCATTGCACCTCCCAAGGGACCACGAATCACGGCATTCCCTCACCCAATCACAACAGTGCCCAAGACAGTCTAGGTAAAGCTTGGTAGAGCTTAAGCTTCACAATTTGGTAATAAATGGATTTGCACTAGGACCAGCTCCCATGCCATGGGTGCCAACAATACGGGAGAGGCTTTATATGGAAGTAGAACCTTGCTGGCTTAGACACCCTAGGCCCAAATCTGTAGGTAGCCCATCTGAACAAAATGTGCTGTGCCGAAAGGCTTAGGGTTACCAGTGAGTTACCCTTTTCCTTTTGCACCCCCGGTAGGTGCACCCACACATATGAGGTACCGTTTTCGTCGGGACACCTGTGGGAAGTATGACATCTGTTGTTTGCGACGTGTTTCGGTGAGTGGACAGAGGGAAATGTCTCTGAAATTGGCTGGAAATAAAAGACAATTCTCAGACATTTGGCTGTGGCCACCCACCGAAACACTCTGCCAACACCATGGCCTACCTTCCCGCGTCCACACATGTGTCCTGATGAAAACGGTACCACGTGAACCTACCTGGGGCGGAAAAGGGTAACCCACTGGTAACCCCAAGCCTTTCGGCACAGCACATTTTGTTCATATGGGCAACCTACAGATTTGGGCCTAGGGTATCTAAGCCAGCAAGGAAAACGGGGGAACCCCATGCATTTCTGGAAAGAGGACATCCATGGGAATCCACAGAGGTCTGACTTGCGCAAATTGGCCCAGAATCTAATACCGGAACCCCTGGCAAAGTCCAAATTTGGGGGTAATAAACACAATTTTCAGACATTTCACTCTGCTCACCCACCGAAACACAGATATCATACCTTCCTGCATTCCCACTGGTGTCCCGACAAAAAACGGTACCTCACATGTGTGGGTGTACCTACCGGGGCACAAAAGGAAAAAGGCTACACCACTTGTAACCCCTAAAGGGTTGGGGAGACAACCTACAGATTTGGGCCTAGGGTGTCCAAGACACCAAGGAAAACGGGGAACACCATGCAGTTCCGAAAAGAGGACATCTGTGGGAATCCGCAGAGGTCTGACTTGCGCAAGTCGGCCCAGAATTGATTACCCAGAATCCCTGACAGTGAAAAAATGTCATTGTTTTTCTTTCTTTTTTTTCTCCCAATCCCTCCCTCCCCCACAATCAAATATCACACTTTGCTGAGGTTTCTGGGTAAGAACTTCTGGGCCATGTGTGGGAACGCGGGAAGGTATGAAATGTGTTGTGTTTGTGTGGTTTTCATAACATTTTGATCCATTTGCTGCTCCCCCTTTGTCACACAACCCTTTCATTTCCCGAATGTGCCCTACATTTAGTCACTGCTTTAGGCACCATACACTTTTGTGACTTGCACAAGCCACCTACCCTTAAAAGTCTGCCTGTGCTCATCCAAAAAATGTATGCTTGCCGTTCCTCACCACATTGGTTTTCCTGATTTACACATGCTAAGTACATCTGTTCAGGCCATAAGCATAAAACTCCTGTTTACCCTGGCTCAGTGTTTGCCTTGTGGTATTGCTTGCTTGGTGAAACACTACAAAAAATGTGTGCTTTCCTAACTCCAAGAGTCGGGAATGTAGCGGAGCATTGCTTTTCTCAAAATTCATAGAAGCCATTGCCGTACCAAGCCAACCATGTCCACCACATACCTGCTTCCCCTCCCCCCCAAAATCAATGGCCTTTCCCCTACCTAGTTGTTGCCCAACCTGTGCAAATCACCCCTTCGTAAACTTGGAATTTTGTCTACTTTCCAGAAATGTATGCCTTTCTGTACTCCGATTCGGCTTTCCTACCATTTTCTTCCATTCAGTGCATGAATGTCCAATTGGCAAAAAATTGCTAAAATCGCCTACCTCTCACAAAACGGTTGATAACCACATCAAAATATTTGTTTTTTCGTTTCCACTCAACCTCTTCCTGAAAGCCAGGAAATTGTGGAATTCAGCACAGCAAACAATTTGTTCCTAGCTCTTACAAGGAAAAAAATCACAGGCTTCTGTGTACATATTGGCATTTTTTTGACAAGCTGTCATGACCTTATCTCCGTCAAGGGCGCACGGGCCCCTACGAACCCTATTTGGCTCCCCTCGGATGCCCTGGAGCCAGTCCTGGCGCTGCTGGCATAGGAGATGCTTGCTGGGACGGGCTTTCAATGGCCAATCGACAAGTATGGCCGCCCCCATGCGGAATACTGGAAGAACTGCATTCTGCGTTCCAGCTTCCAGGGTGGGGCCCGACCCAAGGGCACCTGGGTACTGCCTTGCTATTTAAACCGCGCCCATCTAAGGGCACCCGCTTCGCGTTATTCTGCTCTAGCAGCGTGACGCTCATCCTGCTCTGCCATCCTTACCTGTTCAGCTGCATTCATCGGCTTCAAAGTCATATAAATCGAGAACCGTCGCCATCCTTACCTCCTAACATTCTCAGCTGCGTTCATCGGCCTCGAAGTCATCCAAGGCAGGAACCATTGTTGTCCTTGCCTGCTCCGCAGCATCCTTTGGGTTCACAACCACCCGAGGTGGGTACCAACTTCATCCTTAGCTGCATCCTTTGGTTTTCGAAGCCGTCCAACTCGTGCGGCCTGCCACACTCTCATCCCCTTCTCCAGTTCGTTATGGTCTGCAAGGCAAAAACCGCAGGTTAGACATTTGAAAGGACACTCTCAGCGCCGCTCAGCGTGTCATCTCACCTGCTCGAACCAGACTTCGGTAGTCGCCGCAACCTCCATCACCTGCAACAAGAAGACAAGGATATAACTATCATCGGCAAGGACATTGCTTAGTCGAGAAGGACTAAACTTCATCTATAAAGACATTACTCTCACCTTTAAAAACTTACCTGGAAAAGGAGTTGCAGCCGGCCTGAACTCTGGCCCTCGCCAGTGCAGTAACTCGGCGGTACAGGGCCAAAATCCACATGCCACTGCCCAGTTCGGCAGGACGGAGAGCACACCGTTATCTTCAATAAGGTGAGAGTCGTCCCTTGGGGTTCTACAAGGGAACACGGGGAGGGTGGAGAAGAAGGAATCGTAACTAAGCTGCCCCTCATGTCTTCTAGTGTGAAATCCTGCTTATCCAGAGTCCGGGGCTGGCGGGGGGACCCGAGGAGCCCACTCGTGTGTCGGAAGACGACCCGTGTGAAAGCAAGGTGAGCGTTACACAAACACAACATTTTTGCCCTTTTGGTTATTTTCTCACCCCCTCCTGCAACCTAGGATGCCTAGGTGGCGTTAAGACCGAATACATGTGGGGGGGATAAAAGGGGCCAAATTTGGCTGAGATATCTCATGTAACTAACAAAGTTATAAGGCATTGAATGGCCACATACCGAAATCACCAAAAAAGGTCTTGGCACTGGGGGGAAATACCTATGGCACTTAAAGGGTTAATTAGAAAAGTAAACGAAATTGCCACTTGCAAAGAAATTTCATTCAGTAAATCTGACTTGACCATGGAGAGGTTTTTACAATTCACAAATGGGTATCTTTCTTTTACTCCTGAACAGTGTTCTCGTGGGTAATTCTGATGTACTCCTGACTTATCAGTTGGGAGTAGTTTTGTGTGCCTTTAATAGCCCTCTCAGGAGTAACTTTGGGATCAACATAGTAATTTCTTTGTATTTGCCTCACGATATTCTGTAAAATGGGCCCCTTGTTATAGAATTATCAGTCTGCCATGTCTTAATGTAACCTTTAAATTGTTTGGCTCTCGTAAGGTTTTGAGTGCATGTAAAGTACTCCGGTCCCCCCCAATCCTCCCAACCCCCCCGAAGTAGAGCTGAGTTCTCTTCCTATTGGGACATTCTGCCGCATTGAGGGATAGAACATAATGAAAGAACCAAACAGGGTGGATACTATTATATGCACATCATGTTAAGCCTTCCTTGGATTGTTTAAGTTTCGATACACGGGACAGTCTAATTCATTATCAGTAGTTTAAAAGGAGTATTCGTCAAAATAAGTGAAATGCAATTTTAATGATACCTTTTGTAGAATGTTGTTTGGAAATCTATTTTTCCTCTTGGGTTTATTTTGTTTCATACGACTGTTTCTAAGATGTCATGCTTCAAATAAGTAGCATGGTAGCTCAATATTTTATTACCTTTGGCTGTGAAAATGATCCATCATTATTCCTTCAGCTCAGAGTGCAGCCATTGTAGTTCACAAAACACAAGTGTTATTTTACGTCCAGATGCTCTTCCGTCTTTATGGAAATCATTCCCCCGCAGCTTTTTAAACTTTTTTTTTCACTTTACTGCCTGCCCTGCGCCCCTCCGTGCACAACAGCTTAAGGGACCTACCTACAATTAATGTTTTTTCAACTTGCAGCGCAAGGAGCTACTCAGTGTCCCACTTTTTGTGTATTTTGATATTGTGGCAAGTTTATTCTTATTTTCGTGTTTATTCTTTTTTTTTGTTTTGTTTAAGGTTTTTCTATATATTGAGTACATGTTTTATTGGGATTTCGCAGTGTGCCAAGATACAAGAATTAGCCTTCTCTCATGCTTGAGTGGCCAGAATAGAGTAAGACATTTTAAGAAGGGAGATGGCAAAGGGGAAGGAGGAGTGCATATTGAGGGGAGATGGGGTGTGACAGGAAGAGCAAGCGTATAGTTAATACGGAGCAGTCTGTTCTCGGTCTCAATTCTTGCTGCGTGTAAAGTCCAAAAAATGTTACATGATTAGTGCTCTGGTGCCAAGTGCTGTAAATTTGAGCGATTGTTCATCATGAGAGGGGTAGGTGTGGTTAGTATGGTGCATTTTTAGGAGGTTCAGGGTGTGCAGAAATGATCTTCTGTGGAGGGACCTTTGCGTTTGTTTTGCTGGGTCTTTTACATCATTCAGGGTCATAAATAATCTGAGTTTTGGATGATCTTGGGTTGAGACTGATATGGCCTGGTCTTTATTTTCTAGGACTTCCCATTTGCACTTGTTGGGGAGATGCTAACCATGGGGTCTATTAAATATATAATAGCAACAAGCTGGCTAGGTATTTTGGTTCTACATTGCAAAAGGCCTTGGGAGTCAGGCGTTTTATTTTTTTTGTCTAGCAACATACGTAGCAATCTAAAACAGGAAAAGCTTAGCTCCTAAGTTTGAGACGCATTGTTCCTAACAAGCAGGAGATGGTAGATGTTTTTCTTGGGGTGGCTATATATAATATATATATATATATGTATATATATATATTTTTTTTTTGTTTGTTTTTTCGGACGCTTCTATCTACTTAGATTCACATGCTATGCATAGCTCGGCCTCTAGTGGAAGCTGCAGTTTGAAACTCGAAGGGATATCAGGGCATGCCAGTAATACTATCCCTAGTGTGATGTCCACTGTACCCATGGTCCTTCACATGTCGGTTCACTCAGATTGTTTTTTTTTCCGCCATCAATGTGAGTTCCTTTTTGGCTAACTCCATAACTTAATTGGAGCTAGTTACTTTCTGTCCTTTATATTGCCGGATCTTTGACAATGGTTTCAAGGACAAACCTTGTCGGATGCACTTTCCTCGACTACACCCCTTCGGTCTTGGAAGGCTGCTCTGGCCCAGGAAGTAGGGAGAGTGGGGGAGTTCATATCTTGGGCTACTAAAAGAATACATATTTTTCCCTTTCCCACTCGGTTTTCGCCATCTGCCTTTCCAACCAATTATGGAAAATATACCTTTTAAAATTTTGCCCCAATTGCAACAATTTCCCTGGAAGGTCAAGCACCGGGTGTGCAACCTCTGTCTTCCGAGGGAGCACGACGAGGGCCACTATAGAGATTGTCGGTTGTGGGTTAAAGATTAGAAAACAAAAGGATCGAATGCAATGCATTTGAGTCAAAAGGACCTGGAAAAAAAATACCACTTTTTTTTTGGGGGGGGTGGGGTGTCCCCCCGAAACCCCTGTTTTTGGTCAAAAACCATTAATTTTACCTATATGTAAAGCCGAAAAAAATACATTAAAGGACATTCGTTTTTTTTTTTCGGTCCTTTTGGCTCGAATGTATTGCATTCTATCCTTTTGTTTTTGAACGAATGACTGGACACCGAGGTCGTCTGCTTTTCAAATCCAAGACCCTAAAGGACCGAGAAGACAAAACGTTGGGGCCCGCCATGCAGGCTGATGCTGCCATGGATGTGGAGTGTGCTTCCAGCGACTGCAGCATCGCTGTCTTCGGATGACTAAGCGATCAGGAACCTTCAGATTCCCATGTGCTAGCCTCTGACCCCATCAGACAGGCCGGCGGCATTCGCACAGTCATCCCACGCAAAGCAGATACCCCAAGGCCAGACGATAACTGTCTACACAGCATCAAGGTCTAGGTCCACTAGCTCCTTGTCCTCTGGGCCTTCGAGATCACGTTCGCTTCACCACCAGCCCCAAAAGTCGCAAGATAAATCAGACTCTGATGCTGTGTCCAATACAGCAGCCGAAAACAGAGCGTCAGACGACATGGCAAATTTGACAATCCTCAATGTTGAAATCGGCAAAAAACACGGAGACTTCGATGTCCCAGAGATGCTTCTTAAAGGGAGAACCTCTGAAAAAAAGAAAAAATACTTAGTCGCTCTTCCCATAGGGAGAGTGTTTCCCAAGGGGAGGGTATTATGTCTGCAACTATGAAACACAAAAGGCAGCCTGCTCCAGAATTACCTCCCACTCCCGTAACTATACCAAGTTCCTCTCAATGGTCTGCTGATGGTAATAAGACGCATGTCTTAAGGCTGTTTTTTTTAAATCCCCAGGCAACAGAGAGCATACAAAACACGCCACCAACTAGTGGCGCCATGTCTTCACAACCTCCAGCAAAAAGGGCACGACCGGACACCCTTAAAGACACCCCTCAGCAGGACCCAGACCAATTTTATTCTGCCTCTGCATAGTCCTGGAAGCTGCTGGCTGCCCAGCAGTTGGATCCGTCTCCTGATGGTTTCCTGCAAGAAGATTCCATGAGGTAAAGCTATTGTGGCCAGGTGTGGCATTACTGCTCCGTGAAGGAACCAATCTGAAATGTACAAAAGTGCCGGAATCGGCTGCTGAAAACCTTTCTGATGGGCTTAGCATCACCATCTTGCTCTTGGAAAGAGCTTTAATAGTGTGCATTTTTGCTGTGCCCACATTGGGGCAACAGAGTGCCTCCAAAATGGCAGCTGCGCCATTTAGCACAGCAGTGCTCACCTTCTCTTCCTTCCTGCAGCTACATGCTGCAGCGATTGGCTGCCTGCTCGCCTTAAACAGGCCAATCGGGAGCTGGCAGCTGAATGCCGGCCCCCACCATCGCCCACTAAGTAAATTACCCCATTCTATCCACCAGCTCGGAGCCTGGATTGCTGCATAACGCCTGCCTCCTGCATTGGGTTCCCTACGCACTGCTGCAATACTTGATGTGTCTCACCAAAATGTACAAGCCTGAAGTCTATTTCCCCTCTGCTGCTCACCTTACTAAAACTGCACTCTCGTTGACTAATGTCCACCTTTTGCCAAAGGTGCAATGCGCTTCTTCAATGTACTTGGACTGCTCCTAGCACGCTGCTGCTGAACACTCCCTACTCGTGCTTGCACCTGCTATTCTGCTACGAACCTTTGTTTATACCTACTGTAATCCCAAAATATCCACTCCTTATAGCGCTCTCATGATCGCCACACTGACCTCCTGCACCACCCATGTGCTGCACACTCATGCTTATTGTTGCATTATGCCTAGCTGCTCTAAATATTGAATGTCGCACCTTGCCTAGCTGCTCTAAATTTCGATTGGTACCTACTGCTACAGCATGCTGCCTTTAGCCCTGGTTTCTAAAGTATAGGGTACTCCAGGAAACACACTGCCTAATAATCACCCAGTAGAACTACCCATTGCTACTCCAAGTTGTCTTAAATTCTTGCCATATAGGCTTTACACAGCTCTGCCGTGGTCAACTCACCCAAGCCCAATAAAGCCTCTCCTAGGTATGGTGTGCACACCACCTAACTCGAAGGACCTTTTCCCCTGCCCCCCGCCTTTCCTACCCTCCCTTCTCAGTTACCTGATTAAGTCCAACATGCCCCAGGAACCTATTAATAGGCCTGTGGATATCTCATGACTACTAATAAACATGAGGCCCTCGCACCCCTCACACACCACACAAACCATGTCCCTTGCACCACCAACAGCAAACACCATACTTTACCAGCCAAACTACCTAAGTCCAAAACGAATACCACTCCTAGCCCCTTCCAATGAGCCCTCTTAAATGTATGCTTGTGCCCTGCACACGCCACTGAAATCTGCAATGTACTTTCTAATCTGGATCTTGATGCTCTCACTAGCACAGAATCCTGGCTGCATGAATCAGCAGGGCCTGCCATCTCTGTAGCCCTACCACCAGGCTACACCCTACTCTGGCAGGACAGACTGCTCTCCAAAGGAGGGGGAGTTGCTCTCATAGTTCTGATCAACCGGGCATCCTCAACTTCCCCCATTAGGGGGCACACTGATGCCCTGACTGTGACACTCTCCCTTTTTTGCCAAACTGCATGATTGCCATCCACATCTACCGGCTGCCCGGCCCACTATTGATTTTCTTTTTTTTCATGAAAACCTACTCCATCTATTCGGCAACAACCTAAAAACACCACTAAATCCCTACTATTGGGGCACCTATGCCTGCTCCTCAGTGATCCTGAAGACAAGCTAAAATGCCATCCAAAGCTCTTTAGTATTTTGGATACGTCCAACGAATCTCCAACCCCACTCACTCTAAAGGACGCACTCTAGACTGGGTAGCAGACCACAACTGCAGTGTTCAATAACACCCTCTGCGTGGACTGCCACCTCATTCACTTCTCCATCCCAGCCACCATTCCACCCAACATGCCCTCTCCACCTGCAGAACTCTACAATCTGACAATCAGAAATGCAATCAATGCTGTTGCCCCTCCAGCAAAAAGGGCACGACCGGACACCCTTAAAGACACCCCTCAGCAGGACCCAGACCAATTTTATTCTGCCTCTGCATAGTCCTGGAAGCTGCTGGCTGCCCAGCAGTTGGATCCGTCTCCTGATGGTTTCCTGCAAGAAGATTCCATGAGGTAAAGCTATTGTGGCCAGGTGTGGCATTACTGCTCCGTGAAGGAACCAATCTGAAATGTACAAAAGTGCCGGAATCGGCTGCTGAAAACCTTTCTGATGGGCTTAGCATCACCATCTTGCTCTTGGAAAGAGCTTTAATAGTGTGCATTTTTGCTGTGCCCACATTGGGGCAACAGAGTGCCTCCAAAATGGCAGCTGCGCCATTTAGCACAGCAGTGCTCACCTTCTCTTCCTTCCTGCAGCTACATGCTGCAGCGATTGGCTGCCTGCTCGCCTTAAACAGGCCAATCGGGAGCTGGCAGCTGAATGCCGGCCCCCACCATCGCCCACTAAGTAAATTACCCCATTCTATCCACCAGCTCGGAGCCTGGATTGCTGCAGAACGCCTGCCTCCTGCATTGGGTTCCCTACGCACTGCTGCAATACTTGATGTGTCTCACCAAAATGTACAAGCCTGACGTCTATTTCCCCTCTGCTGCTCACCTTACTAAAACTGCACTCTCGTTGACTAATGTCCACCTTTTGCCAAAGGTGCAATGCGCTTCTTCAATGTACTTGGACTGCTCCTAGCACGCTGCTGCTGAACACTCCCTACTCGTGCTTGCACCTGCTATTCTGCTACGAACCTTTGTTTATACCTACTGTAATCCCAAAATATCCACTCCTTATGGCGCTCTCATGATCGCCACACTGACCTCCTGCACCACCCATGTGCTGCACACTCATGCTTATTGTTGCATTATGCCTAGCTGCTCTAAATATTGAATGTCGCACCTTGCCTAGCTGCTCTAAATTTCGATTGGTACCTACTGCTACAGCATGCTGCCTTTAGCCCTGGTTTCTAAAGTATAGGGTACTCCAGGAAACACACTGCCTAATAATCACCCAGTAGAACTACCCATTGCTACTCCAAGTTGTCTTAAATTCTTGCCATATAGGCTTTACACAGCTCTGCCGTGGTCAACTCACCCAAGCCCAATAAAGCCTCTCCTAGGTATGGTGTGCACACCACCTAACTCGAAGGACCTTTTCCCCTGCCCCCCGCCTTTCCTACCCTCCCTTCTCAGTTACCTGATTAAGTCCAACATGCCCCAGGAACCTATTAATAGGCCTGTGGATATCTCATGACTACTAATAAACATGAGGCCCTCGCACCCCTCACACACAACACAAACCATGTCCCTTGCACCAACAACAGCAAACACCATACTTTACCAGCCAAACTACCTAAGTCCAAAACGAATACCACTCCTAGCCCCTTCCAATGAGCCCTCTTAAATGTATGCTTGTGCCCTGCACACGCCACTGAAATCTGCAATGTACTTTCTAATCTGGATCTTGATGCTCTCACTAGCACAGAATCCTGGCTGCATGAATCAGCAGGGCCTGCCATCTCTGTAGCCCTACCACCAGGCTACACCCTACTCTGGCAGGACAGACTGCTCTCCAAAGGAGGGGGAGTTGCTCTCATAGTTCTGATCAACCGGGCATCCTCAACTTCCCCCATTAGGGGGCACACTGATGCCCTGACTGTGACACTCTCCCTTTTTTGCCAAACTGCATGATTGCCATCCACATCTACCGGCTGCCCGGCCCACTATTGATTTTCTTTTTTTTCATGAAAACCTACTCCATCTATTCGGCAACAACCTAAAAACACCACTAAATCCCTACTATTGGGGCACCTATACCTGCTCCTCAGTGATCCTGAAGACAAGCTAAAATGCCATCCAAAGCTCTTTAGTATTTTGGATACGTCCAACGAATCTCCAACCCCACTCACTCTAAAGGACGCACTCTAGACTGGGTAGCAGACCACAACTGCAGTGTTCAATAACACCCCCTGCGTGGACTGCCACCTCATTCACTTCTCCATCCCAGCCACCATTCCACCCAACATGCCCTCTCCACCTGCAGAACTCTACAATCTGACAATCAGAAATGCAATCAATGCTGTTGCCCCTCCAGGAAAAAAAGAACAAAAAGAGAAATGCACACCAATTCCTGGTTCACTACGGAACTCCAGGAACTGCGCACCCGCCAACTCGCCACCCAATACAAAAAGCCATCACAGCAGCACAATCCACCCCTTATACACCAGAATTGCTAATGTCAAATCTGAAACTAAAGAAATGTTAACCACCAGCACCTTGTAAACACAAATATTGGTGCTTGAGCATCCATTCTGCCATGCTCAATAAAATAGAACTACTGCATGGTAAAATCAATTCCCAACTCACTGCCCTGCCCAAAGCCGATCTGCCTACTTCACCAATTGGAAGCTCCCACTCTTCAGAAAAGACTTTTTGCCTTCAGAGAAGTATCCTAATCAAGTACTAGCCATCTTGAAAAACTTAAAACCATCCAACTGTAAGGGTTATGTTTGCCCAGCCAAGCAAAGAGTGTTCGCAGACTCCCTAGCACCCTTCCTGACCGCATTCATTAATGCCTTCTTTGCCTCAGCATTGTCTCACCTTGCCTGAAGGAGGCATGGGTTCACCCACTCCTGAAGAAACCATCCTTGGACCCTGCGTCTCCTAAGAAGTACAGACCCATCACCACTGTAACCTTCTTGCTAAAAATTGTAGATAAAGCTGCATACTACCAAATCCAACAAACCACCAAATCCAACAATTCCTAGAAACTAACGGCATCCTAGGCAAGAGGCAATGGGGTTTCTGCCCTGGTGACGGGACTGAAACTGCCCTACTTGACCTGAAGAACCCACTAGGGGAAATAATGTATCAAGGCAAACCAGCGTTGCTCCTCCTTCTCGACTTGTCAGCAGCGTTTGATCGTGTGGACCACATGACACTCTGCAGACAACTCAGCCCTCCCCGGAAGCAACTGCCTGGGTACCTCCTCCCTTGAAGGGAGGGCCATGAAGGTAGTGTCAGAGCAGGCCTGCGCAGCTCCCACCACATACTCTGCACACAGGGCTTGTGCACATCTCCCACCTTGTATCATCTCTTTACCCTACTGCTTTTCAATAAATTGGACAAACTCAGCATAGCATACACAAACTATGCTGACGATACTGAAGTTCTCCTTCCTCTCACTGGAGTATATGAAAAAGATGCAGAAACACTAGGCAAAACATATGCCACCATTCAAGCATGGATGGCAGCTAATGGTTTATGCCTCAACGGGATAAAACCAAACTCATTGTAGGCCCCAAGGAAACTCCAAGCTTTACTAGCAGTACAGCAATCCCTGTCTCAGCAGCTGTCAAAACCTTGGGAGTGTATATTGACTCCACTGTCTCAATGACGTGCCACGTCAGCGCCATTGCATCCTCAGTTGCCTTCACGGCCAAACCAATTAATGCAGTCAAATCATACCTATCCACGCCTGTCCCTCCATAGCTAGAGCCACCATTGGAGCCAAATTGGACTACTGCAATGTCTTTTTGCCGACACCTCGTCCAAAAATCATTCAGAATGCGCTTAGGGCTGACCTCAGCATTCCCAAAAGGGAGCACATCTCCCGCGCCAGACAAACTCTCATTGGATTCCAATCAAAGAATGGATTCTCTTCAGGACACTAGCCACGAACCATAAATGCCTCTTACTCAGAGCCCCCTCTAAAAGTCACCAGAGCTACATCCTCAGACCCAAGAGTTCACATCACTCCAACCAGCTTGTTGTCCCAACCTTCAAAAGGTCCAAAGCAGGGCTAGCAGCGTGGTGATGTGGACGTCAGTTTCCTCGACTCCCATGGCTGCTGCATACATCTTGCTCTTCCAGCCTGTTGTTCATCTCCTGTTGATTCCAAAAGACCAGAACTAGCACTAAAGATCCTGCGGCATAAGGGAGAAAGATGGATACAAATCATGCCTCCTTCATGTAATGAGAAGCAGTCGAAATCTGATGATCGCAGAAGGAAAATCCAAAATGGCTGCGCCGGGTAACTGCTAACCACGACCCGCGCTTGCAAATGCTGCGTGACGAATGTCGGGACCTTGACTACCTGAAAAAAAGCGGATGGCAGCAAATCCTTCTGTACCCCCTGTGAACTGGAGCGTGTTGGGCACTGCCACAATCCACGTAGCAGAAATCGCTGTCACGGCACAGGGGGGTCGGCAGAAAGGCTGGACATGAAACCTCGGCCCGCTGTGCGGCAGGGCGCTGGTGAAACACCAGGACAACACGAGCGGAACCCCACAGACGTGAAGAGGCTGGTGAACGGCCTAGGGGCTCGATCTGGAAGCATCCGGTGGCCCGCCCAGGAAAAAGCTACTCTGCTCCTGATGCCAGACCAGCGACCTGCAAACCGTCCACCAGGCAGCGCTGCAGCACAAATCAAGTGACCTGCCTGACCAATAGTTGCACGGCTGAAAACTGGGACGCTGACGGGTGTGTTGGGCGAATGCTCCAGAGCTTGTCTGCACAGACAAGGGGGCCAAGACCTGGCCCCCGTAGGAGCCCTATATTACCTGACTGACCTGAGGACCCATATGGGAGCAGTACATACGGGAAGAGAAGACCCAGGCAGCAAATGGAAAAAAGGCGACCGTAATAGGACTTAGGCAGTTGGCTTTGAGGTATCAGCCAGGCACGGACTCCCCGAAAGACGGACCATATGTGTGCAACCACAATAGATGTAGGCATACTGTTGGTAACGTACTGAGCATTGCCTCTTCACTAGAAGAGAGACGAAAGTATATAGCCCGCAGTGAACTTCGACTGCCTGCACGCACCCTGTCATTTGGAGTCTACTAACAGGTGGTGAAGAGTCGAACTGGACGCACGGATGTGCGACAAGGGAGTCAGGTGAGCGAGGGGAGAAACTAAGATACGGCTTTGACCAACACTTGTGAACCCAAAGCGCTCTCATATTAGGAAGCCCCCCTGGCTACAGTGACACTCAGTGACTCCCCCACTGCACAACTGCTTATCTGGAAGGTTGGAGGGGAGACTTGCAAGGCTCAACAACAAATAGCACACCTGTGTCCGCTGCAGTGTCGTGGCCTATACTTATCCCACTGAGCCGAACTGTTGGAGCTCCTGTGCCTTGTAGGAGGAAATGTTACTTTGGCATGGCTGCACCTCCTGCGCAGGAAATGGGAATGTACCCAGGCAATCACGTCTAATATAACACTGCCACTGAGTGTGCCCAGTGGATGCATGAAGGTAAACCCGAGAACGTCTAAAAAGACCTGGAAGGGCCAACTCCAGACAACGACGCTGTGTCCTGAGGAGTATGAGTGAGCCGGAAAACTACAAGAGTTTTGATGGATGCGAGCCCACTGGCATTACAATGAGAAAGCATACAGTGATACACAGAGGGGAACTTTCGTATTCACCAAAACAAAGCAAGGTTGCTGTGGGCGCTCGGATAGGCCACAGGCACCTAGGGCTGTATGGGCGCTCTGTCCTGTGGAAAGTTATCGGGCCATGTGCGCCTGTCTTATCCCACTGCTGGTGACTCCAATTGCTGAACACTATTGGAGCAGCACCTTGAACAAGCACTGCTGGAGTCCCATGGTGAGGGACACTTTGCTGTTAGCGCGCTGCAGTCTGTGGTCACTACCCTGCGTGACATATACACACACATACTGGAACCATGTCTCGGGGGGAAAATGGATGTTACACCAGTTGTCTCCAATTGATGGGCAAAGATAAACAGAAGAAACACGCCATGAAAAGCAAAATTGACCAGTTTATGACGCTGAGTCGAACCTGTTTGGATAATTGCTCTACCAGCATGGACAATACCCTATCCTTAAAAGACGACCATAGCAGACTCTCGAGCCTCTGTGGAGCAAAAGATGGATGGAATAAGCATGGACGTCTCGCTCCTCCGCCATGATTTACAGAAACTGATGTCTCGGACAGGGGAAGACGAGCAATGCATCTTTGATGCAGAAGTAGGCATACACGAACTAGGACAACAGCTAAAGGGCATCAAAGCTGAAAATGATGGAAGACCGGGTGGACGAGCGAGAAGGACACTCCAGACGTAGTAATGTTGAGATCCTAGGCATACCTGAAAACGCTGAAGGTCCTAGTATGGTCATTTTTCTGGAGCAATAGATCATGGACATGTTTGAACCATTGTTTTCTATAGAGAGCGCACTGAATGCCCATGGGCAAACTGATCCCTGGCGAACCTCTGCATACAGTAATTGCAAAATTCCGCAATTACAGGGACGGAGACGCGCTATAACAAGGTGCACGAGCTAAGGTAACACTGACCTACAACGGCTCCAGGATTGCCTTCTTCCCTGACTACACACGAGATGTACAGAAAGCTAGACAATCGTTTGACCATCTCAAGAGGCAACTACAAGGGCTCAACGTCAAATATGGCCTATTTCTGGCCCAGCTCAAAATTTACCACAAAGTCACAACAGTCCATTTTACTGACCCAAAGGAGGCATGGAAATGGGCAGAACTCCATATTGAGGGAGACTGGAAGGCGGCACGGAACAATAGAAATGGGAATCAACGTGATCGTCTGAATCTAGGGCAACAAGCACCACAACTGATGGCTGCTGATGCCCCCCACCCCGGGGCGGTGGGGGAATGAATACTAGACCCCGTTGGACATGTCAACCTACACCCCCCCCCCCTGCGCTGCATTACATACAGATGTGAGAACAGGCTAGATACTGCACCTACAGCACTGGATACTACTGAGGAGAATCAGTGTGGACGAGAGAACTACCCTCCCCTGCCCCTCCCCCCACAAAGTTTGTTGTGCATCAAACCTGTTTCTTTGGGGGATTCACCTCAATTAGAAGGGCTTGTGGCGAATATGCAAGGGGAGCTTCACTCCCAATTGTTGGAAGCGGGTAGATACTTGTCTTCCGACCAAAGCTCGGGCGACAGATGCTTCGAGTTTGAACAGTGCATGGGGTGGGAGTGGGGGAAGTTTATGATGTTTTTTGCAATGCGTGTTACAAGTTGGGAAGGAGCGAGTAACTTACAGAGACAACACACATCCGCACAAAACCAAACAGATGCACCTTGGTCATAACTCTGCACTGACAGACAAATAAGACACACTGTACGTATCCTGTACGATTCGATCATGCTTATAGCCACTCGATGACCACAAGTAATGCTGCGACCCGGCCCTAAAACTTCTAACTTGGAACGTTAATGGGCTGGGAAACGGTCTAAAGAGGAGACTGGTACTGCAGTTTGTTAAGGATTTCAATCAGGCGACACACACCTTGGTCCCGACCTAGCATGCAGCACACAACTGAAATGCTTATCTTTTTATGTTAGATTCAATATTGAGATGGTACACCACTCATACCACAACTCTTTTCACATACCCCTGGTCACAATGGACCATGAACCAGGCTGGTTGGTAAAATACAATATTTATATTGAAAATTCAAAAGAAATTACACTTTTTAATCTGGGGCAGCAATCACCAATGGGGTGATAATAACAATGCGAATGTGAGCAATGCACTGGGTTTAACTTGCTAGTGGAACATATACACAGCAAAGCAGAATAGGAGCACTTTTGGGTTGCGAACGATAGCACTTAAGTTAGAATTTCCCCCTGCAATGTTCCCTCAACCCACAAATCCATTCTGAGTGGATAACCAGAGGAATGACAAATGAGAAACAGAATTCCCTCCTCAAATAAGAGAAACTGATTTTAAACCCCTTGCAATGTTATAAAGTGACACTCAGAAATGGACAATTAAATAATTGATGGGTGTTAAATTGAAGCAAATATAATTCCTCACTAAAGCCACAATGCAAATACACTAACAATCACAAAGAATGGATTACGCATGTGCTTTGAGGAAAATGGAGCAGTGAAAAAGGAAAGGAAATCAGGTTTGATAAGAACAGTTTTACTCTAGTATTCAGGCTAGGCCACCAAAGAGGGACACAGTAAGCTCCAGGGTTGAACTCTCAAATCAATCCATCACCCCAGTGCCCAAACCCTGGCGGAACCAGTCCGATCACTCGAAATAGGACTGAGGGCTTAGGATTTACACAAGGCAAAATTACTAAAGAGATGGCGCTAGCACTAGAAATCAAGAGCAGGATTGCAAGAATGATTCTGACAGTTGGTATCGGGATAAGGATAGGGTGACTTAGAGAGTGGGATGAGGACAAAGACAAGATAGGCTATGGGTTTAGGTGGGGTGGCAATTGATACTCCCAGTCCACTTTTTAGTTTTTGGATTTTGGACAGTCAACGGTTCAGTCACTACACCTCAGGGCGCCTGGCAAAACAGCTGGGCAGTCCTGTTTGCTGGGTAGCACTTCTGGACTGGCAATTCTGGTCACTGGATACTACAGTTTAGCTGGATGGCAGGATTGCAGCAAACAGGCAGTTAGTGGGATCAGGATACTTCCCAAAAACACCACAGCTTTCCCCTTTGGTTATTTGGGAATTTTAGTGGTTTTCAGATTTGAGGCCTTGCTGGAGCAGGATCAGCAATGCTTGGGTTTTGCAGTGGGTCCTGAAGTAGGGTCAGCTATGTTTTGGCCTTGTAGTTGGGATCTGGAGTCTGGATGGACGGATGGAACAGGACACCGGCGGAGGAAAATTGGGAAGAGTGTCTGTCTAGAGTCTTGTCAGGTACCCTTATTTATAGTGCATAATGACATCATCAAAGTATAGGCTGGTCAGGGTTAACTAAGCACGCCCCTAAACTGCTTGGATTGGGCAGGGGTGCTAGTCTCCGCCTTGTTCTCAACTGTTTGGATTTCCAAGGGAATGATGTCAGATTTATGAGGTAAGTTTTACAATGTCCAAAAACGACCACATTTACTTTACTTAAAATCAGATTTTGCCAAAAACAGAAATGTATGCAATTGCAATCTCTTAGATATATATATCTATTTCCAGCATTGGATCTTTCATGGATTCACATGCTTAGAATATTCCCCGTCGACAGACTGGGAACCCTCGGTAAGCTTATAAAGCCGTTTCCCATAGGAAAACGTTCGACACTTTCGTGTCCTATCTACGTCGTTTTGGGCTGCGCATGCACGCCCCACTAGGACGTAGCGGTATAAATGCCCCGCCCCCGTGGTACCTTTGAGATTTCAACCGTCTCCAAAGTAGTGGGAGCACCTTGTGTAGTCTACTATTTGGTTAGGTTGTGCTGTTGCAGTTTTTCTCCTGATGTCGGGAAAAGTGTTATTCCGCCCGTGCGCTACGTGCGGGTTGAAGAAGGTGTACGAGGGGGACGGACATATGGACTGCATATACTGTCTACACCATCATCATTTGGCAGACAAGTGCGACATATGTAAGAGCTTCTCCCAGAAGACTCTTAAAGATCGGAGTCGCAGACTTGTGGCATGGTTGAACGACGGAGTGGGGGCATACCCACCTTCGGAGGTGGGCCCCACGCGCAGCGCGGCCTCAGTGTCAAAATCTTCAGGGGCCCCGCGCCGCTCAACGTCATCGGAACCCCCGGTGAAGAAATCGCGACCGGCGGAAAGAGAATCATCGGAAGGCCATTCCAAGGACTCTTCTTCGAAGAAGGCCTCTTCATCTTCAGCGAGGAAAGACAAAAAAGAAAAATCTAAATCCTCCTCGGGCGATCGTCGTAGATTGGGCTTGAGTCGAGATGCAGAGAAACGCAGGTAGAGTTCGGAAAAGGCGGGAACGCCGCATAAGCCTGCACGACCACCACTGTCGTCGACGGTGGGGCAGTCGTCGACTACTTCTCTGCCGCTGATGCAGTTGACCTCAACCGTTCCTGGACCGCAGACGATGACGACGACGTCGATGACGGAGCCGACTATCGCTTCGTCGACAGAGATCCTGCAAGAGGCCTGACGTCCAGAGGTATACGACCCAATTTTGCCGGAGACACTTCTACAGCAAGAGGCCTTGTCGGTGTCCTCTGGAGACGAGGATGTGAGAGTAGCTGACCCTGCAGACCTGGGGTTACAAGTTACCAGGCCTCTCTCCGGGAGCATTCCGGGTTCTACCTCTCTGCTCAATCCACAGTCACTTTTGTCATTGGAAGTCTTGTCCACGTTGCAAACATTGCTGAAGACACTGGATGACAGACTACCTCGAACAACTCCGGCCAGGTCGGTCATCGACGACCCGGGCCCGTCTCGTCGACACCGCCTTCAACCCCCGCGGCAGTGCCGCCGGATGCAAACCTCTCGGCCCCACGCCGCGAGGAAGGGGAACTGATGGATTCGGACTCGGACAGCAGAGCCTCGTCAGCTGTCTCCCTTTCCCCCTCTAGGGATCCAACCTGGGAGTCCGAAGCAGAATCTGAAACCCCAAAGAGCCCGGCTCAGCCGTCTCCCCCAGACGATATTGGGTCATTTCACACCATGATGGCCAGGGCTTGTACAGAATTCGGGCTGGCCCAGGAAGAAGAGAAAAAGGACTGTTTTCTTTTCGACCACATGGGGGAAAAGGAGAAGGTCTGTGTTTTCAGTGCCCATCCTGGATCATGTGTGGAAGGAAGGACTGCAGACCATGCGCCACCCTTTCTCGGAACCAGCGATAAAGGGTCGTCTAGAGAAAAAATTTAAGGCCCCGGACTCTACTCCCAAGTGCCTTTCCTCCCAACCAACTCCTGACTCAGTGGTATCGGCGGCGGCGGCGAGGAAGGCGAGGGCCCAGCACAAGTGCACGACCCCCCCGGAAAGTGATGCCAGACGACAGGATGCTTTCGGCAAAAAAGTGCTTTCGGTAGGTGCTACCACAGTGAAAGCAGCCAATTCTCTAGCCATAGTTGCCAGATACGACAGGTATATGTGGCACCGGCTGGCTCCTATACTGGAACACCTTCCGGATGAACATCGCAAAGCGGCTATGTTGCTGGTCAGGGAAGATGAAGAAGATTACAACAAGCAAGCCTCCATTATTGAAGCGAGATTATTGGAAAGAGGATACCCAAAACATCTCCTTAGACGCTGTAAAAAACGAGCACGTTATCAGCATAGAGAAACTCTTTTGGAAAAAGACACAAAAAAAGACAAGAAATTGAAGGATGACCAACTGGTTTGTGCACTCACATTTAATACTCAGCACAATCAAATTAAGAAAATTATTTCTAACCATTGGCATTTACTTCAATTAAATATGCATAATTTACCCAGACCTATTTATGCCTTCAAGAAAGGCAAGAATATCAAAAACTGGGTATCTAAAGCAGACAGGAATCATCCTCAAGAGACTCAAATTTCTATTACGTCTTCTTGGGGTATGCCTCCAATAGTTGGACATTTCCCATGTGGAAATTGTTGTAACTGTTCCAGCACCTCAGTTACCTCTATTGTGAACATTCACGGAAGAGACTGGAAACTCAGACAACACACTACTTGTCTTAGCACTAATGTTATTTATGTTATAATTTGTCCCTGTAAGAAGGCATATATAGGTAAGACTACGAGACCAGTTAAATTACGTATAGGGGAACATCGGTCTAAGATTAGAACAAAACAACACAATGCCCCTTTGACTACGCATTTTTTGGAACTCAACCATAGCTCTGAAGACCTGCAATGGTGGGTGTTGGAAAAAGTAGTCGGTACAGACAGGGCTAATGTGGCGGCCCGGCTCATGCAAAAAGAGCAGTGGTGGATATACCATACTAATAGTCTGATTATAGGACTGAATCAGCAGGAGGAATGGAGTTAAGATCCATCATTATTCAATCCTCCTTACTGAATCGGTGCTTGACTTTCTGTCTATACCTTAAAGATCTTCTTTGGCCGATAATGGCCATAGGAAGTGTTGGTGTATCACATACACTACTGTTTCTATTTGAAGTGCAGTTAGGGTTTCAGGCATCCGCCCTCTACATTTTATTTATAGTTATGTTTTGTCCTTTTATAACATCTTACTACTCCTTTGTATTTTTTACACTGGGATTTCTTGGTTTTGTGCCCCTTTAATTTATCTCGGCACTCTGTCTATTATTTCTGCTGGGGCACGGAGAGGTATTCGTTGCCGGCTTTAGCGTGCAGCTCGGCTGGGGGAGGAGCTGACTTGCTTGATTCCTCCCCTTCATTCCTCAGCACCTAGCTCCACACGCGAAACTGATCCTTCGTTTGTGTCATTTGGGGCTTACCTGCGACTTTAGTCCTTCGTTTGTATCGGTGAGACTTCCGGGATAAAAGGGGCACCGTTGTTCTCCCCTTCATTCTTCAACACCTAGCCCCACACGCGAAATTGGTCCTTCGTTTGTGTCATTTGAGGCTCACCTGCGACTTTAGTCCGTCGTTTGTATCATTGAGACTTCCGGGATAAAAAGGACACAATTGTTCCACACTGAGTCTTCCCATTTAGCTGGATGCCATTACGGAGGCCGTCAGAGATTTTCCCACCATATGCGAGGTAAGCGTTGGCAAGCAGGGACCCCCCCTTTTTTATCGCGTTACGCTAGTAACATCAGTTTTACTTAGTCGATTCAGCTATCAAAACAGTATATATGGAATAGCAATGGCCATATTGAAGGCGAGAATACTCGCGAGATTTTGTTAGCCTGTCTAGTTAACTAAAAAGGCACTCACAGCGGCATATATATAAAAAAAATTTTACGTCTGTGTTTCAGAGAAAGAGTGATGTTTGCCACTCTACTGCCGGATGATTAAGAAATTGATGACAAAACCCGGTGACTGCAATTAATTTGAATATTTGGCGTAAACAAAGCCAAGGATACGCTTCTGCTTGGCATTGAGGCAACTCCCGTAAGAGTCTCTTCTATATGTTACTGTTATCTATTTTTTAATAGTGTAGCATATTTAAAATCAGAGGTCAATTTAGCGGCCACATGAACACGTCTGTTCGTTGTCTTATAATTTATAATTTGTTTTGTGTTGCAGAATTTGCATATACATATAGGAATGTTGTATTCAGAAGAAATCCTGGTTGCTTGAAGACCATTCAACCTTCTTGTTGTAACCATTTCTTATATGGGTTCCAGGTACGATTTCATCCAATATTCAAATGTAGACATGGAGGGAGCGGATAGCCAGATCAGGCTAAGTTAAGGGGCACGAAATTACAGTGTTCCAGTTTGAGAAAATGATTGGTCTTTTCCAGTATAGTGAATGCCTTCATCCTTTATATTTGGAGGGAAATGAAGGTTCGGAAGGCACGTAAGGCCTACGTATCATATATGGCTCCTCTAGTAGTTGAGCCTGAATGAATAGGATTATGCTCCCTTCATTCAGCCATTTTGAATGGGTTGTAGAGTGAGATTTGATCTGTTTTCTCCCCTTATTTGGACTATCGCTAGTAAAAGAGAGCAACTGAGAGATTGAAGGTATTAGGTATTTGTTTTTACTCATGTTTTTTCTATTTTGTTTTTTCTTCTAGAATTGTTGTTAGGTTCATCCCTATCCTGATGAAGACATAGATTATCAATCAAGTCGAAACTATTCAATAAGAAGCCTGTTCAATTTAGAAGTTTTACCTCTTGGGCACTAATAGTTGATATTTTCTACCTGGAGTGAACCATGCAACATGGGAAATGTATTTATATTCCCTTTTTTGCATAGGAATTATACTCGAAAAATACAAATTGATTGTCTTAGATACCATCAATTATTTTTTGTTGACCGAACGAAATAATCTGTTCTTGTTAACTTTTGGGAATGTCGATGAATTGTCTCACATTTCCTGAAAATAATTTAAATGTACTGTTTTTAGAGTTGTTTCAGTGGAATGAATGTATGAATGCATGTGATTTAAGATATGTTTTATAGAAATGAATTAATTAAAGATGTATAAAATGATTTTTTACCTCAATTTATAATAAAAATTTGATGATTTAATGTAATTACCTTCTGCCTTTTCCTTCAGTTGCTCTCCTGATTCTGGCACCATTATTTGTTTTATACATACTGTTTCACCTCCAGGTGCCAGTTGTAGGAGGCCCCCACCATTCTTTGTTGGTTTTCCAATCATGCCATAAACATTGCAGTGGACCTCGCGGTGTCAGGGTTAAAGCAGATGAATAACGGTGTGGTTCTCCGACGGCAGGCATGGCTAAAATGCACCAACTTCCGACCGGAGGTGCAGTACAAGGTACTGGATATGCCTTTTGAAGGAGACCTCCTCTTTGGCGAGAAGGTGGACGAAGCCCTGAAGGGCATGAAAGAGGACTCGCACACGGCGCGTTCCTTGGGGGCCCTCCAGAGTGGTCGGAGTTTCCGGTCTTTTCGTCCCTTCAGGGGAGCATCAGGAAATTCCAGATTCTCGGCATCGAGGGACAGATCCTTCAGTAGGCCAGCATACCCCTCCCAGGGATACAGACGAGCTTTGCAAGCTGCTAAACGTCCCCGGGACTACCAGGCCCCCAAGAAGAGAGCAGGTTACTCGTCGTCGACGAGGGATAAGCAGACCAAGGACCAGCAATGACGGGCATCGGAACGTTCTGGGAGGCAGAGTATCATGTTACATCAACGAATGGGAGTAAATAACAACGGATCAATGGGTGTCGGACACTGTAAAATACGGACATTCCCTGCAATTCAAAAGCAACCCTCTGCACATTTGACCGGCGTTTGTAGCTCAATCCCATCTGAGCGTGTTGCAGCAGGAAGTAGCACTCATGCTACAAAAAGGTGCTATAGAATTGGTTCTGTCGTCACAAAGGGGTCAAGGGGTTTATTCCCGATACTTTGTGGTGAAAAAGCCAAACGGAAAGTGGCGTCCCATCCTAGACCTGCACGAGCTAAACAAATCGTTGAAAAGCATAAAGTTCAAGATGCTCACGCTCCAAGAAGTGATCCGGTCAGTTCAGGAAGGAGATTTTCTGGCGTCTCTGGACCTGCAGGACGCGTACTTCCGGCGACACAAGAAGTTCCTAAGGTTTGTGGTAGGGCGGTCTCACTACCAGTTCACAGTACTTCCCTTTGGACTGAAATCTTCTCCCAGAATGTTCACAAAATGCTTGGCCCCGGTGGCAGCCTGGCTGAGAAGGCAAGGCCATCATGTATACCCGTATCTCGACGACTGGTTGGTGAGGGGGTCCTCCCCTATGTCGACGCACAGGAGCCTGCAGGCCACCATGAGCCTCTTACAACAGCTGGGGTTTGCGATAAACTTCGGGAAATCCTCGTTAACACCGTCAAGAACATTGGTGTTCCTGGGCGCACACTTCGAGACTCAGTCAGGGTTAGTGAGACCATCCCTGGAAAGGATCACCAAACTCAGTCGATTGGCAGGTCAGTTGAAAATCAATACCAGACTATCAGTGAGAAAATATACATCGATCCTGGGCGCTATGGCATCCTGCATTCCTTTGGTGGGCAACTGCCGCCTGTTCATGAGGCCAGTGCAACAGTTTCTGGCGGAGTGATGGACGCAGGCTCAAGGCCTCTGGTCAGACAAGCTGATCGTCGTCGACGACGAGCTCCTGTTAGCTCTTCGGTGGTGGAAAAGCATCCAGAATCTATCCAAAGGAGTACCCCAACAGGAGCCGGAGTTTCGGTTAACCGTAGTGACGGACGCGTCCCTAACCGGCTGGGGGGCACACATGGGCACTCTGCAAACACAAGGCTGTTGGTCTCAGAGGGAATCTCTCCTGCACATCAATGTTCTGGAACTGAGAGCAGTGCGCAGTGCCCTGAGGGCGTTCCTGCCTCACATCAGAGGGTCCACAGTGAGAGTTTTGACGGACAACACCACGGCAATGTTTTACTTGAGGAAGCAAGGTGGTACACGATCCAGAACCCTTTCCATCAAGGCTCAGAAGGTGTGGCACTGGGCTCTGAAACACGATATATCCATCGTAGCTCATCACCTTCTAGGAGTAAGGAACGAACAGGCGGACTCGCTCAGCAGAAATATGGACCAGATTCACGAGTGGGAAATAGACACCGGTCAATTGTTGAAAGTCTTCGAGAAATGGGGGCGGCCTCCGCTGGATCTCTTCACCACGAAGAGGAACAAGAAGTGCGAGATGTATGCCAGCAGGTGGCCACAGGAAGATTCGATGGGAGAAGTGTTCTCCTTCCCGTGGACGGACAAGTTCCTCTATGCCTTCCCTCCGTTTCCTCTGATACGGAGAACTCTGCAGTGGATACGCAGGTACAGGTGCCGAGTCATCCTGGTGGCACCGTGTTGGCCGAGGCAGCCGTGGTTTTCCGACCTGCTTCACCTGTCAGCGGATCATCCGATAACGTTCCCGAAGGTTCCAAACCTCCTGTCCCCGGACGAAGGAACAGTGTGGCATCACAATCCAGGCAGTCTCAATCTCACAGCTTGGCTCCTGACTTTTCAGAATTTGGTGCCTTGAACATTCCCTCGGACTGTCGGAAGATCTTACAAGCTGCGCGGGCCCCTTCTACCAACAAGTCCTACAGGTGTAAGTGGAGAAGATTGTGTGCATGGTGTCAAGGACAGACGGGAGTGCAACCTCTGAGGGTTACGCCGGAACAGCTTCTTCCGTATCTACTACACCTAGCAAAAAGCGGATTGTCTTTTTCATCACTAAAGGTTCATCTGGCGGCCATCTCTAGGTTCACAAGAAGAAGGAAGTCATCTCCCTTGTTTAGCGACAGATTAGTGAAACACTTCATGAGAGGTTTGTTCCGGACATTCCCTCCGGTTAAACGTTTTCCACCAACGTGTAGCCTGAATATAGTGCTCGCAGGGTTAATGAAACCACCCTTTGAGCCAATGGCCACATCGTCAATGAAGTTTTTGTCATGGAAAGTGGCTTCTCTAATAACTATAACATCAGCTAGACGGATCTCGGAGTTGCAAGCGTTGGTCATAGACCCTCCGTACCTCAGATTTTTCAAGGACAAAGTGATTCTGTCAACAAGTCCTCGTTTCATCCCAAAAGTTCCTACAACTTATCATAAGCACTCATCCATTGTCCTGCCCACCTTCTTTGCGACCCCTTCATCGGCTGCGAAAAAGGTCCTACATACCTTGGACGTCAAGAGAGCTCTAAAATTTTACCTTCATCGAACTCAACAACTTCGATCTACGCAGTAACTCTTCGTTGCATATGGCCCTTTGGCAAAAGGGAAGGCAATTTCAGAACAGGGACTGGCCTGATGGGTCTTGTCGACGATTGCCTTCTTTCATTCAAAAGCGGGAAAACCGGTACAAGGACGTCCGAGAGCTCACTCAACCTGGGCCACTTCGTGGTCGATGGCGTTGTGGGCAGGGGTACCGCTGACAGACATTTGCCAGGCGGCAGCATGGTCAGTGCCTCACACATTCACCCGCCACTACTGCCTCGAACGACAGCATGCGGACGAAATACAAATGGGAAGAGCAGTCTTGCGACATCTATTTCAATAAGGTAAGCCCTTTTTCAAGAAGGGTCTCTGCTGATTTGGACATATATATGTATGAATATATGTATAGATATAAATGTGTTTTTATGTATACTATTATAGCTTTATATGGATATTGCTCTGTGCAATTACTGTGGCACGTTTTAAAATCGAATCTTATGTATACGTGATTCGCTATATGCAGGATTGGGTGGGTGCTGGATTGCATTCACACCTCCTCCTTTTTTCAGGATCACTGCTGTGCATTCTATTTTAAGCATGTGAATCCATGAAAGATCCAATGCTTGAGAAGGGAATAGTTTCTTACCTGTAACTCCATTTCTCCAGCATTGGTATCTTTCATGGATTCACATGCACCCGCCGGCCTCCCCTAAATGCAATCGTCTTGTAGTTCTTGGTTTCACCCCATTCTACTTTGGAGGGGTCGAAATCTGAAGGAAGCCGCGGGGGAGGGGCATTTATTCTGCTACATCCTAGTGGGGCGTGCGTGCGCGGCCCAAAACGACATAGATAGGACACGAAAGTGTTGAACGTTTTCCTATGGGAAATGGCTTTATAAGCTTACCGAGGGTTCCCAGTCTGTCGACGGGGAATATTCTAAGCATGAGAATCCATGAAAGATACCAATGCTGGAGAAATGGAGTTACAGGTAAGAAACTATTCCCATACACAGGTTACATATTACGTGCAGCACATTTCAGTCCAATCCTCCAGTCTGTGGGACCTTGTTTCGCTCTTCTGATTTTTTTAACATTAAAGATTGGCCTAAAATGCCATAACTTTATACACAGATGCAAATTATCCCAAGGGTTGTATGTACAAAAATGTATGTTTGCAACATGATACTTTTCGTTTTATCCTCAATACTTTGCCCTTTCTGCCCCCAAGGTGTTAGTGACTTCTACCATGTTTCTAAAGAAAGCACAAAATAAAATCACTTAAATTGCGACATTTTTACATTTTTCATCTTGCTGCAGAGATAGAAATCTTTAAAGTTTATTCCTGAAATAGTCTTTGGGAACAAATGGCAGTCTTTGTTTCTTTGTTCCTGGGTCAAATTATTATTATTTTTTTCTGTCCTTGAACCGCTGCCAACTGTTTCCTTCAGAGCATGGTGAGGGTTTCTCTCTTGATTGAAGTTATATTGCCCCATCACACTTCCTTCCCTGGGAGCTTCATTGTCAGGGTCCCAGCAGAGACGAAAGTCTGTTCAACCCCGTAATTATCAGGGGGTTGTCGGTATCTGCTGAGAGAGCCCTCCTTTTGGTGCCACCCCCTCCAAGCAGAAAACCTGTTTTTCAACTTGCAACTCCAGCCACCATTGTTTTAACCTTTCTTAGATCCAGAATTAAAGCAAGCTGGTTGCATAAAATAACCCATGTTATATAGCCTCCCCAGCAACAAACCCCTTCATATTGCTAAAGACTGGCAGGCTTTCATTCAACAATGTACTACTCCAAAACACAGGCATTTGTGTTTTTTTTAATTTGCAAAAAACACGTGGTGCAGCTGGCCTTCCTTCTTAAATTCGACTTAATCTCCAGCAGCTTCACACACTGCCTTGCAGCTACAGTTATTCTCTTGAAATGCTGGAGTTGGTCTGCAGGACAGATACATTGAAACAGACATGGCTCAGATTAGAGTGTTGCTCTGAACAGCTGTGTTTTGGATACTTTTGCAAAGAAAATGAACGTGAGTTGGTTTGACTGGGTTTGTCAACTCAGAATCATGCCTGGTTTTGCTGAGGCACAGTGAGACACAGGGCTTGGTAGGGCTTATTATTCACAGTGGTTTTAAGGAACAGAGGGAATTGGCGTCAAAGCTGCATTTTTTTTATTATTTATTTATTTATTTATTTTTCCTTAAAGGTGAAAAAGGGTTTCTTTTCAATGGGGATTTTGGCTTTTGCAGTAAACAATGCTGCTTTTCCACTTTCTTCCTTTTATGTCTGAACACACTGGCAATCTCCTTCAATGTGCCCCCTTTGTTCCATCCTGCCCAATGTGTGCTGGACGGTGCAGCCATTTTTGTTGTTGCTAAACGCAGTTCTGAGCCATGGCGCTCACAGAAGCCAGCACAACCCTTTTGTGTTTCTGTGCAACTGCAGCTTGGTGATGTGGGGGAAATGCTGTTGAGGGAGTCAATATATCCCACAATTTCCTAAACAGACATACCCCTGATGTAGTCTAACTGAAACCTATCTGGTTGGCACAAACCCCCTCTTCAAATGCACCAACTACTGCATGGCAATACAGGCGGGTTTTACAATGGGCTCCAGAGGGGTGCTCGTACTAGTGCACAAGAGGCTCCCTCTTAGCCTATTGAAGGTAATACAAGACACTGGAGGCAGGTTCACATTTGTCACGGGCACATTGTGGGATAAAACAATCTCCCTGATGGCGTTCTACTCTCCACCTACATTGCTGGCCACACTAATACATGATATATCTTTGATACTAGTTAATGACATGGTGGATATCCTGATTATGGGGGGGGCTTTAACAAGGTTGTTCACATGACACTGGATCGCACACACATACAGTGAGACCCCAACGCCCGTACCAAACTTGCCACATTTGCTGAAGCGTTCGGACTTCGGGATGTGTGGCGAGATCTACACCCAGTGAAAAGAGAATACTTTTATCACTCTGAGTACACGCTTCATTGTCCTGATTGGACCATATTTTGTTTTTCTACCAGCTCCTGTGATACATACAGCAACTCGGGCACAGTTTGTCCCGAGAGACATCTCAGACCACTCTCACCTCTTTATGGTGATCGAATCCTCAAAGCCAATGCCTCTGCCGGTATGGCGATTGAATAGCTACTATCTAGGCTCTCCAGAGATAATTGAATGCATGCAAGCTATCACTAAGACATATTTTGAACTAAATGAAGGGTCAGTGGACAACCCAGCAACACTCTGGGAGGCTTACAAACCGCTCCAGGGAGAGGTTATCTCCTGGAACGTGGCACAAAAGAAAGCCCACCTAAAGTCTTTGGAGGAGGCAGAGGAGAATGTTAATTAGGCGGAAGAGTCCCATCTTGCTTGGGATCAGACGGACATGCATAGAGCCTTTGTCTTGGCCCAAAAACAATTGCAAAACGTGTCACATGACAATGCTAGGCAGGCCCACAACGTGATACGTGCCAAAATTTATGGAACAGGAGAAGGGGCAGGGAAGATCTTAGTGTGGTTCTAGCGTCGACGAGGCCTATAGTCATTCAAGAGTGATTATTTCAGATGATGCTGACCCGCTCCTAACGGACGCGGATAATGAGGAAGGATTTGCAAGATATTATGAAAAACTGTACCAAGCCCCTAATATCTCTCCTGCGTCTTCATACTGGATGAGGTTCCTCTTCCCGCCCTAAGCGGTGAACAAAACGCTAAAATCACAGAAGAGGAAGTGCTGTCAGCCATTGCGCAGCTCCAATCTGGGAAGCCAGGTCCAAATGGCTTCCCTATTGAGGCCTGGAAAACAATAGGTGGTAACAAAGTGGCCCCACATCTTCTCAATATGTATCGCCAGGCCAAGGTACTGGGCAGTTTGCCTGTGGACCTCAGAAAGGACACTATAATGGTGATACCCAAGGCAGACAAACCCTGGATAAATGCATTTCGTACAGGCCGATTTCCCTTATTAACAGCGAGGCAAAAATCCTGGCCAAAATATTAGCGATATGACTGCAGAGGGTCATAACATCCCTGATTCACCCAGATCAATGCGGCTTTATGCCTGGCAGGTCCACGAGAAAGAATATACGTGGACTACACCTAGCGCTAGAACGTGCCCAGACCCTAATGACCCACTAGTACTGCTTGCAATTGATTTTGAAAAGGCGTTCAATTCCATATATTGGGAGGCATTTGGGAGATTATGCGCAGGATGGGGGCATGGTGGCCATTTTCTGAGCTGGGTCCAACTGCTCTGTAACCTCCCGATTGCAGAAGTTAAGGTGAATGGCTGGGTTTTGTGGTCCTTTCCACTGGGCAAAGGGACGAGGCAGGGCTGCCCCTTCTCGGCACTCCTATTTGCATTAGCGGTTGAGCCGCTGGCTGTGCTGCTAAGGGACAAACATGTAGTGGTTTCCCGAGTCCATCTGGGTGGGAGGACAACGTCTCCCTGTATGCAGACGACCTACTGATATATCTTAAAATGAGGGTAAACTGGAATAAATCTATTTTGTTGCTGGTTAATGGATTAGAGGAGGAGATCTCAGAGGCCTGTCCTTATAGAGTTGTAAAAGACCATTTCTGATATTTGGGTATCCGGGTTACACATGATCTCAATAAATGCCTGCCTGATAACCTACAACCCATTGCGGAGAGATTTGCGAGAGATGTGCAGCCATTGACCCTCTTAGGAAGGGCAGCTTTATTCATAATGCTGGTGCTTCCCCAATGTCTGTATGTCTTACAAAATGCTTCACTATACACCAACGAAGACGTTCCAGAAAATAGATGGCACACTCAGGAGACTTTTATGGAGCAGAGGGCATCCGAGAATTGCACTTCGAACACTGCAAAGATCTATATGGGAGGGTGGTATTGGTCTGCCCCGGCGCGAGATGTACTATTGGGCTAGCCAAATGTCGGTAGTCAATGACGTACTGCAAGCTGATGCAACGCTACCACACATTAGGGTATCATCTGACATAGGTTATACCCAAAACTGCCTACACCACTCCCCCGAGCGATGCTGTCACAAACACCTCATATCTGGGCAGAGATGCATTCTTTCATAGGCTGGGAGAAGAAAGTTACACCAGTGCAGCCATTGTGGGAGAATGGGAACCTCTCCGAGGTGAATAAGTGGCCAATCTGGGTAGCATGTGGTATAGATAAAGTGAGAGATGTGATAGCAGAGGGAAATGTTAAAGCCTTTGAGGACTTAACATCGATGTTTAATCTCCCAACAACTGTGGTACCACTATGCACAGCTTCGACATGCATTACAGCAGCCTTTACCAGCCCTAGCCAACAAGCCAGCCTGTACCCCTATAGAACGTAACATAGTAGTGGAACAAATTGATACTAAAGTTACTACGGTCATGTACCGTGCTATCACCTCCTTTGCTACCTCTGAACTGTTGAGCCCGAAGGCAAAATGGGAGAGGGAGGTGGGAGATATAATGCCAGAAGATTGGATTAAGATCCTAATGTATCCACGAGAGACGGCCATCTCCGCTAGTGCAACTAAAGATATAGCACAGAATCTACAACCCGAGGGTGGCCCTGTACTGCTGGGGCAAAGTGGGAGAACTCAATTGTTTGCGTTGCCGAAGTGACGAAGGAACGTTTTTCCATATACACTGGGAATGCCCGCATATACACCATTTTTGGCATCAATGCTGTGATGTACTGTCAAGGGTTTTGGGACAGATAATCCCTAGAGGTCCCAAAATAATGCTGTTGGGAGCAGAGGGTGAGGGAGACCTGTCCCGATATGAGAGGCTGTGCTTCTCGACCGCTATTGCAGTAATTAAGAGGAACATTGCAAAATTATGGGGGGGGCTGCTGAGCTGCCACAAGTTGAACAATGGGTCACAGAAGTGCAGGTATCCATTGCGATAGAACATAGAGAATATAGGGCTCGAGGTTGCCTGGAGAAAGCAGAAAGAATTTGGCAGCGTTGGGAGGATCCCATGAGCCTTTTGACCGGAATACTGTACAGTGTACAACCTGAAAGTGTTAATTCAGAGTATGTCATGTAACATGTATCATGAATGACTTATTTGAATCTACTGTCTCTTGTTTGTTGATAAGGTGTAGACTCCTAAGGGGTCTGTTTTTATGCAAAACCAATAAAATGTTATTTTAAAAAAGGGCCAAATCAGGAGGGGCCGGCTTCACCTTCCTTGCTCATAGCACTGGAATGCCCTCCCTACAACCCTTTGACATAAGTCCTCTCACCTAGCTTTCTGGAAATCCACAAACTGAGCTTTTCAATTAGCTCACCTAGTACTTTCTGCCCACTCGCTCCTTCATCCCGGAGAATGTCTCGGGCCTTCTAGGGCTTGCTGTTACCTGAACCATTAAAAACGCACAGACTCTGAGGAGCAAGATACCATAGGGGAGGTAGATCATTACTTTGATGAAGACGTTTACGTCTTACCCTTTCCAGATCATGTAGACCTGCCGGTGGCAGACTCACGGTGGATAACCAACTACAATTTACTGACATGCTCATGAAAGCAGCCGATCATTTCCAGATTCAAACTCGGGCAACACAATTTGACAAGGATTTTGTCAAGGACTTATTGGGTGACAAAAAGGCTGTAAACCCAAGTTATACCCATCTACAATCAATACAGAGAAGAATTCAACCCTCTAGAAAAACCTAATCAAACACAGGTAGTAAACCCTTGCATTGAGAATGTTCCGCCCATGACAAAAAGAGGGCTGGAAGCCCTTTGTCAGACCCCCCCCACCCACCCGCAATAGAGAGCAAGAAGATATACACTGTTGGGAGGAAGTGGTCAACTCGGTGGCATTTCACACAAGAATTGCCAACACCACTTTACTGGCAAGTTACAACTGCCACAAGTGGGAGGAGATTGCAACTTGAATGGCCTCAGCCCTAGAACCAGTCCCAACTGTCCCTCACAGTAGCGGAAGGGAAGGCGGTGTCTAACTGCATCTTTAAAAAATAACTTGGATGTAGAATCATCGCAGAAGGTACACTCATAAAATGTGATATAGCATAAAATGCTATATCACATTTTAAATTGGAAATGCAGGCAACTGTCATGATTCCTGTCCCTCATGTCCCCAGCCCTCCAAGATGTCAGGCTGGAGCCAGCCCACGATCACCTACTTGCCCCTCAAGGGCCACTCCATCCCTCCAAAGACCCACTTGGAGTCAGACTTGGCGCTTGTGGCACCAGACTCACTCACTCCCGTAGGATAACATTGGGAATTGGACTTCTAGTGCATTGATGGGGACAAGATGGATGCCCCCACATATTTCAGTTCCTGGAACTGCATGTGCGGTCTAGTCTTTTGGGTGTGGTTCAGCCCAGAGACACCTGGGATACCCAGAGACTAGTTAAGCCACACCCAGGCTGAGAAACATGCTTTGCGTTTTCTGCACCTGCAGTGTGACACTCACCGTGTTCGGATCGGTCTCCAGTAGGCCTGCATCTTTCTTCTGCGCTCAGCTCCTACAAGAACACCGTTAGGAACAGCCTTACCTTGCGGCGCTTCTGCCCATCATTCATTGCTCCTTCTGTTCTGCAGGCATCTTCGGCGGTGTCATTCCCATCCCGGCACGCCACTTCCTAAGGAAAAGGGAAAAGAACAGAAAAAAGGCATTAGTAAGCATTGTGCAAATCTTCGCTTATTTTTAAATACTGTACGAGCTTCAAACGCTTACCTGAATCCCAGCCGCTCTGGGGGACCTCTGTCTGCAGAACTTCTCATACATCTGCAAGAGGGAAAAGACACTCCAGGTTAGCGTGGAAACATCTAGAGGCGCCGCATACCGCGCTTACCCACTGCATTTGTTCTTCATAACCAGCATCCACGCTGAAAACGTTGCGGCACCTAAAAGACAAAGAAAAAGAACTCAGTTCAATGGAAATACGAAAGGGGTGCATCACGCTCTCACTCACCTTCAGCGCTACTCATCTCAGCAGCACGCCGGCCATCATCTAAGGAAGGAAAGGAACGAAGTTAGAGAACTGTTCAAAAGACTCACTATACTTACCTGTCGGACTCTTGCCAGTGAAGTAACTAGGCAGCAACGAGCCTGCATCAATCAACGCGCTGAAAGCAGGACGGAGAGCATACTATCCAAGAAAACAAGGTGAGCTGTGGATCAAAGGGAAGGGTTGGACCCCGGGGAAGAAGGGGTTCAAGCACACAGAGACAATAGGGAGTTAAACTCTACCAATCCTGTGTTTCAGGCCCGGTCTCCAGTCGAATAGCCTCCAGGGAAGGGTTCGAGGTTGTAAGAGGTCAGAACAGGCTGAGTGACGTCCCCGTGGATACCAGGTGAGCGTTATAGCAACACTTCTCAATATGCCAATCGAGCCCAATGTCTTGTTAGCCAAAGCGGTTGAGGATGCGTTGGAGTGCTAAGGAAGAGTATACCGCTCTTTAGGCCAGCTCACTAACCCATCAGGCCGAAGAGGTGGAAACAATTTTCGTCGCTTCAGAGGACAAAATTTGCAGCATGGTTCCGGATACTGTAAAAATCAAGGGTCATCCAATTGAGGACCAGCCTCTCAAGGCTTCCAAAGGGGCCAATGAAAATCTTGCAGCCGGGGAGATCCTCCACTGCCAGAGGTGGAGCAACACCTCAAAGCAGTGACCACCCGCTTCAGGTCCCATCCATGCCGCTCCAGTAGGATGTATCTCACACTTCATCCATGCATTGGAAGGAATCACTTCGGACAAGTGGGTGCTTTCAACCATAGTGGGCGGTTATGGTATAGTTGCTACAGCGACCCTCCAACCATCCCCCGCATCAAAAATCCACCCCAAAGGAGGAGCAGCGCATCCTTTTGGAAGAGGTTGCTGTTAAAGGACTACGTCTAAGTCGTCCCGGCGAACCAGGTGAACCAGGGTATCTATTGAACGCACTTCCTTGTGCCAAAGAAAGGTCTAACAATGTGCCCAGTATTAGATCTGTGCCCTACCCCTATGTCAAGCCACAAAAATTCAGCATGACAACGCTACAGTAAGTAATCCCCCTGCTAAAGCAGGGGGACTACATGACAACCTTGGGTGTGAAAGATGCATATTTTCATATCTCAATTTTCCCAGCGCACAGAAAACTCTTGCATTTCAAGATGGCAAAACAGCACTACCAATTCAAGGTGCTACGTTTCGGAATAGTTTCTGCTCCAGGGGTATTCACCCAGGTGCTGGTGGTAGCGCACCTGGGCATGGAGGCAATCCCAGTGTACCCCTACCTGGATGACTGGCTGATCACAGGGGAGTCACCCCAAATTTCCAGGCAAAATACACCAAGAACAATAAACCACCTTTTCCAATTGGGTTGCGCAATAAACGAGAACAAATCAAGCTTTGTACCAAACAAGACGAAACCGTTCCTGGGAGCTGTCATAGAAACAGAGTTAGGGCTAGTCTTTCCATCAAAGGAAAGCATCCAAAACGTACTGCTGCAAATAACTTATCAAGCCGGAACCAGATAAGCGTATGCAAAGTATGCTCAGCATGATGGCATTGTGCATTTACCTTGTCCCACATGCACGACTGCGCATGCGCCCAATGCACAAGTGGTTGGTGAAAGTGGTCTCAGGCAAGCAGTTAGTGGGATGATCTAGTGGTAGTTTCCCAAAACTAGTACAACTTTGCTGGTGGATAAAGGAGGATGTTTCCATGATCCGGCGGTGCAATTGATAGTTACAACAGACGCATCACTTGCCGGGTTGGTTGGGGGGGGGGGTCCCATCTCATAGCACATGGCCTGTGGACTCGCATCACAGAACCATATAAAACTTCTGGAACTTCTAGCAGTATTTAAAGTGCTCCAAGCCTTCGAAGCACAGCTGATGAATCAATCGGTACAGATCTTCACAGATGGCACCACTGTAATGTTCTATATCGACATGCAGGGGGCACACATTCTCTAAATCTGTCCAAGCTGGCACAGAACATATGGAAACGGGCACGCAAATGAGGATGTTCCTGACTTCCCAACATGTTCCAGGTGAACTCAACACACTAGCAGACTCACTATGCAGAGATCCACTACCAGAAGATCACAACTGGCCACTCGACAAAAGCATTGTAGAGCATATTTTCTCACAGTGGGGTTACCCCCACACTACACTTGTTCGCTCCAAGAGAAAACTAGCAATGCCCAGATTTCTCATCCAGGTTTCCCCAAGCAGACTCCAAGTGGAATGTCCTATTGATGAGTTGGTCACGAGATTTGCTTACGCTCCCTCACCCCCCCCCAATTCCACGAATAAACAAGATTCACAGAGAACAGGCGATGCTATCCTAGTTGCTCCCATGTGGGCGAGACAACCCTGGTATCCACATCTGTGGAACTGGTGATGTGCGATCCCATCAAACTCCAGTGCCAGACCAATTTGCTATCCCAGCACGGAGGAGCAACATTACATACTCTCAATGGACTTGGCAGCATGGCTCCTGAGGTCGTAAGAATGTGGACATCTTAATTTACCACAAAGGTGTATGGATATCCTCAGGGAGGCACGTAAACCAAACACCAGACACTGTTATTTCGACAAGTGGAGCAGATGTGATTTGGTTCCAGTCTAAACAAATGAACCCCATAGAATGTCCTCATCCCACATTCTTCATTAAGTGCGCCACTTGCTAGACTTTGGGTTTGTTTTGGCAGCTTTATTAGCATATACCACCCCTCAAAATAAAGTAGCATGATAGAAAGTTCCCGTCATTGATGCTTTTATGGAGGGTGTAGTCTTTTATTTCAAACCCACTGCCAGGCTGGGATCTCAATGTAATACTTGCAAAGCTCATGGGACTCCCCTTTGAGCCTATATATACGTCAAGTCTTAAACATCTTGCATACAAGACTGCTTTCTTGGTGGCTATAGCCTCCATAAGAAGGGTCAGTGAACTTCACGCTTTGTCAGTGCAAGACCCATTCTTTGTCCTCCACAAGGACAAATTGGTATCAAGAACACACCCTAGGTTTTCACTTGTTTATTTGCAAATTCACATAAACCAATCCATTGAGCTACTGGCCTTCTTTCAGAACCCAACTAGCTCAGCTGGGAAGAAACTCCATACACTAGATGTAAGGAGGGCTGTCCTTTACTAAACAAGACCAGACTGCTCAGACAAACAGACCAACTGTTTGTCTCCGTGGCACCAGGCAGAGAAGGAGCCCGCATTTCCAAGAATGCCATCTCTTGATGGATAGTCTGATGCATACAACTCTGCTACTCATCTAGCAAAACACTGCCATTCACTCCACAAGGGATACAGGAACTACTTTGGCCTTGATCGCAAATGTCCGGCTGGACGCTATTTGCAAACCAGCTACATGGTGCTCAGTACACACTTTGATTTGGCACTGCCTTGACACTCAAAAGCAGATACCCAGGTGGGACAAGCGGTTCTAAAACATCTATTTGTCGCTGGACATTCTCACAACCCACCACCTTCTCCTAACACTGATGGCTAATCTATGCATAGCATGTGATCTAAGCAGATTCCACAAGCCTCAGAAGGGATACATTACTCACCGTAATTGTATTTCCGATGCTTGTATCTACTTAGATTCGCATGTGCTCTCCCTTCCTCCCCTTGGAGTAGAAGGTGCATAGATGTTTGAGATTTAGCCGATACATATCTGCTTTAATACACCTGTACTCAAGCTATACTTCATGCAACCTCATGTCAGAAAGAAAACAATCTGAGGGACCTCGACGCGTGAAGGACCATGTGTACAGTAGACATCAGACTAGGGATAGTATTACTGGCACGCCCTGTTGATGTCCCTTTTTGGGTTTTTGAAAACTGTAATACTCCACAGCTTCCACTAGATGTTGGCCTATGCATAGCATGTGAATCTAAGCAGATACATTACTCACTGTAATTGTATTTCTGATGCTTGCATCATATATCTGTCTTCTAGTTTGTGACTGATATACATGGTGGGAGAGCTTTTAATCAGGTGAAATTTATGAAGAGCATTCCTAGTGAGCGGGCTGCTTACTATGTAACCTTCCTCAAGGCAAACACGTGAACTCTAAATCCTAGATGCCTGACCCTCGATCACAAGGTTCAACCGGTGGGGGAATAAGATGCCTCTAAATACACCTATTCAGGGGCAATGCACCACAAACGGCATCTTGCTCCGGATCCTTTGCCTGCACCTGCTCCCATAGTGTTACCTTCCTCCCAATGGAACCCCGAACAGTTTGATTGAACCTATTGACGTGTCTCGTGACCTATACTATTACAACACTCAAGGTTTCCAAGACACTGCTCATTAGCATACATCAATAAGATGACAACTATGTATACATCATCCAATCCCCAGACATAACCACCAACCAGTGGCTGCAGTAAATCTTCAAGCTGCAGAACACTAATAGATACCCAGGAAGTTAAAGTCATAGAGGACATCCTTGGGGATAAGAAGTCTGCAGCACAGTTCATCCCACTACACAAAATCTGTCCAAAGTCGCATTCAGCCTTCTCTACTTGCCCCCAATCTGACCAGGGCAGTCAATCCACGCATTGAACAAACTTGGGCCAGTGCCCCATTGTACATTAGGGGGTAGCTAAAGCACGACCCCCTAGTAGTGACCACCACTAGGAAGAGAGCGGGCATGCCTTTAGCCTCTGCAAAAGGCCCTCCTGACAGGCGGAGCAAAAAAAATGTACACCCTAGCCAGGAAAGTGGCATACTTGGCTGCCTACCAGGTGAGGGTAGCCAACAACATTATGCTACTGTCAGTCCCAATTGCCACAAGTGGGACAAGATCTCACAGCAAATCGACTTGGTTATAGAATCCCTAAAGAGAGCTATTACAACAGTTGTTGAAGCTAGACCAGTAGCAAGCTGCATCTTTAAAAATAATTTGGACTCTAGCATACAATGCAGGGTGGATTATGGTAGAAGATACCCTCATCAAACTCCATACATGGCTACGTCAATCGGGTTTCAAGTCACCCTTTTGCACATGCCTATGGAGCCCAGTGCATTTCGGTAGTGGTCAAGGACGCACTGAAGTGATAAAGAGGAATATGACCCAACAAATCCCTGGGACAACTCATAAGCAAGCCCTTTGTGCCGAGAGGAGGTTCTGATGCACACCGGTTTAGAGGACTGAACGCTCAGTGTTCCTCCAACTACAACCAGGGTGGGCAGAGTTCCTCCTGGGGTTCCTCACAGGCACAGTTCTCCCAACAATTTTCAAAGAGGCCACAAAAGGTCCAGAAGTAGTCAGATCATCCTCCTAAGCAATAACCACCCGCTACAGGTCCCCCTCCATTCCTCTCCAGTAGGTTGTATTTCTCATTAATTACGCATGGGTGGGGAATCGTGTTGGACACGTGGGTACTTTCCACCATGGCAGATTCCAGTCCGTTGGACTGAGTGGTTTGTCCCTGGAACAAGTTTAAAATGTTTATTTGGGCTGGCTGTTTGGGACTCAATCTCATTACCACTCAAATGCTAATGCTTGCCACCCAAGCTCGTGCAAACTTGGTCACTGTACCATGAGTCCAGCGATCAAGTTTTACAAGGTGAGGGTTATGCCAGCCACTACTTATGGGGGTAAGATGCTGGGTATATGTATCTCTCTGGATTGCGATGCATTGGAGGGACTTTTCTGGAGGAAGGTTTTGCAATTTCCAACAGCCTTCCAGCAGCTATTATCTGCTGCTAGTTCGGCCTATCCTCTTCAATCTCAACTGGAAGAACCTTTCCTTATTGAGGAGCATTGTTTGTGCAAAGTTAGCCTTGATTTGGTGGCTATTACAGCAGCTGCTTTACAAGAAGTCCTGGAAAGCCCTAAATATCTGGGAGTCTTCTACAGCATCTGAGAGGTATGTTCTCTCCAGAGATATTGTTATGTAATCATCCAACTGTCCTGAAAAGTAATTTGGATAGACACAATAGGAAGACTTAGAACATACCATCTCTATGCATATTTGCTGGTTGATGTCAGAGCACTTGGAACTTGTCTGCAATATTTGAATAAGTCGCCTAGTAGATGCTGGCAAACTAGGATGTTGAGATTGTGCTGCTCCAGACCAATGTAATTATGGGTGCTAGAAACAAAATACCCAGGCCCTTGAGGTGGTGCTGATTTTGCTCATCACCAGACAAGGTGGAAAATCTGAGACACGTTTTACTCCATTGTAGGGCTTTGGATGGGAGGCGCATGTTTTTTATTTTGGGCATCTTTTCCAAAATCACGATCAGGTCTTGATTGAATGTGTGGCAACTCATGCATTCCTATGGCTGTAACAATTGGATGACTGCCACAACTCACCCATAAACTGAAACTATGATTGATTTATTTCATGTTCATGATTTTATTAAATTTATATTCTGAATTCTAATTTTGAACTTTGTTTTTGTTTGCATTCTTTCATAAGTATGTTGAAGATTACTCACCAACCTCAAACAATTTTGAGTGTGGCCAGGTGAGGTGAGCTAGTGACTTTGTTTCAGAAACTGACATGTCTCTGCCGAGGAAGAATGGTATACAGTTGGTACATTCTTTGCATCATCAGAAAAATAGCTTTATTCAAAAAGTGCATGCAAGCATTTCTAACTTTCTGTTCTTTTCTTTTGCTTAAGGTGCAGTAGGTGAACAACCTCATACGAAAACATCTGATATTGTATAATAACTTTTTGCTGAAAACTGAACAGCTCTATAAAAACACTGCAGATAAAAGGCCCCAAGTCAATGCATTTAAATATGAATATATTGCTATGAACGGGACTGCAAATTAGGCACTTAACTTTTGTGAAAAAACTCTGCACTATTACTTTCACCCTGGAATGTTAGAGGGTCTGGTAAATTAACCTTTTTTGTTCACATTATGCCCATGTCTAGCCACTGATAACACCTGTAGTTATTTTGATGGGTAAACAAAACCATGGAAAGATACACTTTTAATGAACTGAAAGGACCATCAGCAGGCAGCTGGATTAAGAAGAAGCCTTGCTGAGCACTGATGGACAGGTGGTGCCATATAGGAGTGCTGGGTTGTTAGGAGAGGCAGGGTGAGACCTTAGGGCAGAAATTGGCCCCCATATTTCAATGGACTGAGTCAGGGCTGTGTGTAGGCCACTATACCAGGGACAGCTACGGTGTTAATGGAGTAAGGCATGACCTGGACAGCTTCTGCCAGAGGACAATGGAGTACTGTGGTGCAGTCGTGTTGGGAGAGGAAGTATGGGGAGAAGCACTGGGGATGGGATAGTAACTAAATTGGACAGCCGTGGGGCAGGCAGGATAGATGGCACCAGGAAGAGTTAGGAAGAGAATAGGATTGGAGATGGGAGAGACAGTTCAGTGACTTGGGGAGCAGGACGGCCTAGGTAGCTAGGAGGTAGTAGGTCAAAGGGAGAGGGTAGTATAGAGTGTGGGGGAAGGGAGTACAGGATGGAGTAGGTAGTGAGTTTAATCTGGAGGGAAAGTGTGGTCGGGGTACAGGGCAGGTGGATGCATTAGAGGGGCAGCTTATAGAGGATGAGGGAGGAGAGGGCTCTGAGTGAAGGGGGGAGGATGACATTGTGAGCCAGTTTAGTGATAAGGAGACTGGGTTTTGCCATCACTTCACTGAAGACTAGACAGAGGGTAGCTGTTTTTATATCCACCTAAATGGGAGCTTAATTTTAAATGTATGCATTCAGGACACTGGCATATTTATGGTTCCTTTTAGGTTAGATTAGAAGTTGACGTAGCCATCTATGCTCTGGTGTAGAGATGAATGTTGGAACATGATAGAAATGCACTTCTTCACCTTTGAAAATATCTCCCCATCTATACCTTTCCATCTGCAGATGCTTTTCCTGCAGGATGCAAAGATAACACATAGGGGTGACATTAAGTCATGTGTGGGACCAATTAAAGCTTGTCACTGAATTGGAAAGTTGCACCTCTAAATAAGGACCAATTAACATAGAGCTGTATTTGCAAATAATTTCACTTTTAGCTGGTGGAACAAATATTAAAAACCATCCAACATAATCTTCTGTAAAGGAGAAACCTTTAGTACAGTAAGACCGTCTGCACGTCTACTTCCTAACATTTCACCCCAAAATCAAAGCACATGCAGAAAGTATGGGCACATAATCTCAATGAGGAACCGCTACTTTTAAACTTTGGGTACATGCCCGTCAATGTACCCTCTTTGGTGTCCAAGGTTGGGTTACATATTATCTTTGCTAGGGTTCCTTCTGTTGGTGAATAGAATTTGGACCGATACATCTAAACTCATTGATCCTTTTCCCAGGCTGTACAATTCATACTCCACCTCACAAGTAATAGGAGTGCTCAAGGTACAAATATAGATGGTACTTGTGGGGACAAGAGACAGAGCATGGAATGATTAAGAGAAAAGTAGTTTCTGATAAAAAAAAATGTTTGAATCTTCAGCCACTGATGTGTCATTGGTGGGATACTCCCATATCGAGAGTGTTTGAACTTCACAATAAAATTCAGGGACCATTCATGTGTGCTGTGCTTGACATGGCTATTTTGACCATTATCATCATCCTTTACCTGGTTAAGACAGTCTTAGAAGGATCCCTGTGCTCTCCAGCATATGATCACTCTTAGATTAATGGTCTCTTGAGTCCCACCATTGAGGGATCCCAGGCAGTTTATTGTTATCTAGAAATACACAATGGATGGCAGGTTTTGAATGACTAGTAAGTAACCTCTGGCATTTCTCTGCATCACCCTCCAGACAATTGTTTTTCAGCCTGCTGCACCAGAACAGAAGAGAAAAAAAACCTATGCAATGAGGCTTGGTCTCATTTTCCAGCCATCAACCCAGTTTTGCATTTGTGAGTGAAGCGGGTATGCCTAGATGTGCGTTCTGTGCCTGCTGGGCCTAGAGATCCAAGAGACACCTGACTGATGACAGCCGGTTAAGCTGAAACCTGTCTGGTTGCTCGTGGTTTTGTGCAAAAGGAATGTGACCTGGCTGTTTCTACTGGACTACCCCTTTTGAGGTGGGACCAAGCTTGATTGGCATTTGGACTTTGCTCTTTGATGAGGGCATGGCAGGCTGAAAAACAATGGTCTGAAGAGTTGCCCAGAAATTGGCAGTGTTTAAGATTCATACATAACCTTCAGCTTTGCATTAGGTTAATCTAGAGCACAGCCCTGGTCTTGTTACTCTCTTATCAATTCCACTATGCCAGTGTTATAGCCATCCCTACAATTTATCACTCCAAAAAAGAGGGCCTGCTAGCACGGTTATCAGTGTAGCACCTCCACCCCCTTCCTGGAGATTTGCTTTATTTTTGAAATTCCATAAATGTGGCACAGAAGTCAATACCATATTGCAATCGTTGAGATCCAGGCGCAGTGATGAGTGCAACACTCTGTGGTCGAGTATTTCTGCTATAGCATAACACTGCTTAGTCTTACTTCAGCTCTTTCATAAGAGATTTATTTAACAAAGCATGCCAATGATTGTTGTATTTTACATGACTCAAAAATGGAGACTGAAATCTGGTAAGGATTGTGATTTCCAGGGGTATTCATATTCATGCAGCATAAGCCTGTACAGAGGGGAGGGGGCTCATTAGACAAAGCCCTCATGGTCATAGGGTCAATGAAAGTAAAGCCAAAATGATCCCTGAAGACCATGCGTCGGCACCTTCCCGAGATGGAATATTTACCTTCCCATTCTGTAATGGTGTTCATCCCACTGTCTTACAAAATCAAGATAACTTGGGTCCCACTTCGTAAGTGTCTGTTAGGTAAGAAATAGTGCAGTCCAACTGGCGTAGGCCTACAGAAGACTTCTTTTGGTGTTAGGTAACCCACCTTTTTTTTTATTTTTTTTTTATATAGGCCAGTACTACACAAGTTGGTAGTGTGGCTGAGCAACCAGTCTTATCTTAAGAGGTCTAATATATTTATGCTGCATGATAGAAACCCAACTTGTGGCCTGCAAATGGTTGCCACCCCTGAGAATCTTTACAATGCCAGCTCCCGCCATGGCTTGTGTCTCTGGGCTCTAAAATTTTGTGTGTGTGTTTGCTTTTAAGGTCCACAGGGAATGCGAGCCAGGAACAAAGGAACTTAGTCGTCACAGGGGAAGCACACTCATGCGGTAGAGCAAATGCACACCTCCACACAGCAACTAGTCGGGCACAATAACTTGGGAACCATAAATGTACCTCTGGGAGGGGAGGCTATGCTCAGCAACAACCCCAGTGACAAAGTGAAGCAACCCATGTGCACACTCACTTTTATGCTGTTAAACACCGGGTCTCTTATTAAACATGCTATTGAAGTAACAACCCACATCCAGGAACGTCATTTGGACATCTGTGCTCTTACGGAAACATGGAGCCATGATGCAGCTGGCTCATCTTTGTTTGACCATTCCAGATGGCTACAGCATCTTGTGCCAAGACAGAAAGGAGTGCAGGGGAGTGGGTGTTGCACTTATTTTTAAATCGGACCTAAAGATTTGGGAGGCTATGTTGGAAGACCTACCAGGCTCGGAATGTATGTTGGTAAAAATAGGCCTTCACGTTGAAGTAACCCTTAATCTACCATTTGTATACAGAGTGCCAAATGCAGGACTCTATGTCCTGGATAAACTGTGCAATTGCCTATTACTCCTGCTTAAACCAAACACAAAATTACTATTAATGGGGGACCTTAATTATTGGCTTAGTAGTGATTTGGATTCCACAGCAAACATCCTGGAGATTGCATTGAGTACTCTGGGGTTTCACCAATCAGTCACAACAGCTACACATGTAAAAGGACACACACTGGACTGGGTTGCTGGTTATAAAGTGAACACATCCACCATCGAAGTCCTGCCATGTCCCTGGTTGGACCTTTCATGCATTTACTTTGAGATCATGACTGAATTTTACCCGAAAAAAAACAACCTGGTCAGAACACTGATTTTAGTACGGGATTTTAAAAAACTCCCATCTGACACATTAAAAGCCTGGATATCCACTTTGACTGCAGTGAACCTGGAAGCAGACATACTGCAAGAGATGACTAAGTACTTTCTTTTGATAAAATCTCAAACTTTAGCTCCACTTAAGAAAACATTCTGCTCTGGGGAATGTAAGAATAATAGATGGTTTAATGCAGAGATTCAAGAGTTAAAAACAAGGAAACACAAACTCTTCTATGCCTGGAGGAAGAGACTGGAGATTCAATGGCTGGAACTATACAAAGAGGCTGCTGGGATATATGAAAATGCAATTCTGCAGTCTAAAAAAAAGATCTGTTCAATGATAGAATAGTAAATGCTACTTAAGATTCTAAGAGAACAGGAACGTCCCAAGGGACCCAATAAGGACCCACTGGTGAAGGACAAAGGGACCCAAAAAGGACCCACTGGTGAGGGACAAGGTCTGGTGCTTATCAATTCAAAAGGCCATGATGGATACATTTAGAGAACATTTAAAAAACTATTGAGGTAAAAAAAACCTCTTAATATACCATCAGAAGCACACCATGAGGCTGTCAGTAATAAACCTGGCACACAGCTGGAATTTTAATTCTTGGCCAACACAGAAGTGGAGTTGGCAAAGGTTATTAGGCAGCTAAAGACCACAGGGGTGGGACCCTTGCTCCTCCATGATTATTAAAGAGTGCACTTCCACGCTAATTCCGGCACTCACTAAGTTTGTGAATACCTCGTTTGCTAATAATCATGTACCAGAGGGGCTAAAGAGAGCCTGAACAACACCCCTAATTAAGAAGCCAGATCTCTGCCCACATACACCAACAAACTATAGACCAATTACTGACACTCCTTTCCTTCTGAAGATTCTCGACAGGGTGGCTTAATCAAATGTCGTTGCAACTGAAAAGTCATCAGATTCTGAATAAGTATCGGGATTCAGACACTATCATGGCACCGACATGGCCCTCGATTTGAAATCAAAATTGTCCATGGATATCGGCAAGGCCTTGCTTCTCATGATCTTTTACCTCTCTGCGGCTTTTGATTTTGTGGATCACTCCATCTTGATCAATAGGCTAAAAGATGTCGCTTTATTTTGCAGATGGACTGCCTCGTTTCTGAGTGGAAGGCAGGGTAGTTAGTGGGGAAGCTGAGGCTGACCTAGTACTGCTGGTTTATGGGGTGCCCCAGGGTGCATGCATCTCCTGTTGTATGTACGATATCTTCATGGTTCCCTTTTTTGACATGCTAGAACACAAAGGTATCACATTGCTAATTATGCGGATGATACACAATGTGTTATACCACTAACAGGTCACACATCACAGATACATCTCAGATTAATAAGGTATATGACTATCCAAATTGGTATGGTCCTGAATGGCCTGGCACTGAATAACGAAAAAACACAACTTATGGTGGTTGGAACAAACAACAAACTGGTTAAGTTTGGACCTACGTTCAACAGTTTTAATATTGCAGCTTGCAAGGTAGAGGTCTTCGTTAGACAAGAACTTAAACATGAAATCCCAAGTTAGATGTTAATGGATATTTGTACTGCCCACAGTCGCCACTGGAGTGGTCCCCTGGCGGATCTGAAAAGCAAGGGGGTTGGGGGGGAGTTAGTAGGAACGAGTGGGATAAGTGCAAGAGAACAGTGATGTGCTGTTGGCAGCTTCCGTTCGGTTAACACTGTTCGCTGAACTTGGGGTGCTTTCCGGTTGGTAGCTGTTGTGTGCTGTTGTGCAAAGCTGTGTGGTTTGTTTTGATGTTGCGGTGTAGTGAAGATTGTGTGGTTTGTTGTGCATTAGGGTTGTGTTTGGTTAGAGTTTGATGGGTGTATGCAGAGGGGTGAAATTGTTAGTGGGTTGGTTATAGGCGTCGCTATCTAGATGTGATATGCTAAATTTCCATGTTCTTTCTAGATGTGGCGTGTGAATATCTCTGCATTTCTATCTAGATCCGCCACTGCCTACTATTCACTATCCTGTCTACATATGACGCATGCCAATATTCAGTTATATCCAAACGTGGTATTGGCTCATCTTCAAAAACCTGTCTATATGCGAAGCAAGCAAGTATTCATAATTCAATCTAAATCTTGTCTCAGTAATATGCCCAATGCGGTCTAGATATGGCAGTGGCTAGTAATCGCTATTCTATCTAGATGTGGCGCTGGCTGACATTCACAATCCTGTTTAGATGTGATGCAGGCTAATGTTCACAACAATTCTATCTGAGTGTGGGACTTGCTAACAATCACAAGTCTATCTAAGTGTAGTACTTGCTATCATTCACAATTCTGTCTGGGTCTGGCACAGGCTAATGTTCACAATTCTATCTAAGAGTTGCACTAGCTAACATATGCAATCCTATCACGATGTGATGCGGGCTAGTGTTCACAATTCAATCTAAATGTGGCACATGCTAATATTCTCAAATCCATCTAAGTGTGGCACTTTCTAATCTTCACAATCATATATAGATGCAATGTAGGCTAATGTTCAAAATTATATGTAAATGTGGTACTTGCTATCATCCACAATTCTATTTGGGTCCAGTGCAGGCCCAAGTTCACAATGCTATCTGAATGTGGCACGTGCTAATATTCATAGTCCTAAGTTTGGCACTTGCTGACATTCATGATTCTATCTAAGTGTGACACATGATAACATTTACAGTCCTATTTAGATGTGACGTAGGCCAATGTTCGCAATTCTATCTAGAAGGCGCAAGCCAACAGTCACAGTACTGTCTTCTAGGGCACAAGCTATCGGTCACAGTACTATCACAATTTAAGTAGGGTGGTTGTGTGGCAGGGCTTTGAGAGTAGGGTGATTGCTCTACTCCCCACCCTGGCCACCATTAGCTTATTTGTTGATACTGGTTGACGACTGGCTACTGGCTTCCCCTGCTGACACAGTTGGGAGCTGCCTCTGTAAGAGCCGCCCTTTGCCTTTGGGGCCTTAACCGCAGGGGCTGCACAGGCAGAGGTCTGCCCTGGAAAGGTGACTTAAGAGCTGCGGTTGAACCAATCGAGGCAGGTTGAGGGTTGCAAATGGGAAATGGGTCCTGGGCGAGGGTCAGGGAGACCGGGGCCTAGGGCGCTTCTTTTTATTTATTTTTTGAAAAAAATTGAGGTTCTCGAGGCACTCACCTGCTACGCCTTGGTAGCAGTAATCTGGTCTCATCATGCACATGCTACCTTATGTTATGGTCTCATCGCCGGCCTCTTATCTCACAAAGTAATGCAGAAACAATTGCTAGAGCCATAATTGACTCCAAGGTAGATTACTGCTGTAGTCTGCTCATTGGGGCCTCAATATCTAAGACCAGTTGCATGCGGGTGATTCAGAACAGTGTGGTCCGGATAGTGAAGGGCCTCAAATGGAGAGACCATGTGTCTGATGACAGGCAAAGCCTGCACTGGCTCCCATTGAGGGCTAGAATACAATTTAGATTACTTCTGATTGTCCATGAATGTTGCCTTGGTCGCATGCCTACCTATCTGATGGGATAGTTGAGAAACAGAGCCAGAGGCCACTGAGATCCAACAACACCCACCATTTGAGATTGCTCTGCTCTAATTCCAGGAAAGCCCTCTAGGGAGCTTTCAGTATAGCAGCTTCAGTGGCATGGAATGCTCTCCCCTTGAACCTAAGAGAGAGAGGTTGAGTCTACTGGCACCTTAAAATTGCCTTTTATTTTATTAGGCTCCCGAGCAATGCAGACATTTTTTTTCCACCTGTGTATAAACCAACCTAATGTCTGTCTGTTTCTGTGTTAGTTATATGTGTGCCCTTAAGCTTTCGGTACCTGCAGTGCGTTAGAAATGTAAAGTAAATGTGAGCTGTACAAGGAAATCCTTAAATAAGCACTTGCACACTTAGTTTCATAATAAATTATGGATATTTAAAGCATTCTTTAAAAAGCAGTAACTAGCTGTAACATTAATCTGAACGTAGGATTCAATTAAAGTGAAAAATAAAGCAGATGAGTAATTCATTCATATGTTACACATATTCCAGCACCCGGAGGCAATGTCATTTGAGGTCAGTATAGTATCGGATTAGCAATATTTTGTTTTTTTAATTTATTTTTTAATCTATTTTCTTTTTTTGAAGGAAAGGTTGGGGTTAGATCAGAACAGACTGAGGGTTGCATCCCTGCATTAAAGTGTTCAACATTTAAAAAATGTAAGGGAACAAGTACTTCGAAAGACAATAGGTTCAGAAGGAGGCCTTTAGGGAGCCAGGACAGCCAAAGTAAATGGACAAAGTCAAAGTTCTGATGCTCTTCTTCTTAGAAATAGGTTCTTAAATAGTCTTGTGTTCAAAAGAGAAATCACAGCAACTCGAGAGGAGTCCCCTTTGGAAAGCACAAGCTGTAAGGCCAATGCAGGTAAGTTGAGGTCAACTTAGTGTAAGGTTAAATTCCACTTCCAAAGATAGGAAGCACCCCAAATGGCAGAATGATGAAGTGCCCTACAGTACCTTTTGAAATGAAGAAGTTGTTCCAGCTGGTTGCCTTCACGATGCAATGCAGTAGACCCTTGGTCCTGGTGACGAAAGGGATGATGTCTGGCTGTTTCCTGCGGCAGCACTCGAGAGAGAGGAACTCTGCAGCAATGGATTTCCATCGATTCAGTAGCTCTTTGTGGTTTTGGCACCTTTTTCTCAGCGCCAAAGAACAAAAAGCTCTGGTTAGGATTTCCTTGATCCCTCAGTGCTGGACTTGCTACTGTGGTGTCCTATGGATGCCCACGAAGATCTGGCTGGACTCTGATGACAATGCATTCGCAAGTGGTCGAGCTACCCCGGTATTGGGCTTCTGCAGCCTTGGAAAGTCGCAGCAAGTTGGGGGGGTTGCACCAAAATAGAGTTTGTCTCGTGGCTAGTTGGTCCCACCAGCATAAGCGCAGAAGTCTTCCTTTATGGGTATTCCCTATTACAAAACAGGGTCAGCACAGCTCTATTGCTTCACCTAGAACTTCACGGTCCAGGAGGGTGCTCCTGGCGTCGTCTCTCAAGTCTTCTGTTTTGAATGTGGTCCTCCAGTGGTAAACTCTGCTCTTAGTCCCAAAAACCAAGCCATAGGCTGTCAATCACACTGCAGGGTGGCTGTCCTTCACCAGACACTACTGTCTGGGGCAACAACATGCAGAAGTTGTGCAGGTGGGACGTGCGGTCCTCCAACGCCTGTTCCAATAAGGTAAGCCCCACAGCTTCCGGGGTTTGGTTTGTTCTAGTGGTTTTGGTTATCATCGCTGAAATTGGATGGTTTTCATATTGTTGATTGATGTGGCCTGGGGCATGGGATTTTGTTTGCCTGTCAGGCACCACCAGGTTATCATAGTGCTATGTAATCTATACACAGCATGTGAATCCATGAAAGATCCAATGCTGGAGAAGGTAGTAGTTTCTTACCTGTAACTACATTTCTCCCGCGTTGGTATGTTTCATGGATTCACTTGCTGGCTGCCCCTGCAGGCAAACCTTGGTTTCGGGTTTCCTCTATAGGACACTTGGTATCAAAGTTTTCCATAGGAACACACTATGTTAAAGTTACAGAGGTTTTCCCAGCCTGACAGGAAATATTCACAACATGTAAATCCATGAAAGATACCAACTCTGGAGAAATGGAGTTACAGGTAAGAAACTACTCACTTATAAGGACCGTGATCTTGTAGATTCCCAGTCTCCTGGCATCAGAGACACCTGGGTCAGCATTACAGTAGTTGATGAGGCTATAGCTAAGGCACCCAAAGGTCTCACTTTACTTTCTGAAGGCCCTATCCAAATGGTTCTTATTTTGCCAGCCCTCATCCTGTGCAATAGCATGACTGCATCAATGTCTGTCATTGTGCTATCTGAAGTACCTTGCAGAGTTCTGATGGGTAATGACTTGAAAACTCCTGGAATAGTCTTCAGTACCCACAGGCCTCCCAGCAAAGAAAAAGGCGCTGACAAGACTCTGTTTGTTTGTTTGAAGTCAGGGAGAATTGCGTACCTCGAACCTGCAGACAGTCTTGAAAAAGGGAGTGTGGTTCAATTTAGAGTTGAACCAGACTATTCAGGTGTGTGGAAAATAAGAACAAGAGGGGAAAGTGAACAAGAAAAACTCAAAGAACAGAGAAGAAGCTTTATAAAGAATATCCAATATGAAAATAAAACACAAAACGAAGAATTAAGATCAACAGATTATCCTTACTTGATAATCAAAATACTGTTGATACCCACACAGAGGAAACAATTGCCCAAAAGGCAGATGCAGGTCAGTCACCTGAAGAATATTTCGAACCACAGATGTTCCAAGGGACAGAAATGACAGGCTCTGTACAAAACGCAGATAAGTGTTGCATGCCAGAAGTTGACTTGCTGTCATGTGACACTTGTGAAAATACCCAACCAACAGGTTGCAATGTGGAAGTAGGGAGGACCCGGACAATGGGGGAGGGGGAGGTACACAATGAGGAATCAGGGTGTGAACACTAGTGGTCCTAAGTGGCACGGGCAGTCAGTGGCTACACTCATGGGTTCTGAGCCCAGGAGAATAAACAAAGAAATTAAAAATGAAGTGGGCAAAAAGGAGGGCAAAATGTCATTTCATATGCCCCTTTGCCCAGCAAAGGGTAAAAAAAGCTATAAAAAAAGTATGTCCTGAAATTCACACTTTTTATGTGTACTAGAAGAGGTTGAAGATGCTATGCTCTGATCACGGTTGAAGAAAAATATAATGCATTTGCAATGATTGACACAGGTGCCTAAGCAACAATAATGTCAGAAGTATCAAAGAAGGGTGATCCCTACAAAATCGTGTAAAGGTGAGGCAAAATTAAGGCCCGTGCACAATTTCAATGGGGAAGAAATACCTATGGAAGGTGTCACTGAGGTTGACCTAAAGTTAGGGAAGCATCGAATGGGACAGGAAGTGTTGTTAACATCCATTAATGAAATAGCCTCTTCAGGCAATTCGTTCCTACCAGAAAGGGTATCGCCCCTCATTGATGGAGTAAATCGAGTATTGTGGTCCTTAGCTAAAAAGTGATTGACACCCAAGAAAATAAGGACCCAAGCATGCCACACCGTTGCTAAATCAGAAAGTGCAGTGGACGTTTATCTCTGAATGGCTGTGTGACTAGCGTCCCTGTCATTATCATGTGTCGGGATGAAATGCGAGGAGAAAAAGAGAAGCAGTCTTTGGAGAATTATTTGGACCCCAAGAAAAACTGGCAAACAGAAATAGATGAACACATTATGTTTTTATCTGAATGATGAAAAACTCGAACCAAATATCACTCCAGAATAATTAAATCAGGAAAAACATTTCAACAATCTCAGAAATGCACATGGGAGAAGGGAAGCCATGGATCCGTATCCATGTGAATGGGCATCCTGAAATGATTGAAGCTAATTTGTCGCTTGAACATGAAAGGAGTTTCATTGCTTAAGTCTTTCCGGCAAATAATTGATAGAGGAGATCCCAAAGAGCAACAACTAATTTTTGGCCTAGATGACCCTATGTTGGGACAAAGAATTGTATGGAGATGCATGTTAAAGATTACAATTGGCCCCAAGAGTTTTCATTCCAATGTGTGGATGGTGAGTGGGACACAAAACAAATTCTATTCGGGAAATGAAATCATGCACAGAATGTGTATGGTATTAGACTTTCTAAATCACAAGGTTTGGTCCAGGTTGGGTGGAGCTGCACCTGAATGTGGAGACAAAAGGCAAGCTTATCATCATGCCCAAATGATGCCATATGTAATTGAGCTACAGGTGAAAAAAGATGTTCTCGCATTCACCCGACAATTTATAGTAGCATTAAAATACAGTAAGGGACAACAGATAAAAGGCTGTGATGCATTAATTAATCAATAAGGCAGCAAGGGTTAGAATGCGAAAATATATCACTGATAGAGATTGGAGATGGGCCCATTCAAATCCTGGTGTACAATAATGGTTGTCAAGACATTCATTTGGAAGAGAATTCAGCATTAGGAATGGCAATACAGAAATCTTACTACACTGACGATTTCAGTTACCCAGTGATGGGGGAACATTCCTGAAAGCTATGTGACTGCACAGGGTGAGTTACCAGAATCACTGGAGTCTAAGCCTAAGGGAATCTTTAAAGTTCAGTCTGTGTACCCTTATGAGCCAAGTGAAATGGTGTGCTGTCATCAAGATGATTTTATCCTATTCAAATTAAGTGAATCTAAAAGCGCAAAACGGCATATTGAAATGCAGGTCAAAATATTTGAGCGTAGCGACTCTCCCAAGAGACACTGCCACACGATTAGGCCTATGGAGGACTTCCCAGAGTTTTCTAAAATGCCAGAGGAGCAAATTCAAGCTGCAGATGCTTGCACGAGTGAGGAAGAAAAAGACAATTGAGAAAAAGATTTATGGAATTCAAACAGGTTTTTGCCAAAGATGCCTATGAGTGTGGGCTGACTGATTTGCATGTTGCCACACTACCAGAAGGACATGGTGGGGAGCCCATATTTGTGCAACAATATAGGTTACCCCAGGCATGTTTGGAATCACTAGCTGAAATAATCAAGAATTTAGAATCTAGTTGAATCATTAGGCTTATTCATAGCACAGCAAACACCCCTATATTTTTAGATGTGCTAAAACCTAATGGCCAATGGCTCTTGTGTGCAGATCTATGAGAATTAAACAAAAAGGTACTTGTTTCAAGGTGGCCTCTTCCATTTATTGATGGTTCAAAGGTGTTTACCACAAAGACCTTACAGCTGGATGCTAGTGTGTGCCATTAGCTGAAGATATTCAAAATTTGTTTGCCTTTTCATTTGACAAATCACAATATGCATGGTCCCGGATCCCCCCTTTTGGGTATGTCAATAGTGGAAGTGAGTTTGGGATATTCCTGAGCAAGGCACTTCGGATTCAGCTGAAAGAAGAACAATAGTCTATGTAGATGTGCTAATCAAAAATGAAGATCTTAAAAGCCACTTCAATGAGATTAGGCATGTGCTCAGTCAGCTACAGAAGGCTGGGACAAAGTTATCTTTACAGAAAGCACAGTGGTACAGAAAAAGAGAAAACTTCCTAGGACATGAAGTGACAGAACGTGGGTTATATCCACAAAAGAAAAAGTGGAAGCGATTCATAAACTAAAAGATCCCACTAACTTGAAAGGTTTGAACAGTTTTTGTTAGGAATGGGAAGTTACAATATATGGAAAACTATGCAGAGAGTACACAACCTTTAACAAGATTACAGAAGCAGGGTGCACCATGGCAAAGGGAAAAGTAACAAAGTGAGCAGTGGCCATGCTAAAAGGGTGGCTAATGAAAGCACCATGTTTGGCATATCCAATGAAAAAAATCAGGATTTCTTTGTAGAAATAAGATTCACAGATCAATGCATGTCAGCAGTGTTAAATCAAAAACATGACGTGAATAACGAAACCATTGCCTATGCTAACACAGCATTGTCGCAGGTAAAGACCAAATTTAGTGAATGTAAAAAAGTGCTTCTGACCACTGTCTGAACATTACAACATTTTGCCCCATAATTCAAGGTGGCAGTGATTACCAGCCTCTGCAATTTTTGCAAAGTAAGAGAATCGAATCAGGGAATTTGGCCCAGTCAAGAATGACTTCCTGGACATTGGAATTTCCTGTAGAAGTCAGTTACTCGGGTGTGGTTCTAGGGACTTCTTACCTGGGACTACTTTTGAGGCTATTTAAGCCACGCCCGTCCAGCAACACACGCTTCACGCTATTCTGCAATTCTGCATCCAGCAGCGTAACACTCACCGTGCCTGCAGCTTGCATCCAGTCTTCTGCCACGCCTGCCTCGAATCCGGAGCTCCTAAAACAAAGAGGAAAGAAAGGGACAAGGTTAGAAAACAAACTTATTTCTATTCCACACCTGATTCTGGATCCATCTTGTCTCCGGACATGTAAAGAACATAATTTCTGCACGCGCCGCACCGCCAGCTGCAGCACCACGCCATACTCACCAGTCTTCACAGCATCCTTCGGGTCCGCGCTGCCTCCATCATTTCTTCGCCGAACTTTGGCACCTAGGAGACAAAAGAAAACCACAAGGTGAGCCGAGGGAACCAACAAATATAATTCTTACCACCATAGACTTACCTGATTTACCACTGGAGGCATCCTTTTGTGACTCTCCATATTTTCACATGCCACATCTGTAAAGAGAGACAAAACAACACGTTTTCCTCGTGCAACATTTACCGGACAGCGCCGGGTAATACAGACTCTTACCTGAGCGCCACCAGCTGCCACAAGAGCATCTTTTCACGAGCCAGCTGCAAGACAAGAAAGGAAGGGGGGAACAAGAGTGAACATCGGACATATTGAACTCTATGAACTTAATACTTACTGGTCCTCACCAGGAACCTCAGAGTCAATACTCTCCGGAACTCTCCCGAGCCTTCAAACCAGTGAAGTAACTGGAATCGACGCGCCCCTGCAAATCCACGCAGACTGGATAGCTCATCTTTCAAGAATATAAAGTGAGATTGCTGTGAGGACATTTCGGAGGTGATTAGTTGGGGAGGACTGTGGGGGTGCCATCACTTGAATCCACAAGTGGCTAAATCCATCTCTCCACTTGCAGGAGAATATTTGTACGGGTTAAGCAGACAAGATTAGGAGGGCAGATCCAGTCAGTCATCGCTGCACTAGGCATCACTTGGGTGGAGACCGCAACTGTCCGGGTCCGACCGACGCTCCTGTGGGAGCCAGGTGAGCGTAACACATGCGCCTATTATATAAAACTGTTAGCACACCTAAGACCTTTTATATCTCAAGAAAATACAGAGACAATTGCAAGAGCTATAATAGGATCTAAAATTGACTATTGCTCAAGTCTGCTACTAGGATTGGACAGAAATAGCCTTAATAAACTTCAAATGTGCCAAAATAGCACTGTTAGAGTGGTCATGAAACTCAAGCGTAGAGATCATATTACACTAGCTAGACGGGCCCCACACTGGTTACCAGTGGAGTCCAGAATTCAATTCAGAACCCTGACAATTATATATAAATCATTACAGGGTAAAATGCCAGATTATTTACAACAATTCCTCACCACCAGAACTAACATAAGAGCTCTGAGATCTAATTCACAACATCTCTTAGTCGTTCCAAGATGCCCTACTGGCAAGGTGGCTAAATCCGCTTTTTTGTACAGGTCCGAACATATGGAATGCCCTTCCCCTCGAACTGAGGTCCTCTGGGTCACTTGAGATCTTTAAAAGGAGGTTGAAGACTCACCTCTTTAACTAATTAGCTGATATATGTCAGTGAAAATATCTCTCCCATGTCCTTGAATCTGTTTAATTGTTATCTGTGTTGTAATGCCCTCACGCCTTCGGGTCTATGGCCGCGCTATATAAATCAATTAAAGTAAAAGTTTGAATGAATTTGAGCAATATCCACACAAGGCATTCAACGAAGAAACAACATGTAAGGATTTACCAACTGTGTATGTAGATGGATGTGCATACCATGTAGAAAACGATACGGAAAAAGAGCTTGTACCAGGAATCAAACATGGTTTAAATGTGACAACATTCCAAGAGTAAGCATGAGGATAGGCCCCAAAAGCAGTCAAGTGGCAACATTGGTCACTATTTATTTATAAGGCAATATCTACAGCAGTAGAAAATGGACTCAAAGAATTAGTTTTAGCAACTGATTCTGATTTATGCCTGAAATAATTTGTGGAGTATTTACCTGGCTGGAAGGTGACAGGCATGCTCCCCTATAACAAGAAGCCACTTAAACATGGCAGTATGATTCAGGCTATAGACAAACTTGTGTCAGAAAATGACCTGATAATCCATTGGAAGAAAATATGTGGTCATTTGAGAACACCAGGTGAGGATAAGGAAGAAAGGCAGAAAATAAGGCAGATCAATTAGCCATAATTGGAGCTGTAATGGAGTTATTTTCTATTGAACACCTGCTTGGCGAAATACAGGTGGATGCGATAACACGCTCCGAAAACAGTTGAACTGCCTGTGGCACAATGGAGTTTTGATACTCCAGATCAAGACTTGATTAAGGCACAAAAGGCGGATCTTATTCTAGGCCCATTGTACTGACATTTTTTAAATGCAGAACAAAATCCACTAACTAAAGAGGAATTAAGGGTGCGATTTAAAAAAAAATAATAATAAAAATAAAAGAGAGAATTGGGTTACAAGACGGACTGATTAGAGAATCTGTGACAGGGCAAATCCAATGGGTAGTGCCCTTGTCATTTCAGGGATTGATGTTACATCATGCCCACGATGCCATAACTGCAGGACACAGTTTCACAGAAAACTTTGGACATTTTAAGATTATGCTTTTTTTGCCACACATGTCCCAAGATGTTGAGCTCTACACCAGAGGGTGTTTAGTGTGTGCACAGTTTCAGCCTGCGTCACCAGCTCCTAGAGCACCATTAAAAAGGGGCTCAACACTCCCAGGGTCTGATTCACAAATTGACTATGTCGGGCCCGTGAGGAGATTCATGAATCTGCTTAGAATCACATGCTGTGCATATAGTCCCACATCTAGTGGTAATTGCAGAGTATTGCATCTTTCTTTTGAAGATTGAAAGGGGACGTTGACATGGGTGTGACTGGAACACTATCACTAACGTGACGTGTAGTGTACCCAAAATCCCTCACGTGTCGATGTCCTCAGTTTTTTTGGGCCCAACTAGTTGGTTGCCTTATGCAGAGCTGGCAAGAGTTGATATTGCTTAATATTGATTACTTTGGGCCTCATTACGACCCTGGCGGAGAACCATGGTGCAATTTGCACCATGGTCCATGGCGCAAAGCTGCCAACTCCGCCATGGGGGTTGGCGGACTTACCGCCCCATTCCGACCTTGGCGGGGCGGTAAGTCCCCAATCCCCATTTACCCTTCCCCATTCCCATTTTTGCCCCATAGGGTATAATGGGAGTGGGGAAGGCGTTAATTACGCCACCGTAAATTACGGTGGCGTAATTAACGACAAGTCCCGTAGCGCCATGGATTTTTCCGCCTGCAAAAAGCAGGCGTAAAAATCACCATGGCGCTACGGGAACTCGTAGTCGGGCGGAAAGGTACGCCATGGTTTACGCCGGCGTAAACCCCTTTCCGCCAGGGTCGTAATGAGGGCCTTTGTCCCTGACCTGCGGTCGTCTAGTCTCCCGACTACTTCTTTTCAATGACTGTCTCGTGGACTTCCTGCCGCTGAGGACATCCACTACTGCTGGGTGACTGGTGACCTGATCGACGTCTGTTGAACGTGTGGCCTCGGCCTTCCGGCCAGGCCCTTACAGTAGGGAGAGTGGAGCCCTGGGTTTATTCTTTTCAAGAATGCATTTCCTTTTCCCATCGCTTTCCCTATTTGGTCTGGCTGCCATCTCCCTCTGCTATGGAGAGGGGATGCCCTTTAAATTTTGTCTGTCGTTTAACAGCAAATTCCCTTGGAAGGACACCCATCGCTGTTGGAATTGGTGTCTACCTCGAGACCACGACAAGCGTTCTTGTAAGTCCTGCAAGCTCTTTTGTCTCAAGACGTTAAAGGACAGGCGGACAAAACAGTGGGCGACCTGTGCGATGCAGGCCAAAAGTCATTCCCCCGTTGGTGCCGTTGCTTCGGATGACGAGGAATCCATCGGCAGCCATGGCTCTGAACTGGAAGCCATCCACCTTTGGACAAAGGCACAAACGCACCACTAAAACCCAAACACCCAACCCCTAAAGCCTCCTTGACGGAGATGTTGAAGAGGTGCGTAACGCCAACAGGCCCACTGAAAATTTTGGTGCCTTCCGAAACTCGCACTTCGGCGCCCACCACATCAGTCTTAGCATGCAACTCCGATTTCCTAACAAGGGTGCCCCCTACCCTCCCAAACACACGGTTGCCTACACCCCATCAAAGGGTGCGCAAGCATCTAAGGTTTTGGAGGAGTCATCAACTGTGGCGGCAGGCTTGTAGTGACCTAGCATTCAGCCGCTGAAAATACATAAGTCTTGTGGTTACTTCGGCAGCAGGAGAACACAGGGCCACCCCCTCTTGTCGAGAGTAGTATTCTGAAGCCCCCAGCCTCTCTCGAAGACTTTATCAGGAAAATCTCCCCCTTCTGATCAGTCTTTTCCACCGCCAGACCCTTCTGCATCTTCCCTGTGGACTAGGCTGAGATTTTAGAATTATATGGACAAAATGGCCCAATTTATAGATTGCTCAGATAAATGTATTACTCCCAAGAGACCTACGGAAGAGGACTCCTGCAATTTTTGTGGAATGGGGCAGAAGCCTCCCATTTCTACACGGCCCACCAAGAGGATGTCTTGGTTTACTCAGAATAGGAGGATACATATAAGGACAATCCTTTTGATCCGGACACAGTTGACAGGACCCAGGACTGGGACCAGTCAGCAGATCAGGGGCCTTGGCGTGCGCGCACACGCGCTCTTTTATTCTCACTCTCTTTCACACCCACTTTTCAACTCCACAAAGGCAGTCATCACCTGTGGATGACCAAATCTTATTTAATGCCATTCTAAAGAGAGCGGCTGATCATCTTGAGATCGCTACACAGGAGGCAGTCCCGGACTCTGACTTTGTTGAAAATATTCTCAAGGAGAAGCCTCCCACTATTCCATTACTCAATTCAATAAAGAAATGGCTAGCTCCTTTTTTTTCTTTTTTGTCACTGTCCCTCACAAGGGCAATCAAACTCCCCCCCACCCCCTTCTCCATCTGACCCTATGTATAAATGAGGTCATTCCACATCGGACTTCCTGGTTGTTACAACCACTAGGAAGAAGGCAGGGGTTCCACTGTTCACAGCAGAAGCACCTCCAGATAACGACTGCAAGAAACGTCAAGCCCTCTGGAAACACAGTACTACCACTGCGGCCAATTAAACCAAGATCGATAATACGACTCTTCTGGCTAGCGAAGTCCAATGGGGCCTGCTCCAGGAAGGCCTTCAATAGGTCCCAGAGCCCACGTGATCATGCCTGCTGGCGGTCGTGATGGAGGGCAGACGGGTGACCCATAATATATTAAGCTCACTCTAGCCCAGGGGACTCTACTTAAGAGACACGTCTGGCTGAAGAACAGGCTTTAAACAAGGAATTCAGGCCTCTCTGATTTATAAATCCATTTCGTGGACAATCATTCTCCCGGTTTTCCCATGGACAATATGGCTGTGGAGGTACCCCCTGGTCCACCGGCCAAGGCTCATCCGTTAACTGCCAGTGTCAGCGTAGAGGCAGCAACTCTACTCCAAGAGGCTTCCCGGCCTCCTCCTCAAAGTGACTCGCTGGTTTGGGATCACATCAGACCACTGGGTTTTAAAGACCGTTGCCCATGGCTATTGCATTGAGTTCCATCGGCCACCTCAAAACCAGCCACCGAAGAGCAGATGCCTATCACCAGCTCACCTGCACATCCTGCTGGAAGAGGTGCAGATCCTTCTGGAAAAGGGTGCCGTAGAAGCCGGCCCCATTCACTGGGTAAACCAGGGTATTTATTCAGTGTACTTCCTTGTACCCAAAAAAGATCTCACCATGCGCCCTGTGTTGGACCTGCGCCAAGCGAACAAATATGTCAAACTGCCAGGAGGTAATCCCACTGTTGCTGCAGGGGATCACATGGCCACATTGTATATGAAAGATGTATACTTTCATATTTCAATGTTGCCAGCACACAGAAAGTACCGAAGGTTCATGATAAGACACCCACTATCAGTTCAAGGTTCTTTCCTTAGGGTGGACACAAAGGTACTGGCAGTAGTAGATGATCACCTGCACAGGCAGTCCATCCCAGTCTGGCCTTACCTCCATGACTGGCTCATAACGGGATTCGTACAGAAAATGCCTAACAAACACCCAGAAGATGATAGATCTCCTCTTCAGCCTAGGGTTCTCAATCAATAAGAAAAAGTCCAGTCTAGACCCAGCAAAGTCAAACTGTTTCTGGGAGCTCAAATTCCGACCAACGACGGCCTCGTCTTTCCCTCCAACGAGAGGGTTTAAAACATGCTGTTCCAGATCCCTCACTATGTAGCCAGTCACAAGGTGGCCGTACGGAAAGCTGTACGACTTTTAGGGGTGATGGCCTCCTACATCGACCTAGTTCACCTGCGTCCCGTGCAAGAGTGGCTCTCAATCCAATGGTGTCAGGCCAGTGGACAATGGGACGATCTAGTGGTTGTCTCGGCAGCCCTTGTTTAGTCTCTGCACTTGTGGTCAAGGGAAAACCTTCTGCAGGGGAAAACATTCACTGCCCCCGCAGTAGAAGACACTCACCATGGACGCATCTCTGACGGGGTGGGGGAGGCTCACCTCCTTCCATCAGATGGCGCACGGCATGTGATGCCCAGTGGTAGCATCCAATCACATAAACTTGTTGGAACTGCTAGCAGTGTTCAAAGCCCTAAAGGCTTTCCAAACTCACATCCAGGAGAAGACAGTTCTAGTCCACCTGGAAGTAGACAAAATCTGATGCGATTCTCCATCTCAATGTTATACAGAACAGTTGATTGAGCATTTGTAAGGCGTTTATAGATCAAGTAAATTGTGTTTCAAAGCGCCCACAGGACAACCGGGAGGAAACATGGGAATGAAATGCAAATATAAACAATTACTCCTACTAGGCCTTGTGAGCATTCAGAACATGCAAGTGGAGAGAGAGGGGGGAGTGAGTGCTGGGAGTGCTGCGGAGGGGAGTGCTAGAGAGTAAGCAGCTGTTAAGTGACTATGGGAGAGTGGCCAGCTGCCAATAAATAAATAAGTGAAGGCCTGTGATAGCACAGGCCAGGGGGTGCCCAGGCAAGTTCTGAGAGCAGAGGCGGAGGCTCAAGGTGATTGGGTTTGGGAGGCCAGGACCCAGGTGGACACATGGGCCCTGGTCATCAATCTCAGCAACTGTTTGGTTTAGCAGAGGAGGGAGGGAGGGAAGGAGGAGGTGTAAAGGAAGGTCTTGTAGAGCTTCCAGAATTTGAGGAGATCTGGCTCAAGAGGAAGGGGCAGGTTGTTCCAAAGGAGGGAGCCTGAAGAGGACAAGAGATCAGCCACCAACTCGCTGTTTAGCGGAGCGTTTGACACAGAGTTGGTGCCGGAAGAACGTAAAGATCTGGAGGGAGAGTATTTAGGAAGTCAGCTGTCGATGGCGTGGGCACCAGCCCCAGACTAAGAACGAAATAAATCCACCAGACAAGTGGGTGCGATGTACAGCCAAGAATACACAATTCACCAAATACTCTGGGTCATAGTCTAGCTGCCCGTCCAACAGCAGGGTCTACCAATCACATTGTAAGCATAGCAAGGCTAGTCGGACTCAACTTCTTGGTTCATTAAAAGGCTGTACCAGCATGAAGTCATTCTGTCCCATGTCACTGCTCCAAGTCAGATCTTTCATCGAGTCATGGATAGTTGAGAGAGCAGCATTAGTCCAGAGTAAACATATACATTGTTTAGCAGATCATCACGATTATACCAGAGATCCTGTAACCTACCAAATAAACATCACATGTGGTCCAAGGGTATATGAACAGTGGAGACACTAGAGGTCATTACGACCCAGGTGGTAAGTACACCAACTTTACCACACCATGATGGATGGCGGATTTACCGCCCCATTCCAAGGTGAGTGGGTCGGTAAATCCCCATTTCCCATTTACCCTTCCCCATTCCCATTTTTGCCCCATAGGGCATAATGGGAGTGGGGAAGGCGCTAATTACGGCACCGTAAATTACGGTGCCGTAATTAGCACCAAGGCGGTTTAGCGCCATGGATTTTAACGCCTGCTAAAAGCAGCCGTTAAAATTGGAATCAGGCGTTAAGGGTTAACGACGGCGTTAACCCTTAACGCCTGGGTCGTAATGACCTCCACTGTATCTGTAACATGAACCCAGAAATGTGTCAAAGCAGGACATGTACAACACCTATAAATAAAGTTTGTCTCTTCCCCTCGACATTTTGGACATTTCCCAACAGTATTATCAAATTTCAATTGACGAGCCGTAGTAATATATGCCTGACGAGGAATCTGGTATTCAGAGCAAATTTCTCAGTATACTGGCATGGGGAAGTCCATAGCTGATAGTCCAATTGCCTACTTAAGTCCTGTTCCCACTTCAGTTTACTTGGAAAAACCTCCAACGGGGCAGTCTCCTGGCCATTCTATAAATAATGGACACAATTCTTCTAGAACCAGTTGAATTCACCACATTGTAATTGTTTATTTGTACAGTGCTTATACACAGGTGAAGTGCTTCAAAGCAGTAAGAGAGCAAGTAGTATAGTAGTCATTCTTGGTCCTTGAGGTTTCCGAATGATCTAACAAAAAAGTAACTTGTGTACTAGGCCTGACAGCATTTCTCCTAGTGCATGATGTGTTGCAGGTGCAACCAGATAAGGGAGGCGAGACAAAGTTGGGGGGCGGGGGGGCGGCAAGGACAGAACTTACTAGGCCTATTAAATTCAGGTCATGCATGTGCACAGACAGAAATACAAGGGAGGGGCATGGGGGAACAAGTGTGGCCTCTCCAGCAGGGTTCTGGGTTAAGTGCAGAAAGGTTACCCCTCTCTGGGAACGTATGCTGAAAGTGCAGTAGTGCTGAATATAGTGCAGAAGCTCGGAGGCAAGTGCAAAGACTGGCAGGGGAGCCTGGGGACTGTGAGGCTCTGGAGGTGAGCCAGGCGATCCGTCAGCAAGCTGAAAAGAGTTGGGGAAGAGATGGAGGAGTGAGGCAGGAGAGAAAGAGCGAGGAGGTTATGAGGGAGAGGGAAAGAGGAAGAGAGCAGGAAGGTCTTGAGGAGTTTCTGGAATTTAAGGAGCTCTGGTTCAAGGTGGAGAGAGGCAGGGAGGATGTTCCAGAGGGAGAAACCTGCATAAGATAAAGATCTGCCCCCAAATCTCTGCTTGGATAAAACGTCCCACCCGTAAAGAGTTGGAGGAGGAGTGGAGGGCATTAGAGGGAGAATATTTAGGAAGAGAGCATTGTAGATAATGCGGGCCCCAGCCTTAGAAAGCCTTGTGGACTATGCATAGGGTCTTGAACTTGATCCTTTATCCTGGAGGAAATTGGCGCGTGTGCCATTAGCAATCCCCTTTAGCACAAAGTGACCATTCAAACAAATGGGATTCTGCTGCTAAGACATTTTTGCCATAGATCAGGGTGTCTTCAAAGCTCTGCTGTGCGAATCCCTGAACAATTAAATTGTCCAGTCGCTCACAGAAGCATGAGCCAATTCTTCAAAATATTCTCTCTCCCTCTCTCGACCCATTCTTTTTCCTGTTGATACCTTTCTCCTCTCCCCTTAGAGAGTATTGCTGGTAAATAACTCAGCCGGTTGAGCGCTCAGGCTCAGATCCGTGTGGGATCTGCAGGTTCGAAACAAGGCCAATAAACGAATACCAACTTCATTTGCTTGATATTGTATGTAAAAATGTTATATGTAAACCACTGGCAAAAGCCCTATATCAATAATACATCCTTATCATTGAAGTACCATCTGCCTCGCCTAGCTAACAGAGCTTGGTGCCGACTTTATTTTCTCTCACACACACTCCTCTACGGCTCTCTGAAAGGACACCCACCCACCCCCCGAATCATGTTTGGCACTATATTTGCTAGCTACCATACATATGTAATTGTCATTGCACCAACGTGCCTGGGTAAGTGACATCACACAACCAATGACATTACAGAAAGTGATGTCACATGATCGTTGACTAAGGCACAGGAAATAGCATATCATGACCGTTATCCGTGATGGCAACACTGAACGTGATGCAGAGGTGTAAAAACGTGCATAGGTGCACAAGTCAAAATACAGAAGAGTTACTAAAGCAGACATAAGACTACTTTAGAAACCAGACATATTTTGAAAACAGTTCTAACTTGATACGGCACTACATTCTCCTACGGCCACTTATTGCCATTTCATACAAAATGATACATTTATTTATGGTTTGCTTATTATGCACTTATACAGCAAATAAATTCTGTTTCAAAGCGCCCACAGGGCAACAGGGAGGGAGCATGGGATTGCAGCACAATATAATATACAAGAAATACAGTGGGGGAAGGGACGGCCAAACCTACTATGCCTTCTGAATATTCAGAACATGCAAGTGCAGCAAGGAAGAGGGCAGTGAGTTAGGTCATAGGATGTCTGTGCTCTAGGGTGAGCCACAGGTGAAGTGCAAGGTATGGTAAGGGCTATGCGGCCAGGAGCCGCATTGGGTGGAAAAGTACAAGACTCCAATGCGGAGGATGTACCAAAGCAAGTGCTGAGGGTAGACAGAAGCCGGGGAGATTGGGTGTGAGTGGTCTGGGGCCACCAGGATGCACAAGGGTCAAAGACACCAATCACAGCAACTATGAGATTTGCAGAGGAGGGAAGAACAGAAGGAGGTGGAAAAGAGGAAAGTCTTGAGGTGCTGTTGGAACTTAAGAAGGTCCTGCTCAAGATACAGGGGGCAGCTGTTCCATAGGAGGGATCCAGCTGAGGAAAGAACGACCTCCTGCTTTCTGTTTAGCAAAGCACTTTACTCATAGGGAGTCGGTGCCAGAGGAACGTAGAGGTCTAGAAGGAGAGTATTTTGTAAGAGACAGTTGTAGATAGCGTGGTCCCCAGCCCGACAGCCTTGTGGATGATGCAGACGGATTAGAATTTGATCTTTGCAGCAACCAGGAGCCGTGAAGGCGTTTTAGGGCAGAAGAGATGTGGGCCCTAGGCTTAAAGCCAAGGATAAGTCTTGCTGCTCTATTCTGGATTAGCTGAAGGGGCTGCAGAGTGGAAGAAGGTAGATTGAGGAAGAGGCTGGTGCAATAGTCAAGTCTAGAGAACCAGGGCTCGGGAAACCTTGAGCTTCGAGGAGAAAGTGAGAATTAATTTGAGAAGGAAGAGTTGAAAGCAGGACTTCTTGGTAATGTCCCGAGTGTGTGAGTGAGAGAGAGAAGTCAAAGATGACTTCAAGGTTTCTGGCTTCAGAAAAAGGAGCAGGAGGAGTGCCCAAGAAATGAGCCCAGAGAGAAGGGAAGGAGGGAGCAGGGATCCCAATCAGAAGGATCTCAGTTTGCTGGCATTGAGGCAGAGATTGTTGGAAGTGCACCAGGCCTGGATGGCAGATAGGTAGTCGGGGATAAAGTGCTAGTGAGTCAGCAGGAATTCTGAAAAAGAGTTGAGTGTCGTCAGCATAACACAAAGTCGGGAGAGAAGAAGATAGAGTGTCAGCTAAGCAAGGTAGATATTAAAGAGCCAGGGGGAGAGGATAGATCCCTGGGGGACACCACAGGTGGAGGAAAAGGTCCCATTGATGTCTAGTCTGACGTTCAAAGTTTACCTTCGGGCAATTGTATCGGTATTGAAAATGGGGTTTTAAAGGCTATTTGCTCTGAGTTATCTGGGCTTGAATTAGAACTTTAGATCTCTTGAGTTTATGTCGGGTGGGTGGAAGGGAAAGTACTATTGTTGAGTATTGAGACCAAGTTGGATCAGTTCTGTGCTGGATAGGGAGGTCAAGTTACTGGCGGCCCCGTGACTGGCTCATAAATATGGCGAGGAGGGCAGACCTGGCCAACATCTTGCCCAAATGTTGCATCCTGAGGGTGGTCCATCTAGTACTGCTGTCATTAAAAATGCAAAGGGGGCTCTGGTTTCTGACTAGGGGCTATGCTGGTCGACTTTTTCACCTACTATGATACTCTATAAGCCAGAAGGGAGTCAGTCTCATCTGTAGATTATTACCTGGGAGATATATCGTTACCCACATTGAGTAGGAATGTGGTAGATCTTTTGAAATTCTCTGATTACAATCAAGGATGTAATATTGGCAATACCAAAGTTACCCTCTTATAAGGCACCGGGTTAAGACAGTACTACAGCTGAATTTTCTTTAAGGAGTTTGGATCAAATGTCGCCCCCATTTGTTACAAGTGTGGCAGGAGTCATTACAATCTGGGCCACCCCTTATGATGCACAAGGCATTGATCTCATTGATCTTGAAACCTGGCAAAGATCCAACAGACTGCGCTTCAGCTCCTTGATAAATCTGCATACCAAGATTTTCTCAAAGATATTGGCTGATCAGCTCCTTCCTCATCTAGCATCAATGATTCACATAGACCAATCCGGTTTTATACAAGCTAGGTCCACTGCTTTGAACTTCAGATGATTGTTTTCAAGAATGGCTCAGGTGGGTTCCAGGATCCATGCGGTGGGTCTCTCTTGAACACTGAGAAAGCATTTTATTCAGTCTCCTGGGATTACCATTTACTCTGCGGGGGAAGATGGTGTTCTCCAGGTATTTTCTATGCTGTGTGAAACTTCTTTACTCTGGGTCTAGAGACAGGATTGGCCTCTTGCCACAAATGCTCCTCTTTTCTGTTGGTGGGGAAACAAGAGAAAGGTGTCTGTTATCGCCCCTACTTTTTGCCATAGAACTGCTGCTGATCTGTTTCTGCCTTTCACATCATGCACGCGGACTCACAATGGGTGGTGTGAGGGAACTGGTGTCTATACGTGATATATTATACTGTACATTAAAGATCCCAAGGTAAACCTGGCACCTCTCACGTGTAAGAACGAGCACTGTGGGCAGTTATCTTGACTACAGTTAAACCGATCTTAGTCAATCCTATTTCCATTGAACGATTGGACCTGCCCCCCTGCCCCCACCCAGTGAGGTTGGGATGTATAGATTAGAACAGGAGTCTGAGATAGCTGGGCATCACCATTAGCAGAGCGCACACCTCTTGCTTGACTGACAAACACTATCCATATTTGATGAACCTTCCGAGAAAAATGTTCTTCCTATGTCAGTTTATGGTCGCATTGCACTAAAGATGTTGGTATTTCCTAAATTACTCTATTTCTTTCAGAATATTCTGGTATGGCCTGGGACTAAGTTCTTCAAACAACTGCAATCTCTTTTTGTAGGTCTAAAATGGCACCCAAAGCAGCAATGGATTAAGATGGAAATTCTAATGACTCTTACCTAGGCTCAGGGTGCCCTGTGTGCTCCTGACAGGGAACACTACTTCTTTGCTGCACAAGCACACTTTGCTTCTTACTGAATTCCAGGAGCCCCTCTGCATCCCCATGTCAGGACTGAATGAATTTCTGTACGACTGTATTCCCTACAGGCTGCTCTTTTCAATAAGATAGCTACAGACAACCTTTGACCCTGTATCTAGCATGGTGGGTGCATGGAAAAGTCTTTATCAGCAGCTGGGTATACAATTTCCATACACAGCAGAATTGTGAATATGGGGCTTGCAGGCTTTAGGCCTGACCTTTGATGAAGTGATTGCTCTGACCTGGTCTATGCTAGGGGGTGGGACTTCTATCTATGGAAAGATTCATGGACAGAGTGGGCAGGACTTTAAGATGACCTTTCAATACCATAGGATGCGTATGGCATTGTCCCCTCCATTTCCATCAGAGCTCCCAAAAACCTCAATTTTGCAGTATGTGAAACTGGTCTTCTGAACATCTGTGAAGACCTGCTCTCAAATCTTGATTAACTGTCCTTCTGTCCTCATTCTTCTCGATCGCTCTTCTGCCTTCGACACAGTAAACCACAACATCCTAATCTCCAGTCTCTGCAATACCCTAAGCACTCCTCCTCCTCCTCCTCTCCAGTCTTGATGTGCTGCCAACGTTTTCTGCCTCAATGTCAGAAAGTCAGATCGTCCTCCTTGGGACCTCTGCTCCCACTTTCCCAATTTCTCAGTGACCGGCCTCCCTTGTCCCTGCACCCCCACCTGCTAGTGAGGCAAAATATCTGGGGGTAATTTCCGACTCCACTCTCTCCTTCTCAGACATCTCCAAAAAGTCCCACTACCAGCTGAACCTCCTCAGAGATATTCTACCTTTTCTCACTTTCCCCCAAAGACTTGCCATCTCCAGAGCCCTGGGACTCTAAGCTGGACTACTGCAATGGCCGCTTTCTAAATCTTCCTACCTCTACTTTCCATCCATTACAACTCATCCGGAACTGTGAGCTTTATCGTTGGCCTTAAACCCAGGGCCCACATCTCTCCAGCGCAGATATCCCTCCACTGGCTCCCACTGGCTGAGGGCCATTCTGAGACCCAGTGGAGGCTTCTCTACCGCCATGTCATCCACTTCTGTAATGGCAAATGTTGTGTACTGTTATTACATGTATTAACATAGTTGTACTCTACATAGAACCTAGAATATTAGAATGATAGGAATAGGGCTCTAGAATGTGGAAGCTATGATGTTCAGTTGAAGCATGAATAAAATGGTATAAGGATGCATGATCCGGCGTGTCTCATCATTATATAAATTGAAGAGATAACAACATAACAATGGCGATGAGGATGAACTGGATATAAATGAAAGGTTCACCTGAAAACGAACCAGTCTGAAACAATCGTAAACAAGAATGCTGGAGGTGTAAAGATACAGATGACAAAACGGAGAACACAAATGGACTACAGATTACAGAATCGGTCGAACTCGAGGTAGGAGGGTTGACAACAGATTAAAGTGTAACCTCCGATAGTGGGAAAATATAAGCGCATATGTTATATAGCTAAACAAAATAATTCAAGGTATTGAGGCATCATTCGAACAGGAAAACAACGTACCTAGGTGCGCGAGCCTATACGTGAGAGACACAGTTATAAAGAAAAGGACCTGTGTGTATAGACGCACACACAACAATAAGGAAGTAACAAGGAAACATTTGAAAAAAGGACCCGCGGACGTGAAACTACGTGCCGCCATTTTGGAGACCAAGTTAAATCGGCACGGACAAATTCTTCGAGACATAGACAGACATTTAAATACACGGAAATACAAAGGGATACAAAATTGCAAACCGGAGTGAGGAGCGAGCAGAAGGAAACAAATAAAGAGTGTAAATAACATAGACTGAAGCTTCAGTAAATAGAATATTAAATGAACAAATAAAACGGATGAAAACATTTTTAAAAAAATACACGTGTATGATTAAGCAGGAAAGTGAAGGCAACAGTAAAGTTGGAAAACAGAAAAGAAGACGCATATAAACATCCCATAAAATAACAAACCAGAAAAATCACACAAAAATGTCACTTGAAGATGCACATTCAGCGGGGTATGCAAATGAACAACAAATCATACCCCAGATGCCAACAAGCACACTAATGTCGACAAATCCACTAAATTACCTAAGGAGGCCAAACCCATTCACTCTGGAACCACAGGAGACTCAGGGCCAAAGATGGCAAGAGTGGATGGAAGAGTTCGAGGAATTCCTGAGGGCGGTAGGAGATCAGAATGCGCCAAATAAAATGGACATTTTCACAAACTTGGTTGGGAAGGAAATAAAAAGCATAATCAAGATGATTCTGCACCAAGAAAGAATGATTTATCCACTTCTGGTGGCCGCAATCAATGCACAGATCATAATCCCAATCAATAGGGATTATGAGAGATATGTTTTTAACCAATGCACACAAAGCGCTCACGAAACAATAGCCCAATTTGTGTTGAGACTGCAAAAAAAGACTACATTTTGTGAATTTGACAACTTCAATGATGATGAAGCGATACGCCTGAGAGTGATTGAAGGATGCTTGTCCTCACAATTTAGAAAGCATCTATTAAAAAAGCCTCTACCGATGAAAGAAGTATTGGAACTTGCCAGAATGTACGAGAGGGTAGACGCACAAGTGGCAAATATAGAAAACCTGAAGAAGATGGACACTATTGCTGTTGTGAGTAGAAATACCCAGTGGCAAGGGAGATATTCTGGAATGGGATCACTGAGCTTGATGCGCAAGGGCAACAGAGAAAGACAATGCTATAGATGTGGCTTTGAATTTCCCCACAAAGGGCCCTGCCCTGCAATGGGCCCACTATGCCTACGATGCGGGCAGGAGAACCACTTCCAGACAATGTGCAGAGAAAGAATGAACACACCGACTGGTAATTACAACTCACAGGTCATGTCGAATAGAAGATATGAGAACCAAAGAGGTGTAGGAGGACGAAACCCTGGGGAAAGAGATGCACGACTTTATCCTGGGACGAGAATGAATCCACAAATCTCTCGGGCGGGATTTGTTAGAGCCACGGATGAATTGCAAATTGTAAGAACTGATCAAAATACACAGGACTTGGGACAGAGAGTGATAATTAATGATGAGTCCCAAGCTCAAGAAGGAGTAAAATATGAAGACCCATATGAAAATCCACCGATATCAACTATGCCATACGAGGAAGAAGCGGAACCAATAAACTACCAGCAGGAATATGAATATAATAGATACAGCAGAAAATATGTGAGGCTGATAGGCAACAAAGAAAGTGGAAAGAATGCAATAAGAGTGGTAGTAAATCTGAATGGAGAAGATATACCTTTCCTAGTGGATACTGGAGTTACGGTCAATGTTATGAGTGAGGAAATGTATGGAAAGGTAGCTAAGCCATATCCCTTGAGTGCCTCAAGAGCTGCAATTTTCCAGTGGGGAGCGGAACAGCCGTTGTTGAACAAAGGGCTATTTCAATGCAATCTGATTCACATGGGGAGATGCATACCAACCAAAGTACACATCATTAAAAGCCCTCTTGTTGGCAGGTGCCTCATCAGTTGCAAGAATGCAACTAATTTGGGACTCACTGATGTACGATATAATCAATCTGAAAAGATACAAGGTATTCCCTCGGAGTCCCAAACCGTGAGATTCGTAATGAAAGAAAAGGTGGACCTAGAAAAACTGAAAGTGGAATTCCCAAAGTTGTTCCAAGGAATTGGGAAATTGAAATCCAACAGCATACATTTACACATTGATAGTTTGAGTCAGCCTGTCCCACAACACCCAAGGCGTATAGGCTTTTATCTGCAGAAAAAAGTATCACAGGAATTGAAACAATTGAAGTAAAATGACATCATAGAAAGGGTTGAGAATGGCCCAACTCCATGGGTTTCTCCTCTGGTGGTAGTTCCCAAGGCTGATGGATGGCTTTGACTTTGTGTGGACATGAGGATACCCAACACGGCCATATTGAGGGAGAGACATCCAGGTCCAAATATAGAAGACATGGTCATTCGATTGAATCAAGCTAGGAGATTCAGCAAATTGGATATGAACCAGTGTTACCATCAATTGGTGATTGATCATGAATCTCATCCAATAACCACTTTTAGTACTCATGAAGGTTTATTCAGGTACAAGAGACTTAGTTTTGGAGTCTCTTCAGCTGCTGAGATTTTCCAGGAAGCCATTAGGAAAGTGATAGCGCCAGTACCAAATGCGTTTAACTGTAGCGATGATATTCTGATTTATGGGACTGACCAGGCTCAACATGATGATGCTTTGAGACAAGTGTGCAGACTATTACAAGAGAGTGGACTAACACTGAATGCACAGAAATGCAAAATAAATAAACAGAGCCTAAAGTTTTTTTCGGGCACATATTCTCAGAGGAAGGTATGAAAGCAGATCCGGAGAAAGTGGGAGTAATATTAGAATTGCAAGCTCCAAGGGATGTAGCCGAACTGAGATCTTTCCTTGGAATGGTAGGATATTGTGCAAGATACTTGCCAGAATATGCTACTCTGACTGAGCCTTTGAGACATCTACTGAAGAAAGATGTAACGTTTACATGGAGTGAAAAATGTGAAGAGAGCTTCGAGTATAAAGAGCGAACTAGCAAATGATAGAAAGTTAGCATACTTTAACCTAAAATGGGACACTGAAGTGATTGCTGATGCTAGCCCTGTGGGTTTGGGTGCGATTTTAGCACAAACTAATCCTGATGAGACGTCAGAAGACAAGCAAATAAAGATAGTTGCATACACTAGTCGATCGCTGAGTGACATTGAGCAGGCCTACTCACAGGCAGAGAGGGAAAGTCTCGCCACTGTGTGGGCCTGCGAAAAATTCAACCATTTCATAATTGGAAAGCCTTTTGTATTGGTGACTGATCATCAAGCACTAATTTCAATATTTGGGAATCCAAGAGTTAAGATGCCCCCAAGGATTGAGCGTTGGGGTATGAGATTACAAGAATATGATTACAAGATCGTACATGGACCAGGGAAAGATGCAAATCCAGCTGATTATTTATCAAGGCATCCAGTGGGCATGGTGGATCAAGTAATGCAGACAGAGGTGGAAGAGTATATATCGTATATATCATTAAATGCACTGCCCATTGCAATAACAAAGGAGACATTTGTGGATAGAAGCCAGACTGATCCTATGATAAAAGTCGCAGTTAGACTCACACAGACTGGGAAGTGGCATTGCATTGACCAAGAAAAGGATTTGGAAGAGGGAGATAGGAAAGATTTGAAAAAGTTAGTGAAAATGAGTAGTGAATTATCTGCAACCAAAGAGGGAATGCTCCTAAGAGGAGGTAAACTCGCAGCACCAAAGAGTTTGAGGAAGACCTTAGTGATGTTGACTCATGAGGGACACAGGGGAGTAGTGAACACAAAGAAAATTTTGAGAAATCAAGTATCGTTTCCATGTATGGATCTGATCGTGGTAGATACATTACAGAATTGTCCTGCCTGTCATATAACGTCCCCTGTGTCTCAAGCAACGCCTCTGAAAATAGTACCATTGCCCAAAGGACCGTGGAATCGAGTCGCTTTGGATTTTGTTGCCCCACTGGAAGAAGGAGGGTATTTACTAGTGGCTATAGACGAATACTCAAGATTTCCATTGGTAAAACAAGTCCAATCCACGGGGTTTCATCATGTAGTGGTGGTATTAGATGAACTTTTCAGTGAATGGGGAATACCACAAATAATCAAAACAGACAATGGTGCCCCTTTCCAAGGGCATGGTATTAGTAAATTTGCAGCTCACATGGGATTCCGACATCAGAAAGTAACACCTCTGTGGCCACAAGCGAATGGGATGGTGGGAGATTTATGAGTACTTTAAAACAGACCAGACAAAAGGCTGTTGTGGACAATGTGTCGTTTCCACAAGCAATTTCACAGATGTTAAGGAGCTATAGAAACACCCCCCACGAGATGACAGGACACTCTCCAGCGGAATTGATGATCAGGTACAAGCCGCGAATTAGACTTCCCAGAATGGAGGACTACACAGCTGAGGAGGACGATGAAATAAGAGAGAAAGATCAAATGAAAGACCAAAGAGTGGGTGGATCGCAAAAGGAAGGCTGTGGAGATAGAACTACAAGAAGGAGATGTGGTGGTAGTTTAGCAGAAGCAGCGAAAGAAAACAGACTCTAAATATAGGCCGACGTTGTTGAAGGTCAAAAGTATAAAGGGATCCATGGTCACGGCGGCTGGTAATGATGGTGAAATAACTAGAAATGTATCCTTTTTCAAAAAATTCATACGAGGTGGGTGTGAAGGGAAAGGAGGTGAAAGGAATGGGCCGAATGAGTTGAATAGTTCTGACATGGATATTGGTTTAACATGGTTATATGAGGATGATGGGGAATTGATGGATTGTAGTGGGGGTTTGAGTTTGGGCGGAGTGGATGCTGAAGTCAAAGACTCTGGTACAAACTTTTCCACGAATTCACGAGACATGGACATTGGGGATGAGCCCTGTAACTTGAACATGAGAAGCAGATATCAAAGGGTTGTTCGCAAACCAGCGAGGCTAATCGAACAAATGTAATAGCTGATAGTTTTGTTAAGTATTTAGATGATAAGTAAGGGGGTGGCGGGTGTTGTGTACTGTTATTACATGTATTAACATAGTTGTAGTCTAGATAGATCCTAGAATATTAGAATGATAGGAATAGGGCTCTAGAATGTGGAAGCTGTGATGTTCAGTTGAAGCATGAATAAAATGGCATAAGGATGCATGTCCGTCGTGTCTCATCATTATATAAATTGAAGAGATAACAAGAATAAAGTACTGCAGCGATGTATAGTGAGAAATCCAACCTTTGCACTGTCCTGTATCCAGGCACACTGGGCCTCATTCCGACCCTGGCGCTAAGCGAAAAACGATGGCGGTATATGATTACCGCCATCGTTTTCCGCTAGGTCCGATTATGATCCTTGACCGTTAACTATGATGCCATTAGCGCCAAGGACGCATGCACTCGACCTCCCACACCGTACTTAGCGCCATGGCGGAAAGGTACGCGAACGCCGACCCAAGCGGACATGCACCTAACGCCATCACCCAGCCCGTTAAGTACCTTACCGCCATGGCGCTAAGTACGCCATCGCGAACCAACCGTAAATGGCCATGTAAAGTGAATTCAGCTGCCACAGGTGCACAGAAACAGCACAGGTGGAGGCAATACAGACTCAGGAAGTACAAAAAGAGCACACCCCACCCCTTCCCACACCCAGTCACACTCTACAATGATACCAATACAACTTGCAATGTTGGGGCTGGAGGACCTGAGAGCAATGCAAGTGCTACAACAACAACAACAACAGGCAGCACAGAGGAGACGCAGGAGGAGAAGGAGGGCAGGCAGGGCCAGCAAGCCCCACCAGCACAGCCAGTGCCACCACGCAGGCAGCCCCCAATCCCACGCATCAGAGCCAGTCCATTCAACCTCACTGCTGAGCAGATCCACACCCTGTACCGTTTGGACCGGGACACCATCAACGCCATCGTAGACATGACACACAACGACATCGTCAGCATGATAGAAAGTCCAACCTCCATCCCACCCCTACTGAAGGTAGTGTCTGTACTCCACTTCCTGGCCACAGGCACCTACCAGCACACAGTGGGGCACTTGCATGGCATTTCACAACCATTATTCTCACGTACACTTATCCAAGTGCTCGATGCCCTCCTCAAGCACACAGACGACCACATCTCATTACCACGGACTGCCCAGGAGATTGCAAACACCAAAGTGGGTTTCCATGCACTAGCCGGCATACCTGGTTGCATTGGTGCCATCGACTGCACCCATGTGGAATTGGTGGTTCCACATGCCATGGAGGTACCGTACCGCAACCGGAAACAATTCCACTCAATCAACGTGCAAATGGTCTGTGACTCCAACAAGATCATCACACATTGTTGTGCCCGATTCCCCGGATCAACCCATGATTCAATGGTCCTGAGGAACTCCACAATACCACGCTACATGGAGCGACATGCAGGCCCAAGATCCTGGCTACTCGGTGAGTCTAATGTCATGACCATGGAAATGTGAAGTGGGTAGGTGAACGACGTACCAATGCATACTCCACCTGGCTGAAAGGGGGTGGGGTGATGCATACTCCACCTGGCTGAAAGGGGGGGGGGTGATGCATACTCCACCTGGCTGAAAGGGGGGGGAATGATGCATACTCCACCTGGCTGAAAGGGGGGGGGGGAATGATGCATGCTCCACCTGGCTGAAAGGGGGGGGGGAATGATGCATACTCCACCTGGCTGAAAGGGGGGGGGATGATGCATACTCCACCTGGCTGTGAGGAGCAGAGAGAACGGAGACAGATCATATCCTAAAGCAACCCAAACTCCACCCAACACCAGTAAAGCCAATACCCAATGTATGCAGCCCTACCATGTATGTGAATGAGGTTGTGTCCCAACCATGACACAACCATCTGCAAGTGCATTCTACCAATTCAGACCATATTGTCAACAATGAAATGCACCTACATACACGTCACCAAACACCATCAACCGAAAGGCCTGTCCCCCATAACTGCCCACGAAGGAGGCACATGACGGACAGAAACATCAACACACCATTACACAGAAAGCAGAGCCCCCGAAATGTCCCTATCAACATCAGCATTGCTCACTGGGGTCATGATGAGGCCCACAGCAATGTTGCAATGATGTGCGCATTGACATCACAGGACACGTGCCAGGCCAACAAAACAAACGGCATGAACGGACACAGTGGATGGGCACTCACAATGCACTCCACCCCTCTGCATACATTGGGTGATGGCATGCAAAACAGGCCATGAGAGCCATGAGCATATACTGGTCGCATTGTGTGAATCAATTAGTGCATTTAGAAGTGGTCCAAAGTAACAGTTGGATGCAAGCCATGGTGGCACATCATGTTCTTGATCAGACGTCATGACTGACACATACATTCTCGCCTGCATACAGGTGATGCAGGCTATCCCCTGAAGAGGTGGCTCCTTACACCAGTCCGGAACCCGCAGAACCAGCACGAGGAGGACTTCAACCGTGCACATACACGTACCCGTGTGGTCATTGAGCAGACATTCGGCCTATTGAAGGCACGGTTCCGATGCCTCAGCAGGTCTGGTGGGGCACTCCTGTACCGCCATGAGAAGGTGGCAAAGATGGTCATGGCATGTGTCATGCTACACAATATGTGCGTCAGACGAAATGTGCCCCTGCCCCCTGATGCAGAACTGCAACCACCTGACGATGAGGATGAGGAGGGTGGAGATGGGGCCGCACCTCATGGAGGAGGCGATGCACAGGAGGGGCGTGAAATGCGTCAAAATATCATCGACCAATGCTTCTAGCACACACGGCTGGTGTGTATCACATGGAGACGGCACTTGGGGCACTGTGTGTCTCTGGGACATGCACACTGTGGACTGTACACCAATAAAGCACACATATGCAATGAAAATGTCCACACATTTGATTTTGGGAAAAGGAAAAAGTGTATTTGAATCATAAATTGTTGTGACACACACCCTCTCCCCTCCCCCCTGCACACCCCAACACACCCCCTCCCCCCTGCACACCCCAACACACCCCCTCCCCCCTCCCCCCTTCCCCCTGCACACCCCAACACACCCCCTGTGAGTGTCTACAGATGCCTGTAACAGTGGGCACAGGCTATTACAAGCCCCCTCTCCCGGCCCCCGGGGCACCCCTGCCTGTGGAGCGCAGGTTCCGTCCTGAACATCGGACGGGGCTGCTCTGGGCAGAACTGGCAGCGGAGGATGTCCCTGCCTGCTCCCGTGCATACATGGCCTGTAGGGTGTGGGAGAGCTCTGAGAGCACACAGCGCACCCCGGCAAGTTCGCCACAAATGTCCCTTGACGTGGACTGCATTGCATCCCTCAGGGTGTCAGTGCTCTGCGCAATTTCGGCCCTTAGGGTCTCCGTAGCCTGTTCGATGGCTGCCCTAGCCCCCACACATTCCGCAGCATGCTCGGTGAGTAGCGTGGACAGCTGTTGCTGCCGTTCAATGATGTCCTCAAGGGACTGTTGCCCCTGCTGGGTCATGCCCATTGCCGGTGGTGTGATGGAGGGGCTGCTCCCCTCCTGTGGACTTAGAGCTAGGCATGGGGTAGATGGCCACTCCTCTTCCTCTGTGTGCCCCTGTGTGGGATCCTCATGGGGGCTGGCATGGGACAAACAGGGGGAATGTGGAAGGTCAGTGGGGCGTCTGACGTCGTGCTCCTCAATGTCGGAGTCAGAGCATGCTGCAATGGCAGCTGATTCTCCAATGGTGCTGCTGGCCGCCGAACCGGTGCCTTCTGTGGCAGGCAATGTTGGAACAGGTGGTGCTGCTGCTGCTGGCCTGCTGCCTACTGGGGTGCTTGCCGGTGGGCCGTCCTGTTTGCTGGCAGTGGATTGTGCTTGCTGTGGGGTCTGGCTCACTGCAGCTGAGGTTGAGGGTGCGTGAATGGTCGTCTTGGCCTTCTTGGCTTTTATTGTCGCAGGGGTGTCCTCGTCCTCGGGGTGTGATTCTGAGCCTGTGATGGAGCAAAGGAGGGAGAGCGTTATTGATGGGTCTGCGGACATTGGAATGACAATGATTGACATGATTTTGGTCAGTAGATGAGGCACATTTGAGGCAGGGGCATGCAGGTTGTCTCCTTTTTGTGTGGAATGAGGATGGAGGTATGTGGGTGCTGGCAGTTAGGGTGTGCATGCTACATGTATACAGGGTGGAGCTCGCATGTGGCTGTGGGCAGTGTCCAGCTGATGTGTTGCATTTACACTCTAGGGCAACATTGTGCTACACATGAATGGACTTCAGTGACTATGGTATGTCTTGATTTGAGGCACCTACCTTCATCGCCTGATGTCGGTACTCCTCTTTCCATCCCTCCGACGCCTTTGATGCCTTCCATGCCTATCGTGCTGGCACATATTTCCTCCCACGGTTGGAGTTTCAGTGGGGATTCAGAACCTCCACCGGTAGCCAGGCCAAGGTTGCGGTTGGCGGAGATGATGCTTCTTACGTGTAGCCTAAGGTCATCCCACCGCTTCCTGCACTGCTGTGGGGTGTGGGGTATGGTCCCCACCGCGCTGACACGCTCTGCCTCCAGGGCCCATATGGCCTTCTTTTTGGCTATCGCCGGCCTGGTCATTTGCGTAGAAAAAACTACGGCTGCATTGTCTTGGAGAGTCTCAGCCAGCATGCTCAGTTCCTCCCGGGAGAATCTGTCCTGGCGCTGGCGATCGCATGCCTTCTTGACAACTTTGGGCATTTTCGGGTGGTTAAGTGGGTGGGTGATGGGTTGTGACAGGTGTCAGGGTTGGATCTGGTGTTGGGAAGGATGGCAATGGATTGTGTTTTTAAAGATGGCCGCCGTGCTGTTTCCCATTCCGCCGCGATGACGCTATTTCCGGGTCCGCTTTTTTACGGTGACCGCTAATTACGGCCACCGCTGATTACGGTGGCCGCTAATTACGGTGGCCGCTGAGATGGGTGGCGGTAGTGCACCTTGCGCGGCCTACGATGCCGGTAGGGGCCCTTTCCGCCATGGCGTTATTTACATTACCGCCATGGCATAATGCTCGTGCGCGATGGGTCGGAATGTGGCGCTCTTTCCGCCATCGGTACACGGCGTAAACGTTCATTACGCCATGGCGGTAATGTCGGCTACTTACCGCCAGGGTCGTAATGAGGCCCACTGTTGCTTAACAAATTGTCACCCATTGGCCTGACGAACAATAATAGGATGCCCAAGACATCTTATTGTATTGTGTATCCTTCAGGTTGTTTGCCGTGTCTGGGACTACCTGTGGCACCACCACAAAGCCTCAGTCACTTCTAGGACTACACAATGCAGAACACAGTCAAGCTTCCTTGCATTGATAGATATGCTTAGTGCAATGCAGGAGACTATAGGCTTGGAACAGTCATTGGATTGACGCCACACTGTTGCTAGCTGTGTGAAGTAATTTTAGCAAATAGCATGCTTGAGGGCTAAAAGTAGAGAGGAGGAAATACCGAAAAGTAGCCTCAGAATGAAGGCTGTCTTTTGGCCTATAAGAAATTACCCCATGTTTTCTTTCCCCTTTGGTAGGACAGTGGGCAAACATTGCACAGGGTTGTGCAGAGTAAGGTTGCTTTGTTAAATTACTTTTCTGTGTTATTTTGTGCTGAATATCAATCGGGAATATTGCAATGTTAGTGCTAAATGGTACTGGGTGACTGCCTAGCCGACGCAAGCGCACATCGGCTATCCAAAGAAAAACGAAACCATTAATAGTCAATAGTTTTGTATAGGGAACACGTTTTCCGTGGTTCCAGGTATTGACATAAAATGTGGAGATAGTCATACAGCTTGGCAGGTATTGGCATTATATTCCCATGCAGTCAAATTTAGTAGACCGTGTCATGAAAGCCAAGGTAGATATTGTCTTAACAGCCATGGTAATACCAATTTATATAAGATATGATAAGGATATGCCAAAGCTCTAACATGTTATGGTGTCTAATGCCAATATTAACTGCGGGAAATTGGCATAGGATGTGACTGCATTGGTACAACTTTAGAGTAATTGTATTTAGAACAAAGAGGTAGATGGGAGAAAAACCTATAGGTGTCTAGGGGGTTATCTACTACAGAATAAGGACTCCCTCCTTGGGACTGGGGCATATAGACAGTGTCAGGAAGGCTAAAGTGTTGGGGTTCTTCCTATCGTGGGGAAACTGGTTACTGGCACTCTACAAACTCTACTCTACGGGTACTCTACAAACACAACACAGTCATAGGGCTATGGTGCCTATCATGTCCCCTGAGGATCTATAGGGAGAGGAGGAAGGATTCAGAGAGGAGCATGTAGGGCAGTGAATTGGTGGATGCACATATGCACGTGGAAGGAACACAGAAGGAGCCACAGCACAATTGTAACCGTTCTTTGTGCCGAGGACTGCCGTGCGTGGTACATTTCTATAACGCATGCACGAGCAACGTGCTCTGTGATTGGCCCAATGTCTGTGTGACGAGGCACAGCTCACGTCTCGTTAACTGTCCTCTGCAGGACACATTTTCCCCCCCAGGAAAAAATGTCACTCACTGTTCTTCTCTGTCAGATTTCTTCAGTGAGACGCATAGGTCCCCGGATCCATCTTGTCGGCCTCAGAGAGGGTTCTCCTGGTTCTTCTGTAGCTTCACCACTCTCCATCACAGCTTTCTTCTTCTCTTTCTCTGTATTTCTTTAAATGAGAAATGTTCAGAGTGATTACTTGTCCAGGAGAACAGGCCGTCACGATCATGCCCTTTACATGAGAAATGATCATGGGACTTGGAACAAATCGGGATTCTGACTTTCTTGCCTGTTTGTGACATACAAGGACCTTGTCCCCTGTTTGTACAGAGAGAGTCTTGGCATCACTCCCCAACAACCAGACAAAGAAAAAACAACCCGCTAGGGGGAAAAGGCTAGGTGCACCCTTTTTTGAGAAGAACAATAGCTTTATTTTGTATGAAAAAAGGAAACATGGTGACAGGGTATTATAAGTCCACTGCCACAGAGCTCTCTGCCTTCATCAAAGTGAGCATCACATTATAAGCCTAAAAATAGTCATTCATGATGCATTCATTATACAGTGTTCATACCCCATCCTCATTGGCTACCGCCTATTTACATGCTAATATTCAAGCAATAAGCCCTGAGTGGGTGGGGGAGGGGGGCATTACCACTTCAGGTAATGCCCTGGGGCCCATAGTTAAAAGCCCTTCCACTCCAAGATATTGGAGATGACTGCTCTAATACCGCGAGTCACAAATCCTGGCAACTTCAAATTCGACTTGTTGGTTGTCTGCAGTCTATGGGGGTGGAGTTCTTGGAATCTGGGAAGAGGCTGAATAAGGCTTCAACAGGGAAATGTGAAATGCTGGGTGGATTCTCTTTCAGGTCCGAGGCCAGTGCAGACAAAAAGTAACTGTATTTATCCGTTTGTTGATAGCAAAGGGCCCAAAGTATCTGGGAGAGAGCTTGCTAGAACGAAGATGTCTATGGAGGTACCTTGAGGAGAGCCAGACTAAATCACTGACAGAATACAAGGAGCAGTCCTTTCAACGTTGGTCAGCAAAACGTTAAATTACCTGGAGAAGGTGTTCTTTAGCTGCCTTATGCATCGAGGTTCAGCTTTTGACCCATCCATCGACGGCAGGGACATCATTGGACTCCACGCAGGCCATAGAAAAAACAGAATGATGGTACTGATAAGTACAGAAAAAAGGACTGGTCTTCAGAGGAACGAACAGTGTTGTTGTATGCAAACTCTGCAACGGGTATGAGAAACCCAATTGTCGCTTAGTTGGGTGCAAGAACAACAAAGGTGTTGCTCAAGTGTCTGGTTGGTTCTCTCGATTAAGCTGTTGCTCTGTGGATGGAAACCAGAGGACAAGGCTCCGTTTATACCAAGCAGTCGACATAGTTGAGCACAGCATCTGGACATATACTGGTTTCCACGTTCAGAAATGATAGCAGAAGGTAGACTGTGGGGACAAAATATTTCCATCAGGAACACACTGGCCATTTCAGCTGCTGTAGGGAGTTTGGCTAACAGAGTGAAATGTGTCATCCGGGAGAATGAATCCATGGGAACCATAATTGTGGTACAGCCCCCCCCCTTGGACGGGGAAGGTCCACACTGAAGTCTGTGGTGATGGTTTGTCAAGGTTTGCTGGGTAACTTAAGCTGATGCAACAAGCCAACAGGTGTATCTCTGGGTTGATTGTACTGAGCACACACGACACATGATCGTATATAGTTCTTAATGGAAAGACACATGGCCACTTCGCAATGCATGTAAGGTGGCTGAAACACCCCAATGTCCAACAGGGAGAGTGTCATGGCACAGATGGAGGGCCGCTTCCCAAGTGGAACTAGAAGGGAGAAACATGTGTTGCCCTAACTAATCTTGATCCATCTTTCACAAATTCTCTGTTTGGTAGTACTGTAATTTCTTTTACTGTCCACTTCTGGCATACAAAGTGGGCATTGCTCTGTCTCTCACCTGAAAGTCTTGCTATGGCTATCTATCTGACAAGGAACCCTGATTTTCTGTTTTGTCTGGGAATGTTTGAGAAGGGAAGCAGTGTATCTAGGACCTCCTGGGTCTTGAATATGGCTAGGCGTTCCAGATCCCCCCTAGTAAGTCTAAGGGCAGATCTGGACATTTTTCTTCTTTTATGAAACTTGTCGTCTCTGAACCCAATTTACTTTTCCTAATTTCTTGTCTTAATCTAGCATTCTTGTCAATTTCATTTAACATTTGTTGCTTGCTCTTTACGAGTTGTTACCTAGATTCACTTAGGCTGGAGTGACAAGTTTTGCATGCTCTGGTTTTGTAGGTCGATTTATCTTGTGTGCTTTGTAACGCCTTCTGCAAGGAATCCATTTCTTTCGGCTAAGAATGCTTTTCTTCAACTGACTCTTGGTTTAGGAAACTGCCAGCTAGATAACTTAAAGTGTTTAATCGTCAAAAATGCATTATTGGGTTTTATTTTAATTGATTTGTATAACGCTATAGATCAAAGCACTGTACATAAACCAGCATTGGCAATGCCAACAGTTTGGGCTTGGCATAGGAAAGGCACATGCCTAATACTTATACACAATCCAAAACTCCACTGTGGTTGCGTGTTCTTAGTCAGCAAGAGGTGAGCAACCAATGGGGCATAATATTATGATTATGGCGGGTGGGGGTGGCTAAGCCTTGAGTGGCTCCCATGCTCCGGCATTTGGTGATTACATGGGTGGGGGGGACAATACTGGCATATTGGGGTTGTCGGTGGGGGTGGTGGGTAGTTTCAGTTTATGGTTTGGTTGGGTTGGGTTTGGTTTAGTTCCCACGGCACTCAGATTTCCGACCTCTACTCACTCCTTTGGGAATGGTCGTGGGGGAGACATTGGAGAGAAGAGAAATGGAGGGGCAAGCTACGCTCCCCCTTAGGGTAAGGGGCATGGTCGGCCTCATTCGGATAGGCGAGAGGTGGCCCAAGATGGATTCATGCGGCGCTGCATAGATTATATGTCCTTGTTATGCATTGATTCCTCATCAGGGAAGCGATGGCTAACGGGAGGTCACTTGTCTGACGTGGAACATCAGAGGTTTGAATTGTCCCTCTAAAACAAGAAAGGTTCTGTTATACGTGCAGAGATATTGCATTTATGCAGGAGACGGACCTTTCCCCCTTTAGTGAGGCTGCCTTCGCCAAGTCATGGTGTTGCCACAGGTACTTCTCGTACTCCAGATATTCCTGTGGGGGTATGCATAGTGGTCAAGAGCATACTGGGGTTCCGTTGCACTGAGGGATACGTAGGGGAGGGCTCTAGTTCTTAACAGGATTGGTATAAAGGAGGGGTTTCACATTAATGATTTATTATGGCCCTAACACTGACTCTTGAGATGCTAGAATTCATTGAACAGCAAATTAGGAGACATCCCAAAAGCAAAGTAATTTGGGCTAGAGACATTAATGCGGTCATGAGTAACTCATTTGACAGGTCTGGGGATCCTAGCAGGGGAGTGACTAAGGCCACCTCTAGGTTTCTGCAAATTAAGGGTTAGTGGATATATGGTGGGTTTGGCACAGTTCAGAAAAGGGGTACACATTTAGATCATCTGTGCACGGTTCAACCTCCAGGCTGAACTATATTCTGGGCTCTGTAAATGTCAGGTTGGTTCTCTGAGTGCAAGATTCTGGCGCACACGCTTTCTGGCCATGCCCCTGTTGTTGCGACTCTTATGATCCCAAGGAAATGGCTGGGTGGCAGGAGCTGGTATTTTTAAGAACGAGAGTTTGCAAGAGTGTTCCAGGAGGAAATACTGGAGGGTGTGCTCTGCTTCTTCCAATAAAATGAGGGCTCTGTAGCATCCTACTCCTCCCTTTGGGAAGCCTTTACATGTGTGATCAGGGGGCTGTGCATCACCAAAGAGGCAGGGTCCTCAGGGCTATAAGGGCAGAGCTGGCAGCTTGTGAAACTTGATGGCGGTATTTGGAAACTGGAACAGGGTTCCTTACAGATGATGGGATGCAGGCTAGTTTCTGTGAGGAATTAGGGTTGTTCAGGCATGCAGCAGAATGGGAGGTCAAGTTCCTTAGTAGGAGCATGGCTGTGAGATGGTATGGGAAGGGTCAAAGGACTGGGACTATGCTGGCCCTTTTGATCAGGACCGAAAACTCTAGGTCGCACATTGTGCCCATTGCAGACTGGGCGGGGTGGATTTTGCAGACAGACGAGGAGATAATGGGGTCTATCGCAGATTACTACAGGGCCCTGTACTCCTCTAAACCCATTGTAGGTCAGGTCATGCTTGAAGAATATCTGGACCAAGTTGGTCTGCAGTGGCTGGGAGAGGAAGAAAGAGAATGGCTGGGTAGGCCGATATCTGAACAAGAGATTCACGAGGTCATCAAAGCACTCCCCACTGGGAAAACCGCTGGCCCAGATGGACTCTCAGATGATTTTTGTAAGGCTTACACTAATATACTTGTCCCTCACATACTTCATATGTATCAATAGGTGCTGCGTGACAGCGCGCTACCTGAATCAATGCACGCAGCTGTGGTTGCCCTACTCCTAAATCCAGGGAAAAGCACTGAGAACCACTCATCCTATCGCCTGATCTCATTGAAAAATCTGTATAATAAAATTCTTGCCAGGTTGTTGGCTAACCAGCTTGCCCCAATAATGCCTAGATGGATGTTGGCCAATCAAGCTGGGTTTATTCCCCAGAGGTACACATCATATGGTCTCTATTGAATAGTTGGCCGGCTCTCAGTCTAGATCAGCAGTCCTCAGTGGTGGCAGCCCTTCTCAACGCAGAGAGGGCGTTTGACTCCATTGATCATCCATTTCTCTTTGCTGTCCTGAGACGCATGGGGATGGGAGAGGATTTCATAAGAATTATCTCCCTGTTATATGCAGACCCAGTGGTGCGTCTTCGATTGAATTGCATGCTTTCAGCCCCTATTGAGATGGGAAGGGGAACGCAGCAGGGTATCTGCTGTACCCCCTGCTATTCGCGCTCACTGTGGACTCTCTGGCAGAAGTGGTTCACTCTAGGCACATAGACAGAGGAGTGCAACTCTTCACGTATAAGCTGGTGATATCACTGTATGCTGATTATTTAATTTTGTTACCTGGGACCCCACAACGAACCTAACACCAGACCTGAGGGACATTTTGATTTTCAGTCACTTTTTAGGCCTCAATGTCAACCCATCTAAATCGGTGCTGTTTCCCTTTACTGACGACACTGTGAGGTTTCAGGAGGAGTTTGACTTCCAGTGGCATTCCGGCCACATTCAATATCTCAGGGTGATGGTAGCCAGGTCACATGACACACTTTATCAAGAGAACTATGGGGTAAAGTTGCCAAACACAGACATTTCTCGGGAGATGGATGAATCTGCCTTTGTCCCTTTTTGGTTAAATATCGTTAATTAAAATGGTAATCTTACCCACATTTCTGTATTCATTCCTTAATGTACCCGTATTAGCTCCCACTAAATTTTTTCAATCATTGAAGTCCATCATAACCAATTTTATTTGGCAAGCGAAGTAGGCCTGAGTGCCTTGGGGTAAGTTGATAGCACCCCAGGAGAGATGGGCACTTGCGCTTCTTGACTTCAAGGCCTTTCGGACGGCAGTGCAAGCATCCTTTTTGCCACACTCGTATGATTTAATTCCAGACAGGGCACACATGCAAATCGAGAGGGCAATGGTTGCTTCTTCACTCCTAAGGGCAGTTATTCTCACCTCGCTGCAGCAAATAACTAGGGCACGCAATATGGTTGAGCTTTCCTGTAGTGCCTGGAAATGTTTAGAGGGCAAAACACGTGATGAGCATCTAGACTCCCCATTATCAAATATCTGCCAGGGATCCCACTCGCAGGTGAGAAGGTGTTTGTACAATGTATGGATACGTTGGACCTTACATACTGGCGAGATCTCTTCCCTAATGGGCAGTTCCAGATGCTAGATGAATTTAAGTCCAAAGGGGAGGTATCTGTGCTGGATATTTGTATATATTTTAGGCTGCATATTAGACTGAAGGATCGATTCACTGACTTCCCCCAGTTGTACCTGTCCTCAGTGGTCGAAGTGTACGAAAAGAAGTAGTGGAACTATGTTCCCTGCTGGTCTGCCCCGCTCCCCACAAACCCCATCGCTACGCCCCCTCCCATGCACAATCCAAACCCCCAAACAAACACACCTGCTGTTTAAGGGGATGTTCAGTGCTGTGCACTGAAGTGAAAGCTTCAACTTCTTCCTACACTTTTTTTTTAAAGCTAAACCATTACAGAACGGTTTATTTCTAAAATAAAAGTATAGGAACAGTGAAACTTAAAAATAAAAAGTATAGGAGCAGCGCTCCCGACCGCTCCCGTCCACTTCGACCTCTGCCTGTCCTACATGGGATGATCAGCACAGGTACCAGGTCCAAACTGATTTCTAAACTATATGCTGCTGAGCATATGGCCCTTTTTAGTAACGTGCATTCAATGGATGGGGATGCAGAATAACCCCGACACCAAATAATTGAACCAACTCGGGAAGATGGCAAAGCTGCTGTTTTATTAACAATTATCTAAAACGGGGAGTAACAACGGACATCAACGGACGTTCGCTTGAGCTCTCACTGCATTTCCCATAAAAAACCTCTTTATATGCAAAACATACATCAGACATGACATCATACTACATGGCAAATAGAAAACCTATCATAGGCTGTGATAGGCTTAAGGGGAATGTAAAGACTGGAAGGGGGTTATCTGTACTCCTGCCCTCTATATGGCAGAGTAGAAGCACAGATCACCCCAGCCAAGATCTCCATTGTTGGTAGCAATGGACGAGCAATCCAGGATTTAGCTCTCAGGAGGGGATGCGGGCTGGTTCTTAAGTACATTGTGGTCCCAAATCTCCCACAGAGGAATGTCCACACACTATGTTAGGCGATAACACAATTCTTCGTATCTATATTATGGACCTTATTTATATAATCAATAACACACTTTGTACTCTGGCAATTCTAATATGGTAAATATGTACAATGTCTATGTGGTACCACAGTCCACTCTTGACTCCTTTAAAATGCACCAACTGCTGACAGTCTCAATGGCATACAAATCAAACAGTAATGTGAATCAATAAGGGACATAGGAAGGAAGACAAGTTAGGTTAAACAATGGCAGAATACTTTGCCCATACCCAAGACACAGTTCTGTGTGAGGATCCTCCCACCTAGGCAACCTGTAAATAAAGTGTATCAACAAGCACAGTCCATATATGTTTGAGATAGTCTTGTTTCCTGCTAAAATGTTCTACTACCCCAATGTACCTGGTTTAGCAGAGTTCTTCAACGGTTCGTCGACAGATCCCTCATGGATAAACTCCCATTAAAGCAGGAGCCACAGGGAATCGAGCTTCCTCAAATGTGAACACTGTTGTTGGGACAGTCTCTTCGACCTTTGGGGTGCTCGTCAGCGATCTGCCGTGGGCGTCCTGTGAAGACGAGGCGTGCAGCGGATGACGAGAGTTTGTTGCTGCAAAGCAGATCGATGAAGAACGTAGGCCCAGCAATGGAGTCGGGTCATCGGTGTTGCCGTTGACGATCGGGACTCGACCATGGCTGGCTTTCGGATCTTTGTTGGCATTTGTGTGGACTTCGGGTGGCAGGAAACCCACTGGCGGTTTCTTCTCAGTTCGTCGGCGACCTTGATTTTCTCTGGTGGGAAAAAGCAGTTGACGGTGATGGCAAGGGGAGTCCTTGATTTCAAGGTGGTTTAGGCAATGGAACATTGTGGCTCCGGTCGAAGAGGTTACAGCGGTTCTCCAAACGTCGGGTGTTGGTCATCGATGGCCTTGACGTCCTGGTGCTTACTTCAATGTTTCTCAGTGGACCCCGTCTCCGGTAGACAGCTGTTAGGGCCTGACTTCCAGGGTGCCTTGATGAAGATGATCTGGTGCACAATGTTCCCTCGTAGCTCTGGAAGATGTCTCCTAGCCAGGTCCTCGCTTGGATCAGTTCTTGGCGACACGACAGCTTTTGGATTGTATCGAAGGAAAGCAGCAGCAGAGCCTTCTTCCAGCTGGGCTTCAAGGTTAAGCATCAAATTTCGACTTCAGCTTCTGAACAATTCTGGTAAGTGAGAGATCCCCAGATATACTGTTCTGTCTCTCATTCACACTACTACCCCAATGTACCTGGTTTAGCAGAGTTCTTCAACGGTTCGTCGACAGATCCCTCATGGATAAACTCCCTTTAAAGCAGGAGCCACAGGGCATCGAGCTTCCTCAAATGTGAACACTGTTGTTGGGACAGTCTCTTCGACCTTTGGGGTGCTCGTCAACGATCTGCCGTGGACGTCCTGTGAAGACGAGGCGTGCAGTGGATGACGAGAGTTTGTTGCTGCAAAGCAGATCGATGAAGAACGTAGGCCCAGCAATGGAGTCGGGTCATCGGTGTTGCCGTTGACGATCGGGACTCGACCATGGCTGGCTTTCGGATCTTTGTTGGCATTTGTGTGGACTTCGGGTGGCAGGAAACCCACTGGCGGTTTCTCCTCAGTTCGTCGGCGACCTTGACTTTCTCTGGTGGGAAAAAGCAGTTGACGGTGATGGCAAGGGGAGTCCTTGATTTCAAGGTGGCTTAGGCAATGGAACATTGTGGCTCCGGTCGAAGAGGTTACAGCGGTCCTCCAAACGTCGGGTGTTGGTCATCGATGGCCTTGACGTCCTGGTGCTTACTTCAATGTTTCTCAGTGGACCCCGTCTCCGGTAGACAGCTGTTAGGGCCTGACTTCCAGGGTGCCTTGATGAAGATGATCTGGTGCACAATGTTCCCTCGTAGCTCTGGAAGATGTCTCCTAGCCAGGTCCTCGCTTGGATCAGTTCTTGGCGACACGACAGCTTTTGGATTGTATCGAAGGAAAGCAGCAGCAGAGCCTTCTTCCAGCTGGGCTTCAAGGTTAAGCATCAAGTTTCGACTTCAGCTTCTGAACAATTCTGGTAAGTGAGAGATCCCCAGATATACTGTTCTGTCTCTCATTCACACTGATGGGCCAGGCCCAAGCAGCCAATCATTCAGAAGGGCATTCAGCAGGCAGGCAGCCAGCCAATCAGGCTCACAGTGCATTCAGGCGATTTTTCTCCGTCCAGACACTCACAAGGAATGTGGATTGGGATAAGCATCCAGCCTTTCAGCACACCACATTCATACCAGTTTTGGGCAGGGCTGCGTCTGTCATTGTGTCACACACCAGAAACCAGACGACCATAACATGAAATGTATAGTGGTCACACACTCCATTCACCCAGTTCCCACCCCAAGGGTGTAACCAGAACATACAGCCATTAGGAAGACTCCAGCCAGTCTGGCCTGGACTTCCCCACAATACCATATATGGAACTTCTACCCAACAGCCAGTCAGGGGGAGGGAATGAGCCAGGGCTTCCTAGGACATGGGAAAGCAAGGTAACAGGCAAAAGAAAGCAAGAGATCACAGGTGCCATCTTGTCTCCTATCAGGAATCAACTGATTCCAATGGCAGGGCCTGGGTATCCCAAAATGTAGGATTCAGCTATCCTTCCGCAAATACCTCCCCTCTCGAGCTCTTCGCTCCTCTACCTCCAACTCACTCAGGGTCAGTCGTTTTTCTAAGAAACGAGCTGGGGGTGGATCTCTGTCTTCAGCTGGGGCCTCCCTCTGGAACAGCCTCCCTGCCACTCTAAAACTTGAGGAGAACCATCTCCGGTTCCGGAAGCACCTCAAGACCTTCCTCTTTTATTCTGCCTTTGCTCCCCCTCTCCCCTGCTGATCTGTTCTCTCTTGGCACTGTGCACCTGGCCACCCTCTGTCTTTTGGGCCCAGGTACCTTCTCATCCTGCCACCCTCCTGCACTGCCTCCAGGCCACCCCTTGCACTGGGGTCTGTATCTGTACCCATACAGCCCCCCCTTTTTCTTCCTGCACTTATCAGACCTACCCTGTCTGCTGCCTTAAACCTAGCACTTGCAAATTGCTGGCAGCATTACCACTGTTTGTTGCCTTTATTATTTATTTATTGTTATGTATCTGTTTCTCCTCTGCTTCGCACTTTCCACCTCTCCCCCCTCCCATGCACTTTTCCCCTCCCCCTCTCCCATGCACTTGCGCGTTCCCAATGTCACTGGGCCTAGTAAGATCGCTGTTTTGTTCTCCCCTGTTCCCCTCCCTTGTCTTGTCGCGCTCTGAAACACTTGTGTACGAGCATGATAGAAATAAAATATCAATCAATCAATCAAAAAAACTGTCAAATTCAGAATGGAGCTGCCACTAGCCCATACCTTGCTCTGAGGACCACACAAAGGTGCCCAAAAACATACACTAGGGGTATAGGGTTGTACCCCCACCAATGGGTGCCATAAGGGTATGCCAACTGTTCACCACAACCAGAAAGAGGAAGGGCTGCACTGCCAGGAGTCCCACATGGACTCCTGTGCAGAAAACAACACAATACACATGAAAAAGGAGTACAGGACAAGGAGGCCCTGTCCCTCCAATGCATTTCCAGCATCAGAGTCTCCCCCCAGACTGAGGCTAGGGTGGTCTAATCTCCCACGAGATTGACACCCTCATCCAGACGGCCAACATACCTTCTGGAAAGGCCATTTGCATTATCATGACTCTTCCCTGGTCTATGCTCAATAGTGAAGTCTAGCCCTTGTAGGCTAATGGACCACCTGAGCAGTTTTGGGTTTTCACCCTTCATCTGCATAAGCTATATTAAGGGCTTATGGTCTGTTTGGACCTTGAAGGTAGACCCTGAAAGGTAGAGCCTAAAACACCTAAGGCTCCAAACTATACTGAAACATTCCTTTTCAACAGTAGCTCACCGAAGTTGTCTACCTTTGAGTTGCCTACTGATAAATATGATAGGATGCTCCCTCCCTTGGTCATCTAACTGGGACAAGACTGCTCCAATTCCGTGGTCGCAGGCATCAGTCTGAACGATAAATGGTTTGCTGTGGTCAGGCGCACACAACACAGGTGCCCTACAAAGACTTTCCTTAAAGCCAATAAAGGCCCTCTGACAATCTTACGTCCAGTTCACCTTCCTCGGTTGTTTGGGAAAAGTCGGAGCTGTCAGAGAAGCAGCTATGGTTCCATAGTCCGTCATGAAGTTACGGTAATACCCAATGAGGCCCAAAAAACAAATAAACACAGAAAGTTCCCTTGGATGTTCTTCTCCAGGGTATAATCATGGTTCTGGACTCTGTCTCTTTCTTAGTAACTTCTTCTCTCAGGGCCCTCCACTATCTCTTGGAAACTTGCTCGTTCTCAGACCCCTCTTGGTCATTTCTCCTTTGTAGGTCAGTCTTTATGTCTCTATACACCCCCTTGTTAAAAGGTCATACGTCCATTAGACATTTAAAAGGATCTAGATTCTCGTCAAAATCCTCTTAGGCCTTCTTTCCAGCTTATAGTTGTCACCACAATTCTTTTAGGTCTCACGCTGACCTCTGATTCTCAGTTTAATTCAATGAAGTCTCTTCACAATCTCTCGATTTAAATGCAATTCTTTAAGAGCTCTTCATGACCTCTGATGTCCCACCACAAGTCATTTAAGTCTCTTTGTGTACTCTGTGGCTTCTCCCAGGGCACACGACTTCTGGTTTTTGGTACAGTTTTCTTAGGTCTGTCCACAACCTCTGGCCCTCCCACAATTCTCTTAGGTTTCTCTCAGGTCTCTCCGTGACCTTTGGTTCTATCAGAATTCTCTGAGCTTTCTCTAGTGTTAAGAAAGATTTCGTAATTGTAGGTAATTTTCCTTCCATGTGGCAACCCCTAAACTTTTTGCTGTTGTTTTTCACCTTGTTCTTGACTTTGCCAGAGAAGTGCAGCCTTCTGCCGCACTCCTCTGGGCTTTCGCTCCTTTCTTATGGGGAAACTGACATGCCCTTAAGACAGTCAGTACCGGGGAACGCTGTTTCCCGTAGTTTCTTTTATCATGTTGCGGCTTTCGTGCAACATGACACAAGAGGGCACTGTAAGCTAAGTTACAGCTCTCTTGGGTCTCTAGCCTTCTACAGGCCCTAGATACTCGTTTAGGATTGTATTTGATCGGTGCAAGTGATTCGGGGACGGGAATGGTGGCAGCGATCGTTTCTTGTGTTTTGAGCTCCTTTTGGCGTTCTAAGCGCGTTTCTCGCGCTTAACCCAAAATGGTGGCCTGGCTCCCAAAATGGCCAGACCACGAGGCTCCTTTGTCCTGTCCGCTGACCGTCTTGCTCCCTTCACCTTCCCCAGGTCGAGCCGACCCGGGGCCTTCCTTATTTGGGCATGTACTTTCCCACGAAACACGGATGCTTTTGCGGGCTTCTACATGTCTTGTGTGTGCCTCCAGGATGTGGGCTGGGATGTCTGGTCCCAATACACATCCTGGGTGGCAGAGAGTCTAGGGTGGTGTGAATGCCTGGGACCACCGTGGTCCGTGATTGGTCCACGAATGGTGTGAGTGTTGATGAGTGGATCTCCCATTGGGTCCCCTCCGTTTTGGCGCGAAGGGAACCGTGGATAAGAGGGGGCTGGAAACACCACTACCATGTCGATCTCCTGAGTTCTCACGAACGAAGGAATACAGGAGCCAAGTATCCTGCAACCAAGAGGCTGGACCGAGGAATCGCTGGTGACCCGCTGAAGGACTTCTCCTCTGCACTGCTGTCGCCTTGTGAAACCCTTTTCACCTTTGATCGAACCAGAAGGCCTGTACTGGTACTTCGACCCTTGGAATGGCAGGAACAGCTATTCTCGACATCTTCACCATCTCCTGCCAGTAAGCCTTCGGAAGCGTCTCTGGGCCATCCAGCTGACTGACCAGCTTACACGGGAGTCTTGCTCTGTAACCGCCGCCAGGTTGTGTAGTATTTCGAGCCCTTGTCACTCTCAAACGCTTCGTACACTTGGCGTTCCCAGGTCTGAAGTGAGTAGTGTACATTTGGCTCAGAAACACACGGCCGCTCCGTTGCCCTGTTGTGGTAACAAACTGTGCGGGTTTCTTCGATTGGGACGTCTTTTTACTCAACACGACGACAAGGTGTTCCCTGCTCTTCTGAACCTACAGCTACTGAAACGGACGCGGAGAAGCCTGGGTCTGCTTGCATCGGGGACAGGTGAGTAGCATAGCTAGGATCTGGTCGCCCTCCTGCAGGAGCCCATTGCTTTTCCCCGCTGTGTCAAACAGCACCCTTTTCCGTACTCGCGCTCTGCTTCTGCCCACTGTGGAAGCTGCGCTTGAGTCGCGGAACTTGTTCTTCTTCTTTTGTGCACTAAACTGAACTGCCTGATTTCCCTCGAAGAGCTTTTCCTTTTGCCCGTTGGCACCAGCGCGTGCAGGTACTTTTGAGCACAAGGCTCCACTCTTCGCAGGGCTCGGACTTCCATCTAGTTAGGTGCCTCTGAAGGTGAACTGGGTCTAAGCATTATTGCGCACTGCCTGTTTTCCCTCCCTTTTAGGTGGACTACACATTTCGTGCATATAACGCTTGAGACTGGTTGTATTTGTATATATATTGTGTTGATAACCATATCATGTGTTGGTTTACTATCGTTATATTGTGATTTTCTCGCTACGGTCATTGTTTTAAAGGCCTTGAAATAAATGTGTATATATTTTTAATATAACAACTGTTTGGAGTAGTTTGTAAGTGATCTTGCTTTGTGTGCTCATTGCGGGCTTTCAGTCACCCTCACCCCTCTTGAGACCTAGTCTTGACCGCCGCGATCGCTACCTTGATTGGTCTGGCTCGTCCAGAGGTTACCATGTTCCAAGTAATTAGGTTGGCCTTCTGAACTTCTGCGCCACCAGGACAGAGTTCAGAAATCCGTCTTAACATCTAGTACTTATAACTCTCCCACAATTCTGTTAAGTCTCTCCACAACCTTGATTTTTCTCACAATTCCCTTAGATCCCTCCATGTCCTCTAGTTTCTCTCATGACTCTCCACAACCTCGATTTCTCTCCAATTATGTTACCAGTCCAATTCTTTTAGCGGTGAAGAGTTTTTCTCCACTGTCATTCGGGGTCCTTTCCAGACAGTTGATATTCTGTTCCATCTGCCAGGGGGTCTTCTTCTTAAGACGTCTCTGATGGGATGGCAAGCCCAGTGAATCCTGCTCCAGGATAGCAGCAAAACCAACTCAGTCCCCTGTGGATCAACCCCCTTATAAAAATGCATGGGGAGTGCCTGCGACTCACCACAGTGGGTACACATAATTCATTGACTACAGTGCCAAATGGAAGAAACTGTTACTCAAGATCTATATTACAGAAAAGGTTTATTACTTCTACCTTCTTTTCTATTTGCTAATTGATTAGACTTTCCACGTGTCTCTTACACTTAGGTATTCTTCCTTCGTACACATTAAGCTCTATTACGGATCTCTGGGGAGATCATATTCAACTTTTGCTTGACAAATTGCATTTATCTCAGTGGAGAGTTACCCTCTATGTCAGGAAAGGAAATGAGCCACTCTCTGATTGGTTGGCAAAAGGCTAGGCAAACTGATGAGTGCAACCTGGGTAAATGCTCAGTCAGTGACTGACAGTCACATTTGGATTGCTGTGAGTAATCGATAACTACTGTTGTAAGGTGGCACATTTCCCTAAACTAGGGCCCAGCAGGGCCATTTTTTATACGCTAACCATCATTTATCAAGTAATTAAATCACCCGCCTCCCCTAAATTCCAAAGTCCTTCGAGAGGCTCTGACAGGAATAACCCATGACAGTCTCTCTGTTGGGTTGTTCCCCAAACATGGCATATTTTTTTATTACAGTATTTCGTTTTTTACAAACTTTTACCAATTAACAAAATAAGTCTTCCGTCATATTTATGCAACTGACAATTTTTCTAAAACTATTTCTAAAAATGTGGCCAACGCATAAGTCCATTTTGGTGAGTGGCCTGAATCGAGGACCTTCCACTACGCTTCTGCATCCAAACCAAATTGTCTTGACAAGTGCGTATACAAATATAGATTTCTCGGGCTTTAGAGAACTGGACAAAAAAAGCATCACATGATTTTAAAGCATGGGGGGCAGCCCCTGCCTAGCGGACAGTGAGCCTGGGGAACTCGATTAAGGAGGGGATCTCTGTCAATTGGTGGGCATGGTCCCTTAAATACAATCACAGGCTCTCTATGGGTTGTCCCTCTTACCAACCAGCTCCCTCTAAATTCCTCTCTCCAATCTTCCATCCAGAGCCTTGTTAAATAATAACTCATTTACACAGGCATCCCATAGAATGGGCCATCACACCCAGTTTCTTGAACTCACAGTTCTGCTCCACCACCCATCTCTCTAAAAGGGCTTCTGCACTCCAGTGACTGTTACCGGTGGGATAATGTAATCAATAATTTTGAGGGCAGAGAGCAAATAGGGGAGTCCTGACCCTCCTTTTGTGCAACCCACTCCTATATTGAATTACATCTGAAAAACACAAGAATATGGTACATAACCATGTTAGCGGCCCCAAAGGATGTTACACCTTCCCCCTTCTTTCAGAATATTCCCTGTGCAATGAACATCAGATTTGAGACAATTCACCAACGCATTTGCCTTATCAAATGTTGGGCTCCCACCCTCAGATGACCTGTCCAAGCTCTATCTAGGCCCATTACAGTTCCTGCAAAAGGACTAATTATCTCAAGGGAAGGTGACTTTTTATAAACTATTCTGTTTAACGGTCTTTGTTGGTATCTAGAAGTCCCGTTCAAAATAAAGTACAAACATGCATGTTTTTGGCACCTTCAAACATTAAATATTTTACCCTTTATGTCTATTTTCAATCTTTTTTTAAAATTTCTCTGGAGCTTATCCCGAAACACCTTGGCGGCGTTTCTGTTATTGAAAGGGTGGTTAGTGTTGAAGTATTTCTTTATTGTAGGGCCCATCCACTTACTTGGATTGCATCTGTTATTTATTACCATTAAAATTCTGAGCTACCAGTTTCAGCGCCATCACGTGGGGAGATTTTGTCAAAAAATCAACTCTCGAGGCTCTCGAGGCACATAATTCATTCAACAATATACTAACTTTCTAAACCATATCGATACTTTAATGTAGTACTAAATGTTCAATTTAAAACCATAAAACATGTAAATTAAAATAATACACAAAGCTTGTCCTCTTTGCTTAAACATAGAATTTCCGACATCTAAATGCTGCAACCTTGCCACCATACAACGAGATCTGATTGATAAGAAGGCTAAGAGCCGCACCCAAAAGCAGTTCATGCATGTGTTGGTGTAATGGATGAAAGTGGACCCCATTCCACATAATCATGCACTACTCCTACAACCTAGGCTATGGGAATCCCCAGTGGTCGAAGTGTACGAAAAGAAGTAGTGGAACTATGTTCCCTGCTGGCCTGCCCCTGTTCCCCAGAAACCTCATTGCCACAACCTCTCCCACACACAATACAATCCCCAAACACTTGCACCTGCTGTTTAAGGGAACGTCAGTGCAGTGCACTGAAAGTGAAGGTTTCAACTTCTTCCTACACTTTTATTTTAAAACAAAACAATTTCGGAACGGTTTCTTTTTAAAATAAAAGTATAGGAGCTGTACAAGATAATTTAAAAAAGTATAGGAGCACCTCTCCCGCTCACTTCGACCACTGGGAATCCCCCAAAAAGCAATTATACGATGGCAAATCATCACCCCTGTGTGGCTCATATTTATGTGGTAAGAACAATGCTCCAAGTACGGAAGTACGTCTTACATGTAATCCTTTAAGTTGTAGAGTAAATATAAATTATTGGGATCTTCTAAATAAAGCCTGATCCAGTTTATCTGCATCAGCCCAGAATAGATGCACGAAAGGTTCACCTACGGCACAGAGAGCTCCTCCATAGGTAGGGCCGGCAGCGTGCATTGGATCATACTGGCTCCAGTAATTCCACTTCAGCACTTGGGAGCACTGACTTGGGCCATCTAGGCAATCTGTTATGTTTTGACACTAACCTGTCTCGTGCAGCAATTTACGAGGCAATTGGGGAGTCCCCTGAGGCCCCTAACACCTCCCTCCTCCCTAAGAGGGAACCGAAGGGGTGTGCAAGGGATCCCAGGGAAACCCTCCTGGGGGAAAAAACCCTGCTGGAATGGATGAGAAGCTGGATCGGTCGCGTCTCCGCTGGCTGCAGCTCCTCAAGTTTTACAGGAATCACTGGATCGGATCACTGTACCTCGGCGGAGTCCTGATTTAAAATAAGTAAACGAGAGATGAGAGAAGGAACTAGGTACCAGAGGAATCAATATAATGATTGGGTAAGTACCTAATTTGTCTGAAAGGGGGGACTATCTGTGGACTGCGGAACGGGAAGGCTAGGCAGGATGGTTCGGCTGTAAGAAAGAGTAGAAAAGAAAAGGTAAGCATAGGTAAGAGGGATAGAATAGTAAACCCCCTAGTTGCGAACTCACGTAGCGTCTGTAGAGAGTAGCGACGCTCTGGGCTTCGGCTCTGCTGGACCATATCCGGACTCCGTGAGAGAACGAGATGACGTCAGAGGACATCTGACTTGTGAACGTGAAAACACTGCACCGTAACCCAGAGGATGAGAAGCCATCTTGGAAGAGGGGAAAACGGCGAGTGTACGCAATCTCCAGCGTTGCCACAGGGAACGCCGGTGCCAGCCAGTCGTGACAGTATGCCCCCTTCCGAGGGTAACACCTCCTGGTTTGCCCGGATGACACCTGTGGAAACGGCGAACCAGTAAGGGGGCGTGAACTGCTGAAGCCGGTTCCCACGTACGGTCAGCCACGAGTAACCCTTCCAGTGGATCAAATACTGCAGTCGACCGCGATGATAACGGGAATCACAAATGCCGAGACTTCGAACTCCGGACCTTCCATAGGAGCCACTGGAGGCGGGTAGGCCCTTATAGATCGACCAAAACGATCCGATTTGTGAAGTTTGAGTTGCGAAACATGAAAAACTGGGTAGATCCTGGACCAAGAAGGTGGGAGCTGTAACTCAAAAGCCAAAGAACCTTTTGCTCTCAATACTGTAAAAGGACCAAAATATTTTGGAGATAATTTAGAGGGAACCAGATGTCTGGGCAGAAACTTTGCTGAGAGCCAGACCAAATCCCCCGGGACAATCACTGGAGTCGATGAACGATGCAAGTCAGCATAACGTTTAGAATGCTCTTGAGCTTCCAGTAATGCGGTTCTGGCCAAAAGATGTCCCTGTTGAATGTCGCCCATTAGGGCGTCCACATCTGGAAAGGCCGAAGCTCTGAGAAGAGATGAGGGATAGCAGGAAGGATCGTACCCATAGGTACAATGAAAGGGACTAGTTTTGATAGAAGCATGAGGAGCATTATTGTAGGCAAACTCTGCCAAGGGTAACAAATCCTTCCAATTGTCCTGTGCCGCTGATACAAAACAGCGCAGATACGTTTCCAGAGTCTGATTTAAACGTTCAGTCTGCCCATTAGTTTGAGGATGGTATCCCGAACTCAAGGCTCTCTTTATGCCTAAAGCAGAGCAGACTTGTTGCCAATATCGAGAAATATATTGGGAACCTAGATCTGACACTATGCTGTCAGGAAGACCATGCCGGGAAAAGATGGAGTCTATGAACTGTCTTGCCATCTGTGGAGCTGTTGGTACTGAGGGTAGAGCCTGGAAATGAGCCATTTTGGTGAAATAGTCCACTGTTACCATAATGGTTGTATGATCTTTAGACACAGGCAAGTCAACGATAAAATCTGTGGAAATCAATTGCCAAGGACGAGTAGGTATTTGGGCTAGAGCCAGCTTTCCCAACGGTTTACTGCGAGGAACCTTGACTTGCAAACAGATCACACAAGAAGAGACGTAATCAGTCACGTCCCTTCTTAAGGTTTCCCACCAGAAATGTCTCAGTATGAGTTCTTGGGTACTGGCTATTGCACGATGTCCAGCAACCATAGAATTGTGACACATGTGCATGACTTCTGTTCGGAGCAGGAGTGAGGGAATGTACACCTGATGACCCTGGTAGAAACATCCGTCTTCGAGACTTAGTCCCCATTTGTCTGCCTGACCTCTAATGGAGTCCATTAAGACTAGAGTTTGGGCTGCTACAGAGTGGAGGAAGTCCTGGACCATAGATATGAACGTAGCATGAGGAAACAATCTCTCGGTCTGAAAACCAGATTTGCAATCCGGATCTCTGCGAGATAGAGCGTCAGCTTGAAGATTGGTTTTACCTGGAATTATAGTGAAAGTGATATTGTAGGGAGAGAAAAAATGGGCCCATCTTGCTTGCCGGCTGTTACGAGTTTCAGCGTATTGTAAACTATTGAGATTCTGATGGTCGGTGCGGACCTCAATGGGATGTTGGGAACCCAACAGGAGATGTCTCCATTCCTGAAAGGCCCGTTTTATCACCAGCAACTCTTTCTCTAACACCGTGTAATTGATCTCAGAGGAAGAAAAAGTCTTGGACAGAAAGGCCACAGGGTGTTCTGGTCCGTGAGTAAAGGCTTGTTTAAGTACCGCACCCAACGCAAAATGGGAGGCATCAGTTTCCACTATAAACGGTAAGCTTTGATCTGGGATTCGTAAGAGAGGAGCAGAAGTAAAGAGGGTCTTCAAAGTATCAAAGGCTGACTGGGCGTCTTCTGTCCAATAAAAAGGCTTTCCCTTCTTGAGTAGACTTGTAAGGGGCAGAACGATTGATGAAAATCCGGCTATAAATTTCCTATAGAAATTCGAAAACCCCAGAAATCTCTGTAGTTCCTTGACAGAACTAGGAGAGGACCATTCCAGAATAGCGGTCACCTTGCGAGGATCCATGGAAATTCCAGTAGGGGACAAAACGAATCGCAGGTACGTGACTGTAGTCTGATGGAATATACACTTTTCAGGCTTGCAATAGAGGTGATTACTTCGTAATCGGTGTAACACCTGACATACGTGTCGGTGAAGTTCTTTAGGATTCCTGGAGAATACCAATATGTCGTCAAGATACACCACTACCGTATGAAGAAGGAGGTCTGAGAATATATGGTCAATGAACCTTTGAAAAACTGCCAGGGCATTCGCGAGTCCGAAGGGCATTACTCGGTATTCAAAATGTCCAAAAGGGGTACGAAACGCGGTCTTCCACTCATCCCTTTCCTTGATTCTAATGAGGTGATATGCCCCTCTGAGGTCCAACTTTGTGTAAATAGTTGCCCCTTTTACTGCTTCTAGGATGTCCGGTATTAAGGGCATTGGGTATTGATCGGGAATCTTGATCTTATTAAGACCCCTATAATCAATGCAGGGACGTAATTCGTCCGTGTTCTTCTTAGCTATGAAGAATAATGATGCACCTGCAGGGGAAGTCGATTCCGTAATCAAACCGTTTCTGAGGTGGGTATCCAAATACTGCCGTAGGACTCATTTTTCCTTCTCGGAAAGGATGTACATCTTTCCAAAGGGAAGTGGCTGAGAGGAGTCTAGACGGATGCAACAATCATCTCTCCGATGAGGCGGAAGTTCAGAAAATTGGGAAGAGGAGAAAATGTCCTGAAACTCTTCATACTCAGGAGGAACAGGACTAATCAGGTCTACTATCCTTTGAGAGGCCACAGGGTTAGATGAAGGAGCACAAAATCCAACTGATCCTTCAGTAAGACAGTGTTGGGTACAATATTCAGATCCCAAATAAAATGGAACCGGCTGCCCAATTTATGCATGGGTTATGTAGTTTTAACCAGGGCAAGCCCAGAATGACAGGGTAGTGAGCTGCTTTTATTATATCAAATACGGCTTCCTCCCTATGTGAACCAATGAGCATTGTCAAAGTGTGAGTCTGTTCTCGGATAGGCCCCGATATTAGTGGGGTTCCGTCTACGCCTTCAACTGGTATCGCGATAGCTTTGGGAGATCGGGGAATATTCAGTTTTCTCGCCCAAAAATCGTCCATGAACCAACCAGCTGCTCCACAGTCAACCAATGCTGGGACAGAAACGATGTTTTCATCTGGCAAAGAAAAAGTGACGCGCAAGACTACCATGTCCAGCGAGGGAGACAACCTTGTAGGAGATTGGGAACCTGTATCAGTTACCCCGACCGTAGGTCCCCTTACTGTTGAGGTCTGGCGTTTCCCGAACGAAAAGGTTTTCTGAGAGGAGCGACTGGGCACTCGTGCACGGTATGATCAGAAGAGCCACAATACATGCATAGTCCCTGGCTTCTTATACGGGCGCGTTCCTCTTGAGTCAGAGGACCTCGTGTAGTGCCTAACTGCATAGGTTCGTCTGCAGTGGCTGTTTTAGAGAAGGATACTCATTCTGGCGCAGAGCGATGACTTCTCCCTTTCCTCTTCTCTGCATGCCTTTCTTGCAGTCGATAGTCCAGCTGCATGGTTAATGAGACTAGTTCAGCTAAGGTGTTTGGTCTCGGAACTCGAGCCAATTCATCCTTCAACTCCTCACTCACCCCTCTCCTAAACAATGTGATAAGTGCATCATCGGCCCAGGATGTGCCTAAGGCCATTTGTTTAAAGCGGGTAATAAATTCTAAGATTCCTAAAGAACCTTGCTTGAAGTCTAGGAGTTTCTCTTGAGAGGAGACATTGTATTCTCTCCGAGAAAACATAGCTTTTAGACTCGCCGTAAAAGCAGGCACAGAATCCAATATGGCATTATTGGAAGTGACAATAGGCGTGGCCCAGGCTAGCGCGGGGCCCGTGAGATGAGTAATCATATATCCCACTCTATCTCTGTCTGAGGGAAAGAATGATGTCTTAAAAGCAAATTGCACCGTACAAGCATCCAAAAATTCCTTTAAAGAATGCGGGTTTCCGTCATATTTCCCGCCTGGTAGAGGGCCAGGAGGAATTTCTGAACTAGTGGGGGCCTTATTGAACATTTGCTGTTTAAGGATTGCATTTTCATGCTTTAAGGCTTGTACCTCGTGGGACAATCCTTGTACTGCGGTCGTCAACTGCTGCACTTGATCTAAGGCTGCCTGCAAAGTAGTCATGATGTGTATCTAAGCCTTCTTCCCCTTAATCGGGCGTCGCTAGCTGTAATGTTTTGACACTAACCTGTCTCGTGCAGCAATTTACGAGGCAATTGGGGAGTCCCCTGAGGCCCCTAACACCTCCCTCCTCCCTAAGAGGGAACCGAAGGGGTGTGCAAGGGATCCCAGGGAAACCCTCCTGGGGGAAAAAACCCTGCTGGAATGGATGAGAAGCTGGATCGGTCGCGTCTCCGCTGGCTGCAGCTCCTCAAGTTTTACAGGAATCACTGGATCGGATCACTGTACCTCGGCGAAGTCCTGATTTAAAATAAGTAAACGAGAGATGAGAGAAGGAACTAGGTATGAGAGGAATCAATATAATGATTGGGTAAGTACCTAATTTGTCTGAAAGGGGGGACTATCTGTGGACTGCGGAACGGGAAGGCTAGGCAGGATGGTACAGCTGTAAGAAAGAGTAGAAAAGAAAAGGTAAGCATAGGTAGGAGGGATAGAATAGTAAACCCCCTAGTTGCGAACTCACGTAGCGTCTGTAGAGAGTAGCGACGCTCTGGGCTTCGGCTCTGCTGGACTATATCCGGACTCCGTGAGAGAACGAGATGACGTCAGAGGACATCTGACTTGTGAACGTGAAAACACTGCACCGTAACCCAGAGGATGAGAAGCCATCTTGGAAGAGGGGAAAACGGCGAGTGTACGCAATCTCCAGCGTTGCCACAGGGAACGCCGGTGCCAGCCAGTCGTGACACAATCAGAGGAACATACAGATGTATTCATGTCTATATATGGTAATTCCGTGGCCTAAGTTGGAGCCTTCTCAGGTTTTCTAGCATCTATGGAGAGTCTGGCATTGGCTACCCCCTCTTTGTGGGTAGAGCGCCGGTAGCACACTCTGGGCATGCTGAAAGAATCTGTCAAATACATTCAAGTTCTGGATATACAGTTGACCATTTCAAAGTACACCTAACACTTCTGTCTCGAGGTAGATGGGCCAGTGAAGGTCTGGCTCATTGGGGGTGATCTGTAAGTGTATTTTCAGGACCCATACCAGCTTTTCTGGACTAACATCATGGCGAGTGCTGAACCCCGGCCGGTAATGAAGCCCCAGGGGTGTATTGGGCGGTGACAACGTCAGTCTGTTATCTGGTCCGGGGAATCAGCTGATGTGCTGTGGAGGCTCGGTCCCCCAGGGAGAGGGCAATGGGTGGTGCAGTGTGCCTCGATCACGTTGGGCCGGGAGGTGGCGGCTTTTCCCTGGTGCTCCAGAGGCATTATCTGTGCTTAGACCTCCTGGAGACCGGCAGCTGGTGGCAAGTGAGTGGATGGGAGGGGTGTTAAGGAGAATTCTCTGTAAAGGCTAATTTCCCAAACCTAGTGAGTCCCCCAGAAGCTTTGCTGGAGTTTTGGGGTTTATTTTTTTCTCCTGCTAAGAGTGAGACTCTTTTCCTCCCACTCTTAGACATGATTTGAGGTGTTCCTTTGACTTTGTATGTGTTTTATGGGCTATGGGGTCCTTTACCCCATAGGGCTTCATGTGTTTTTGGTATATGGGTTACACAGCACCCTCCGTGCCGTAACCCAGGGGTGTCGTAGCGACCCCCAAACATAGACTCCATACCCTGGGACTGACTACTGTCTCCCAGGGTATGTAAAGTCACCAGTGGCTTTACTAGTCTCAAATTGTGAACAGAACCAGTACAAACCATCCTATTGTGGACATACTGGTCGGGGCAATTCGATTGCCCCGGGGTCTGTTGTTCGAGGGGGCACTGTCCAGTCCCCCCCGACTGAGTTTTGGCTGGTGGCAGTGGATACTACTTTTTATATTCGACCGCGAATATATTCCTATGGGATTTTCCCATTGTTCGAGGCTACCACTTTTTTAAAATAGCCTCGAACATACTGCCGGTTTATTAAATTAATATAAATTCACCAGTTGGTATTTTTTGCCGAACCTTGGTTCCAAAATGGCGTTTGTGTTCTCTTCTGTGACTCCAACCCTAGTCGAGCCCATTGTTCCACCTTTTGGCGGGCTTCTCCACAGAAGCCTCCAAAAGTGGTGCCACTCTGTCGGGGTACCACAGGGGGTTTGGGAGGGGGTTTAGGCACCCTGGACTGAGATGCTTCGGCAACTCAAGTCGCACTCTGGTGTGATTGGCCCAAGTGGTGAGCCGACCGGCTCACCACTTAGCATGTTTGAATGACAGCTAGGCTGAATGAATGGGGGTTTTCTGCATAAAAGCAGGGCTTTGGGGACTGGAACTTCAGAAGTCGCCACAGGACCTAAAGAATCTGAGGAGGGAGAAGCCGAGCCGACCTGCAACGACGACACCACCAGTGGAGCCCTGCTGAACCGTCTCACCACTTTTCCCGACAACAGAGGAGATCTCCAGTCCGGAGAGTCTACTTCCTTTGACTGGTGGGGATAACCAGTTTGCCCGTCTTTTCGCCTTCCTGGACCATCTCGTGGCCGCCTTGCCCGTGCCAAACACCCCGGCAACCGGAATACCACGTTTTACCACTACCGTGAAGAAAAGGGTGGTACCTTGTAACTGGGAAACTCTGCAGCTGGTTTCTTCCCTGGCAGCGCAACGACCTTCAGCTTTCCTCCACGTCGAGACCGCCTCTTCCTCTGGACGAAACACTGACTTGCACCCGCTGCCAGGAACAACTGCCCGCGCTGGAGCGTTCTTCCCACTTTCAGGTACTGTGTCCCGCCTGGCTTCCCTTGCGACAGATCGTTCGGGGTGACAGTAAATCCTCGACTTTCTAACCTGGGTTAGCCTGGGACCTGTTAACTAACTTTTCCTGACTTGATCTCAATCTTTTTGTGAACTATTTACAAAGACTCTTTGGGCATAACCCCACTGTGTGATCCTGGACACATTTCGCTTGTTCTCTCTAAGAGTGGGCCTGGCATTTGAACTTCCTTGCTCTCCAGTAGACTTTGCCTAACCTGCCTCACTGTGGTTCTTTGAAAAGTATTGAAATTTGTGTGCTTTCATAACTCTGCCTTTTTCCCTCCCTTTTTAATAACTTATTAGAGTGCCATCTTATGTTAAGCGCTCACCTCTGTCTGAAAATAAGTGGTGTTTCTCATTAAGACTTGTCTAATAAGTAATTAGGGTTGTATATATATAATAGTGACTGTGTGTTGAATTTATTTACCTCTCTTTGTGCTAGTGTAATTTACAAGTGTCTTTAAATAAATAATTATATACTTTTACACCAAAGCTCTGGTCAGTGTTTGCTTGTGCTACTGTATCTCTGTACCTATTGTGTATACTCTATATACTGCCTAACTTATCTTGAGAGAAGTCTGACTGCTCAGCCACAGCTACCAGGTAAATCTGGGTGGTACAGACTGCTACCAATTGGGTTTACTGCCAACCACCTGTAGTCCTAAATCTTTTGCAGTGGTCCCTAAGGGAACTGCACAGGTTTCTGCCTAACAAGGGGTCAGGCTCCCAACTGGCGTGCCCTGCTGATGGTGTACTTACCCCGTGGGCCATGGGGTGAGCTGTGGAAGCTCAGGCCCCCTGCTGAAAGAGTCGCATCCTCCTCCTTGGTCGATCCACCTGTGATATGAACCATGCCCTGGCTTGCAGCTTCCCTGGGTGAGCATGGAGCTACTGGGGGCTGCTGAAGCCAACAGTGAATCGGTCCCTGCTGGGAGCTGCTCTGCGTGTTTGGCGCCCTAAAGGATATCATGGGGCAGATTCCAGGAGCAGGGGTGGTATTCGGAGGGAGGATTACATGGTAAGAGACAGCTGTCAAGGGAAAGTGGTAACTCTGTTAAGAGAACCACGGTATCCATCCTGTTCTCAGGATGAGATTTCCTGATGCCTAAATGTTTAATGGCATGTTGTCGCTGTAACATTCCCTCTCCCAGAATTCCCCAAAGTGTCAAGTATGAAGATCCTTTTTAACAAACAGGCTAATGGTGTACTAGGGGGTCAGGAAGTTAATAATACACATTTCAGTCGTCATGATTCTAATTTGTTTTAAATCTCAGCCCCAAGAGGAAAACATCAACTGCTTCAAAACCCACCCTTAAGTGTAAATCCTCTCAAGCGCCCAATCAGATCGGATTAGTTAATGAAAGAACAAACAAGAACATTATGGACTTCAACTCCCATAATGCTCTTACTACAGAGACGAGGATGAGGGACCAGAGTTTGTAAAATATGGTGAGCGGTCTAGTTGTTGTAATGACTAACACCTGAGTGGGACTTCTAAACATTTAAAGGCCTTTCAGGTGCAGGTGAGGAAGAAACAGCAGGGAGAAGCTGAAGCTGCCAGTTTGGCTGCAGACGTTGTGGTAGAAGTTGGAACTCCTGATATATGCAGAGGCTGTGCAGCAGGAACCGGTGTTGAAGCCAGCCAGCCCGTGGGAGAGATAGGCTTTCTACATGCCTTGAACTGCTCCATTAACGGATCCATACCGGGGATTGCACAGAGCTGCAGAAACTCCAGCGGAGGTCAGCGTAAGTGCCTTTGACAGCTCTGGTCGGTCTGCCCTCAGAGGAATTCCTGCAGAGTGAAGTAGGAGGTTTACTGGTGAGTCAGAAGGGGACTGTAGGGCATACCAGCGAGTTGGTCTGAAGCAGGTGACCCTGGGGCGCTTGAATGTAGACTGCTATCTAACAGTGGGTATTTTTAATACTGAACAATTGAAGTAAGGCAAACTGGGCGCAACTCTCCTGCTGAGGGGTTCTGGATAGGGGAACATTGTAATCCTCATTGTCGAAGCCAAAGAGAGTGATAAAAAGGCAAATTTGGTGCAACTCTCTGTTAGGGAGAATTCTCATTCTATGGCTAATTTCCTCTACCTAGTGAGTCCCTCAGCAGCTTTGCTGAATTTCTGAAGTTTATTTTTTTCCACTTGGTAAGAGTGTGAGCTTTTCCCCACTCTTACCTGTGTTTTGCCATGTGTATTTCATCTGTTTTTGTGATTGTGGACTCTGGAGTACACCACTTCAGTAGCCCCACTCTTTTGTGTGTTACACAGCACCTTCAGTGCAGTGACACAGGGTTGTCTTTTAGACTTCCCACCGACTCTATTTCTGGGGCTGACTACTGTCCCCCAGAAAAGGGTAACGTTGCCATTAACTTTACATAGTCATTTAACCACAGATCCAGTACACCCCATCTTACATGGAGTATAGATAGGGTTAATCCTTAGCCCTTTTTTATCTGTACCTCCTGGAGCACTGTTTTGCTCTTTTAACATTTAGATTTGGCTGGTGACAGTGGTATCTACCCTAACTTTTCTCCCGTGATTATGCTATATAAACGTGGTATTGTTTTAGGCTATTATATTAGCCTCGAAAATAAACCCGCTTGACCAAATATTCTTTCTTTTGGCTCTGGTCGGGTTTATTCACAATTTATTTTTGTTAAAGTCCTTCTTGGGTTTTACTTTGCGCGGCAAACCAGGTTTGCCTTCTTTGTTCACCGTCTTTTAGCAGGCTTCTGCCAAGAAGCCCTCCTCTGGGCACCTGTGTGTCTAGGTGGGCTGAATGTGAGGAAGGGGTGTAGTCACCCCCCTGCACAGGGTATCATAGGAAACCCAAGTCACGCTTTGCCATGATTGGCTGAGGTGGTTGTCTGGGCCGGACAACGCCCCCCCTGCTGCGTGATTGACAGCCAGGCTGTGTCAATGGGGGATTTTCGCATAAAAGGCAGGACTCTTGGGCCGGAAGTCGGAATCGCCACTGGAACTACAAGGAACCAAAGAGAAGCGGAGAAGACGGCTGCTGCAACTACCCCCTCCCAGTGAAGCCCTGCTGCAGTCCTGAGCTATCTACCCTTCGACGACCAGAGAAGATCCAGTCTGGAGTCTTCCTTCCTTGAGCCTGGTGGGGTCAACCAGCTCATCTTCCACAGCCAGAGGATCCTCTTCGTGGTCGAAATTGCTGCACACCGCTGTAGTGGTCCGGATAGGCATCTGAAGAGCCTCTCCTGTTTTAAAGGAGCGCACCTTTTACTCACCGTCGCTGCTGCTGGCTTCATCCCTGAGTAGTGCAGGCCCCTCCAGACGTCCTCCTACTTGTCTCCGCGACCAAAGCTCCAGGAACCGGGGATCTGCAGGAAACTACCAGGAGCAACTGCCGTGGTATCAGCTTCTTCATTGAATAAGGTACTGTGTCCAGCTTCGAGGAACTAGGGCGAATCCCTTTTCTCCTCATCCAAGGCTTGCCCTTGTCTTTTCTCCTTCTTATAACTTTTGCTTCCTCTGTTGACAATATCCAAGTACTCCTGGCAACGTTGCATCTTGAACTATCTGACTGTGTGACCCTCGACAATAGGAACCCGGATCCACTTGACACTGGCTCCGGCCTATTGACTTTTGTTTTCCTGTCAGCAAGTGTTCTCTGATTCTGTCTGCCTTGACAAAAGTATTGCCTATGATTTTTGCCCCAACTCTCTTTGGTTAACTCAGGTGCTAAGTGTGTTTTTGCCCTGGTAACATTTCTTTCCGCGGATACGCTATCTTTCATAAGACCGAACTGGCATTATTGTCAAAAAGTGATCACATATGTATTCCCGGTAACGTCTTTTGTTTCACAACACCGGTCCATTAAAACATAGGGTACTTACCTTGAGTTGTTCAGTGCCAAGTGAATTGGTTGTGTGTAGTGTATTTTCGTGTGGTTTTAATTTAATAGAAGTGAAGTGTTTTACCAACAGATGGTTTAGAAATAAATGTACTTTTACTTTTCAGCCAAAAACCTTGAGTCAGTGTTTGCTTGAGTCACAGTAATTGTGGTCCTTTCTGTAATGTCTACTTCTGCTCATTTGCTCTTGAGATAAGTCTGGCTGCTCCGCTACTGCTACCACTTTAACATAGTAGTACAGGCTTGTACCAAAGGTGAACTTGTATTACCACTTGTAGTCTTAATTGTGTGTAGTGGTCCCTAAGGGCACTGCATAGGATTCTGCCTAAACACTCTCCATCTGAGGGATTCAGAATAGGGGAACATTGTAACCTACATTGCCAAAGAGAAGCGAGAAGAAAGCAAAGTGGGCACAACTCTCCTAAGGAAGGGTTCCAAATAGGGGGACATTGTAACCCATATTGCCAAGTCCAGGTAAAACTGATACATAGACAAAGTGGGCTCACTTCTCTTCACCAGGGATATCCAATGGGAGATTCTTGTGGCCTACATTGTCAAGTTAACAGAGTGATCACCAGGGAATTAGGATGTGGTACTCATAGAAGGAGATGTCCAGAGTGAGAAAGTTTGTAACCTGCATTGTCAACAGCTGACAGGGTGCATGGGTAGAAAGCAAAGACTGTAGGTGCAAAGCCCCCCTTGTAAAAGGGATCATGGGGGAGAGAACTGTAACCTGCAATGCCTATGGCAAAGAGATCAGTAAGAGAATCATTGTCCTTTTGTGAAATATCTATTTGGAAGAAGATGTAAACAATTGTGTTAGAAGTTAAAAGGCTGACCAGAGAAGCAGTGGTAGGTGCAAATCTCCCCATTGATGATTCTAATGTGGTGGAGAGTGTTGAGCAAACCCTACCACAGAGTACACAGAGTGTGCGGTTTTTGGCACTACATTAGCAAGCTTGAAAGACTTGCCGACGCATCGCTCCAAGTGTTGGTGTGTCAACCTAACCACCTGTGTCCCAGCAAGAAAAATCCAGTGAAGCACTTGACCCAGTCACGCAGGCAGGTAAGGATTTCATTTCTCTGGTTGAGTAGAAGTGCTGAAGGTTTATATCAGCCCTGTGCAATGTGCATCCAGGTGTGGTTTTCTCCGCCAATCTGTGGCCGAGTCCAGGACCACACTTCAAAATTAAATTTTAGCTAGAACTTCACGATCTGAACAGGGAGTCTTCTGAGACTTGTATCAATTTGATGTTTTTTTTAATCCAACCAGTATTTCGGACCTATTTTTGCTGAGTTATTCCCCCCAAGCTATTCACATGGTTTCTTGAGGACTTTTTAATTATTATTATTTTTCCCCAGCCTTTTCACAAGTGCGTGCAGGGCCTGACAGGCGTTGTGAGCCCCAGCTGCGTCATTGCAGGAGCCAGAGGTGAGTTTTGGACTGTGTGTGTGTGAGCGTATGTGGGTTGTATGGGGGTGTTGATGGGAGCGGTAGGTGGGGAAATTGGGGAGTCAGAGGGGTTAACCCCCGATTAACAAGTTAATAAGCGGGTGGGGAAAGAGGGAGGCAGTGTGTGATATTTCCGCATTTTAAAACCAACACAAAAACTGCTGAAAAAATATCGTCCAGCAACTGCGATCCATGTGAACCCAAAGTCCAAATAAGAGACATCATATTTCCGTGTTTTTTGCATTTCTTTTGTCTGTTTCCTCCTCTCCTTCTGCTTTTTGTTTGAGATTCCTACCATCTTTGGGCACTAGTAAACAATCCAGTTCTATGTGATATTTATGCACTTTAAAGCCTGAACACAAAAAAGACAGATGGTCGAAAACTTTGTGGACAAACAACACGGCCCAACTGAGTTTCATTGGAGCATCATTGAGAAGTTGACCATCCCCACAAGGGGAGGCAATCTCCACAATCTACTTTACAGACGGGAACAATTATGGATCTTCAGGCTTAAATCTGATTCCATCGGCCTGAATGAACCAACATGCTGGCAAACATTGGCAACACTGTGAATCTACAGCCAGCTAAATAGAAATGTATGGACTTCGTCTCCACTTTTTCTCCTTTAAAAAACTGTTCTAAAACTACTGAGAAACCCAACAAGCCTCCGGAGCACTTTGACAATATTGATCCCTATTGATGTATTTGTGCTCATTAACTCTCGTTGCATGGACATTTTAAACACTAGTCCTGTTTGCTGACATTCATATATTGGTTGTGACACTTTTGTGTGTTACCTTTGAATGTTACAAATTGGTGATGTTACACTATTTGCTGTCCTGGGAATTTATCACCATTTCTTCTGCACGTTTTCGTACGTATGCAGAAACAACAGATATACAACATGAAAATAGTATGGGCTAGGAGCATACTGTATAGTCCAAACTAACGCAGCATATTTGTCATAGCCGCTCTAACATGGCGCTGCAACATCTCGCCGTGACTTTGGCACGTTTTTAGTGTTCCTAAAACCTTCCGCGTGACTATGACACGTGGTTTTTGACGTGTTTCAGGTTACACGGTTTCTGCTCGAATAATTCAGCAGGAACGCCGCTCGCGCTGTATACGTGTTTGTAGCTGGCGCTACGTTACCAGGAGGCACTGCAGGGATACGTGAGGTTAGTACACACACAATTTGCCAATATTGTAGCAAGCAACATCTTTGTCTGCTTTATCCGTGATTGCCCCTGCTTTTTAGAGGCTTTTCAGAATCTTTATTGCAGCTTTTCTGTTTGTGTAATACCTCTTCTTCAAAATAATGTTTCCTTGAATAGTGGTTTGCAGAACCTGGTTTTTGATGTGTCTAGGGTCCACTCGATAATTGAGTTGACCCAGACAAGTTGACTCTTGCTACTGATATAAAAATAAATATGACAATATGTCGCCCCTTGCCCGTGACCTAGAGACTTATGTACTGTGTTCATCACTCTAGGGTTCCCGGAATGCACTATTTAGAGAGCCCCATTGGAAGCAAAATGATAGTCTTCCTACTCAGATGGACCGCTATTTGTGGGAAAATGCAACATGAGGGTAAGATACACGTGACAGAACTGTTTTGTCTGTACGCCGCTGATTTAGAAACTAGGGGATTAAACACTCCAACCTTAACAAATATGTATCTTTGTCCCCCCCACTCTACCCCCATGCCCTGCTCTTTCTCCAAATTTTAGGTGGGGCCTCCTAAAAACAGCAAATGGAGATGCTACAATCTAATAAGAAGACAGCACACTATCAATTCCAAGATAGGCCTGATGAAAGTGGTTTAATGAGAACTCCCCACTGAAACCGATAGGTTTTTTTGTGCCCTGGCAATGCAAGTGACAAATTAGGAACTTGATGACAGGCCACATTTTGATCCTCTTGTAAACCAAGATAGAGGACTACGATATACTCTGCACTGTGAATGGAGCTAAAAAAACTTTTTTCCAAGTGTACAGGAGAATTTACCTTGGTTTGTTTAACTGTGGTCCCAATAAAACACACAACAGTTCTCTGGCAAATTTCTTTCTTTTTGGCCAATAACTATTTTAAGCTCTGCGTTCCATAGAAACCTAATATAATTGAAATATTTCATTTGGAAAGCAGTCCACACGCATGGGGAAAAGGGCAAGAGAAACAGCACGCAAAAAAATTGGTAAATTTATAAAGAACTACAAATCAATTCACGTGATATCACAATGTGGCACTACTTCTTAATCAGATCCACTCAATGGCCTCCGGATTGGTCTGGGGAACAGGTGCTGCTAGACTGGCATGGGCTGACATGGTAAAAACCATATGCGCTGGGGAACCTGGCCCTCCCAACTTTGAGTTGTATCATTTGGTAGCCCAAGCACAATTTGCTGCACACTGGTATGCGTCACCTCCCGCCCATGGCCATGTAGATATTGAGGTGTTTGGAGCGAAACCATTGGTTCTATGCTCAGTAATATTCAGAATGCAATATGGGGATGTCTACATGTTTGACCGAGTGCGGACAACGATCGGGGGCATGGGCCAAATTGTTCCACCATTTGGGTATAGATGCTCTGTATTGCAGGAATGCGCCACTCTGAGGCTTCCCTGATATTCTACCCTCACAAGACAGACCTGTACAGCTTGGGTGGTATGTTGAGCAACAATTTGAGATGGGAGATATGTTTTTTGGTGGTAGTTTTGTTTCTAGATCTGAATTCACAGCTTAACTGGGAAGTACCCCGATTTTACTGTTCCAATACATTAGAATGAGGGCAGCCTTTCGTAGGAAATTGACTTCTTTCCCGGCTGAACTGGAAACTCGCACAATGCTTGACAAAGTCACCCAGAGCACGATCGGACGAAGGCTGGTGTCTGAATTGAATTACAAAGTGAAACAGGCCACCGGATATATAACACAGGTTCGGTCGATGTGGGAGATGGATGTAGGCCAGGCGATACCAGATGGTATATGGGCACTGTATTGTTTCCTTACCAAAGAGGTTTCTATAAATGTCTGGCTCCGATTCATACAGCTCAAAGTCCTTAATCAGCTACATTATACTCCGGCCAAATTAACTAAATTCTGTCCATGCACCTCTGACATTTGCTCTAAGTGTCATGAATTTCCGGCTGATTTTATACCCATGTTTTGGATGTGCTGCTCAGTGTTGAAATTTTGGGTCTGGGTGGCAGAGGTGCTGGCCGATATAACATCCACCCCCGCCACTTTGGCTCCTGTGAAGTATCTCCTTGAGGATATTGGTAAGACAACAATTGTGCACCGTAGGTTTTTTGATCTGGCTTGTTTAATTGCCAAGAAGTGTATCCTTAAACAATGGAAGTCACACGTGGCTCTAACCCAGAAAGCTTAGCTGATGGAGCTGGCATACTCCAACGATAGAGAAGCAACATACATCTCATCTCTCCTCTCCATTAACTGTCCAAAAAGCATCTGGGAAGGTTTTCCAAACATTTTTGCAGGAACCTGGATATGGTCGCCATTATGGTCGAGTAGATCTGATCTGCATTTCATTGTCTGTTTTTTTTCTTTTTCTCTGGACTCCCCCTCAGGGTGCCATTTTATAATCTGCATAATGTTTGAGTAGTTGTACTGTGATGATTTATACCCTGCTGATGCTTATTTGTTTCTTTTTTTTTTAAAAACATGGTTATCACTTCCCACCCCTGTCAAATTGTATGTGTTTTGTTGTGATGAATCGGTGTATCTTAACTCTGCCTAAACTGTAGGTTTTTTCACTGAATTTCAAGGGTTTTGTTAGGCTATATCTTCTCCTGCCTAGCAACTAACCTGATCCCACCAGCTATGGCCTTTTCACCAATGCAAACTAAAAGTGCATGGGTAACTAACTATATGATAGTTTATTTGTATAGCTGCTATACACATGTTTCAAAGCGCTTCAAGTCGAGGGAGGGAACAAGAGAAAAATACAATAACATTCTTACAAGGCCTTAAGACAACAAGAATGGGTAATTTACTATTGTACTAGGCCTGACAACATTTCAGATAGTGCAGAGCATTAACAATAGGTGAGGGAAGGTTATCCGGGGGGAGGCAAGAGAGGAACAAACAGTGACTATCGTACTAGGCCTGACGACAATTCCGATTGTGCCCTTGCACTATCAGAAATGTTGCCAGGCCTAGCACGATAGTCACCGTCCGCTCCCCTCCTTCCTCCTACACTATTGCTCATCCCTCTTTTTTTCCTCCTTTCATTTCTGTGCTAGTGTCCTGCAAGAAATTCTGATAAAACATATTGCAGTCACCTCTATGCCGCCTTGTGTCACTGCAGTAATCGTTACCCGTAATCATTTCTGTGGTAAAGCATTGTTTGACAATTACCACTAAGCTGACTACTGTGCTAGCATCCTCTTTTGTCTCCCCAACAATGCTTTCTGTTCTCTCGACAAGAGCATTCACTTTGCTACTAGGAGGGGAGCGTGGCTAACTGGCCATGGAGTAGGTCGTGTCTGAGGAGCTGCTCCCAGAGATCCGACGTTGATCCGGCGATCAAACGCAAAAAAACGATCCATGGCACTCAAAAATAGAAGCAAGGACGTCGGAATGGGAGCCCTGCACGGGCTAGAAATTATACAGCAGTTGGAGCGAGCAAACGTGAAATAATGAGCTTTTCGGATGGTGGCCGTGCTTCGTAGCTGGGACACAAAATGGCGGCCAACAAAGGACTTGTGCCCAGCAGAGGGGACGCTCCCAATTGGACCTGAGCGGCAGGCTGCAGAGGCTGGCATAGCAGACCGGAGCGTCCGGAGGAGGCTGCTCTTTGGGCTGTACTCCCGCCGCAGGGCAAGTTGTGATATTGCGAGCGCTCGACGCCGTGGACAAGACGCTTGCGGAGCGGGTGTGCCTGAGACCGGCATCCGGAGGGGCCGAAGGGTTCTGGCCGATGGCTGTGAGGAGGTGTCCGGGCTGAGCGGCACTCCGCGGGGTGCGGGTCAACCCGGTGCAGTCTGCGTGAGGCGCCTCAGCTGTGGACGCGAACATCTGACAGGCGGGAGCCGAGAAGATATATACATTGTTGCAGACGTAACAATGGATCCGCGCTGTGCATGGGAGCCGGCACGGACCTATCATTGAGGATTGCCTGAACCCTGCGAACTGAAAAGAACGCTGCAGCCGGTCTGGGAAAGGAAACTGTAGCCCCTATGAACAAAGGGCAATAACAGTAGAGTGCGGTGTGCGGCACATCTAAAGCTGCATGCTGATAATGGAGGGGCCAGGCATATTATGAGCCCTGTGTTCGGATGGCGCAGCACTGCCCCGGTGTGACAAACTAACGGGAAGGGAGCACCCAGGTGATTCCCCTGGAAACAGAAGCACAAGTGGAGACGCTGGCCTCGGGCAAAGTAAGGCGCATGCACATAAGGAGGTCACGCAAGACCGCTGCACTGCACGCATAAAACAGCGCCTGGATAACTTCACCTGGCCCATTTTGAGCAGCAGAAGGATTGTGGCATATACTGGATAAGGGGGTCTGCTGGGTGGGACACGGACACTGCAGATTAACCCACACCGTGGGGGATGGTAGACTCTATGACCCAGTGGATGGAAGCCTAAGCCACTGATTGCCACGGTGGTGCAACTAATAGAAGCAAGGTAGGCCCCGACACTGAGGATACCAGATACGTGGGAGGATGCAACCCATTTGAGACACAACTGCACTCACGGCGCCGCTTAACTGGGAGTGGCGCAGGGGTGGCACAGCAGGGCAACAAAGCAGAATTGCTATGCCAAGGACCGAGTGACCTAAAACGGATAACTAAGACTGTGGGATGACGAAGAGAGGAGCCAAAAGCAAAAGCAAACAACCCACGATGGAGGGGTTTTCCAGGTCGCAGCATTCTCCAGCGGGGCTGACGCCGAGGGGAGCGACCGCACCCGCGGAAAGCGCATCTGCGACTGAAAACCCCCAGATACTGACAGCCATAACGGAATTGAGGGACTCTTGGGGAATAGCAATGGCAGACCTGCGATCCTCCTTAGAGGCTAAAATAGAAGCTGTGGGCATAAACGTCGCCCTGCTGCGACAGGATGTCAGGGCGTTGGCAGATAGAACGAGTAGCCTGGAGAGTGCAGTGAAAACCAACACAGACACTAGCACCAGTAATGCAAAGGAGGTCCACATATTAAAGCAACAGGTGGCTAACCTGGAGAACCGTGCAGAGGAAGCTGAAGGGAGGGCGAGAAGGAATAACATCCGCGTGGTCTGATTGCCGGAGGGAGAAGAAGGCCAGGATCCTACGGACTATGTGGAGAACATGATTCTACAAGAAATAGGGGCTGATAAACTCTTGGAGGGATTCACAGTGGAGAGAGCACAGAGAGCCCTCATGAGGAAGCCGAGGCCTGGGGCCCCTCCCCGCGCGATAATTGCGAAGATATTGAACTATAAAGACTGCAAACTATAAAGACTGCAGACTCCGTAAAGCGAGAACGATTGAAAGAGCATCATCCACCATCACAGCGTATCCGTATTATACAATGTTGGTCCAGAGGCAGCGGTATAGCTACGTGGGTGTTCAAAGAAGGCTACGTACAGCAGGAATCAAATACATGCTCCTGTATCCCGCGAAAGTGAAAGTGTTGCATAAAGGCAGAATGTTCTTTTTTGAAACCCCAGAGGAAGCAGCGACATGGCTGGACCTACAGGGCTGCCCGGAACGAGGTGCGGACCAGGCTCAGGAGGAACACGATAAGTGATGGAGAGATTATATATATTGAAGTGACACATAGCAGGGCACCCCGGTAGAGACTAAGATAAAGATAATGATGATGGGGTGTGGACGGACAATGCTGTTATTGATCCGTGATATCCTTGGGTTTGTTGAACTTAATGGACTGGAATATAGAATGCCGACTACATAAGTTTAGTTTAGTTTAGTTTAATATTTGTAATGCGCACCAAACCCGGGGGCAGCAGGGCGCAGCAGAAAAGAATATGTTCAACTTAGTTACATGGTTATTCTATTTAATAAAGAATATTACAAACAAACCTGTGGCGTGGCTATGGGTGTTAAATATGCCCCAGAATTAGCTAATTTGGTAATGTATGAAGATCAATACATATATGCAGACACAGACTATGAAAACAAAGTGGTCTTATGGACTCAATATATTGACGATGGTTTTTTCATTTGGAAAGGGAATGGTGAACAACTACAATGTTTCAAACAAAGAGCAAATTTAAATCTTTTGGGAATACAATTCACTGGGAATTCAAGTGCATCAGAAGTACATTTTTTGGATCTCACGATTTACATTAACAACAATGAATTGCTGACTAAAACCTACAGAAAACCTACTGAGGCGAACTCAACTTTGTTCGCATTGAGCTGTCATTTTAACCCTGTAATCCAAAATATTCCTAAAGGAGAATTCATACGAGCTCGCAGGAACTGTTCGGCAGAAGAAACCTTTGATCAAGAATGCGATCTGCTATCAACGCGTTTTCTGACCAGAGGGTATGCCAGAAAGAACATTATTAAAGCACGTGCTCAAGCGAGGAAACTTAAGAGAGAAAATACACTTATTCCAAGCAAGCAAATAAATAACCAACCAGAACGAATCAGATTTATTACAACTTATTGTGCGAACAATTCTGTACTGAGAAAGATATTAAGGAAAAATTGGGATCTTTTGAAATTAGATCCCCATGTCAAAGACTTCATAGATGATAGTCCTTCAATAACTTTCAAAAGATCAAGGACGCTGAAGAATACTCTCAGTCCATCATTCCTACCTGAAGACAAGGAGATGGAAACAGCAACATGGTTACCCTCATTAACCATGGGCTTTCGCAAGTGTGGCTCATGCTCCATGTGTCAATATGGGAAACACGGAAATTTTTTAAGACTCTTTTGGTATCCAGTACAAAATTACTGACTTTATCAACTGCAAAACAAAATTTGTAATCTATGCAATCATTTGTCAATGTAACAAACTTTATATTTGGAGTACCATCCGAGAAATGAGAACGAGAATTCGGGAGCACATGTCTTCCATTGGCAGTCAAAATACCAATTTGCCACTGGCATCCCACTGGCATAATGAATAACAAAAATAATGAATAACAAAAAAGACATAAGTTTTTTGGGACTTAAAAAAGTAACCCTAGGCCCAAGAGGTGGAGATCAAGAGTTTAAATTAAGACAAGAAGAGGCGAAATGAATATGTCGTTTTCGGACAGTTGAAAGAGGTTTGAACTCGGACAATGAGATGGCCTCTTTCTTATGAATGATGTAGCCATGGGTGATTTATGACCCATAGGAAATGTACCAACCATGCTTTTACTACCTGCTATACTTACCTCCAAGCTCACCAAGCGACTAGTAATGTAAACACTACAACCCTGGCATATGTTCTTGGATTAATATTTATATTTAGAGTATTCACTCAGAACTAATTGTTGTCATGGCCACTGACAATATATATAAAAAAGCTTTGCCCATTTGGATTTTGTGCACTTTAGCTAGCATTTTCCTTATGTTCCTTATTTGAATTTATTCAAAATCAACATACAGTTGTCGTTTAAAGGCACTATTATTTCCACTTTATTTGTCCTAGGCACATAAGTATAACATTTAGCACCGATTACTCTTAACCAGTGAAACTTTTTGTGATATTAATAATAGCAGTTGCCATGGCAACCCGCCATGCCGACAACCGACATCCGTTTTCGATCTTTCTTTAGAAACAATTTCAGTAATGGCCACTTAATATATTTTCGAATCACATTATTGCCAATACATCATTTGTCCTCATACCATGGCTACACCACTTAGCCATGACCTGTAACCGTTTCTCTTCAAGTACTTTTATCAGTTGTCATGACAACTTTATATGCGTCCCTTCTAAGTAAAGAGTTTCTGCCGATAAATAGATTATGTGCTTAATTCATGGATTTACTACGTTGTTTCAACATGCGACATAAATATATACATCTGGTTTCTTCACGCTTCATTAACAAATCCATTTCGTTCCACACGGGGAGTATGGGCTCTTATAACTGGTAACCTTATTATTTCTTTTGCATTGTTACCCAAAACATGGCGCCCATAGTAGAAACAGTTGAAGGACTGTTACGGTCGTCATGGAAACCAGATCACAACAGTTAAGGTCACCTTTTTTTCGGCTTGCTTGCCGAACGCGGACAGATTTGTACGGAGACTGTGCTTGAACTATAGAGGTAAGAGGTTAGCAGCAGTAACCTGCACCCTTACTCCCCTTAACACGCGGAACACTTAATGAGTTTAAACTTGCCACTTAACTCTTAACAGTGCAATTAGGATTTATTAGCACGCTGGAAAAAGACAGTAACATTACCTTTTTCGCGCAGCTTTCTGATCATCTAAATGGTACCAAAACAGACTTACGGTCTATTCTACATATAGACTTAGCTAAAATAACCAAGATTTACAAAAAACATTTATAACTTGAACATAATTTAGTTAAATGGACAACTAATTTCCTAAAGTTTACTTGGTAGGCTGGGATTGAGCTCATGACTATTTTTGAGTGGCTAAAAAGCACCCTTCTGAACATTCAATCAATACAATTAGGTAAGATGCAATTTTTCCGTTCAGTTGAAGATGTTTAGATTTTGCTTTTACACTTGCAAACCGATACCTAAAAACATATGTACTCATGAGAATTGTGTTTTTTCTTTTTTTTTCCCCCCTTTCCTTTTTCTCCCATTGTTATTATTTCCTTTGACATTTATACATTGTACCAATATGACACTGTTTACCCATTTCAATCCTCCCCCTGTACCCTTCCTTTGATGTCTGTGTTACACATGACACATTTCGTTTTATATTTCTTATATATTTACTCAATGAATGATAATGTCTATGATTGAAATAGATGATGTTTCGCTAAACTAGCCCTGATTTGAGAAAGACGACTGAGTTTGTTGAAACACGTGTCATCATAAAGGGCACTTTTTGTATTTATAAAGTTAAAATTGCTTAAAAACAAACCTTGACTAAGTGGAATCTGCTTTATTTCGTACTGGCGCATGAGTGATACTAAGTAACTACTTTTCCAATAGTTACATGGCCAGCAGGCCGGAATATAAAATCACAGCATAAAATCACATCAATATGTACAAAGTAATATTACATAGTTGCAAGCGAGTGCACTGAGGTTACAGGTGCATGAAATACAGTACAATACAAGCTTAAGTGACATAGGCTAAAGATGGAATGTAGGTAAGTAAGTAAGTAAATTGAGTAGCAATGCGTGGTCGAATAGAAGTGGATTGGAGCGGCAGGACAAAGACACCCTGCCCCCCGAGCAGTAGTAGTAGTAGTAGTAGGAGAGCCACTAGGGTGACCTCACCCTGCTGAGCTGCGAGTACAGGCTATTGCCAGAAAGAGCTAGATGTGGGGGTGCCAGAGATCCAGGGATGGATCTGGGCAACAGTTGGGGGGGTGGAGGGGTGATGTTGGGGATGGGTAGGGAGAAGGGAGGGAGGTTGGGGAGTTTGATGAGTTTGATGTGTTTTTAGTTAAGGGGAGTTTAAAGTGGGAAACAAGCCTATTAAGTCTGAGTTGGAACCTGGAGCTGGCCTGCACTGAAGAGGGGCGGAGGGGAAATTTAACAAGCCATGGGTGACCTTAAAGTAGTTACCTGGAATGTTAGGGGATTTAATACCTATTTAAAGAGGAACAAGGTCATGTTGAACCTGCGTAGGCAGAAGATAGACATTGCTCTGCTGCAGAAGACCCACCTAACACGGGATAAGATGGAGACGATTGCTAAGAAATGGAAGGGGTGGTGGTGGGCTCATCATACTCTACCTATGCTAGGGGTGTGCTTATATGGGTGGAGCCGCGTGTCCCTTTTCAGGGGTTGCAGGAGATAGTTGAGAAGGATGGGAGGATGGTCATACTGAGGGGATTAGTGGAAAATGGGGAAATCAGCATTGTAAACACGTACACCCCGAATCAGAATACAGCAGCTTACTTTAGAACGCTGTGTACTGATCTTAGTAGGTGTATGGGGAGCACAGTGATCTGGGGACTAAACCCTAGGGTAGATAGATCAGACGGGAAAATGGATAGACCCTCCCCAGCTGGTAGAGTGTTGCAGACTTTGCTAGATGTCTTTGGTTTAGGAGATGTGTGGAGGATGAGACACCCTCAGGAAAGGCAATACTCGCATTATTCCGCCCCACAGCAGTTACATACGAGGCTGGACTATGTTTTTGCTACACCAGAGGTGATAACAGAAGTTACACAAGTAGAATGTAAAGCGAGAGTCCTGTCGGACCACTCTCCCTTGATCCTCGGATGGCAATACTGCCCCCCGAGAGCAAGGATCCGATGTGGCGTTTCCGAGCGGAAGCATTGAGAGATCCCCTTTTTAGGGAGGATATGAGGGAGGAGATTATGGCCTATTTTGAGACGAACACCGGCAGTGTAGACTCGGCGGGCACACTGTGGGAAGCTTTTAAGGTTGTGAGGCGGGGGGTGGCCATAGCAAAATCGAAGGGTCTGCAAAAGGAGATCCTGGATGACCTACGGGAGATAGAAGGGGAACTGGAGAAGGCATTGAGAGGAGGGAATAACACTGAGGAGGAAATGGAACAGATACTTGGGCGGCAGCAGAAATGCGCGGTACATTGGGAAAGACTATGCAGCCTAAACTACAAGAAATATATTGAGAGACAGCATGCGGGAGGGGATAAACCAGGAAGACTTTTGGCTTGGTTATATAAGAGTGAAACCCCTAGAGCCACGATTAGGACAATAACAAGGCAAAACGGTAGTGTAGCTGACACTCAGGAGGGAGTGAATCAGGAGTTTGCAGACTATTATAGGCAACTATATGGAGATGATGGGAAGAGTAGCCGCGAGACAATATTGGAAACATTGGAGGATATAGGGTTGCCAATGATAAGCGCGGAGGAAAGAGAGGAGTTGGATGCACCGCTTACACTGGAGGAATTGGAAGAGGTGGTGAGACAGTTGCCCACTAGTAAGACCCCTGGAGCTGACAGACTCCCAAGTGAATTTTATAAAGTCTATAAAGAAGAGGTGCTTCCCCCATTACTAGAAATGCTGAATGAAGCATTTGAGCTAGGAAGATTGCCAGAGTCACTTAGGGAAGTGTTTACAATACTGCTTCCCAAGCCGGGCAAGCCAGGGCATAGCTGTGGTTCCTACAGACCCTTATCGATGTTGAACCAAGATAGCAAGATATTGATGGCGGTTTTGGCAAATAGATTGAAACGGGTTATTGTTAAATTAATACACCCCGATCAGACCAGTTACATCCCGAATAGGAATATATCCCATAATCATAAGCGCTCCAACGGGTCATTGAGTTCGGGGGCGAGAACGAGGGTGAAATGGCAATCGTATCTTTGGATGCGATAAAATGCTTCAATTCGGTCAGGTGGCCATGGCTGTTGGCGTCTCTGGCAGGCTATGGGATGGGGCCTGGATGTATACGCTGGGCGAAAATGCTGTATAGTGAACCTCTGGCCAGAGTCAAAACTGGAGCAGTGATATCGGAAAGATGGCCGCTTCAGAGAGGCACTAGACAAGGATGTCTGTGGTCTCCAATGCTCTACATATTGGCTCTCGAACCCCTAGCAATATACTTGAGACAACAATTTGACATAATAGGCATTGAGGTGGGAGGGGGAACGGCATCTGATCTCCTTATATGCAGATGACATGCTGCTGTACTTGCGGCACCTGGAAGAAAATCTCCAGTATATTTTAGAAGTAATGAAGAGATATGCGGGGTTGTCTGGTATGGCGGTGAACCCCCAGAAGTCCAGCATGTTTCAACTGGGAGGATATAGAGGGATCCTGAAGGAACAGCTACGGGTGTTACAGGTACCATGGGCGATTAATAAATTTCGTTACTTAGGAGTAGACGTACACCACACAACGGAAGAGGAGCATAGGCACAACACGGAGGTGGCCATTAAAAAAATTGAAAAATGCATGAGATTCTGGGAGAAGTTGCCCTTGGCGATGATGGGACGGGGGCGATGCTAAAGATGGTGGTCCTACCTAGGCTCCTGCACTTTTTTGGGAATATACCACATTTGATACCCAAGAAGTTTTTCGTTAAACTGAACAGTATGTGTAGGGATTTCCTATGGCATGGCATGCAAAATAGAGTGGCACTATGGAAGCTACAGAACTTTTATGAGAAAGGGGGGATAAAATTGCCTAATTACGAGGTCTATTATGTAGCCAGCCAACTGCAATATGTGGCCAAATGACTTTCGGATGAGGCGACCTCCAAATCCAGGTTGTTTGGACAAGACTGTGCCCCATTCTACTTGAAAGAGATGATGTGGTTGCCCAAGACAGAAATGGAAGGGTGTCCCAAGATGATGATGGTACTTGGGTGGAAGATGTGGAGTAGGGCATGCCAGATGATGGAGAGCCCATCCCAATGTTCCCCGCAGATACCATTAGTTGCACTAACCGGGGGAGATAAGCAGCTAAGGATGATAATCAGAAATCACTGGGAACCGGTTGGGTTGGCAACGATGGGTGATAACTGGCGGGAGGGCTCCATCGTAGATTTTGAGGTGCTGGGGGAGGAAACTGGGTTACACACAGGCCAGTATATTACGTATTATAGAATGGTGCAGAGAATTACGAAAATGTGGCCCAAAATTGTATTGGACGAAGAACCAGATGCCACCATAGATATAATATACAATATAACGGAGGGGGGACATGAGATATACAGAATTTATGAGATGATGATGTCTAAGGTTGGGAAGGAGGTAACACAATTGAGACAGGACTGGGAAGCGGACGTAGGAGCCCCGATGGAAGAGGGGATGTGGGAACAAGTTCAGGGGTACCATAAGAAGGTGTCCAGGAATGCGAGATTAAAAGAGATACAATTGTATATTACACATAGAGTGTATATTACACCCCAGAGGATATCTAGGTTTGCAAATGCAGAACGACAGGCATCCCCTAAATGTGATGAGCAGAAGGCTGGTATGGTGCACATGTTTTGGTCATGCCCGGTTATTGAGCGCTTCTGGAGCGAAGTGGCAGAAAAACTAGCAGAGAAGGGGGTTAAGATTGTGGTGGATACAGTATGGGCCTGTTTGTTGGGGGGAGTTCCCTAGATCGCAGAAACTCAAGCATGTGAGTAAGCTGAAAGACCTGGCATATGTGCTTGCAAAGAGGAGAATTGCGATGGGGTGGAAGACATTCCACGGACCAAGGGTAGAGTTGTGGTGGAAAGACTTGCAGAAATGGGCAGAGGCAGAAACCATGGTATGGCAAGAAGCGAACAGCGCAGGAGAGGAGGAGGAGACAGAGTCTCTGATGGCTTGGAAATTAATAGCGGAGTTGTTTGGGTCAATACAAGACCCGGCAGAACCCATGGAAGGGGTGACCCTACCTCAAGATGCAGGAACGGAAGGTGGGAAGTAATAGGCTCGGAATGGGGGGTGGGATAAGGGGTGCAGTGTTCAGAATTATGTAATGTACAATTGGATTGTTGACAAATGCACTGCATGTTTGGTTTGTATTGTTTGTTTGGGAAAAACCAATAAAAATTGTTTTAAAAAAAAACTTTGCTACTAGGACTCTCTTTTTACTCCCTTTCTTCACACTTATTTCCTTTTACTGTCACCAGGCCGAATGGCTGACCATGCAAAACCGGGCAGATTGAAATTTCTTCTCCTGGTTCACACATCTATCCATGATAAGGCACCACTGTACCTATCCGACTCTACAAGCCTTCTCGTGTTCTCTGCTCTGTCTCATCAGCTGCCCTTGTGGCTCCTAGCCCTCCCTGTGATTCATCTCACATCTGCCCTTTCTCTCTTCTTGCTCCACTTGCAAGGAATTCTCTAGCCCAGGACATCCGAGAAACAGTCCATTGCGATGTGTTCAAAGCCAAAATAAAAGCCTGCCTCCTCGTGCCACGTTACCCTCTTACCTGCCTGCTAGCTAACATTTTTCCCTCGCCTCTAACTTGCCTCTACTCCTCACTTCCTCTGCCTCCAATCTAACACTTCACCCATCATGGTCACATCCCGAGCACAGCTGGCCATACCTCCTACCTGCACTTAAAAATGTCCAATGTTGATTGTCCTCAATCTATGTATCTACACTTATGTATTATCCCCAGTGACTGTTCCATTTACTCCCCTACACAACCAGAATCCCCCTCAATCTCACCCCATTTGTAAGAAGCTGACTGCTTCCCCTTAAATCTGATTTTTGTATCTATTGTATATTCTTTTGTGATCAAAAAGCATTGTTCCTTCTGTATATAAATAAATACAATAAAGAAAATGAGAAACCGCTTGTCAATTTAAGTCTTCTTCATGCCCACTGCCACTCTTCATGTGCACCCCCTCCTCCTTTCTACGTCCCCCCCGCTGCTGGCCTCTGTAAATCCTTCCTTACCCGCTCTGATTATCCGCTTTCGCTACCGGTTCCAGTGCTATATTTTTTGCCAAGCGCACCTTGCAACGTTTCTGAAGGAATCACACAGCATTCTCAAGGTAAGATGAAAAGGATTTGCCACCAAACGGGATCTTCCGCCCCCACAAACACCACATATATAATTGCCCCCCCCCGCCACCTCTAAACGAGTTTGAAAACATTCTTTTCCTCCCCACAAATCTCCATTTGAGCCCTTTTTTTTTACATCTTGATGTGGGACAACCGTATCAAGCACAAAATAAATTACGTCCTTTGTATTTCTGTAAAGCCTTGGTGCAGCAATGCATTATGAGGGATATCTAGAAGCTTTCTGGGACCAGGGGCGCCCGATTCTCTGCCTAATCTTTTAAAACTACTAGACAGCTTTAAACCAAACCAAAAAAAGGAGTACCTGTTGCGCTTTGTGCTCAACTTGTTCCTTGTTAGGCGCATGCCTGTCCAGTGGATTTCCCACTATGTGCGTTCAAAGGAATCCCCTTTTTCTCTATGGGAAAATGAATGGGAGTAGGCCGAAAACAGCTTTTTTGCTTTCTAAATAACTACTGAGCAGTTTAATGAATTTTCCCCAAAATGTCCATTTTGGAGGACCTGTTTCAGACAATCTTGGGGGAAATCCCAGCCAAGTCTGTCCAGTGAGTCAAATCTTATTTGCAATAGAATTTGGGTGGAAAGTCAATGAAAGTTGGTTTTATCTGAACTTTGGAATGGCAGCCGCGGCACTATAATATTCATAAGATGAAGCAGTGAAAAGTATTCATATCCATAGATTGACTGATGTTGCCGCATCAATTGCAAATCTTCTGGGAACAGAAAAGTCTGAGAGCAATGTGTAGAACAAATGTTAAAACGTGCAAGTAGCTGTTGGAGAAAAACTAGAACGATTGAGTATGCGGGTATGCGATGAAAAGAAAGATGAGCTGGCTTCAATTTATAAGGTCAAGTGTCCTCATTATCAATCCCCTTGTTAGAACGTCTTTTAATAGCTTCCATGGAATTATCTGGCTCTGAGAATTTATTTTGGGGACTCGTCACGACATTGTGATAATGAGTATTACATGGACAAGCTGTAAAATGCCCCTGAAGGAGGGCGGGTGGGGGGAGGGGGTAAGGCCTCGTTACAGAAATGTTGAATCCATACAAGTGCAATTTGACACAGAATTGGCACTGAGCTAGAACTGCTCCAGAGCAACAATAGTACTCTCTCCATTCATGTGTGCACCACGGCATAACATTAAAAACATCGGCAAATCGGCCACGCCATGCATTGAAAGAATATGTACTTGCATCAAAGCAATGTTTGCCCTAGTGTTATTGTCCTGCAAAATTGCACTTGCCCGAGCACAAAGTTTCTGTAAAGATACCCTTGATGCCGTAGAAGCAATGCCGTTATGAGGCGGTATTACATAAACTTTACATAGTACTAGGGCAAAAATGACCTAGTTCTGAAGCATTTATGCAACCAGACAAGGGAAATCTGTACAAAGAATGTTACACGGCAGGGGCAAGAGGCAAAACATGCATGATACAGCACTCTCTACAGCTTTCCTTAGATGACTGACAGAGGTGGTAATAAAGGCCTGGGGAAGGCTCTAAAGTCGGACCTGGTTTTGTGGACGTCTGCCTTAAGGAGGCGGCAATTTGCCATTGAGGTATATGCAAAGGGGTGGGGACGTTGAGGAGCCACCCTACCCCAAAGAAAGAATTCTGCTGATCGGTTTGTTTTGACTGTTTTCAAAAGGACTGTGTATAGGAAATAAACTCAGTCCAAAGATGTTCTTTCCACTAAAAATAATGGCTTTGTGTATTGTCACTGGAGGGCTTTGGGTAGAAACTGAATGTTTGCAACAGTGCTCTAATGTTTTACGCTTAATGAAAGCTGGTTCACTGCATCGACGAATGCCCATTTTATAGCACTATCTGCTTTGTGGCCCGCTTCATCCTGGTGATGCTAAAGTCAAAACCCCAAGATGCCTAGTGCTGGTATTTATTTTTGTCGAGGTTTAAACATGTTGGGGCTACTTATGAGTTGGCCCGTATATGGCAAATGTGATGGTAATACTGTATACCAGCACTTTTACTGGTAAGCCAAGTACGAGTTTGCCGGAACACAGTTGCCAAAATTACCAGCACTGGTATCACCTCATCTGGAACTACCGGCGCCGGTAATACTGGCAACTAAAATACCGGATGGACTGGAAACCTGTGGCAGTAATACCTGCCCATGGTATCACCGGCATATTACGAGATTGGATTTGCTGTTAATAGCAGCTCATATTTACCAGTGATACCGGCAAAACGAAGGCAGAGCTAACACCTAAGAGTAGCCGGTAAATGGACACAGGTGAAGCAAATATGGCCACAGGTGCACCGAATCCACCATGGTGCACCCAATTCACACAGGAAGAGTACAAAAGGGCCAGGCCACACCTTCCACAAAAACACTTTCCACAACAACCATTGATGCAAACATGGAGCTGGAGGTGCTGCATGCCATTCCACAGCTCCAGGGGCTGTAGTACGAGCAGAGGCAACTGGAGGCCAGGACGAGGAGGGGGAGGATGAGGATGGCGGGGATGCAGGTGGCAAGGTGGAGAGGTGCAGTGATCTCTCACACAAGGGCCACACTCTGGGCCTTCACTGACTGACGGATACTAACAGCACGCTACCGGCCTACATGGAGAGTCACAGAGGACAAAGCACCTGGATGTTGGGTGAGTACATGTACAATCCCATCTAACTTGCAGCATGAGTGACCAGCAAAGGAGGGGCAACAATGTCACAAATGCATGTCCAGAATGGTACCTGTACATGAAGGACACACCGGCGCAGAGGCGTTGCTAGGAGGGCTAAGGGGACTATAGCCCCAGGTCTTTTGGTTGTAGCCCCGGATAGAAACTCAGGGACTACAAACAAAAGGCTATAGCTAGACGAATCCCGCCAGTCCTGACATTAGCTTAGCCGCTGATCACCTAGCAACACCCCTGCACCAGCGTACCCCTCAAATGACAGGTCACAACACACAGGAGTAGCACATGACTCGGGATGCATCAGTCACTGACTGGGCCTATCCAACCCCAACAGGACAACCACACGCAATGCACTACAGGTACCAGAATGCAACACCCCCCTGCAATGGCAGTGAATGGCTTGACATGGCCACTTAGGGGAATCAAATGTACATCCAAGGGCACCCCCCAAGAGCCGTGTGTGAAGCCTGGATATTATTGAAAACAACAACAGCTAAGACCAAGCTCTACGTACAGTCACAGGGAACAACAGATTACAGTGATGCACATTTACCTGTGCCTATCCAGTGACACGCCCATGACAGGAACAGGTTGTCCAGGCCCACACACCTGGCATAAGCTCTGGGGTACAGGCCAAGACTAGGCACAGGACACTCAAACAACAATGTTGCCCATGGTGATGCCATGAGTTGCGCCACCCAATGACACCCCATACATACACCCGGTAAGGCGCAGGCCGTTGTGTTCCAGCCCATTTCCATTCTGCATTGCGCAGCCCACTGTGCCTTAGTACTATTGCCCTCTGCTCAACCTGCTCCGCTTACACCCTGCGATCACCTGTATTACTGCTGTTGTACTGCTTACACTGCCATTCCATAATGCCTACACTCCTGTGCAACCCACTGCCCAATGTACTGGTGCCCTTTGTTCTTAAAAATAATTTTCTGTGACCACTACCATCTTGCCCATCGTAATCCTGCCCTTTGTGATCACCCTCTATCTAGCCTACTGTACTGCGACTTCCGCTGATTTTGCCCACCATGCTTCCTATTGAACTAGCCTAAGGTTTTCTTGTACTGTATTATAGCTATCGCTCTCTCCCATGGTAATCCTGCCCAGCGGGATCAATTTCAAAATAGCCTATTGCACTGTGATTTCCATTGACTTTGCCCCCCATTTTATCCTCCATTGATCAATCTACCCATGTGGTCCGCCTCTGACCCTGTACATTATGCCCACTCTTAAACTAGCCCGCTGGGTCCAATACTGTTCCCGCCCAATCGTGCTCATTACTGTATCCCTGTATCATGAAGTATCTGCACACTGTGACTAGTAGCAGGCCCACTCTCTCTACCTAACTTTGCTGTACCCTGCTGCACCACACTAGTCCCTAGGCCTCCATTTTAGAACAGCCCAACCCCTGCATATATTATTAATTCTCCACGGCACATAAGCAACTACTGCACCATTGCTGGTGTAGTCATCCCCCGCCCTTGCCAGACATTACCAGCCGCCCCCTTATGGCCCAAACTGCATTTGAACGTTATACTAATTGCCTTCAAGTACTGGTCTTAATGCTGAGTGCTACTCTGTAGCCTGCCTGTCTATTGTATGTCTCGAAGGTAAAGCATCAGCTCACAGCCAGCCTGCACACTGTCTCTAACTGCGCCTCGCACGTTTATCAACAGTCACTGTCATTGTGCCTATCCTCCATAGTGTGCCTATTCCACACCACTATGGCCACATTCCATAAAGTCACACTCGCCATGGCCTCCTTCCTTCCTCTATTCCATACCATTACCCTGACCAATTTCCTACCACCTCTCCTACCTTTTAATAAAAGCATCTTAACTGCAGCCAGTCCCCCGCTCAGCCCTCTTGAATGGATACAGCGTTTTGCAGCACCTCCCACGCCCTGCCCACATTAGAAACTCGAGATTAGGCTCCCGCTTCCCTAACCACAAAGTCACTCTAAAACTGAGCAGCCAACACACCTTGCTCATACCTAATAAATGCAACCAATCTGTCGGCTCAGCAGCAGCTCCTAAGCCTCCTCAAATATCAAACCCCTCGACCTCCACTAAAATTCCCCAACTACCATCACACCACCCTCAACTAACCTGAACACAGGAGAACCTACACCTGTTCCTCTGCCTACCACCAACAAAAGAGCACTCATCAATGCTCGATCTCTAGTAGCCCACGCCACTGAGATCGCTGACCTTATCATAGCCAAACGCATTGACTTCCTGGCCATTATAGAAACTTGACTCCACCAAGCAGCTGGCTCTGCACTCTCACTAGCCCTGCCAGAGGGATATACGATTATCAGGGCTGATAGAAACTCAAGCAAAGGAGGAGGAGTGGCCTTCATCACTAAAACCCACCTGGGCCTCGGAGCTACCTCCCTTAACAACCTTCCATCTGCAGAACTCATGTCAGTTAAGCTTGCACTCTCACCCACCCAAACTATACTTATGCACCTCATCTACTGCCCCCAGGCCCATCTTCATCCTTTGACGAAGATATTACCAACCTCCTCTCTGACAACACCAAACTGGGATCCCAAATCCTCCTGGGAGACCTCAACCTAGGTTTGCAGGACCCCCAACAACCAACATGCCTTAACCATGGAAAACTCCATCACCCATCTGGGTTTCAAACACAGAATCACAGTACCGACACCCTCCAAAGGTCGAATACTGGACTGGGGGTCAGATCTCAATTGTTCCATCACGATTCTACAGAACGAACCAGTGGCATGGTCGGACCACCACTTCATCTCATTCTCTATCCAGGGAACGAAACCCCCCAGCACCACCTTGCCACCCCCCCCACCCTATCCAGAAATTGCCGAAACATCTCTATCGATGGTCTCAGGCTGCTCATCAGCAATATCCTGGACACTTCCAAGTTCAAGAACCTTGACTCTTACAAGCTGTTCGATCTATATAACACTACAATTAAATCAGCTTTAGACACCGCTGCACCTCTCAAACTAAGAAAAGCCAAACCAATCGCCCATCTCAACAAGTGGTTCACACCTGAACTAAAAATCTTAAGAAACACCAAAAGGACGGCAGAAAACCTTATGGTGTAAATCACCCACCAGTCATAACAAAATGTTATTCACCTCAGCAGCGGCAACCTATAAAGCGGCTATCCTATCCACTAAAAAAGAAGCTTACAACACAAGAATCAACAACGCCAAATCAAGCACTAAAGAGCTCTTTGGAATCCTAAAGGAGCTTGAGTCCCCAGCACCGCCCTCCCAGGACTACACCAAGGATGCAGCCTGGTACACAAAAATCCAGCAAGCACTAGCTGACAAAATCACCTTATTACAAAGTAAGATTGAATATAAAAAGTCTAGCCTCTCAAGCTGCCCTCACCCTAAACCCGTGCCAAAGACTAGTCCTCCACAAAGCACACCTTTCGCGTTCTCCCAAACAACACCAAAGGAAGTGGAAAACATAATTAAAAGTCTGAAACCTTCTCATTGTCAAGGGGACATCTGGCTAGCTTCCATCATTAAGGATGGAGCTAAAGACCTGGCCCCTTTCATCACCACACTGATAAACTCATCCTTCAACACCAACCAAGTCCCTAACAACCTCAAGGAAGCCTGGGTTATGCCAGACCCTAACACTCCAACAAATTACAGGCCCATCACTACAGTCCCCTTCCTCTTAAAAATTCTGGACCGAGTTACATATCTGCAAATTCAAAAGCATTTACAGGAAAACAACCTATTAGGCCTCAGACAATCTAGCTTCCAGCCGAGGCATGGAACGGAGACAGCTCTCCTAGACTTGAAGATCCAAATGGATGAGGCGAAGGACAAAGGCAAGCTAGCGATCCTCCTGCTCCTAGACTTGTCAGCAGCCTTTCAACTTGTCGAACACCAAATTCTAACTGGGCACCTCACCACAGCTGCAGCCTTCTCCACCAATGCATCCGATTGGGTCAACTCCTTTCTCTCCAATCGGACCACCAGAGTTTTTTCTCCATCAGCCCCAGTAGACCCGAGCCCCACAACTTGTGGAGTCCCACAAGGCTCGTGCGTGTCACCCACGTTATACAACATATTCACGGAGCTCCTATTCAATCGCCTGGACAACTTGGGTGTCATCTATAGCAACTACGCAGATGACACCCAAGTCCTCATCCCCTCTCACTGGCCGCTATGATCAAGACTCTAAACTACTCAATGATATCTACCTAGAAATCCAGGCCTGGATGGCATCCAACAGCTTATGCCTTAACGATAAGACCAAGCTCCTGATTGTTGGCACTCAGGCACGCTTGAATAAGCTTGACCACAGGTACTCATCCTTCAGCATTGACGGTAACACGATCAAGGTTTCCAAGGAAATAAAAACACTGGGGGTCTTTCTCGACTCAACACTGTCCCTCATGAAACAAGTCAGCTCTGTGGCGGCCTCCACAGCCTTCACTAACAAATTAATTTATAGTTGCAAATCCTAACTGTCCACAAGTAGTTGCCTAACGCTAGCCAGAGCATTAGCATTGTCAAAAATTGACTATTGTAACACACTCTTTCTAGGCTCCTCTGAATTTACCCTAAACAGGGTTCAGGTCCTGCAAAATAACTAATTGAAAGCAGCACTTAACCTAACCAGATCAAGCCACATCTGAACGTCTAGACGCAATGCCAACTGGCTGTCTCTTTGTGCCAGAATCACTCCCTGTACCTTAGTAATCACGCATAAGTGCCTTGCGAACACAGCCCCCAAATACTTGTCCGACAAAATCTGTAACCACCAATCTTCCCGCACCACCAGATCTGCCCTTTCTCACTGCCTTGCAGTACCTAGGTTCAACCTAAAAACTGCGGGAGGAGCCAGCTTCCCAGTCCAAGCAGCCAAACGCTGGAACTCAATGCCCATTATTTACAGACATGAACCATCCTTCCTGACATTCAAATCGGGAAATAAAAACTGGTTAAGCAACATGCCTCCCCATCGAGGACCCCATCATCGGTACCTTGAAACCACCCCTAATTTCTAACTTCTTCCTCACAATTGCATTTGTGCGTATGTTATGTTATTTATTCTTCTTGTTTCCAGACCTATCTGTAACCCTTGGTCCTGCTAACTACAACCGTGTCTTTATTGTTCGTATCTTTCTAGCACCCAGTTACCTCAGGGTTCAGTGCGCGATATAAATAATAAACAAATACAAATGCATGGGATGAGACACTGCCAAACAACTAATGAGGGTCACTATCCTGCCATCAGACCTGGCATGCAGTGCGTTCACAAGTAATGACACATACCATCATTGATGCCACACAGAACACCTTCACATGTGACATAGATTCCCATCAGGTACAATGCACAGGCCCAGCATACACCCCCAAGGCGTGGCACCCTCACAGCCAGATACCAAAATGCAATGTGTGTTGGCCGTGTGCTGTGTGCAAGTATTACCATGTCAGACTGGACAACCCCCATGGTATTGCAATACGCATTCAAGGACTGGAACATGAAACAGTGTGGCACAATGTGAAATGGGACATGGATGCACAGATTGACCATTAAGATGACGCGTGACAGGCAATGCCAACGCCGGGCATCATGCATGAGTTGACTATCGGAAAGAGTTCCAACAATTCCTATGCAAAAGACGCCTTAAGAAATTCTTAGCTGACAGTTTCTTCAGCTAGGGATATTGTTACAGGCTTATGAGCACCATCCACGTTTACGCCCCCCCAGATCATGCGTGTCGTATGAACTCAAGGTTTTTGAGAAATGTTTGCTGAGGGATGTGGAAAAAAAATAGAAACGTCAATCGGAGGCTTTTCAGAACATGAATAAGAAAGAAAGACAAGCTTTGAGATCCTTGTAACAGAATAACACGATAACCATCAAGCCAGGCAATAAAGGTGGGGCTATTGTGGTGTTAGATATGTAGGAATACATAACAAATACCTGAGGCATGTTAACAATAGTAGTGTATATAAAATACTTGAATATGATCCCACCACTGATTTACAGAGAGACATCAAAGTAAAGGTAGCGGATGCTTAAGATGAAGACACCCTTTCTAGACAAGAAGCAGAGTTTTTGACTCCCATCAAAATCAGAATACCCATCTTCTATACAGTCCCCAAAATTCATAAAGGGGGGACACCTCCCCCCACCCCCACGTCCCTTCCCCAGGATGACCCATCATTTCGGGTAACGATTCCAATCTGGAACCACTCTGGAAATATGCAGATTTTTTTCGAAAACACAAAGTGCCTGATATGCAAGCATTTGTGAAAGATACAGGACAATTTTCCAGTTTGACTGAGGGTTGCCCATGAGATGCAAACTCTCAATTTTTGGTGGGTATGAACATGGAGTCCCTGTGCACAAATATACCTCAGAAACAAATCCTGGACCTAATCAGTCAACATCTCAGCACTGAGTTAGAACAGCTGTCGCAAAATCTGAAACTTTATAGTCTGGTGTATAGAGACGTGTCTAATTCAAAGTTACTTTAGGTTTCAGCCTACTCTATTTAATCAAATTGAAGGGGCTGCTATGGGGTTCACAGTGACCCCTAATTCAGCGAATGTTTGTGTCAATTGGTTTGCAGAGACATATCTTTACACTATAGATCACCCTGACCATAGACATATAAAAAAGCGGAAAACGTTCATAGATGATGTCTTTCTGATTTGGGAAGGATCTATATGACACAAATGGAGGAATGTATCCATTGGATGAATTCCGTGGACCCTCATCTACATTTCACTCACAAATTCAGTAAAACAGAGATCCCGTTTTTAGATGTCACTGTGTTTCACGAAAACAATGTGTTAAAGGTTAAACCCTACGTGAAACCCACTAATACAAATTTCTTATTAAACTACGGGAGTTTTCATCCCAGAAATCTGAGACAAAATTTCCTTTCGGACAATTTGTCAGTGTCATGATCTCTGCTTCCAAAAGATCAGGACTTGCCCGACTCCCTTGGAAGCAGACCCATAACCCCGGTTCCGAGTGCCAGCCAGTCCCAATTGGGACCTTTTGGACCCTGTCCTGGCGCCAGTGGCACCAGGCTCATAAAGATGCCCAGTCCCAGCGCTGCAAGCGCCGGGCTCATAATGCTTGGGTGGACTTACCTGCAGCAGACCATGCTGCTTACTTACCTGCCAGTTGAACCCCTGATCCTCTTCTGTTTGGGACTACTTTTCCTGTTGGGTGGGGCAGGAGCCACTCCCTAGGTTCAGAATACTGGAACTCTTCTGGAAAGCAGGAACTCTTTTCTTACCTAGGCGTGGCTGTGGAAGGAGACCCTAAGCACTACAGGAGGCTATTTAAACCACACCCGATGGATGAATCTTGCTTTGTGTTATTCTGCATTCTCTGCAGCAGAACGCTCATCGTGTCTTCTGCTTCTGATCCTGGGCCTAAGGGAACAAAGGCTTACCATCCTGCAATCCAGTCTTCAGCAGCACCTGTAAAGACAAAGAAAGAACAGGTTAGCACTACGGTCTTCAGTGGCAGCGCATCTCTTACCTGGTCCATCGGCTGCCACCAACGCCTCGCGCTGCATTCCGGCATCTGAAAGACAAAGGCTTACCTACTCTTCGCATGCTCCGGAGGTCTTCGCACTGCATTCCGGCATCTGAAAGACAAAAGCTTACCAGCTCTTCGCACGCTCCGGAGGCCTTCGGCGCTGCATCCTGCATCTGAAAGACAAAAGAAGGTGCGTTTAAAGACATTGGGCAACTTTATTACTCACGTGCCATTACTCCTTCCCACGCCGAATCCAGTGGGTATCCCAGCACCCTTCAGCTTCTCTAAAGCTCCGAACTTGTACCTGCAAGATAAAAGGGACAGTTAGTGCGCATCGTGAAGCAGGCTACAAGCGCTTACTTACGTGCTTCCAGGCGCTTCTATTCCTCACGCGGGTTCGATCCTCAACTCTCATCAGCCCGCCATCCGCCATCGCCGGAACCCTGCAAAACAAGAGATATCATTACAAAAGACTTTTAAGACATTTGAAGTGCCCAGAACTTACCGTTCGTGCAGTTAGCGACGGACAGCAGTCCTCTGAGGTCAAGAGGCCTGCACCCTTATCCAGTGAAGAAACTGGTTACGGCACCCTGCCCCGAGGCAGATGGAGAGCTCGGCGTTCACTTACCTAAGGTGAGGGCGTTAACCTTTGGGGTTCTACAGGAGAATAGAAAGGGAAGAGGAGAGAGGCACCCAATAACCCCAGTTCATTAATCCCATATTTTCTATCTGCAGACATCTTACTCTTCGAGTCAGACATACAGTGCACAGAGGTCCAGCCCAAAGAGCCAACCGTGTGTTACACATCACCTTTGAAGATACGGCATTCACCCAGTCAAGACCGGCGCCTCTGCGGGAATCAGGTGAGCGTTACAGAACACAAAGCCTACCGCAAAACTCCCACCCAGGCGCTATGGAAACCTCGGATACCGACCAGCTAGCTCAGTTACTTAGGGAACTAAGAGCAGAAGTGCATGCAGCCCGTCAGGAGATGAATGCTCTAAGAAGGGAACTGATTATTTCCAAGGAGCGAACAGACGATCTCGCTAGACAATTGCTACAGTCACAAGCCGGACAAACTCCGTTACCCGCATCAGGGGCAAATCTTCCTTCAACATCCTCTACGAACCCAGTGCAGATCAACCTACCTGGGAATGTACCTCTGGCTCCGCCCGAACGATTTTCTGGTGACCCAAAGAGGTTTGCAGTATTTATTAATCAGTGCCGGTTGCACTTCTTATGCCGGCCAGCAGCCTTTCCAACTGATCAAGCTAAGGTAGCTTTCGTGCTTTCGTACCTTAGTGGCAATGCGGCAGACTGGTCGATCCCTCTAGTTAATCAAGATGATCCGGTTCTCCATGATTTTCAAGCTTTTCAGCTCAGTATGGAAAAACTGTTTGCAAGACATTCACAGGGGCAGGCCTTGGACAATGAGCTCCTTTCATTGCGACAGGGTAATCAAGACCTTTTGGCTTATATTGCGCCTTTCAACAGACTGATAGTGGAAACTCGATGGCCTGAGGACAAAAGGATTACGCTGTTTTATAGAGGTCTACGTGGAGAGCTCAAAGATGTGTTAGCCCAAGTAGTGAATCCCCCGCAAGACTGTTCGGACTATATTGACTTAGTCGTTCAAATTGACCACAGACTGCAGAACAGGAAGGCCGATCGTTCCAAGTTTGATGCTCGAGTATTTTCCAAACCACCAACTCCTACCAAAGGAGTAGACTCCGGGGAACCCATGCAAATAGGGGGCCTGAAAGGACCACTAACACAAAAGGAGCGGGAAAGGAGAAAACAGCTGCAATTATGCCTCTATTGCGGAAACTCGGGGCACTTTCTTCGAGACTGTCCGGTGAAACCAGCCAAGAAGGCAGTAGGAGCTGCAGTTACCAGGGTCACAAACTCTGAGCAGGGAAACGACCTCGCCTGACAAGAATAGAGGTCCTCTTGCCGAGCGTTAAAACCAGTTCAGTGACCTCGCATTTCGTGATACCTATGGTCCTCATTAGCCCTGAACATCCGGATCGATTACATGCGATTGAAGCTTACGTCGACAGCGGTGCCATCGGCAATTATGTGGATCATGAAATGGTTTTGAGGATGAATCTGACTCTTTGTCCAAAGGCTGTAAAGGACGTCATTACTACGGTGGATGGTACGGAGATAGCCTCCGGACCAGTAACGCATACCACCCAAGAAGTGACGCTAGTAAGTCAAGATGGACACCATGAGAAGATCGTGTTCGATGTGATCAAGGCCCCTCAGTTCCAGATTATTCTAGGAATTCCTTGGTTAGAGAAGCACAATCCTCAGATCGATTGGCGAGCAAGAACGGTTCAGTTTCCAGAATGTGTCTCTACTTGTCACCCTCGATCTGGTGTTGCACTGGCAGCAATTTCCTCGGAGGCTCCCCAGTTACCTCCTGAATACCTAGAATTCCAAGATGTTTTCCGGAAGGATCAGGCTAACTCTCTACCTCCTCATAGGTCTTATGACTGCCAGATAGACCTGATACCTGGATCTACTCCTCCTTGTAGTAGAATTTATGCCCTCACCGAGCCTGAGAATCTTCACCTCCGACAATACCTGGATCAATACCTAGCGAATGGGTTTATTCGTCCTTCCAAGTCCCCTGCTTCCTCAGCTTTGTTCTTCGTTCCAAAAAAAGAAGGGGACCTTAGAACTTGTATAGATTATCGCGCCCTGAACCAGATCACCGTTAAGAATAGATATCCGTTACCTTTGATCCCTGAACTCCTGGACCAAGTCAGAAAAGCATGCATATATACAAAGCTGGATCTTAGAGGAGCCTACCACTTGGTACGAGTAAAAGAGGGCGATGAATAGAAGACGGCCTTCCGCACCAAGTATGGGCTATTTGAATATCAGGTCATGCCCTTCGGACTTTGCAATGCCCCGGCCGCCTTTCAATATTTTATGAACGATGTCCTCAGAGAGCTCATAGATGTGTGTGTTGTTGTTTACATTGACGACATCCTCGTTTATTCTTCATCGGAAACTGAACATCGGAAACACGTGAAAATGGTCCTCGAGAGATTGCGTCAACACAAACTTTTCGCTAAGTTGGAAAAATGTGTTTTCAACGTGACTGAAGTTGAATTCTTGGGATTCATATTATCACCTAGCGGAGTGCGTATGGATTCAAAGAAGGTTGATGCAATTCTCAAATGGCCATCGCCATCCTCCGTAAAAGGTGTTCAAAGCATGTTAGGCTTCGCTAACTTTTACCGCAGGTTTATCTCCGAATTCTCTCGAATAGTCCAGCCCATCACCGCCTTGTTAAAGAAAAACAAACGTTTTGAATGGTCTACCGAGGCGGAACGAGCTTTCCAGAATTTGAAGACTAGATTTATCTCTGCACCGATCTTAAAACATCCTCGCCCAGAACTCCCCTACATCGTTGAAACTGATGCTTCGAGCCTTGCCATGGGGGCAGTTCTATCACAAAAGGACCCAGTAACCAATCAGTTGCATCCCGTGGCATTTTGGTCCCGCAAATTCTCGCCTCCTGAAATCAATTACACTATTACTGATAAGGAACTTCTAGCTATCAAGTCTGCCTTTAAGGCTTGGCGGCATTATCTTCTGGGGGCCCGACACACTGTTACTGTGATTACAGTTCACCGAAACCTGCAATATCAAAAGCTCAATCCTCTAGGCAACTCCGTTGGGCACTATTCTTTGCCGAGTTTGACTTCATAATTACCTATCGACCTGGTACAAAAAACGGTAAAGCTGATGCCCTTTCTCGGATGGGAGTGGAAGAACATTTGATCAATCCTAAACCTGTACCTATCATTCCCAAACAAAGAATTCTAGGTGTAATCGCCACACAATCCATAGAGGAAGTTAAGGATAAAGCCAGGCTACTGGTAACTCCAGCAGACATACAGAATTGGCATCTGCAGGGAAAGGACTTTACGGTGAAGGACAACCTATTATATTTCCAAGAACGGTTATACCTGCCCAGCACAGATTTACAGAAAAAGGTAATCTCTTGTTATCACGATTCTTTAATGGAAGGACATCCCGGTATGACCAAGACCTCGGAAAAGATCAAGCGCTACTTCTGGTGGCCGTCTTGGAAAAAAGATATCAGAGACTTTATAATGTCCTGTGGAGTATGCGCCCAAAGCAAGAGTCAAAAGGAAAAACCAGCCGGCCTCTTACGCCCTATTGACATCCCGCCTCGCCCTTGGCATACGCTTTCTATGGACTTCATCACCGATCTACCTCCATGCTCCGGATACAATACGATCCTAGTAATCGTGGACCTATTCTCCAAGATGGCGCATTTCATTCCACTCAAAGGCTTACCAACAGCAGCAACTCTGGCCCGAGAATTTCTCGAAAACATCGTCCGACTGCACGGTTTTCCTTCAGTTCTAATTTCGGATCGAGGTAGTCAATTTATTTCTCATTTTTGGCGAAGTTGCTGTCGGTCGGCTCAAATTGATGTGAGACTTTCGACCAGCCACCACCCTCAAACCGACGGACAAACCGAGAGGACCAATCAAATTCTGGAACAGTATTTGCGCTGCATGCTACAACAAACTGAAAAAACTTGGAAAGATATCCTTTGGATAGCCGAATATGCCTACAATAACTCTGTCCACTCGGGAACTGGGAAGACCCCGTTTTTTCTTTTATACGGTAGTCACCCGCGAACATCGGAGTTGGATCCACTCCAAGATCTTGGAACACCAGCAGTAGACCACCTGCATTCTACAATCACCCAAGCCTTTAAGGAAGCCGTTTCTCACCTTCAAAGGGCTAAAGAACAATACAAGAAAGGAGCAGACCAACATCGGAAGGAAGCCCCCCAATATCAAGTATGATATGATATGATATGGTATTTGTAACGCGCCTATACACAAGTGTTTCAAGGCGCGACGAGGCAGGGAGGGAGGGAAACAAGGGGAAGACAGACAAACGATCCTACTAGGCCAGGTGTCATTCAGATCGCGCAAGTGCAGAGGTAAGCTGTTCCAGAGGGAGGCCCCTGCTGCGGAGAGGGATCTACCCCCAGCTCGTTGCTTCGAGAAGCGGCTGACCATGAGGGAGTTGGAGACGGATGAGCGAAGGGCTCGTGAAGGAAGATATTTAGGAAGAGAGAGTTGAAGGTATTTAGGTCCCTGGCCCCAGAAGGCCTTGTGGACAATGCAGAGGGTTTTGAACTAATCCTCGCAGCCACTGGGAGCCAGTGAAGGGATTTCAGTCCTGGAGAGATACGGTCCCTGGGCTTGAGGCCAAGGACAAGTCTCGCAGTTCTGTTCTGGATAAGTTGCAGAGGGCGGAGAGTGGAGGCAGGCAGATTAAGATAGAGGCTGTTACAGTAGTCCAGCCTTGAGAGAACCAGGGCTCGGGAGACAGTGAGCTTCTGGGGGAAGGAGAGGAAGGGAAGAATACCTCTGAGGAGGTGCAGCTGGTAGTGTGACTTCTTAGAGACGTCAGATATATGAGGAGAGAAGGAGAGTGTGGAGTCGAAGATGACCCCGAGGTTTTTAGCCTTGCAGGTAGGGGCAGGAAGGGGGCCAAGGGAGGCCGGCCAGAGAGCTGCAGGGAAGGAGGGAGTGGGTGTAGGAGTAGGAGATCAAGTCTGGTTATCCACCAAATATCTACCTCTAAAAGGACCACGCACATTCAACCCAAGATACCTTGGTCCCTATTCCATCACTGCCATAGTAAATCCAGTAGCGGTCAAGTTGGACTTGCCCCCTCACATGAAGATACATCCGGTCTTCCACGTCTCTCTATTAAAACCCGTGCAACCTCAAACCCGACTAACTACATCTCCAAAACCTATTCTAGTTGATGGAGAACTCAAGTTTGAAGTCAAAAGCATCCTGGATTCCAAGATCTCCAAATCTAAACTATTTTACCTGATTGACTGGAAAGGCTACGGTCCCCAAGAAAGATCCTGGGAACCTGCAGAATATGTCCACGCGCCTCGTCTAATCAAAAGATTTCATCGAACATTTCCTAACAAGCCCAAACCCCCGGAGAAGCCCGGTTTGGGAGGGGCCTTGAGGGGGGGTGCTGTCATGATCTCTGCTTCCAAAAGATCAGGACTTGCCCGACTCCCTTGGAAGCAGACCCATAACCCCGGTTCCGAGTGCCAGCCAGTCCCAATTGGGACCTTTTGGACCCTGTCCTGGCGCCAGTGGCACCAGGCTCATAAAGATGCCCAGTCCCAGCGCTGGAAGCGCCGGGCTCATAATGCTTGGGTGGACTTACCTGCAGCAGACCATGCTGCTTACTTACCTGCCAGTTGAACCCCTGATCCTCTTCTGTTTGGGACTACTTTTCCTGTTGGGTGGGGCAGGAGCCACTCCCTAGGTTCAGAATACTGGAACTCTTCTGGAAAGCAGGAACTCTTTTCTTACCTAGGCGTGGCTGTGGAAGGAGACACCTAAGCACTACAGGAGGCTATTTAAACCACACCCGATGGATGAATCTTGCTTTGTGTTATTCTGCATTCTCTGCAGCAGAACGCTCATCGTGTCTTCTGCTTCTGATCCTGGGCCTAAGGGAACAAAGGCTTACCATCCTGGAATCCAGTCTTCAGCAGCACCTGTAAAGACAAAGAAAGAACAGGTTAGCACTACGGTCTTCAGTGGCAGCGCATCTCTTACCTGGTCCATCGGCTGTCACCAACGCCTCGCGCTGCATTCCGGCATCTGAAAGACAAAGGCTTACCTACTCTTCGCATGCTCCGGAGGTCTTCGCACTGCATTCCGGCATCTGAAAGACAAAAGCTTACCAGCTCTTCGCACGCTCCGGAGGCCTTCGGCGCTGCATCCCGCATCTGAAAGACAAAAGAAGGTGCGTTTAAAGACATTGGGCAACTTTATTACTCACGTGCCATTACTCCTTCCCACGCCGAATCCAGTGGGTATTCCAGCACCCTTCAGCTTCTCTAAAGCTCCGAACTTGTACCTGCAAGATAAAAGGGACAGTTAGTGCGCATCGTGAAGCAGGCTACAAGCGCTTACTCACTTGCTTCCAGGCGCTTCTATTCCTCACGCGGGTTCGATCCTCAACTCTCATCAGCCCGCCATCCGCCATCGCCGGAACCCTGCAAAACAAGAGATATCATTACAAAAGACTTTTAAGACATTTGAAGCGCCCAGAACTTACCGTTCGTGCAGTTAACGACGGACAGCAGTCCTCTGAGGTCAAGAGGCCTGCACCCTTATCCAGTGAAGAAACTGGTTACGGCACCATGCCCCGAGGCAGATGGAGAGCTCGGCGTTCACTTACCTAAGGTGAGGGCGTTAACCTTTGGGGTTCTACAGGAGAATAGAAAGGGAAGAGGAGAGAGGCACCCAATAACCCCAGTTCATTAATCCCATATTTTCTATCTGCAGACATCTTACTCTTCGAGTCAGACATACAGTGCACAGAGGTCCAGCCCAAAGAGCCAACCGTGTGTTACACATCACCTTTGAAGATACGGCATTCACCCAGTCAAGACCGGCGCCTCTGCGGGAATCAGGTGAGCGTTACAGTCAGCCTACGAAGAAACAGTACAAAAATAGGACATTTTCATGAAGCAGCAGATAATTTAACCAAGAAACTGCAGGCCCAGTTCTATTCCAAGAAAATCATTCAGAATTTAACACTAAGAGTGAGCAACATACCTACGGAGGTGTTCTTTGAAGAACACAAGAAAGTTCAACAACAGATTGGTATACGTATCGACATATTCACACTTATCTTGTAAATTAAAGGGAGCAATTAACGTGCATTAGCACCTTTTGGCAAAAGGTTATATGCATCTTCCCTGCACATTGTTTGCTTTTTTTTTAAAAAAAAAAAAAAGCAGAAGCATCTGAAATGTGCTAGCACAGACTGACGCGCGTACTCAGCCTCATAAGGAAGAAAGAACGTTAGCAGAAATATGGGGGCTTCTAAAAATCAGAGGTCACTCCCCGTGTGTAACTTGTGGGGTATGCAAATTTACATCTTGCACTGTAGAAGTGGACTTAGGCCTCAGGGATAAATGGCAACAAAACGTTTTCACTAACTGTAATTACAATATGGTGATATACTGTATCAGGTGTCCATGTAACAAATTATATATTGGTGTAAACCACACGTTCCATTAAAATCAGAATAGATAAGCACCGTATTCGCACAGGTAAACAGAACGCAACATTGCCAACAAATGCAGCACACGCAGGAACATATCGAATGGACAGTATTATTGCAAGCAAATGGCACCATTTCTTGAATACTGGGAAAAGAGACTCGTTTTTGTTTCTGGCAGTCACAGAAGTGGTCTCAATGAGGAGAGTGAATTTCAGACACTCCTCGTGGATAATTGTTGGGTGTTTTCGCTCATTTTGTATGCATACCCTGGGAATGTGGACGTTTCTAGTTGCACCCTAGAGTTGGTTTATAATGGCAGTTTCCTCTCTGGTCTTTTCTTTATTTTGTAAAAGCAACAGGCAAAGGCAGTATGGTAGGCAAACATAACCATCAAAAGGTTGATTGAGCTCTATTTCCCCAAGTTTGCGCCTTTTTCAACATATACATTTGTATGTGTGCAAGTACTTGGTGACATACTTAAGTATGAGCATATCCTAGTTAAACGGAGGGCTTCTAGACTCAGGGACGCTCTATAACAAGTAATGGTGCAGTTTTACGTCCCACGTTGAATGCGTAAATAGGGACCATTGAGTCGCCGGAATTGATTCTTCATTTCATTCCCAGGCTCAGTATAGAGCATCTGTGCAGTGAACGGCGACCCTGAAAGCTGGATGGAAAGTGCCTGCCAACTTCATAGTCTACAGGGACACCCACAGGCAAGGTGAGTCGATAACCCATCATGCAACCTGGCCGTTACAGATTCCACGTCCTAGCTATGTGCAGTGACCGTGGACATATGGATTAGTCAGTATGAGTTCCAGGCAATATGCAAAATCAAACAAGGCGAGGGCCGTTTTACTAGTTAGAGGGCCAGATGTAATGTTCATGTCTATTTCGTGTTGTTTATGTAGAAGTGTCTGTATTTTTGGACGTTTTTGGGTCTCCTACTTTGTCACAAAACCTGATGATAAACCTATAAGTACACTGGCCAAGTGTGGAGATTCAAACCACCGTGTTGTGTGTTCACCAACATTTGGGGATTTTTGGCTAAAGACTGGGAGGTTTCTAAAAGAAAGAGAGGCTCCCTGTACAATTTAGGTACGTATACACATGCTCTGGCCATCTAGGTATTGGGGTGTGACGAGAATACATGTTCTCTGTCATAATGAGGACCTGTTGCTTTTTTGTTTCATATGTGATCGATAACAACACTCGGAACACTCTGGGTTCAAAGGACATGGGACAAAAGTGATTATAGAATGTGCTCCAGGAACGTAGTATGTGTGCCCTCAGCTTGTTTTTTAATAGTACACAGATGGGTCAGGAGTCAATCAGATTAATAAACATCTGCATTTTTCATTGAATGAATTATGATTAGTAATTTTAGATGTGGAAAGTTGATATCCAGGGCTGCATCTTAATCTTTTGTTCATATACTCTTGATTTCAGAATTAGTTAAATTATTGTCTATCCCAGCAAAAAGAAAACAAAGCTTATTTAAGTTTGATGTATTCCCCTGAAGAAAGTTCCACATCAACTTTGGAGCTGAAACATGTCGGCCTTGCACATGACTAGTAGAAGTCAAGTGTACATATTTGAAACCGTGCTAGTTGCTATTTCATATACTTGGTGGAGATTTTACTTGGATTTAGAAGGTTTCAGTGAACGCTGTGTTCCGTTTTCCCATTTCGGGACAAAGGGATAGAAATATGGTCTAGTTATTAGCATACGCCCACGGTATCATCAAAAAGTTATTCAATGCATTTAATTGGAATAATTGATTTTAAATGTAGACTTTGAACCATTTTATATGAATTCTTTTGTACTATTAAACCTATTTTGCAGTAGCATGAGCGTTTTAGTAATTAATTGTGTGTAAACATTTCACAACATATTTGTTGGGTCAAGAGACGAATCAGGCAGTTTAGTTTTTGATGTAACTCAGAGTACAGCCAATCACAGCTAGGGGTTGTTTACTAGGATCATGCACGAGTCACACCTGTGTTTTGCCCCTTTTGTAGGTGTCTAGATACCAACTGCTTCTGTTGCTGATGACCTCTCTAAGGAATCCCCTGACGCTGCAGGAAATGACATATAACAGGGCCAACGTGAGGACAAGGGTGGCCATTGAGCATACCTTTGGTCTCTTGAAGGCCCAATTCAGATGCCTACACTGGTCTGGGCGTGCACTGATGTACAGGCCAGACAAGGTTGGACAGAAAGTCCTGGCCTGTACAATGTTGCATGTCATCTGCGTCAGCCACAACATACTTCTGCCCTCAGATCTGGACATGCCTTCCCAAGAGAATGATGATGCAGCACCATCCGGACTCATGCTTGTGAGGATAGAAAGCATGGAGGCCTAGGATGGGCGAATGGCCCAGCAAGAACTGCTTGAGAACTTTTTGGAAGTTTACCCTCCATTTTGCACGCCCCTTGCCCCTTTGTAAATATCATGCACCATCACAGTAGTCCCTTCTTTGAAAAAAGGAATGTCCAGTCATTGCTTCAAGTGAAATGTTTCGTATTCAAATGTGAACAGTGGCAACACCAAACACCCCCTTCCCCCAAACACCCTCCTCCCCAAACACCCCCTTCCTCCACCCTACCCAAACAACCCCCCTTCCTATAACACCTCTTCCTCCACCCTCCAGTGATGCACCCTGCCAGTGTTCTACAGTCACACGCGGCGCCTCTGCACCATGGGGCTCTTTGCCTGCTCCTTAGATGTCCGGAGTCAGTGGGAGTGTCACTGTGGGGTTCCAGGCTAGGAGCCATCGGTCGTGACGGAGGATGGTGGGTCAGATCTCTGGCTCCACATGTGCTGCAGGGCCAGGTTTATGCTGTGGGTGATGGCCTCAGCTGTGGCGGAAGCCACCTCATGCACCTTTTGGCCAGGGGAGACGAGGGTGGCAGTGGCAGTCTTGCGGCTCGATGTTTGCATGCATTCCCACATCAGGCAAATCTCGTCAAGCTGCTGGTATGGTATGACCAAGAGTTTGACTGCCTGTCCTCAATGGCATGCAGGCGTGCATCCAGTAAATATATGCTGTGCAGTGGTAGTGGTGGCGGGCCAGGGCTGTAACAGGTGGAGGCGTAGGCCGTGTCATCATCATCATCACATCATCATCATCCTCCTCCTCGCTAGTGGTGATGTCCATGACACCCGAGACTGGTGGCTGCAGTGCTGGTGGTGGTGTTGAGTGCACAGGAGGTACAGCAGCACGGGTACCCAGACTGTGACCTGGTCAGGCCTGCCGGGGGTGGCTCTTGGGACTGGTGGTGGGACGGCTGACGCAGCTGATGGTGGGACGGCTGATGCAGCTGATGGTGGGACGGCTGATGCAGCCGTTGGGGGGGCTGCCGATAATTCCATCGTGCTGGTATTACCTTTTCTGGCAGGGGGCATGCACGCTCCCAAGGACTTGTAATGCGCCAGTATTTCCAGTGGTCACTCTGCCAGAGATGGTAATATCTGCACAACATAATTACCCGTGTTTTACTGGCAAACTCGTAATGAGCCCCATTGACTTAATGTGTGGTGTACAAGCGGTCGTGTGCCTTAGTTTGTGGAGATCAACTGTTCTATTTACATTGTGCTCTCTCTGCTTCCCTGATATCATCCATGAATACTCCAGACCATTAGTGTGTGTGGGTCAGGACAATCTGTTGTTGTGAAGCTGAATCTATAATGTGATATTGGCTGTCCCCTTGTACATGTTGTTTTCTCATAGCGCATCCATATCCATTTTGGTATGTAAGGCAACTCCACATGCATTCCACTGTTTGTCATCCTCAAGGATGTTCTGCAGGTTACTGACTGATCTTTCGTGGATGCTCTGCATTTGGATATCTTAACAAGGGGTTTTCTAAACATCTTCAAAGTAACCCAGTTACCCCTTTGAAAGTTGTACTGTGGGTTGACTAGCCTGGCTTTAGATCAATTCCCTCTTCTCCTGAGAGACCATGATGTGCCCATTGTGATGTTCTACTTCCTGGTCCATGGCAGGCCACGAGAAGTGTTCATGCAGGTGCCTTTTGGTGAGAATCATGCCCAAATGACCCTCATATTCCCTGTATGGGTGGCGCATAGGCTCGAGATTATTTTCTATGCAGCATCCATCTCGTGTATACGCCTGAAAGGAGCAGTTGTCCACAGTGTTGCTGCACCACTGGGTTTTACAAGGGCTCCATCGATGTCACGAGCAGTGTCTTGTACAAAGGCTAGGCACATTTGTGCATGTCAGAGTCGGTAGTGTGACAGTGCCAGTGTACTGGGAGGGCAGCCTTAGGAGTCAATTGGCTTGCTGGTTTCTCCAACCTGCTACATGCTCAATCGTGAGCTGCTGCCGATTGTCAGCAATGCGAGCAAGGGAGGATATTATGGTTCTGTTGCCCCCAGGCTTTAAATGGTGATGGGGTTTATGCACAGTATCTATATGCGAAATGTTCAATACAAAGGAGGGTTGCAGCGCCTAACAGGAGTGCTTGTGCGCCCCAACTTGGATCACCTGACTTAAGTTGGGAAGTTGGGGAGGTGCTGTCCTGCTGGGCCACCCCAGGGTCGCACCAAGGATCCAGGCTCCACGATCCCACAACATTGTCCTTCACCACAAATTTGTCAGCATAGCAGCCACATTGGACATGCAACATGGCAGATGATGCCACAGGCGGACCCGTTTTTAGCAGGATACCACGCCAACAAGGTTCCCTTGCCCCGCTGCAGGAATTTGATGTCATGGGTGCCCCATTGACTCTGGGTCCAAGATGGTGCGCGTGGGTGAGGATCTTCGAGATGTTCCTGGCAGCCACAGGCGAGGGTGATGACATCACCAAAAAGCCTATCGTGCTACATACATCTGGCCCAGCTGTGCACAACATCTTTGAGACCCTACGACCCACTGACGGCACGTTTGATGTTGCAAAAAATGCACTACAAGAGTATTTCACGCCGATAAAAGATTTCTCATGAGATCGGCCACGCAAAAGTAAGGGGAATCCCTCAATGCCTTCCCTGGCAGACTGTGTGTTGTAACTTGAATGTCGTGTAGATAGAAGAGACCTCCGTCCCCAAGTACCACACATAAAGAAACCAAAGCCACTCTCTGTGCAGCTCTTGAGGCCACAGGTGGGAGATGTCGAACTCCGTAACCACAAACCTCTGGAGACCCCAAAGCCACTGCAAAGGAAACAGCAATTAAGTACCAGAAAAGTGCAGAAAAGAACCAGAAAATGGCTTACCAGGCAAGGGCAGTGAGGGTGCTGCTAACCCTTTGGGGTCGGGGTTCCGGGACTCACGTGGGCAGTGGTCCCCACTCTGATGTAAGTGGTGGTAGGGCCCACTGAGTGGTGTGGTGATAAGGCCCACCTGATAGGAGGACCAAGAGCCAGGTAACTGTGGAGCAGTTCACAGGAAGCCAGAAGAACAAGGTGCCAAACAATAGGGTAATCCAAAGAAGTCCAGAAGGCAATCCGAGGTCATTCACCAATGGAGTATCAAAGTTTACCAGCAGCCAATAAGGTTAATCCAAAAAGAAGTCCATGATTTCAAAGCTAAAGTTGAGTTACCAAAAGATCCGAAAACAGGTACGTGACGCCAAACAGAGTTACGGGGAACAGCTGTGAAGCAGCGACCGTACAGAAATGCAGCGTTTAAATGCTTGCTACTTCCTGGTCATGTGATGCGTCACCGCATTACGTGGACGGGGTCCCGAATCATGTGAGCGGGTGTCGGTAGTCACGCGACGCGGAAGTGCACGGCTGCTTCTCCCGTCTCAAGCGCCAAGGGAGTTGCCAGTGACGGAACGGGCGCAGTCGGGATTGCGTAATGCTGGTAGCAATCTGCGCTCGTACACAAGGGGTGACTTGTTGCCAACGTGAGTCCCGTACCTTATGAGGGGAATGTGAGGGGGTCGAGGGACAAGGTCGGGGCAAGGGAACCCTGGGGTTAATGTCAGAGGTGTGTGATGTGGAATGCGTGACAGAGCCCCCCCCAAAGGCCCACGACCCCGTGGGCAGGACGGATTGTCCCGATGAAAGCGGGCCACCAACCGGGGAGCATGGACATTGACAGCAGGGACCCAAGACCTTTCCTGCGGCCCGTACCCAGATCAATCCACCAGATACTGCAAACGACCCCTACACACACGGAACCCAAAATGGCAGAGACCTCAAACACATCGGGAGCATCCAGGGAAACCGGGGCGACAGGGGCACGGAAACGCAAAGGACCGGGACATGGCTTGAGCAGGGAGGTATGGAAAACGGGATGAATCTGCCAAGACCCCGGGAGCACAAGGCGATAGGCCACTGGATTGATCACCTGGGAAACCACGTAGGGACCGATAAAACAGTACAGGAGCTTGCGACAACCCACCAACCGCAGACGTCGGGTGAACAACCATACACGGGAACCCACAGAATGAACCGGGCCACCACCTGTTTCCTATCCGCCAGGGACTTCATGGACACCTGAGCCTCACGAAGGTGAGCAGCGGTCTGAGCATGGACAGAGGACAGGTCCCTAACACAAGCATCCGCAGCCGGATTGACAGGAAGAGAGAGGTCAGGGATGGGCAGGACACGAGGATGCTGACCATAAAGAGCATAGAAAAGGTAGAACCCAGTGGAAGCATGAACAGCGTTATTATAGGCGAACTCAGCGAGGTGCAAGACGTGCAGCCAGGTTGCCTGTTCCTGCAGCGTTAAGCAACGCAGGTATTGTTCCATTGTTTGGTTAACTCTCTTAGTCTGACCATCCGTCTCCGGATGGTAGGCCGAGGAGTACCTGACGTCAACACCAAGCAACCTGGTCAATGCCCGCCAGAAACGGAATGTAAATTGAGACCCCCTATCAGAGATGAGAACGGAAGGCAACCCAAATAGACAAAAGACGGTCTCAAAAAACAACTTGGCCAGTACAAGAGCGTAAGGGATTCCCTTACACGGAATGAAGCGAGCCATTTTTGTGAAGGAGTCCACAACCACCCATATGGTATCGAATCCCTGCACCCAGGGTAAGTCCGTCCCAAAATCCATGGTCAGAGTATGCCAAGGCCTTGGGGGTACGGGTAGTGGCTGCAATAGGCCTACAAGGCGTCCCCTGCGGTGTTTGCATTGAGCACAAATGGTACAGGTGTTAACGTAACAGTCCACATCCCGCTTCATGGAAGGCCACCAGCACCAATGTTGTAACAAGGCCAGGGTACGGTGCTGGCCAGTGTGACCATTAATGGCGGCATCATGGGACCATTCTAGGGCCAGATTGCGGGTGTCAGTGGTGGGCAGAAACAATCGGTTTTGCACGAAAGGTAACCCGCCATGATACACTGGGTCCCAGTCTGACAGTTGAACGGGATGAAGTTACCCAGTTACGTACAGCATCCAACAATTGCAAGGATGGAGTACACAGGCAGATAACACTACCCTTATCCAACAGGGTGTCAGGAAAAACATGCAAGGCAACCCCCCCAGGAGAGCGTGATAAGGCGTCGGCCTTTCCGTGGGCAGAACCAGAACGGTGCTTGATTTGGAAATCAAATGTCGCAAAAAACAGATGCCACCTGACCTGTCTGCTGTTGACACATTTGAGGGAAGCCAGGTCTTGCAGGTTTTGGTGGTCCGAGAATACAGTAATCCAATGCTTGGCACCCAAGAGGTGATGTCGCCAAACACGGAACGCGTCCATTACTGCCAAGAGTTCTTTCTCTGTTACCGTGTAATGTGCCTCGGTGGTATTAAACTTGTGAGAATGGAAGGCTACAGTATGTAACTGACCCGTGGTTGGACAGGCCTGTGAAAGCACTGCTCCTAATGCAAAGGAAGAGCATCCGCCTCAACAATGAAGGGGAGTTGCGGGTCGGGGTGTTGGAGAACAGGGGCTGTGGTGAAAGTGGTTTTTAAAGCATCAAAGGCTCTCTGATGTTCCTCCAACCACTGATAGGGTGCGTGAGGACTGGTTAGAGCAGTGAGGGAAGCCACTATAGAGGAGAAACCGGAGATGAAACGCCTGTAATAATTTGCGAAACCCAGGAAGGACTGCAGGGCCTTGAGAGTAGTAGCAGCGGGCCATTCCAACACTGCTCGTACTTTCAAATGGTTCATGGCCAACCCACCAGGCGTGATATGGAACCCCAGGAATTCAACACTATCCATATGGAACTGGCATTTTTCGGGTTTTGCAAACAAGGAGTGTTTCTGTAAACGTGAAAGCACTACTCGAACATGCCGTACGTGTTCGTCCAGATTCTGAGAAAAGACCAGGATATCATCCAGATAAACGACCATGAACACGTCCAGGATGTCGCTGAAGATGTCATTCATGAATCTCTGGAACGTGGCCGGGGCATTGCACAAGCCGAATGGCATGACTGCATACTCGTACAGACCATACTGAGTAAAGAAGGCAGTCTTCCATTCGTCCCCACTGCGGACGCGGACCAGATTATACGCACCGCGTAGATCCAACTTGGTGTATATGGATGCATGTGTCAAGCGTTCGAGTAGCGGTGTTATGAGGGGTATGGGATATCAGTTCTTTTTCGTGATAGCATTGAGCCGGCGATAGTCAACACATGGACGTAAGTCACCCTCTTTTTTAGGAACGAAGAAAATGGGACTAGCAGCCGGTGAGGTGGAAGGGCGTATGTGACCTAATCAGAGGGATTTCTGACATATTCCTTCAAGGATAGTTCCTCTGAAGGAGAGAGGGAATAGATCCGGCCAGTAGGAGCGATGGATTCGGGGATCAGGTCAATAGGACAGTCATAGGGGCGGTGCAGTGGAAGAACCTCAGAAGAACCATGGTCAAACACCTTTGCATAACCTCGATACTCAGCGGGAACGCCCGCGGCAAACATCCCTACTACGTGAGAATCTGTCTGTGGGTTTTCACTGTCTCCCAGGGTCAGGTGGGCGATAGTCCCCAAAGCCTGTGCTGGTGTTTTGTCCCTGTGATTGTGGGTAGGCAGAAATTCTGACACACATCCGAATCGAAATGTACCCAACCCGACTTCCAATCCATAATCGGGTTATGTTCCTGCAGCCAGGGTATCCCCAAAATAAGACCGAACTGTGGCATGGATATGAGATCAAAGCTTATTGTTTCTTTATGGACAGTTTGGATCGTCAAGAGCAATGGTGCAGTTTGCTGTTTAATGGGACCTGATACTAAGGCAGTACCGTCAACCGCTTGCACGGGTTCCGACCGTGTCTTGGTCAGTAGGGGCAGGTTCATACAATGGGCCAAAGAAATGTCAATGTAATTGCCCGTGGCCCCGGAATCAATTATGATGGTGACTGGGTGTGTGGTTCCTAGTGTGGGTTGTAGGATGGGCCTGATGCGACCAAAAGCGGGAATGGGATTCAGAGAATAACAAGAGGTGCTCGATCCAGTCCCCGGTTCTATGATCGAGCAGTCCGAAAAACCTGTGTCTTGGGTTTTGGGGCGATGAGGACACTCCTTAACGAAATGGCCGCTTAACCCGCAATAAAAGCAGGCGTTGTCTACCCTCCTACGTTCTCTTTCAGTAGAGGTGATAGGGCTCCTTATACCCCCAATCTGCATGGGTTCGCCAGAGGTTTCAGAGGAGGACGGAGGGGCAGACAAGGCCGTTGACTGGGTAAACCCAGCCTCTGCCCTGCGTTCAGACCTTCGGGCATCTACCTGAAGGGCCAAATCCACTAGGTCCGGAAACTGTGTTGGTAACGAGGGAACAACAGAGAGAGCATCCTTCATGGAATTGCTTAGACCTCTATAGAAGACCACCGCCTTCTTACTTTCGAGTGAGGACGTTTCTGCTGATAGCTGATTGAACCATGTTATGAATTCGTTAAGGGACCCCCCTCCCCTGGTTCAAGCCTAGGAGTTCTAGATCCCGGGACTGGACTTTGTGTCTTGCGTCAAACACCCAGGACATTTCTGCTACAGCAGGTCTAAATCATAAAGAGTAGGGCTGTCGTTCTCCAGTAGGGGGTTGGCCCATGCTGCGGCCGTGCCAGTTAAGTGTGACAACATAAACGCCGCCTTAGTAGTCGAATCAGGAAAGGCCAGAGGTCTGCACAAGAAATTAAGTTTGCATTTGTTAAGAAAAGTCCTAAATTTTCTAGGATCCCCATGATACCTCTCGGGGGCCACTAAAGGAAATGGAGATGGAAGTACCACGGGGGCGGGGTGTTGGGTGCCTGGAACAAGAGGCAGACGGGGTTGTGGGGCCGGTGTTGTGTCTCCAAATTCTGGATCCGCAGGTAGGGGATGTCGGACACTTTGTATAGTATCAAGGCGCTGATGGATAGCTGTGTTAGCAGTGGCCATATCAGCACGTAGCACTGTGATAGCCTGGACCATAGCGGCCATGGGGCCGTCTGTGGTTCCCTCCATTATATACACAACAAGTAGGCTTCACAGTCTGTTGTGACTTGAATGTCATGTAGATTGAAGAGACCTCCGTCCCCAAGTGCCACACAGAAAGAAACCAAAGCCACTCTCTGTGCGGCCTTGAGGCCACAGGTGGGAGATGGCGAACTCCGGAACCACAAACCTCTGGAAACCCCAAAACCGCTGCAAAGGAAAAAGCAATTAAGTACCAGGCAATAACAGTTGACACTAGTGCAGAAAAGAACCAGAAAATGGCTTACCAGGCAAGGGCAGTGAGGGTGCTGCTAATCCTTTGGGGTCGGGGTTCCGGGACTCACGTGGGTGGGGTCCCCACTCTAATGTAAGCGGTGGTAGGGCCCACTGAGTGGTGTGTGTTGGGTGTCCTGACCCACGTTTGGACTATTATGCTGCAACACTTGGTGCTGTGGGCTTAGGAAATCCAAGAGGGCGGAAAAGCCCACATTTGCGCCAGAGTCCTGGAGAACCGCGCAGTCTTTGCGCACAACAAAATGGTCGCCTGACCTGCCACCCACCAGTGTGAGCGTGAGGGGCCAGAAGCGCCATGAGCGAAATCAGTGCTAAGGTATATGGTGCTGTTCAAAATCTGTTGTTATTAATGTCAAAAATGGTTGCAATACTGGTGCTCACCACTACCAGAAAGCTGACGTTTTAAAACCACCAGACACTTGTGTAAAACTGAACAAATGAACCAAACCAGGCCAAAGAAACACTTACTAAGAGGTGGATACAATGTAAAACTATATTCTGAAATGACTTGAAGGAAGTAATTGTCTAATGTATGTATTGAAAATAGCTGGGGATGTCAGCAGCTTAAGTGAATTTGGGTTTAAAGCCAATAAAATCGAAATGTTTAGAATAAATGAGTGGCCTACTTTTGAGTGTCACATAGTTTGCAATTGTTTAAATGTCATAGTTTTGAACTTAGAATCAGTGTTCTAGCTGCATGTGTAAAAATTGCAAGTTTGGTTTGAATGTAGAAAACTGGGAACCAAAGTGACATTTAGCTGAAGCCTGGCTTAAAGAGATTGAATTCTGCCTGACAACTACCCCCGACAGGAGTTGAAACTTGATCAGCAGCTGTGTTCCCAGGCCTGGTTGCATTCTGCTGCCCCTGCCAAAAGGAGATGACACCTCTCTGATTGAATTAGGGGAGTGGCACCTGGGGACTGCAGGAAACGGAACAAAGCACTGTCTTGGGCTCAGGCAAATGTTATATTGGGGGGGTCGTAAAATAGCTTCGTCTTGGGAGAAGTGGGAGGAGAAGTGCCTCTGTGAGCAAGCTGAGCTTGGGGGAAGTGGACAAACCAGAAATTCCACCATGTGCTTTGGAAAACCACACCCCTTTGGGGCCAGAGCATAATTTTAAAAAGATGGATAATTCATAGTGCAGACTTGTAAAAATTATATAAATAATATCATCATTCTTGTGATTTTTCTGTGCACATTTTAAGAGGTGTCAGGACTCTGTGGTATGTTCTGGGGAGTAGTAGCGGAAAATAAGGTTGTTACTCCCAATGTATGCATGTTAAAAATCTGACACTTTATCATCTGAAACCCATATCCCTTGTGCACATTTGTGTAAAATCAGGAAATGTTTAGAGGTCGTTATCTGATTGAAAAGGGCAGAATTCTGTCAAAAGTGGACACGACATCTTACAAAGACAGGGATCAGATGGTTTGGTGCTACAGAAAATATGTTAACTGGACATATAATATTACAAAAATAGTACCTAGATAAATGGGTATTTGGATCAGAAATAGATTTGTGTGCAATTTGACAAGGGGAGGATCCTCTGACCATAAACCTACCTCGTCACTCTGACTCACTGTTCCCTTCTCAAATCAGGTCAAAGAGAAATCCTTGACCTATCAAATCGTGAGTGGGTTGGGCAAAGAAAGTTAGCAGACACACTCATTTTCTAAAGACATAAAAAGAGCCACTGGAACCCTGGTAAGGACATTCACTTTCCACTTTTTTGCGGGACGCTTTGCCGGGAGACTCCAGACTTCAAATCCATCAATCTCCAGAGAGGCCAGAGATCCAGAGAGACCAGATCGCTGTGCAGTGCTGAGAGCTGACCCAGATCGCTGTGCGCAGAACCAGTACCCAGTGGCGAGAGAACCGCAGCCAATCCTGACCCGATCCGTGACGAAGTCGCATTCCTGTCCAAAATATAGTGTGAGTACTCAGCCAGAACTGTGCAAAACCAATCTCTTAGTTTAAAATAATCTAATTCAAACGATTTTAACCTATTGAGAACTGCATCATAGAAATTGTGTCCCTCCTGTTGATTCAAAGCTGCAAAACTGTCATCTGTCATTCTGAGCTTTACTTTTATTTTGAGAATCTACCTTTACAAAATCATCCGTATCTCTTGAACCGTTTGTGATTAAGCTGAGATTATAAGCTTTCCAACAAGCTCTAAACCGACTTGCTACTCTTTATAGTTCCTTCGTAATTGCGCTCGACGCACGTGACTAAATTTGCCGCGATTAGACATTTTGTTTCATTTCAGCCACTTGTAAAAATATTTGTTTTTTGCTTCCATTACGGAATTCCGTTTTCAACCTGGTAACCATCCCTGAATCATTGATAGGGCTGGCCTGAACTGATTTAAAGTATCTCTCACTCACCCTGAACCTCTAGAGGGAATTAAAATCATGTTTAGCCTATTTTTCCCTTCTTTGCTTACCACATTTAAAGTACTTTGCCTGTGTATAAAATCATCCTTGTGATAAGCTTGCTAGGGGGGAACTGAATTCGGATTGTACTGTGATTGTATTCCTGAAGACTGTGTGTGTTACTTCCATCTCCTTACATTGCATAGGGGGGGAGTGAATTGTCAGAGAAAAGTAATCCTATTATCTTTTGCTGAAGTCATATCAAATTATTTCTGTGTTGCATTCTGTCCCACCTTGCATTTCCTTGAACCATATAAAGCATTCTCTGCTACCTTAGTCCTCTGTTCTTATTCATAAGTAACCAAGAACTGTGCCACTGTAGGATTACCTATTGCTGATTACTGCTCATATTCACAAGTGTGTTATCAATTATTAATTTATTATAAAAGTGTGATATATATCTATTGTTTAATTTTTCTAATAAACCTTTTTAATTTGCAAAACAAACCTACTTCTTGGCTCAGTGGGGTCAGGGGGATTCTAAGAGAGGGGCGTTATATAAGGGTTTATCATCCAGATTATAACTTGTCATAAAAATATATAAATAAGGGCTTCCCTTGGACGTCCCAGACGAGGCACTGACTTAGTGGGATTGCTGAATTGAAGTCGCTTAACATGTGGTAATAAGGCCCACCTGACAGGAGGACCAAGAGCCAGGTAACTGTGGAGCAGTTCACAGGAAGCCAGAAGAACAAGGTGCCATACAATAGGGTAATCCAAAGAAGTCCAGACGGCAATCCAAGGTCATTCACCAATGGAGTATCAAAGTTTACCAGCAGCCAATAAGGTTAATACAAAAAGAAGTCTGTGAGTTCAAAGCCAAAGTCGAGTTACCAAAAGATCCGAAAACGGGTACGTGACGCCAAACAGAGTCAGGGGGAACAGCTGTGAAGCGGCGACCATACGGAAATGCAGCGTTTAAATGCTCACTACTTCCTGGTCACGTGACGTGTAACCGCATCACGTGGACAGGGTCCCGAATCATGTGAGCGGGAGTCGGCAGTCACGCAACGCGGAAGTGCACGGCTGCTTCTCCCGTCTCTCAAGCACCAAGGGAGTTGCCAGTGACGGAACGGGCGCAATCGGGATTGCGCAATGCTGGTAGCAATCCTCACTCGTACACGAGGGGCGACATGTTGCCAACGTGAGTCCCGTACCTTATGAGGGGAATGTGAGGGGGTTGAGGGACAAGGGCGGGCCAAGGGAACCCTGGAGTTAATGTCAGAGGTGTGTGATGTGGAATGCATGACACTGTGATGCATGGCGCTCACATGCACCTGGCCCAATGAGCATGAAAGTTAATTCTAGGTTGCTCATCAACAAAAATGAGGAGACAGATACTGCTTAACGCTATTATTACCCTGTCCCGCATACTAGAGCTAGAATGCTCACAAGAGCTGGCTGATGTCAGGGCCACCAAGATGTGCGCTGTGCTAAAGTCGATCAAACTAGAGGATGCCTGTGCTCTTGGGAGGCAACCGACCCGTAGGACGGACAGAAAACCATTCTGGAACAAGAAAGAGGTCCATGGAAAAGATGCCACCCTGTACTCCCAATGCAGCTATGACCTCCCCCACATTCTAATGACTGCCTAGTGAAAGGCCATGTCTGTGGCAGATGAGGCATCTTGCAGGAATTAGCGGCGCTATCAACATCAGCGACAATATACTGGTGTTTGCCAAGTCTGAACAGGAGCACCTGGACAGACTAGAGAATGTACTCAAACAGCTCCTGCAGCTGGGGTTGATGGTGCACAAGGACAAATGCACTTTCCTACAGAAGAAAATAGAGGTTTCCGGCTTTGTATTCCAGGAGGGAGGCATGTCTCCTGACCCGGCAAAAGTGAAAGACATCCAGAAGGCAGGCGCTCGCAGGTACGCAGCTTCCTTGGGATGGCTACATACTGCGGCAGGTTCATCAGGAACCTGGCCACCCTGTCCAAGCCCCTCTGAAACCTGACCAAGGAGGACTGTGCATGCAGGTGGACCGCCCTTGAACAGAGCACATTTGAAGACATCAAGAATGCCCTTACCACTGAGAACACCATGGTTTTCCTTGACCAGGAGAAGGGAGCAAACATTGTTGTGTATGCCATCCCTTTTGGCCTGAGGGCAGTGTTGATGCAGTCTGACAACGGAGGTGAGAATCACCTAGTGACCTTTGCAAGCAGAGCCCTGTCCGCAACAGAACAAAGGTACACAAAGATAGAGAGAGAGGCCCTGGCCATACTATGGGGTTGCAAACATTTACATCTGTATGTTTACGGTAAGGCTGTGATGGTTGTCACAGATCACAAACCCCTGATACCAATAATGGGCAGATCCTCCTCCAAACCACCGACTTGCATCGAAAAATGGATGCTCGCTCTCCAAGAGTATGATATCGAGCTAGTGTTTCGACCAGGGAAGATGACTATTTGTCACGACACCCTACACTATTGGGGCAGCATGAACCCAGCCAAGAAGAGGGTGGCAAAGAAGAGTTTCTCTTTCTACACCATTTCACAACGGCAGCACCGCCAGTATCTTTGTCCATTGAAGACCTCAAAGAAGCATCGGTAGGAGACAAATGCTTTTGCATACTTCAAACGGGCAGAAACATCGGCCAGTGGAAAAGGGTGCTCAAGAAACTAGACTGACGCACATGCAAGGCCCATCAAGAGATCGAACAGATGTGGCGCATATTAGATGAACTTACATTCATGGCAGATGGTTTGGTCTTAAGAGGATAGAAGATTGTCATCCCTGTAAGCTTAGTACCACGTGTGCTGGAGCTAGTCCAAAGGTCTGGTTTACAGGACTTGAGGAGAAGGTAGAGGAATACATGCAAAGTTATATGTGGTGCCAAGTAGCGATGCTCCACCAGAAGGAACCACACATTGAGAATATGGACCGGAGCTGCATACTGTGGGAGGTGTGCACATGGACTTTGGGTCCACCTTCCGTGACACACATTTCTTAGTACTGGTGGATCAATGGCGATGCTATCCGAAAGTGGAGTTTGTGGAACCTACATCCTTGGAAGACGTGATCCCTACGCTGGAGACAATCTTTGCTACCCACGGGCCTCCCATTGTACTGTGCACCGACAGCGACCCACCATTCCAAAGTGGGGGGTTCTCTCAGTACCTGCCTGTCACAGGGTGCGACACCAGAAAGTCTCACCTGTCTGGCTAAGGGCAAACAGGGAAGCAGAGAGGTTGATGCACACGCTCAACAAGGTATTTCGGATTGCGCATGGGCAAGGCGAATGTGAGAGGAGAGCATTGTACCAGTTTCTGTCGGAATACTGCACCAGCCCCCTCACTGCTCAACCGGCATACCGCCTGGAGAAGCGTTGTCCCAATGGTGTCCGAGATGGTTGATACTGGACCACAGACCTCGCAGCCATGGGGTGATCGACGACGATGAAGTGTTCAATAGGAGAAAGAGGGCGAATGAGACAGAGAACGAAAGGATAAGTCTACAAAACCAACCTCTGGAAGTAGGAGATGAGGTTTTGATCCATTCCAGACGCCCGAGAGGGAAGCTGTCCCTCCCACATGAACCAGGCCCGTTCAGCATTGTGGAGGCAAAAGGGTCCATGGTCACTGCCTCCGATGGCCAGGCTACGTCACAACAAACTCCAGTTTCTTGGAAGTTGACATTCTCCTACGCTGAGTGTGAACACAGAAGCAAAATCAGAGGAGCCACTGCGATGGCCAAGAGTTGACAGTGAGGAGTCAGATCAGGGAGGCCCTGTGATCAGCAGTAATGAAGATGGCCCAAGGAGGAGGCGCCGTGATGGGTGAACCAAGTCTGGCAGAGGAAGGAGAAAGGCGTAATCCCGTGCGGAAGCAACGCTGACAGCCGACCTACCTTTAGGACTTTGAAGTAGGTTTACCCTGATCAGAATAACATGCAAGCTGACACTGTTGTCATATCCACAAATTATGGTGTTAGTTATATGATGTGTTGTTTTGTTTGGTTATGAGAAAGGAGGATTGCTATGTATGTCCCTTCAAGGAACTGGTGGTGCAGGATGTCATCGTGTTGAGAGAATAAAAAGGGGAAGTCCATTCCACAATCTTTATCGTGAGTGTCCGAGCCCGAGAAACAAACACGGTCTCTGTATCTTTATTGTATAACGGGGAGGCTGCACCAGGACGCGACCATCCCCGACGTAACAGCTCTGAGCCTGTAGGTTCACTATCGATTTCCTGTATGAGTTGTAAGTATGCACGCATAGTGATTGAATAATGTCATTCCTATTGGTCTGACACACAAGTAAGGCTGATCATCCCAGGGGAACGTAGCACCTTTCCAGAATAGGCAGTGCATGGCATTGGCTTTGTTAAAGAAATCAGGAAGAAATTTGATATAGTACACTACTATCCCCATAAATAATCACGGCAGATCTGTGTTGGTGGGACAGAGAGTCTTTTTAATGGCTGGTTGATCTTGTTAGAACTGGTGTACCCAAATAACCCAAGCTGACACTGAGAAGTGGCTGCTGCTGTGTTGTAGTGTGAGTCTACGTGACTGCTGTCTGTGGAGGACTAACTACAGTTCTTTTAATGTTCATCATGCTAAGTGACATACATCAAAAATATCACCCTGGTTATAGTCAACATATGATAAATCTTTGAGAAGATGAGCCACCCGATGGTGAAATTCTCAAGCAACAGCTGGATGGCCAAATGGCTAAATTGCATATTGGAAGGTTTTATCTGGGCTGACAAATATTCAGAGGTACTTTGAGGAATGATGGAGAATCATCTGGTGGTATGTGCTGTACATGTCCACCTTCTGGAAGAATAAGTCTTTGCCTGACTGCAATATCAAGTCGTATATGTTGAGCCGTGGATAGTGGTCAGACACTATGCTCAAGTTCAAACTGTGCAGGACTGCACACAGCAGATGAAAGCCTTTGCGTTCTCATTTCTTTTTAAGCGCAACACGGCTTAGTCATGATATGATGGGGCATTTATAATGTGCCTGTAGACAAGTGTTTCTAGCTGCGACAAGACAAGGATGGGGAAAAGAGGGAGGACAAAATAACAATCTTACTAGGCCTTGTGCTATTCAGACCACGCGAGTGCAGGGAAGAGGGGAGGGGGAGAAGTGCCAGGGGGAGGGGAAGGGGCAAGTGCAGTTAACTCGCTGGTGCAGCTAGCTGGTGGCTCATCAGTGCAGAGAGAAGGGACTCTAGGGTTGCAGATACAGACCCTTAAGTACTGGAGAGCCTGGAGTCAGTGCAAGAGCAACTGGACATACAGAAGCCTGGGCCCGAGTTCAGAGGGTGACTAGGTGACCAGTGCGCGGAGCAGTCAGGTGCATCAATAGGGGAGAGGAAGAGGGAAATCTGAAGCGAAAAGGAAGGTCTTGAGTTGCTTCCAGAACCAGAGGTGGTTCTGTTCAAGTTTGAGAGAGGCAGGGAGGCTGTTCCAGGGGGAGCCCCCAGCGGAGGAGATAGATCTGCCCCCAACTCTCGGAGGTTCAGACGCTTCTCCAAGCAGAGAGTTGGAGGTGGATGAGCATAGAGCTCCAGAAGGAAGATGTTTTGGAAGAGAAGGTTGGAGGTAGAGCAGTCCCAGGCCCCAGAAAGCCTTGTGGACGATGCAGAGCATCTTGAACTTGATCCTTGCAGCCACGGGGAGCCAGTGAAGAGATTTCAGAGCTGGAGAGATACGATCCCTGGGTTTGAGGCCAAGGACAAGTCTTGCAGTCCTGTTCTGGTTAAGTTGTAAAGGTCGAAGAGTAGAGGCAGGAAGATTTAGAAAGAGGCTGTTGCAATAGTCCAGCCTAGAAAGGACCAGAGCTATGGAGACAGTACGCTTCTGGGGGAAAGTGAGAAAAAGAAGAATACCTCTCAGGAGGTGCAGCTGATTGTTTGACTTCTTAGAGATGTCAGAAATGTGAGGAGAGAAGGAGAGGGTGGAGTCGAAGATGACACCAAGGTTCTTAGCTGCACAATAAGGAGCAGAAAGAGGGTCCAGAGAGGATGGCCAGAGAGAGAGAGAGGAAAGGAGGAAGCCGGTGTCCCAATGAGGAGAATCTCAGTCTTACTGGCATTAAGGCAGATATTATTGGCGGCACACCATTCCTGAATTGCAGCCAGACAGTCTGGTATGAGAGAAGAAACAGCGGTGGCTGAGGGGAGCCTGAAAGAGAGCGGAGTATCATCCGCATAACATTGAAAATTGGAGCAGAAAGTAGCGATGCAGTGGGCAAGAGGTGCCAGGTAGTGGTTGAAGAGCCAGGGAGAGAGGTTAGACCCCCCGGGCAACACCACAAGTACAGAGAGAGAGAGAGACTAGAGGAAAGACCCCAGATGCACCTGAGAGGGCCAGTTGGTGAGAAAGGAGGTCAACCAGGTCAGGGTCTGATCAGTATGACCAAGGCTGTCCCAGAGGCGATTGAGCAGGATGGCATGGTTGACAGTGTCAAAAACAGAGGATAGATCAAGGAGAATGAGGACACAAGGGGGATTAGAGTCATGATTGGAGAGCAAGTCTTCACGGGTGTTCAGGAGAGCAGTTTCCGTGCTTCTGGCAGCTCTGAAGCCAGACTGGTGGTCATGGATGCAACCAACAGATTCAGTATGTAGATTAAGCAGGGAGATGGCCAGCATTTTCCAAGAGTTTGCCAAGGAAAGGAGTGATGGAGATCGGGCAATAGTTAGCCGGAGAGGAAGGATCGGCCTAGGGCTTTTTTTTTAGAAGGGGTGCACAAGAGTGTGCCACTGGAACTTTCCCCTCCCCTTAAGCAAAGGAGTGATTGTAGAAACCGGCCAAAGCTGGAGCAAGGGTGTCGATGTGGTCCTTGATAGTTCTGGTGAGCAGGGGAGAACCTGATTTGATGAGCCTTTCATAGATCAGACTTGTCTAGAAACATTGTCAGGGGTGAACAGGGAAAAGGAAGAGCAAGGAGGAGGAGAGACGGGCCAGGATGGTAGAGGAGGAGGAAGAGGAGGTAGAAGAAGAGAGGGTGGACACGATGTCCTCAGTTTCAGTAGTGAAATGAGAGGCCAAGGCTGTGCAGAGGGCCTGGGAAGGAACAGGAGATGTAGGCTTGGATGTAGGCTCCCTTCTTAGACAGTACAGAGAGTCTGTATTGCCTTTGTGGCAGGCAGCAAGCCAGTTTGTCAGGGGGTGCGCCCAAGGCCCTCCACTTCCTCTTCGCCGCCTTACACTTGCGTTTAAGGGCAGCAAGGTCGGAATCATACCAAGAGTTGCACTTGGATTTCGGCTTCAAGCGGATCCTCATGACAGGGGCAAGGACATCCAGAGTGTTAGAGATCGAGAGATGAAGGTTAGAGGCAGGGTATGAGTCAGCCAAAGGTGCAGGAGGAGGAGAGAAAGTAGCAGAAAAAGCCTCAACTGACACACGCTTAATGAGTCGGATGACCAAGAAGGTAGGTGGCAGTGCTTGAGTCGGCTTGACCTGCGGGGAAGAGAGAGAGAGGTGGGAAGAAAAGTCATGTGGTGGCTTGATATGATATGGCATTTATAACGCGTCTATACAGAAGTGTTTCAAGGCGCTATTGTGAACAGGTGGTCAGGGAGGTCCTTAAGTTCCCTACGGGCTCTGTTGGACAAGGGTACAACTTTTTGTTGTAGAGGATTAGCCCTTTTGTACAGATACATTCACTTTCAATATTGCAGTGAAGTCATTGAATAAGTTGTGATGCTTCAATAGCACATTACAACTGCTCAATCTCCAAAATCGTGTCATCAATGAAACGGTCCACTTCCATTTTAAGTGAATCTTGACCTCATGATCGGGTGCCCTTCACTTGTAATGCATAGGTTTCCTCAGTTATCCATGCTTTTGAAAGAAATGTTGAAGTTACTGTACCTCAGCAAGTCGATTTTCTTGCCTCTGTAGGAACCGGCCAGGGCAATAAAGGTTGTAAAGATTATGTAGGCACAAGGTCTTGTATATGTTTACAGACACCATAATGTGGTCCAAGCTGGAGTATTAAACGAGGTGTACCAGAACCCCATCAAGTGGCATATCACAGCACAGTTTCTTGTGCATTTCAAAACAGAAGCCATTAGAGATCAGAAGAGCAAATGTGTTAATGTTTTCCTGAAAATCGCCTGATCCATCATCACTGGCAACAAGAGCGACACTCTTGTCCTTCCTGCTGTGACACACTTTGACAAAGTGGCCACATTGCTAGAAAAACATGCAGTCTTTATCTTTGTGGGGCTATCTTTGTTGTCTGCTAGGTGTGCCGTCTATCTTTGTTGTCTGCTAGTTGTGCGTGACTGTCACACCTGTAACATTCCCTGACAATTTCCTTTCATGGATTGCTGTGGCACTTCTAGCAGCAGGACCAATCTTCTATTACAGGCTCCATCTGTGTCAGTTTGTATGTTCGGACTAAGAGATTACGCCACAGATGTTTTTACGGTCAAGTGTTTTGCCTTGGATGCTTTGCCATGCATTTCATGGATTGCTCAACCCCTTTTGCGATTGTAATGGCTTTGTCTAGCATGGAAACTCTTCTAACCCAGTACGCTTCCTGAACTTTGGTGTCTCTGGTCATTAGTGAGTTGGTCTCTGATCAATTGGTCATTAACATTGTCAAACACCCATGTGCCTGCTAATTCCCTCCTAGCTCACGAGAAATCTTTGAGATTTCCGGTTGAAGATTGTATGTTTACGTGCAAAAACGAATTTTTAAAAAAAGAATGGAGAAATGACCACATTTTTTTTATCAAAAAAAACAAAATTCCTTGCTTTTTGCACTTTTTTAAAATAATCCAGGAGTAGAACCTCCACACCCCTCCCCTCAACCCCTACCTTAACTAATACCCTTACACAACCACACACGTAGATTTTAATAAAACTGTACCAGAACTTTGAAAGAAATCGGCCACAACAATTCAGTAATTTCTTCCTCTATTTTTTTCCGATTCGTTTTTTTCAACGGATACCTGTTTACGTAGAATGTCTACAACTCCATCACCATTTTTACTTTTAATGCATCATTTGGGTTTCACTCGCAGGAGGACGTCTTGGAAATCATCATCACAACTGGACGATTCTGTTTCTTTACTACTGTTGTCAGTAAGATGTTGCCTGTCCTTCTGTGCCCAGTGAAAAAATGAATAATTATTTTTTGCAGTCTGGTGAAATGAATCCGATATATCGAGTACAAGTATAAGAAGAATTTAACATGCATTTGCCACCAAGGCACATGCAGAACACCTGGCCGCCTAGAAAATGGTGGCCGAAGCACACCTTGCTTAGCAGAATAGATACAAATGAGCTGCATCCGATTGGAGAAAGGAGAGGGATGGTGCATTCAGGTGTAGTATAAAAATCATCCGTAAAATGCATGTGTAAAAATGTGATGCACCCGTAGCATGCCACGCCACTTCTGTATTAATTTGTATGGCAGAGAGGGGGTAAAAGGGTGGTGTAGCTGTGTTTTCACCTGCAGTTTACACCTCCTTTTTTCCCTTGTGTAAATGGCATACATTGCACAGAAGGGACCAGTTTGCACGGAAGTGGTCATCATAGAGCAATTTACAGGAATTTAGAGCATGCGCTCCAATGTAACTGTCCCTTTGCCCTGATGTGCAGATACAGTATTAATAGCAATGGGGTGAGTACTTAACAATTGTTGGTAATCTCTGGCAATGGAGTGAGCACCTTAGTATTTCATGGCAGTCCCTGGTGATGGGTGTGTAACTGGATATTTGATGGCAGTGTGCCAATGTGGTGTGTCCCTGGGCTTTTGTTGGTAATCTGTTTTGATAGGGTGGTGTACCTGGACATTTCATGCTAATCTCCGGTGATGACAAGTGTATCTGGGCACTTGATGTCAATCTCTCATGATGGGACGAGTACGTGGGTATGTGTTGGTAATCTTGTCCAATTGGTTCCATACAAAAGCATTAAGGTATAGCAATGGGACCAGTTCTTGGAAATAAAACTCCGTTTAGTGATCTAGAAATTTCATCAGGCTCATGTCAGACCCCCAAGGATTAGAACCTGTGACCTTCAAGTTAAAAACGAATATCTTTAGCAGACAAATTAACACACTGGGCTATTCCAATCTGATAGCTCAGTGAGTTTCACAGTTGCTGCTAACAATTTTGTTTAAACTGCAGTTACGAAATCTTGACAGGAACAATTAAGGCCTTTGTCCTAAGTTTGATCAAATGAGTACTGTGATATTGCTAAAGATGTAATTAATTTGACAGTCAGTGACGAACACAATGCAAGGGTCTTTGGGTTGCCAACGTTCTCTCGGGGGCTGGTTCTGTCTCCCTGGCTAGCCTGCGTGTTTCAGGCCTGGTGAGGAAGTAGGACATTTACAAATAATAGCAATACGGTGGGATTTGCTTGCGACTACAGATCAAATATTACTGATCACAGACCCAAACTGTATTCAAGACAGAAGAAACCAAACTGGCTCAAAGCATCAGTTGTCATGCAGCCAGCCAATGGTTCATTAACACCCGAGATATACGCTCTTCTTCCCCAGGACCAGATTAACCATGGAGCAAAAGGTTCATCTAAACCAGACCCTAATCACAAAGGCCCCGAGCTGACTCTAACCACAAAGGCCCCCAGCTGATGCAGATGAATTTCACAACTTTGTATTGTTCTATTCGCTTCAAGACATATAGTCATTTAAGATAATCAGGCTAACCTGACGCCCGGAACAGTAGTGTTCCCGGTGCATCTACGCCTCGCGAATGGTCGCCATGCAAAGGGAGAAGAGACTATTCCCTTCTCCCCGATGCATGGCTGCCTTTTTTTTGGCTTTTTTTTCTCGCGTTGAGAAACGGTTTACACGCCGTTTCTCAAATCAGGAAAACTACTATTAGTGACTGGTATAATGTGCCGGGGTAATAATAGCAATAGGCCCCTTGGAAGGGGGGCATTACCGGTCTGGTTTATGTTAAAGTCCTCATTGTAATAACCCGTAATCCTGATATTTGCAAAAGAGATTCGACCCACCTTCACAAAGGCCTGGATCAGAGTCAGCAATGTAGACAGAGGATGTGAGAATCACCCTAGTGACCCTACTAAAGGATCATTAGTCGCAGTGTATGGATTGAAGAGCCATCTTCATGATTGCATGTGTAACAAGTGGAAACTACAAGGGAGCGAGATTTAAGGGATAGGTTAGCAAAGAGACCAGAAACATGTAGAATGACTTAACAAGGAGAGAGAGCAACCAGGAATATACCTATGCTAGAATCCACATGGGAGCATCTTGTAAATAGAGGCAGCAATCAGGTTGGATTAAGATCTGTGTGTCTGTAATCAGAGAGAGAACGAGTACTATAGAGTTTGTAGACACAGAGAGGACTAATGGGAGATTGAAACCCTGGACTCCCCTTTAAAGAGCATTGTAATGCCGGAGTGTTGAATTCACAGCGCTTCAACGATTCCTGCCGTATAGCGGTTTTCATGTAGAGAAAGGAATGCTGCCGTGTGGCGGTTCTCGTGTAGAGGAAGGAATGAAGCTCACAAGGACTTGCATAAGTAGAGCTAACACAGTTGGCTGACTGATGGCTGTAAGAGAGAAAAACCCATACGATAAGCGCAGTAGCAAAGAGAAAGCAACTGTTGTCAAGGAAACTAGGTACGCGTTCCTACATGGAAGCGTTTGCACGATCGGCAGATCTTGATAGAAGGAAAACAGCTGCAATCAGGACAGAAGGCGACTGGAAGAGAGTTAGATAAGTAAGGACAAAGGCAACAAACAGCCAATACAGAGTGAATTTGCAGGACAGAAAACATGCAAACTTACGAGTCGTTCCCTATGGAAAGTAGCAACGTGGCAAGCTCCGATTTACGCTGCTAGAACAGCATTCTCCTGAGCGGGAGGCGGAGCCGCGGGATGACGTGGATACTGAATGCATGCAATGCTGCAACCACCAGCAGGGGCCATCTTAGGTGTATAGCACTGGGCAGAATTGACCTACTTCCCCAATGTCCAGTGGAACCGGTGCCACATGACACTCACTTCACTTGGGCTTGTAACTGACACTCCGGGGCATTACCAGACCATTAATGCTCCCCTCCTGGAACAGCATCCCTGGTGAAGCACGTGAAGATCAACTGATGCAGGCAATGCAGAGTGGCTTTATGTCCATTAATGTCAAACTTGACAATATTGTGGCAACGATTGAATCTTTGAAGTCCAAGCTCGAGAAGGAGACTGCCCGTATCAATGAGGTTAAAATCAGAATCTGCGATGCGGAAGATGCGGCTGGATGACACAACCAAGATATAGCAGAACTAAGGTCCGAACTCACTAAAATACGTGGCAAGTGCGATGACCTTGAGTCGCGCTCAAGTTGAAACAACCTACGTACTGTTGGAATACCTGAGGCGCCATGCATGGGACCCATGGAGCCGTTTGTCAAAATCTTGTTGACAACCACACACTTCTTGGTCGAGTGTGCCCACCAAACCATTACCTAGGCCAAGGGGCCACTTCATGCATGATCATAGTGTGACTACTCAATTGCAGAGACAGAGACTTCATCCTGAAATTATCCAGGGAGCAAGGAATGCTTAGATACGAATCTAGTAACGTCCACATCTAGCCAGAATTTTCAGCTGGAGAACAGGTGCCGAGGCGATCTTATGACCGGGTAAAGAAGCTACTCAGGGCCAGACGCATCCCATACACCCATATATTTTCTGCAAAATTGCATATACAACATGTAGGCACGGCACAGTTCTTTGAAAATCCTTCAACGGCCATAGCTTATGTTGAGGCAATGTTCCCACTTCCACCAAACACCCAAGGGAATTACCAACATCGCAGCCCTGATACGGAAGATGTCTGCAACAATGTGGGAGACTGAACATGAAGCTTATACAGGTTTTCATGATACCAATATTTGATTCTGACAGGTAAAATTGTTGATCGAAGCCGGGGCACACAGCAGTGAAACTTGCAGTTGCAAGCAATGACTGCTCACTGCGATCCCCGGGAATGTTCCGCAGTTGGTTTGGGGAAACATCATCAAGTTGGGTAGATGGTGAGGGAGGAGGGAGGAAGGAGGAGGAAGGAGGGCTGTTGAGCGAGGGTTACAATTAAGGGAGTTCATAGAATTTTGGGGTTGACAGGAAACAAATGGGAAGTTCAAAGTAGACACTGTTGGGAGGATTGCTGGATGTGGGAGGTACTATGCCCAAATCTGTTACCCAAGACAGAAACATAACATTTGATGGGGTTCACAAATAAATGCTGGGTGAAACAATAGATTTTCTATCATGGAATATCCAGGGCCAGAATAATCTAATTGACTGTGTCGTACCTTGAACGCCATTCCCCCAAAATTGTAATGCTACAGGAGACGCATGCGCAAGGACCAGTGCATGAGGGTTTTGCACCCAAATGGGGCCGACAAAGGTTTTACCCAACTTACTCCTCGCAGGCCAGGGGGGGGGGTACTCAGTTTAGTACACCATTCCATACGTTTTCAAATGGAGGAGACAATAACGGATTCAGAGGGACGGTACATCATAGTAAGAGGGGAAATGACAGGTGAGAGGGCCACACTTGTAAACACATACGGACCAAGCACAGATGATCTGGGATTTTATGGACAGATATCGGGGTTATTGGCAAAGAAGGCAGTGGCTCCCATTATATGATCCCGGATTTATACAAGGACAGGTCTGCCACCACACAATTCTCCCCTACTGCCGCAGCTAAAATTATTTAACAAGCAACGGTACACTGGGCCTTATAACGTCTGGAGGGAGGAACACCCTAGGATGACTGAATACACATACTTCTCTACAATCCACAATGCTGCATCGCAGATTGATTATTGGCTCCTTTCATCCACGTGGGCCCCACGCCTACGAGGGATCAATATCCTGCCTCAAACACTTTCAGACCACTCCCCTGTCGTGATAACACTAGAACATGCTCATCCGCCCCGCCCCGTCCACTCTGAACCATGTAGCAGAATGTTCTTTTGGACAATACACTGGTCGAAGACCTATACAGGAAAATAGAAGGGTTTTTGAGATCAACGAAAACTCGGTCTCAAGTTACACCACAGTATGGCAAACCTTTAAGGCCTGGTTGCGGGCGTGCTTATTTCAGTTACATCTGGAGCACTCAAAGCCACTATAGATTGGAGCTTGCAGAGACGGAACGTAGGCTATGTAGAGGAGAGAATGAGTATGGCACCACCGCCAAGAAATTCTGGGCACTGGCTGATCGTGAAGTATAATACATGACAAAACCTGTTCAAGTGTGTCGATATGGGGAGGAAGACCACCCCGGACATCTTCTTAGCCAGATTAATTAAGGGGGAGAGAGTTGTGCAACCCATTACCATGATCGAAGGGGTGACGGGAGGGTTGCTCACATTGAATGAGGCAATTAACAAGGAATTTATGCAATAGTATAAGACATGCAAATGCAGACACCTGCACCGAGGAGGAGGTAGACCTCTATCTGGATGGGGTAGCAATGCTGAATCTCACCCGAGAAACATGAAAAGCATTAGATGCCCCGGTCACCACTGATGAGGTTGCGGAATCGATTGCTTCGCTCTCCTAGGGCAGGGTGCCCAGTCCTGATGGATTAGTCATAGAACTATAAAAGACACACGCTAAGACACTTGCTCCACGTCTGCTCAAGATCTGGGAGGAATCATTGAGAGACGGACGATTCCCACCCACGCTCACCGAGGCCGTAATATCAGTACACCTGAAGCCAGGTAAACCACCAAACGAGGTTGCATCATACCGTCCATTATCACTGATTAACGTTGATGCCGAGATTTTTGCTAAAGTGCTTGCAAACAGGCTCCTACCACATATGACCTGCCTGGTGCACTCTGACCAATAAGGTTTTATTCCCATGAGATCAACAGCCCTTAATTTATGTCGACCTTTTTTGCCATTATGTCGCAAATAAATCCACAGGCCCAAGCAGTGGCAGCATCATAAGATGCCAAAAAGGAGTTTGACTCCATATCATGGAACTATTTGTTTGGAGTGCTCAAACACTTGGGGATGGGCCACAACTTTATTTGGTATGTAAGACTGCTGTACGCTAACCCAGTTGCCAGGGTCTGCACAAACAGCACAATTTCCAGAATGTTCTCGTTGGCGAGGGGTATAGGTCTATGCTGCCCCTTCTTCGCATTATGGTTCACACTACTGATAGAGCCACTAATCAGGGATCGACATGCACATAGGGGAATACATATTGCTGGACCCCGACAAATCATATCATTGTACGTAGATGACACTTTATTATATACGGAATCCGAATGAAAATCTGGGTACATTCATGGAAGAAGTTGCCAGATTCACTAATCATTCAGGATACAAGATCAATATTTTAAGTCCGAATCATTCCCATTAACAGATAACACAGCAACATCAGCTGACAATCATGAAACATACTTGAATGTTCTAGCAGTTACACTTGCACTGTGGACCAGATTCCGATCTCCCTATATGGCAGATTATCCCTGTTGGAAATGGTGGTGGTCCCCAAACTTTTGTATTACTATTCTTCAATACCAATCTGCCTAGGGCGCTCATTTTTTGTGAAGCTCCGATCATTGGCGGTGCAATTTGCATGGGTAAGTGGTACATCCTGCATGAGTTGAGAGGGACTGACCGAGTCATACGAGAGGGGGGCTTGGCCGCGCCAGATTTCAAGTTATATTATCTAGTGTCTCAGGCGCAAATTTGCTGGACATTGGTATGCTTCCGACCAGGCCCCAGTACACCTAGCACTTGAAAGATATTAGTGCAGCCCCGACGGACCTTAGATCAGTTATACTTGACACCTGCTACTTTGACACTTGCACATTTGACCCAGTGCACGCAACAGTTAATGCATGGACCCGAGTTTTTAGGCACCTAGCGATATCAATACCATACAGCGGTAGGATCGGGCTCTGGTGCTGCCCCCACCCCCCACATATGATCCCGATATACAGAGGTCCTGGGATCCTGTTGAAACAATGACACTAGGAGACCCATTCCCCGAAGGGAGGTTCATGATGCAGGAGGAGTTTACCGAAAAATGAGGTGACAACCCTGTTGTATTGCCACAATGTTACCGTATGAGAGCTGCAGCACGTAGAAAATGGCTGTTGTTCCCTCTTGAGCCTGAAACATGTGAATGCATGGAGGTAGTGGTACAGAAAGACCCACAAAGGGGATTGGCATCAGAATTATATAAGGGGGTACAGACTGGTCAGCCTTTGAGAAACACTACAACGTCCAAATGGAAAAAAGCTCTAGCTATTGACATAGACGACACCAAATTGTACAGATATTGGGCCTAATTACAACTATGCCTGTCCGGAAACGATGGTGCTGGTAAGCCAACCGGCACCGTTGTTTCCGGACCGGCATATTACAACTCTGTGGGTGGGTGCCTTCCCCCCTGGCAGGTCAGACCTACCGGACTGAACGACACCCACCTGCAGAGTTTTCAGAGAAGCACCGGCACCTTTATTAACAGTGCCGGTGCTTCCATGGCTCCCATTCCCATAGGAGTCTATGGGGCTGTAATCCCCTGGTGTTACCCGGAAGTCAGGTGCCGGTAAATCATTATGGGTCCGGCGGCAACCTGGCGGTAGCACCTGCACGGTTACAGCAGGACCCGTAATGAGGCCCACTGTCTTCTAACAAAAGAAGTTGCTCTCAATGCACACATGCGCCTAATCCAATTCAAGGTCCTTAACAAATTACACTATACCCCTGTCAGGGTGGCCCGCTTCTCCCCAGACACTGATGGTAAAGGCACAAAATGCAGGAGCGGGGGCACAGAATCAATCCATGTATTTTGGACATGTCTGAAAATATCACAATTCTGGCAAGACGTAGCAGGAATATTGCACCTCAATACTCGAATACCACCAGTACTACACCCTCTCAAATACCTACTAAGAGACATAGGTAAAGTTTCAACCAAAAAGCGTAGACTGTTTAAGATACGTTGTATGATTGTCAACAAAATTTATCTTGTTGAAATGGAAATCCAAGGTGGCACCATCAAGTGCGGAATGGCTAAGGGAGCTCACTTATGTCAATGGGAAGGAGGAGGGATATATTTGAACTGTTAGTGCAACCAGTAGACCTAAAAATATATGGTACCTCCTGCATGAATACCTGAGTAGAGTAAAGTACAGTCTAACAATGTATAAAAATAGATTGGTTTAACTATCTGTGGGGGACCTACCTATTAAATTAACTATTACAATATATATTGTTATTGTGACAGACCACTCGGACTAGGCATGTAAGTTGAACAAAGATCAGTCTTTATTGACTTTTTAAGAAATAAAAAGTAATATTAAATCAAGTATCAGTTCTCTTTCCAGCAGAGATGACTCTGTTGGGGTTTTCTGCGAGTATAAGGCAGAAATCTCTGTTTAATCTTCGTAAGCCCACTGGTATGGACTTGTGGTCTCCTCGCTTCCAAACCGATTCTGAAAGAAGAAAGAGAAATCCCCATCAGTCCTTCGTCTCTCTTTGCTTTATATAGGGGCTGGCCACTCTTGACCCAATCAGGTCTCTCCTTATGACCGAGGATAGAAAAACCCTCACAAGCCCCGCCCCTTATTTCTGTGTTCCCAGTCGCCATGATGTCTCCCCGCCATGTGCCACGAGGTGAAGATTGGGGTTTATACAGTCAGAGGTCCCCAGCTTTGGTAAGGATAAAGTCCCTCTAATATCCTTCTTTTTGGTATCTTTTCTCTGTTTTACGAGTGTAAGGTTATACGGTTCTTTTGCATCTCTTTGCTCCGTTCCCCGTTTGTGGCGTCTTGGCCCAACAACCTCCCCCCGTTGGTCGTTAGTGCTGCGGTACACGTGGCACACGCCGGCTGTCCCTTGCTCCGCCTGGTCACCTGTGACGTGGTTTCCGCGTTCCTCGCCCACAGGACCCACGCCACTTCTCAACCCAGATACCGCTACCGGCCGTGCGTTAGGGTTTCCACTATCCGCACTCAGGCAACACATTTCACGGATGGCACCCAGGTCTGCCCCCGACCACAAATGACTGCTTCCTTCAGTGTCCTCCTCCTCCTCCTTTTGGGCCATACGTTCAGGTTCGAGTTCTGCTTCTCCAGTGTCCACTTCAGTGCTTCCCGCTGGCCCCTCCGTTGTTTCCGGGTATTTGGTGTTCGCATGGCGTCCCATGGCCTCTGATGCAGTCTGGCTGTTACACACACCATCCTAGGAATCAAGCCGCTCGGGCCGATCCATGCTCTGGGACAGATAGTCAGGAACCACCTGAAATGATGCTGGTTTATGTACCGTTTTGAAGGAGAATGCCTGCAGCGTGAGAAACCACCTAAGAACTCTTTGATTGGAATCCTTGTTCATGGCCAACCATTGTAGGGGAGCATGGTCTGTGAAAACTGTAAAAGTTCTTCCAAACAGGACCGGCAATGGTCGTAAGGTCTCAATGGTCCATTTGATGGCCAAACACTCTTTTTCTAATGTGGAGTACGTTCTCTCATGAGGTAGGAGTTTTCCTGCTGATAAAGGAGACTGGTGTTAAGTCCTCTTCCATTCCCTGTGATAACACAGCCCCAATCCTGTTCCAGAAGCATCAGTCTGCACAAAAAACGGTCTTCCGAAGTCCGGACATTTCAAGACTGGCATAGTAGAAAGGATAGTTTTAAGAGACTGAAACGCAGCGTTGGCTGCGTCGTCTTGTAACACATTTCCCTTGTAGGTGGATTTAAGGGCATCCGTCAAGGGACCAGCAATGGTTGAGAACATGGGTATGAACCTTCTATAATAGCCTATGAATCCCAGGAAAGCTCTTATTTTTTTCCGGTTACTAGGCATGGTCAGCTTTGTCCACCTGGGGTTTAATAACCCTTCCTCCCACCAGGTAACCTAAATACTTTGTTTCTCTGGCACCGCGGATGTTTTTTTTAGGATTGATGTGTAGTCCTGCCCTTCATAGGGAGCTTATTACATTCACCAAATGTTCGAGGTGGTCCTTCCATGTTTTTCTAAACACGATAATATCATCAAGATATGCTGAACTGTATGCTGTGTGTGGTGCCAAGACTTTATTCATTAAGGCCTGAAAAGTCGCTGGGGCACCGTGTAAACCAAAGGGTAATTCGGTGAACTGATATAGCCTGCATGGAGTAGAGAATGCTGTCTTCAATTTGTCTTCTTCTCGTAGGGGAATCTGCCAATATCCTTTGGTTAGGTCATTCGTGCTGATATAATGGGCTGTACTCAGTTGCTCTATTAACTCATCGATTCTGGGCATGGGGTATGCTTGAAAGGTGGATATGGTGTTTAGTTTCCTGTAATCCATACAGAACCTGATGGATCCATCGGGTTTGGGAACTAACATGATTGGAGAGGACCAGTGGCTGGTGGATGGTTCTATTACTCCCAGGCGTAACATTTCTTCTACCTCAGCTTGTACTGCTGCTCTTTTTGATTCAGGCAGTCTGTAAGGGCGGATTCTTACTGTTTTGGAGGGGTCAGTGTGAATCTCATGCTCTACCAGGGTCGTCTTCCCAGGATAGAAAGAGAACACTTGTTCCAATGATTGTAAATGCCTTTCCAGTTCCTTTTTTTTCTCGTGCTCAAGTTGTGCCCCCCATTTCACCGCCTGGAAAGCCTTTTCCGTATTCGTCACCTCTAGTTGGTTTACCCTTAGGAGTTCTCTTCCTGGTTCCCTCCAACTTTTTAGGCGATTGATGTGATAGTTCTGGTGTTTTTCCCTCCTGTCAGGTTGTTCAACCAGGTAATTCACGGGGCCTAAAACGGCTGTAATCTTATATGGTCCTCTTCACTGAGCCAGAATTTTATTGGAGGAGTTAGGTAACAATACCAAGACCTTATCCCCTACTTGAAATGTTCTCATCCTGGCGTTCTGGTTGTAATAGGTAGCTTGTGACACTTGAGCTCTTCCCAGGTTTTCTTTGGCCAACTCTCTAAGTTTAGTCAGGTGTTCCTTCATTTCTATGACATAGTCCATAAGAGGTTTTTCTTCCTCTTGTTCTTCCCAATCTTTCTTGGCTATGTCAAGGATTGTTTTTGGCTTATGTCTGAACAATAGCTCGAATGGTGAGAACCCCGTAGATGACTGTAGAGTGTCTCTAAGAATCATCAAGACCCAAGGCAACACTATGTCACAATCTTTTCCCGACGGTGCTGTTACTCTTTTGAGCATGGTCGTAATAGTTCTGTTGTACCTCTGAACTAGTCCATCCTTTTGAGGGTGATATACGGACGTATGTAGCTGCTTGAAACCTAGTTGCTTGCACACTTTTTCCATAACTCCCGACACAAAGTTGCGTCCTTGATCAGTTACTATTTCGTAAGGCAGTCCAACTCGCGAAAAGAATGGAACCAACTGTTGGCATACTTGTTGAGCACTAATACCCCTCATTGGGAAGGCCTCCGGGTATCTGGTGGCATAGTCCACTATGACTAATATGAACTTGTGTCCATGGCTGTTAGGTTCCAAGGGACCAATCAGGTCCATTTCTTTTCTTGTAAACGGTTCTTTTATAAGAGGCATTGGCTGTAGAGGGGCTTTGTGTGGTTTATGAGGACTGGTCTTCTGACAAATCAGGCACTCTTCGCAGTATTTAGTCACTTCTCTGTACACCCCTGGCCAAAAGAACCTTTTTAACAATTTCTCTTGAGTTTTTTCCCTTCCCAGATGTCCGCCTACCACATCATCGTGGGTTAAACTTAGCACAATTGACCTAAAACATTTAGGCACCAGTAGTTGTTCCAAATCCCCCCTACTTGAATCGTTAGTTATGCGATATATCAAGCCTTTCTTTGTTTTGAACCAGGGATATCCTGCCCCAATATCCTGGACAGGTACGGCTTGTTCTCTCGCATTCTTCAGAGTCGGATCCGTTAACAGTTCACTTCGAAATGACTTTACGCTGTCCTCTGGTAACCAGTCTATCATTCCAATGTATTTGTTCCCTTCTTCCCATTGCCGTTTAGCTTCTCTAACCTCTTACCGGGTTTTCTTTATATGTTTGGGAACGCCTGGTTCAATCTCGCTATGTGCATATGGTGCTGACTTTAACCATTCGGCTTCGTTTACACACTCTCCAAAGGTCGGTAAGTCAGTACCCAATAACACCTGGGCTGGCAAGTGAGGCATTATGGCGACTCTCATTCTGGAATTCACCCCATTAACTTCTAGGTCTACTTCCTTAGAAGGATACTCTTTAGTGTCCCCATGTACACATCTTATTTGAATTGGTTGTCTTCCCGCCTCTTCAACCCCACTTACTTCCGGCCTTATGGCTGTTTGTTCACTTCCGGAATCAAGAAGACCTTGTCTTGGAGCGCCATCCACTCGGACTTCCACTAGATAAGGCTCCCTTTTTCTCCGGAATTCTCTGGACTGGGCACATCCAATTTCCATCGGCTCGGGCTTAGGTCTTCTCGGGGAAGAACCGGGCTATATGTCCCCATTCACCGCAGTCAAAACACTGAGGTTGCTTGTTGGGGGGGGTGGGCAGGCTGCTGTGCGGGTTTCCGGGCGACTGTTCTTGACTTCCGGGAATGGAGTTCCTCGAGGTGCTGGTTTATGTACATCCAACGGAGCCAACCTGATGGGGCCGGCCTTTTGGAAAGCCGTAGCAATGTCAATGGCTTCTGACAAAGTGGGCCGGTGCTGTTGACGTACCCACCGCTGCATAGCCGTGGGTAGAGCATCCACAAACTGTTCTAGTTTAACTTTGTCCATGATTTCGTGAACAGTGCTAGCAGTTGGTTTTAACCATTTATCACTTAAGTCATGTATTCTATAATACAATTGCCTGGGGGTTTCTCTGTTGCGTAGATGTGTCTCTCCTAGCCTAGCCCTGTTCGCTTCCTCGTCCACCCCCATCCTTTCTAGTATGGTTTTCTTAATGTCCGCATACGTGGCATCCCCTGCAGGATTAGCAGCCTGGTATGCTCCTTGCATGGATCCAGTCAAGAGGGGAGCAATGAAGTGGCCCCACTTTTCCACTGGCCACTGGGAATTTCTTGCTACTCTTTCAAAATTGGTAAAAAAATACCCTGGGTCTTCACCTGGCTGGAATTTCTGTAGCACGTTGGTAGGGTCTATGGAAGCGCCTCTGGTAGCTGTCATCGTCTCGGCGATCTGTTTAATGACATCTTGTTTAGCCGCTTGTAGTTGTAGTGCTTGCTGTAGAGCCTGTCTGTCTGCCTGAGCCTGGTGGGTCTGCACCTGTAACGATTGCTGGAGTTGTTGCTGTTCGTCTGTGAGAGCTTTGATGAGGGCCTCCATGGCGTTTTACGATCCCACCGCTGCCACCAGATTTTGTGACAGACCACTCGGACTATGCAGGTAAGTTGAACAAAGATCTGTCTTTATTGACTTTTTAAGAAATAAAAAGTAATATTAAATCAAGTATCAGTTCTCTTTCCAGCCAAGATGACTCTGATGGGGTTTTCTGCGAGTGTAAGGCAGAAATCTCTGTTTAATCTTCGTTAGCCCACTGGTATGGACTTGTGGTCTCCTCGCTTCCAAACCGATTCTGAAAGAAGAAAGAGAAATCCCCATCAGTCCTTCGTCTCTCTTTGCTTTATATAGGGGCTGGCCACTCTTGACCCAATCAGGTCTCTCCTTATGACCGAGGATAGAAAAACCCTCACAAGCCCCGCCCCCTTCCTTCTGTGTTCCCAGTCGCCATGATGTCTCCCCGCCATGTGCCACGAGGTGAAGATTGGGGTTTATACAGTCAGAGGTCCCCAGCTTTGGTAAGGATAAAGTCCCTCTAATATCCTTCTTTTTGGTATCTTTTCTCTGTTTTACGAGTGTAAGGTTATACGGTTCTTTTGCATCTCTTTGCTCCGTTCCCCGTTTGTGCGTCTTGGCCCAGCAACCTCCCCCGTTGGTCGTTCGTGCTGTGGTACACGCGGCACACGCCGGCAGCCCCTTGCTCCGTCTGGTCGCCTGTGTCGTGGTTTCCGCGTTCCTCACCCGCAGGACCCACGCCACTTCTCAACCCAGGTACCGCTACCGGCCGTGCGTTAGGGTTTCCACTATCCGCACTCAGGCAACACATTTCGCAGATGGCGCGCAGGTATGCCCCCGACCACAAATGACTGCTTCCTTCAGTGTCCTCCTCCTCCTCCTTTCCGGCCGTACGTTCAAGTTTGAGTTCTGCTTCTCCAGTGCTTCCCGCGGGCCCCTGCGTTGTTTCCGGGTATTTGGTGTTTGCATGGTGTCCCATGGCCTCTGATGCAGTCTGGCTGTTACAGTTATATTTAGTGTGTGTTTGTGGAGTGCAACCTGCATCCAATTTCACTGCCTATCTGCTTGAATAAAGAAATAAAGAACTTTTTTTTATTTAAACATGTTCATTAGAGCCCTGATGAACGACATATTGGTCTTCTACTTAAGAAAGGCTTGCATGAAATTACAAGTGAGTAACAGCATTTTGCACTAAGTGGAGATGAAGAATTAATCAATGCAAAGGCTTAGATCATGGCAACCACAAATATCGAATCTAGAGGCTATGCAGGTAGATATCAAGCCTGCTTTTGGAACCAAAGGCGTAAGTAGAAAACTGCTACTAACCACTATTGAAATGGATAGATGACCGTGCAGAGCTGTCAAAGGGAGATCAAATGAGGGGTATCAGAAGCGGCTTGCAATCGATCCAAGATAACATAGACAGACTGCACTCACCAAGAGCAGGAACTGTGAAATCAAGACCAAATATCAGACTAAAAACCTGGGCTCTGTAAGATGGGAAGGTTACTGCAGAAACACTCAAAAGGATGAGGAGTAAGCACTCAGATGCTCCTTTACATAAATGTGGAAGCTTGGAAAGCTCCCCGCCACCCACAATTACTATACAGTTACACTCTGCTGATAGGACTGTGGGGTAACCGTAGACATTCATACGTCTGAAGGAAAGCAAAGGAACAACCACATCACACACCATAAACAGCAAGCCAATTGTGCAGAGCAGGAACAAACCTGGAACAAAGCCCACCACAACAATAGAGAGCCAACAGTGGTGAAAAGCAGGGGTGTTGCTACGCCTGGAAAAGATCTGGGCTACACTAATGTTGGGACCTGGGGCTAGCAGACCTTTTGATTGTACCCCCTGATTTTTTATCTGTGGCTACAACCAAGAGACCCAGGTCTATAGCCCTCTTAGCCCCCGCTTGCAACAACTTTGGTGAAAAGTCTTGTATATTCTATCTTTGGATTTATGCATGTCTATTTTGATGTAATTTTCTTTACAGAAAGATCTGATTTTATGTGACGCAGCCTGTAAACTATAAACCAATTATATTATACTCCATTCAACATTAAGGGCACCAAAAAGGAAAATTTTTCAATGAAATACTGCTTAATGTTGTAAAAAGAAAACTCAATCACTGAACCTGATATTTCCTTTTAAGTCATTGCCAGACAGTTGGGAGGACATTTGATCCCAAATAACCATATTAAAACTCAGAGAAAAATACTCTTTAATTATTAATGTTGTAATTGCCTTTTGTATCATTCCAAAGTGTTATAATGGTGTGCCTTAGTTATAAAACGATTACCTCAAATTGGAAGAAAGCTGATAACTATCAGTCCACTTATGATTGAACAAGCTAACACAGGCATTAACTCTGAAAATACCATAAACTTACTGAAAGACAATCTATGCTTGCATCTATATAGACTTCCACAAAAAAGAAAATGGAAGTTGTTATTAATTGAGATTAAAATATCAAAAAGGTTGTCTAAAGTGTGTTCTTGGAGGATATCACTTGTCAATAGATGAGATTCTATTGTGTTGTATATTTTGGGTATTCTCTTTTACCCTTCGTAATGAGCTGGCACACTTTAAGGGTTAGGTATGGGGTGACCATGTGGGCCAAGTATGCCACACTCTACCTAATACAGTACCTTATTCCTGTGTTGCATGGCAGGGACTTGCCACTGAATACCACCAACAATCTTTGTCCCTTTAAGAGGATCCCCTATAGATAGACTGACTACTAAGCAGTCAGTGGATCTTTGCCTCACTGCTGGAGGGAAGTGTGCCTCTCATGTCAAATCCAAGAGCAGTAAGACTTACCGAGGTGGAGTTTGCGAGTGCTTCGCCCAGGAAATCATACTTGCTAGCCAGGGCACTAGTGAGCCTTGTGGAAGGTTTTATAGCAAAAAATGAGGCCTATAATAAATAAAATGAGAAAGGCCTTCCTGGCCGAGCAAGAGAAGCATCATGTATAGATTCTGCGATGTATTGCAGATGTCTGCCTCTTGCTTGATGTCACTATTAAAAGGACATCTGATAGACTGTGCATTTTGCTTGCTGCCATATTTAGATAGAAATCTATTACAAAGTACTAAGAAATCTGTGCGTGCCTAAATTTTGTAAATACAGTGAAGGTAACTTTTGGATTGCCTTTATTTTCGGAGCCAGACCTCACATGAATGCCCCTATGTGTATACATTCTTTTCAGCCCAAAAGAATAAAACTTGAGTCTAGTAAGAACTATGCTAAATCTATTGGAGTCTATTCACTTCCAGGGGAATACAGCAGGCCAGAATGTATTGAAGTTACCATAATTATGTTTGCGTCTTTGTAATTGTAAAGGACTGTCTTTGTATGTATTTTGTGTTCAACAACAAAGAAATGCAAGGACCACTCCAGCTTTAAGTACCGAAAACTGCATGTGTTTTAAGTGAGTGTCTGTATTTGGAGTTTAAAACAAAATTATAAAAATGTATAGGCCAATGCATTATAGAAACCTTATAATTGAATGTTCTGATTAAAAGTGCATAGGTTTTACATTAGCCAAGAGGATCTGAAATGCAAGAACAAACTGAAGCACATATAAGTTTCATTTCTGTTTTGTCTAGTATTTTCGACTGGAAATCAGAGCTAATTGTAGGTTTAGACCTTCAACATACATTAGCTCAGGAAATTCAGACTCACAACACATGAACAGCACAAACAACTTATGTGCAGTTAGGACCTTTTTAGAAGATTTAATAGTCCGACCAGATGGTCTTGGGTCTACCCCAAACTGCTGATCTAATGTATTGAAGGATAGTTTCAAAAGGCGATAAACCCTATAAACATATTCCAGAAATCACAAGAGTTTTTAGCTTCAATGTAAACCTGCAACATAATTCAGTTCACATAGGCTCATTAAACTGCATCGGCTTGAAAAGGTCAAGGGAAAAGGTGTGTGAAATACAGATGCATGGCACACAGACATTGCTCTGAACAAAACTTAAAGGTAAAATGTATAGAATTTCTGTAGGCAGACAGAAATACTTGCATTGGAATATAAATCGATGGCATACAAGACAGAGCATATATGCGATGTACCGCTGTTGCAACCTGATGGAAAATGCCCAGAATTGAATGATAGAAAATGTATTGAATTTACTTGTGGAAATCTCAATTAAAAGGTTTAATCACTAATTTGATTGCTGTATCCAAACGGTAGCTGCGATTAACTTCAAATCTGGGCAATTTGAAGATAGAAGTAACCTCTATCAGATTCAATAGAAATAGTGGTCACCATGTTTAGAATTTCACAACAATGGTAAAGCATGTAAAATTGTCACATTTCATTGTGCAATGTCCATCTTGTTCTCTAGGAGCCTGATTCACAGAAGCCTCTTATAATGGCGTAATCCCATTGAAAAATGCTCTGTGAATCAGGCCCTAAATGTTCGTACTGACTTTCAGAATCTGAAAATATAAGTTTTATTATTTTGCCACATTAGTAAACAGTTATGCTTAAAAAGGAAATTAGCATCTCTTTGTCAACAGCTGTTTTGCCCTCCCACCTTTCCTAGTCATGTTGCTCAGATACTAGAGTGAAACGGCTATAAGAATGGCACACATAAGAGAGATAGGGGACTTAATAAGAAGGAAGAAGAAGGAGATGACTATTGTTGGGAGTCTGTGGTGACCCCCATTCGTGATGTCTGTAAGCCCCCAAGCACCAACAGGCTGACACACACACGTCTGCTCTGCTCGGGCTTCCCGGTCGCACTGCCGCGGCTGGGAACGCCCCCTTTATTTATAATGCACGCGGCGGCATGCAACGTCACGCCGCTGCGTGCGCGTCCCTTAAAGGGGCAGATCCACACTCCTCCTTTTCCATGAGGACAACCGACAATACTTTACTAGTCTACACAATCACCAAATAACATTTCAACATAACATTTCAACATAAACGTCAACTGCCGGTCCGAGTCCGTCACCATGGACTCCTTGACGGCTACCATATCAAGTGGCTCAGGTTCGTAGGGGAGAGAGAGCTTTCCATGAGGGTGTCTGTTCCTGATAAGCACCTCATCTCCCGGCTCCAGTCGCTGCGGGCGGAATCCTCTCCTGGGATTCTCCTGTTCGGTCCGCAGCCGGCGATCCATCTCCACCTGCCTATCATCAATTACCCCGGGCTCCTTCTCCCCCACCTCTGGCAGCAGCCCTTGGGGGCACCATTTGAACAGGGCTTCAGCCGCGCCACTCCTGTGGACGCATGGGGGGTAGTGCGATACACATGCAAGAACTGGTAAAGGGCCCGCTGCAGGCACTGTCCCTGGCCCTGGGCTATACTGAAGGTCTTGTTTAGTGTCCTCATCAGTCTCTCTGCCTCGCCATTCGTCCGTGGCCAGAGTGGGGTGATCTTCCTGTGTTGTACCCCATACCCATCCATCAGCTCCGAGAACTGCTCGCTTTGGAATGGCGCCCGTTGTCGGAGCACAGGGTGTGGGGGAATCCGTGGGCAGCGAACACTTTCTTGATGGCCACCACCACATGCTCAAAGGCCACCGAGTCCACAAACTCTACCTCTGGATATCGAGAGTACTCATTCACAATGACCAGGAAGTGGATGCCCAGCGTGGTGGATCCAAAGTCCGCATGTACCCCTTCCCGGGGCCTCGTGCCCCGGGGCATGGCCTCAATCGCTGACTCTCTTTGCAGAGGGGACGCACCTGACACCAGACACAGGCAGCAACAAAGTCGTCGACCTTCTGCTCCAACTCCGGGAACCACACCTTCAGTCACAGCCGGGCCTTGGTCTTCGCAGCGCCTTGGTTTCCATGGTGGGCCAAAGTGATCACTTCCTTGATCTTAGATTGGGGCACGACTATCCGGTCGCCTCTCAGCAGAAGACCGGAAATGGAGAATGATAACTCCTCCCGCACCTTCCACAGTTGCTCCAGCCCTATCTTGGCATCTTGTGTGCGCCCAGCCAGGGATTCCAGCACCGTCTTCCATGAACCCTGTTGCATGGCGTGTTTCAAGATTTGGAAGCACTCATCACCTGCTGCTGCTGCCTCCAGTCCTTCGAGTGGCATGGCATTGGGGGTAGCCGCCTCCACCCCAATGCTATTGTGATCGTCCGCCTCCTTGGCACATGTGTCCTGTTCCACCCCGCCCCGGTCATGCCTGGATGCCTGGACAGATAGTCCGCTGCATTGTTCACACCTGGCCAATATACGAGAGTAACCCCGTATTCCAGGCGGGCAAGCATCCATCGCTCTATCCTCGCCAGTGGTTTGGACGAGGACCCCGCCAGAATGGGAAGCAGGGGCTTGTGGTCCGTTACGACAGTCACTGGGCGGCCCAGGACATAGAGTCTGAAATGCCAGCAGCCCCATAGCACTGCCAAAGCCTCACGTTTGATGTGTGAGTACCGCTGTTCGATGTCGGACAGTGTTTGGCTGTCATAAGCCACCGGGCGGACACCGCCATCCCGATCGACTTGTCAACACGGCCCCCAGGCCAAACGGGCTGGCATCCACGATGATTTCTGAGGGCAGAGTGGGGTCGAAGAACGCCATGGTATCTTCAGCCGTGAGTGCGCTCTTGATGTCGTCAAAAGCCGCCTTCTCGAGAGGGCCCCACTGTCAGGTGGTTTCCTTCTTTGTAAGGGCCCTCAGGGGCTCAGATCTTGAGGCTAGGTTCTGAATGAAGTGTCCGGTTTATAGTGAAAATGTCGACTGCAAAAATGTGGAAAACAATAATGTAGAAAAAAAAATTTCAAATGTGTTTTTTTTTTCTATTTTAATGGGGGGTCCCCACAACCCCTGTTTATTTTTACTACCTAAACCCAAAAAAATTATACAAATTAAAAAAATAACACATTCAGATTTTTTTTTCGACATTATTTTTTTCGACATTTTTGCATTCGACTTTTTTTTCTCGATATTATAACTGGATACCGAAGCGTCCACAGTAAGTTACCATGCCAAGAAAACTCCTCACATCCGACACTTACTCAGGCGGCTGGGCCTTCTTAATGTCCTGAACCTTTCTTGGATCTGGCGACACCCCTCCCTCATTGAAGACGAATCCAAAGAATTCAATGATTGGGCGCAGGAATTCACATGTCTCCCTGTGGAGCGTGAGGCCGAGCGATTGTAGCCTTTGAAAAGTCCTTGCCATCTTGCACAGGTGATCCACCTCAGTTCTGTCAAACACTAGGATATCATCACTAATGTTTAAGACGCCCTCCAGGTCAGCGAGGGCGCCTCGGATGATGTTCTGAAACACCTCTGCTGCCAATGACACGCCAAAACGGAGTCTCTTATAGCGGTAGAGTCCGTGGTGGGTGGTTAACGTGGTTATATATCTCGACTCCGGGTGTAGGACGACCTGATGGTAGCTGGCCCGCAGGTCCAGTTGGAGAAAAACCGAGCACCCTGCACCTCCGCAATGATGTCGTTGATGGTTGGGGTAAGATGTCTCTCCCGCTTGATGGCCTTGTTGGGTAGCCTCATGTCGACATATATGGGGACGGAGTCAGGCTGCTTAGGCTTTCTTGCCACAACAATTGGGGACACTCACAGAGTCGGACCCTCCACCTTCTCGATGATGTCTAAGTTTTTTTTCCAGATATTTTATCATTTTTATTAAATATTTAAACAAACAATACAAACGAAACTTGCAGTGTATACAATAACATTTCAATTATACATCAGTCAATCGCGTCCATGGCTTCCATTTTCCCACCCCCCGTTACGAGCCTACTTCTACTAATGTTCTATTCCTACATCTTGTGATGGGGTATTCCTTTCTGTGGGATCCGACGAGTTATGCGCTGACCCAAATAGTTCTGCTATCAGCAGTTTCCAGGCCATCAAGGTCTCAGTTTCCTCCTCCCCCCAACATTGCTAGCTTCTTGCCATACCATGGTTTCTGCCTCCGCCCATTTCTGCAGATCTTTCCACCATACCTCCAATCGAGGTTTGTGGCATGTCTTCCACCCCGTAGCAATTCTCCTCTTTGCAAGCACATATGCCAGATATTTCAGTATGCTCACATGCCTAAGTTTCCGTGGCCTAGGGAACCCCTCTAACAGGCAGGCCCACACAGTATCCACCATGATCATAATATCCTTTTCTGCTCATTTATGTGCGACCTTACCCCAGAAGCACTCAAAAACCGGGCATGACCAAAACATATGCACCATGCCCGCGTTCTCCTCGTCACACTAGGGCATGCCTGCCGCCCTGTGTTTTTGAACTTGGTTATCCTCTGGGGTGTCAGGTACGCCCTATGCGTGATATAGAATTGCATCTGCTTAAGTCTTGCATTCCTTGACACCTTCTTGTGATACCCTTGGGCTCGTTCCCACATCCCATCCTCCATTGGGATCCCAACTTCCTTCTCCCATTCTAGTCTCAATTGCACCACCTCCTTTCCCACTTTAGAAATCATCATCTCGTATATTCTGGATATCTCGTGTCTCCCCTCTGCTATATCATATATTATGTCTATAGTAGCATCTGGCTCTTCCCCAAGCACCAATTCGGACCACGTTCTCCTGATTCTTTCCACCAGTCTATGGTACGTGATATACTGGCCAGTTTGTAGCCTGGTTTCCACCCCCAATTCCCCAAAATCTGTTATGGTCCCCTCCTGCCAGATATCCCCCATTGTTTTTACACCAGCCGGCTCCCAATGATTCCTGATTATCATCCTTAGCTGCTCCTCTCCTCCCGCCAGTGCAATAGTGGTACCTGGGGGGAGCACGGGCATGGGTTCCTCATCAGTTGACATGCCTTGCGCCACATCTTCCATCCTAATACTAACATCTTGGGGTGACCATCCATTACATCCTGGGGCAACCACATCATTTCCTTCAGGTAAAAAGGGACACAGTCCTGTCTGAACAGCCTAGTTTCAGAGGTTGCGTCCTCTGAGAGTCATTTGGCCACATATTGTAGCTCACTGGCAACATAGTAAACTTCATAGTTAGCCAATTTTATTCCCCCCTTCTTGTAAGTGTTCTGTAGTTTCCAGAGGGCCACTCTGTTATGTGTACCATCCCACAGGAAGTCCCTACACATGCTGGCCAGTCTATTAAAAAACCTCTTGGGTATCAAATGCGGGATATTCCAGACGTAGTGCAGGAGCCTAGGCAAGACCACCATCGTTAACATTGCAAAACGTCCCATCATTGCTAAGGGCAGTTTTACCCAGAACCGCATGCAATTCTCAATTTTGGTAATAGCTACTTCTGTATTGCGCTTATGCTCTTCCTCCACTTCGTGGTATATATCTATTCCTAGATAGCGAAATGTGCTAGTTGCCCATGGTACCTGCAACACCGGCAATTGTTTCAGGGGGATCCCTTTGTATTCACCCAGTGGGAACATGCTAGACTTCTGAGGGTTCACCGCTATACCGGACATTCCCGCATATCTTCCCATCACCTCCAAAACATATTGGAGGTTGTCCTCTGGGATTCACAAGTACAGTAGTATGTCATCTGCATATAAAGATATCAGGTGTCGTTCGCCACCCACAGGGATGCCTATCATGTCATATTGTTGTCTTAAGTAAATCGCTAAGGGTTCCAGAGCCAATATGTAGAGCATAGGTGACCACGGACAGCCCTGCCTGGTTCCTCTACAAAGTTGCCACCTTTCTGGTACCACCAACCCTGTTTTAACCCTGGCCAGCGGTTCACTGTATAACATTTTAGCCCATTGTAGATAACCTGGACTCATCCCATAGCCAGCCAGGGACGCCAACAGCCATGGCCATTTGACCGAGTCGAAGGCTTTTATTGCGTCCAGCGACACAATTGTAAGTTCGTCCTCACTTTCGTTTCCATATTCAATGACTCTATAGAGCCTTCTAAGATTATTGGATATGTTCCTATTAGGAACATAGCCCGTCTGGTCCGGGTGTATTAATTTGCCCATGACTCTCCTTAATCTGTTCCACAAAACGGCAGTCAGAATTTTACTGTCTTGATTCAACATCGACAGGGGTCTATAAGAGCTGCAGCTATGCCCTGGCTTATTAGGTTTGGGAAGTGGTATTATAATCGCTTCTCTGAGTGACTCTGGTAGTCTACCTAGCTTATACGCTTCATTTAACATGTCTAGCATCGGGGGAGCACCTCATCTTTAAATATTTTATAAAACTCACTTGGGAGTCCGTCAGCCCCTGGGGTCTTACTAGTTGCCAACTGTCTCACCACATCTTCTAGCTCCTCTAAAGTAATTGGTGCGTCCATCTCCTCTCTTTCCTCAGCACTGATCTGCGGCAATCCTATGTCTTCCAGTGTTTCCACTATCATTGCACTATCATCCTCCCCACCATCCCCATATAGCAACCCGTAATAGTTTGCAAACTCCTTATTAACTCCCTCTGGGGTATCCACCACCCTTTCGTCCTCCCTCGTTGTCGATCTAATCGGGGGTCTAGGGGTTTCAATCTTATATAGCCATGCCAAAATCCTTCCTGGTTTATCTCCCCCTGCATGCTGCCTCTCTATATACTTTTTATAGTTAAGGTTACACAACATTTCCCAGTGCCCTTCGCACCTTTGTTGCAATCTTGGTATCAGATCAGCGTCTTGGTTAGTGCTATTTTCTCCTTTAAGTACCCTTTCCAGTTCACCCTCGGCGTCTTGCAGGTCCGCCAGTATCCCTCCCTGCAATATTTTAGATATTGCTATAGCCACTCCTCTCATCACCACTTTGAAGGCCTCCCACAACGTGCCCGCTGAATCCACACTACCTGTGTTTGTCTCAAAGTAGCGAACTATCTCTTCCCTCATGTACTCCCTAAAAAGGGGATCTCTGAACGCCTCAGCCCGGAGGCGCCACGTCGGAATTCTCACTCTCGGGGGACAGCATTGCCATCTAAGGATCAGATGCGAGTGGGGCGAGAGGACCCTTGCTTTATATTCGACTTACATTATCTCTGTCAATATCTCCGGAGTGACGAAGACATAGTCTAGCCTTGTGTGTAGCTGCTGCGGGGCAGAATAATGTGAGTATTGCCTCTCATGAGGATGGCGCGCCCTCCATACATCTTCTAATCCAAAATCATTCATCAGCGTCTGTAGCGCCTTGGCCGATGGGGCAGGCCTATCGAGTTTTCCATCTGACCTGTCCACCCTAGGGTTCAATACGCAATTAAAGTCCCCTCCCCAGATCACCGCACTCCCCGCACACATGCTAAGATTGTTACACAACGTTTTAAAATATGCTGCAGTATTTTGGTTCGGGGCATACGTGTTTACAATACTTACTTCCCTATTTTCCACCAATTCCCTCACCACGACCATCCTCCCGTCCGTCTCCACCAGCGTCTGTAACAGCTGGAATGGGATGTGCAGCGCCACCCAGATGATCACTCCCCTGGCATAAGCGAATATGGCGAACCCACCACCGTTCCCTTCCATTTCCTCCTGACCATCTCCATCTTGTTTCATGTCAGGTGCGTCTCCTGCAGCAAGTCAATATCTATCCTCTGTCTCCGTAAATATAGCATAACCTTATTTCTCTTCAGGTAACTATTGAGCCCCCTAACGTTCCAAGTGACTATTTTAAGATCCCCCCATGGAACGTCAAAGTCCCTCTTACCCCCGTCTATGCAGTCCAATTCCAGTTGCTTAATTCTACTATGTAGGCTCGTACCCCAACTTGAACTCCCCCTAACTATAAACACAACAACCCCCCCACCTCCCTCCCTCCCAGCTCCCTGCTCTTCCCCAACAACACCCTCCCCAACTGTTGCCCAGCTCCATCCCTGGATCTCAGGTACCCCCGCATCTAGCCCTTTCTGGCAAAAGCCTGTACTCGTGGCTCAGCAGGGAAAAGTCACCCTAGTGGCCGACTTACTACTAATTCTCGGGGGTAGGTTGCTTACCACCAGTTGTTCCTGTTTGTTCCCGATTTGCTACGCTCAATGCTACCCAGCACCCATATGCGTTTAGTTCACTATATTCCAGTCCAGCAGGGTCATAGAGTCCAGCAGCTACATTATTCTCAACAAATGTCCCCAAGTGTAATACTAGGACTCCCCCCCCCCCCGCCTATCCCCGCAGTGTTGGTGATACAGTCTCCGCACTTAGCGTGTTCCTGGTGATCTTGCTCCTCACCTCGTTCCGGACAGCCCTGCAAATCCAGCCATGACTCCACCTCCTCAGGGGTATCAAAAAAGAGCGCTCTGCTTTTGTGTCAAACTTTTAGCTTCGCAGGGTACAGAAGCATGTACTTGATACCTGCTGTACGCAGTCTTCGCTTGACAGCTACATAGCTATACCGCTGTCTTTGCACCAGCATAGTATAGTCAGGATACGCAGTGATGTTGGTAGATGCTCTTTCTATCTTTCCGTCCTTACGAAAATACTCCAGGATCTTCTCCCTGTCTTTATAGTTCAGAATTTTTGCAATTATCGGCCGCGGTGGGGCCACAGGCTGTGGTTTCCTCATCAGGGCCTGATGTGCATGTTCAACCGTGAACCCTTGTGAGAGCTTGTCTGCCCCGATCTCTTGCAGGATCCTGTTCTCCACATAGTCCATGGGGTCCTGGACCTCTTCTCCCTCTGGCAGACCGACCACGCGGATGTTGTTCCGTCTCGCTCTTCCTTCTGCCTCTTCCACTCGATGATGTCTAAGTTCACGAGATTGTCCAACTCTTTGTCCATCTGCTCCCGAAGATGAAAAGGCACCCTCCGATGTTTCAGGGCTATGGGCTGCACTGATTCGTTGATGTGCAGCCTCACTGGGTCACCAGTCATTTGTCCGATTCCGTGGAACAGAGTGGAATATTTGTCCAGGAGATCATTGATGTCTTGGAGATATATGGAATAGGCAAAGCTGACAATGCCGAGGGCCTCTGCTGCAGCGCAACTCAGGAGAGTATTCGTGCTCACTGGCGTGACGTAGAAGCGGGCGGTGATTTGCGAGCCATCATGTTCCACTTTCGCTACAAAGGCACCATCGAGCGGGATGGGTTCCGAGCCCCCAAAAGCAAAGATACGGGCCTTCGGGCTGACCAACCTGGGTGGCGTGTCCATAGCATCATAATATCCACGGGCCATCACATTGAAGGAGGCACCCATGTCTACGAGTACTGGGACCAGTGACTTGTTAACCTCCACCACACACCTCGGCTGGCGTCTGTTCTTTGATTTGAGGACACCCACACTCGACACGAAGAAGTTGTTCTCTTCCTCCTCCTCTTCCTCCTCTTCCACTGGGTCACCCTCCTCGCCCTGGTCAACCTGGGCCACATTCGGGGGGTGATTTTGACAAAGGAACCCGGACCGAACCGGGCCTCTGGGCACCATCACAGGCAGGGCTGCCTTACACACCCGGGAATAGTGATACGCGAGACCACACCTTCTGCAAGTTCTTCCAGCCGCAGGACACTCAACAGGGTGGGGTAAGTCATATCCACACTTCTGGCACGACTCACCGGCTCTTCCGCCCCTGTCACGGAGGCCAGAACCAGGTCTTCTGACACCTCTGCCACCCCGCCACATGGCACATACCTCCTCAGTCTTCACCGAGCGTGAGCCAGCCTCCATCCTGGATGCCCGGGCTTCGGACACTTCATGGCTGCGTCCTAGCTCGAGAATGCGAGCGAGCGTGATACCTGGTTCTCTCAACACCTGTTATCTCAGTTTACTAGATGAGCATGCCTGAATGAGCATAGTCCAGATCATGTCTTCCGCATCACCCCATGCACATGCAATAGATGGGCGTTTGAGGCGGCCATAAAAGGTGTCTAACGTCTCCTCCTCCTTCTGCCGAGCCGACAACATCACAAACCTCTCATAGTCAGCATTGGCGAGGGGCAGAAAATGAGCCTGAAGCGCAGTCTTTGCAGCCGCATAGGTGTCGTCAGCTGAGTGGAGTGATTAAAAAATGTCCTGCACTGCAGGTCCAGACGCATACAGCATGGTGGCAAGCTTGCTGTCATCGTCTGTTTCCATTGTTGCCCTAAAGTACATAGCTAGACGGTCCACCCACCTTTTCCATCTGGGCCCCAGGCTGGATGGTGGGCCTGAGACATCAAACTCCGGGATGGGCTGCAGTGCCGCCGGGGCCCGCATTTGTGCCATGGCTGGAGGGGGCTGTTGCACAACTGGTTGCGCCCCTGGTGGAGCTTAAGGCAACTGCGGGGCTTGAGGCTGCGCTTGAAGTTGTGGCTGCACTTGAGGTTGCTGCAGGTCTGAAGGCTGCCCACCGTCCTGGTCACCAGGCACATTCACGGGTTAGAGCGCACAGGCACCCCCAGCGTGGTTTTTGGGGGCCGCAACTCACTCCCACCACCACAGTTCAGTCCCCTCCTGGGAACCACTTGCCACCAGTCCAGGCACACACAGGCAACACAAGTCCAAACCTAGTGGTGATGATGATGAAGATGAGGAGTGGCAGAACTCTACACCCACAGGTATGATGATGAAGAGGACGATGAAGATGGAAGTATTCAGCTGCAGCAGTGCTGTGTTCAGGCACTGATGTGCCAAAAATTGAGTCAGCAAGGTTTTGGGCTAAGCAGGCCTAGTCATCTCACCCCTTCCCCTCGCCTTCACTCGACATAGGAGGCCCAGAAATAAAAATAAATAATCCAAAATCTGGGCATGGATGTGCAGGTATAACTGCCTGCAGTCAGTTTTTCCAAAAATTGGGCCTGGATGCCTCTCACTGGCCAAGCCGGAGCTCTGTGAGTGTCCACGGCCCAAAATCCAAGATGGCCGCCTGCCGCGTGGTTTCTGCACGGCCTACGGTGTGAAACGAAAATCTTCAAAGATCTCTGTTTCAGGACGAAAAATTGAAGCAACTTTCACCGCCGGGCCCAGGCATTACACCGACCTTGTCGCCACTGTTGGGACTCTGTGGTGAACCCCATTCGCTATGCCCGTAAACCCCCAAGTGCTAACAGACTGACACGGACACTTCTGCTCTGGCTTCCTGGTCGCACTGCCGTGGCCGGGAACGCCCCCTTTATTTATAATGCATGCAGCGGCGTGCAACGTCACGCCGCCGCATGCGCGTCCCTGAAAGGGGCAGCGCCACAACTATGAAACTTGGGGATCTGATACCATAAGGGAGGATTGACCCATGCAGAGAGGAGAGTATCCCACAGAAGGAAGACCAGTCTGTGCTTGGTGATTGATTTCCAAATAAGCTACCTGAACTGAGGGTTTTCAGTAGCAGAAACACAAAAGTGAACTTACTTGTGTTGCAGGCAACGGTGGAGTTAGTAGCAGTATACTTTAAACCAGAAATAAATGGAATGAACTCACCACCACAATAATGGCATGGGAGAAAGGGTTTGTTGATATTTATTAGATACAGAAACATCTTGCGCTTTTCCAATGAGACACATGAATACATTGCGCACAGAGGATGTTTAGCTCCGTTGTGCCTAGCGGATGCCACATAAAGGGACATTGATATGATTTATTGCTGCCAGGGCACTTGACCAGAGGGTGGTCATGCAGCTGATTATATTATCATAAGATGGGATGTGGACCGGGCAGGTGGCAGACATTCATTTTTAGAAATGTAAGTAATGCACCACGAACAAAATGTATTTAAAATACATCGATATAGGTGGAAAGCGGGTGTCATTACTCTTGATCGAATTAAACACGCAAGTGAACCCAACCTTTTAATAAAAATGTTGTCTTGACTCACCTTACTTCCCAAGTACCTTGTTTACATTAGTGGGAAGGGCAATGTTTGATTAAAGTATAGGGGTTATCTTCTTATGATATGGTATGATATTTATAACGCACCTATACGCAAGTGTTTTAAGGCGTGACGAGGCAAGGGAGGGGGAACAAAGGGAAGACAAAGACAACGATCCTACTAGGCCAGGTGATGTTGAGATCGCGCAAGTGCAGGAGGAGGGAAGTGCGGGGGGAACGGGGAGGGAGCAGTGCAGTACATAGGATAACAGTAAAGTAAGTAAATAAATAAATAAGACAGTAAGTAAAAGTGGCGAGATGGTGGCAAGTACAGGGGTAAGTGCAGACATCAGGGGCCAGATTACAGAAAGTTTGCACTGATGCAAGTGCAAAGTTTGCACAGTATTAGCACTAGGGCAAAGTTTTCTATTTTTAAAAACACTGGGACATATTAAAAAACCATTGCATGAAAAAAGTCACCCTTGAGCGGAACTCGTAGTTTGCCGGTCCGGTAGTAACAGGGCTGGTAGCTTACCGGCGCTGTTACTAACAGACCGGCAAACTTATAATGAGGCCCAATGAATTGGAAGGTGACAATGCTGAAAGCCTGTGCTGGTCATTCACACGCACTGCTTAGGTAAGTCTGCATGGTATTTGGTGCAGCTCCAAAAGCACTGCCACAGTGGACAGTCAGCAGCACCAAAACTGAGGCAATGCCAGTGAAAGGTCCATTAGAAAGGAGGAGTGCCTGTACACAAGAAGATATTTCTGCAGTATTTGACAGGAAAGTTAATCTGTACAGTAATGATTTTTCCTGCATTTGTCCATCAATGTATCATTGGAGGGAAGCATGCTTGCTCTGTTTTCTGTGGTTAGTCAGTCAATAAGTTCTACTTACCACCAAAAGAACCATATCAAAATGTTAACAATGATTTTCTGTTTAAAGAAGCACTTAAACATGTGTCTCATTTCAAGACACAACTATTATGTTATTTTGTGTTACGTTGATTGGTATTTATAAATTGCACATCTGACTTCCATAGTCAGTGCATACATCAACTCCAATGAGCCTGTGCGATTTTCAGCACAGGACAGGATACGTCAACGTCTCCACTACGTTTTTACAAAATCTGCATTTGAGGTCTTCAATCTCACTTTTTTTCCCTCATATTTTGCACTATTAATTAAATCTGAACTTTAAGAAGATTGTTCTTAAACGTTTGCAGGGGAACTTTTCCATGTATTTTGGCAGCTTGTTTAAGGCTTTCGACTCAGGGGCGTTGTTCTGGATGCACCTATGTTGTGCTCTCTGATCAATTGTTTTGATCCAGTCCTGCTGCCATCGTTTTTTTTTTTTTTTACAGCATTAGGGTTTTGTAGCAGGTCCTCTTGGTTGGAGTTTAATTGTTGAAGAATTATTTCACAACTTTGCATCCACTTGTTCAATATTGTGTTGCTTTTGTTCACATCTGGAGTATTCAAGATCTTAAATTGTGGCAGACTGTCCGCGCCGATAACTTTCCTGTACAGCATTAGTGTTAGTGTGTTCCACATGACTTTAGCATTGATAGATGTAAGAACAATTTCATAGCGAATACAGGCTGTTGCAGTGCCTTTCGGTAATTGAAGAATTCTTTATTTAATGTAATGTGTATTTACATAGCGCCTTTCACCGTTTTATTGTCTCAACGCACTGTAGGTTGAACGTCCTTGGGAGACTGAAGTCCAGTAGGGAAATTTGTCAGAGAGTTGTAGAATGCATGTGTGCATTTTAGCCAATACAAGGTAAGTAGGTGGTGCCAGGTCATACATGCCAACCCTCCCGATTTAGGGAGGAGACTATCGATATTTTGATTTAAAATATTTCTATTTTTGACTTGCGCCCGCCTAAAACAATTAAATCCCCAATGCAATCGTATAGGGAAATTCTTGTCTCCAGCTTTCTCTCGTAAAATCTCCCTCCCAGGTGCTTGAGAATGTTGGAATGTATGCCAGGTCCCTGCTTGTCGCCCATATAGAGAAGGCAAGTGGATGGGTGCTGAGAGGAAGTTTGAAGGAAGTGGGAGGGTAGGATAGATATTATGTGTGCAGTTGGACCAAATTGTGTTGTGGGGGATAGCTGTGGCGTGTGAGTCCTTTGGGGTCCGGGGCTTACGGATGGCGCGGGGGGGTTGCAACCCACCCCCAACAGTGGCGACGAGTGGGGGAGACGATGCCTGGGCCTGGCGGTGAATATTTCTGCAATTTTTTTTACTGAAACAAAGTTGTGCTAAGACTTCGTTTCGAGCCGTAGGCCGTGCGTCACCCACGCGGCTGGCGGCCATTTTAACTACCAGGCCGTGGAAGTTCACTGAGCTCCAGTTCGAGCAGTGAAGAGCATCCAGACCTAATTTTTGGACATCCTGTCAGCAGGCAGCTATACCTGCATACATATATGATCAATTTGTGATTTCTTCATTTCTTGGGTCTCCTACGTCGAGTGCAAGCAAGGAGGCGGGCTACAATGGCTGGGCCTGCATAGCCCATAATCTTTTCTTGTCTCAGTTTTTGGAACAGCTGAAGGCTAGGGCCTTCTTTTCATCCTCTTCATCATCAGACTGGTGGCCCTACTGCTTTTTTCATCCTCTTCATCATCACGGAGGTGTGTTGCAGTGATTTTTATTCAGTTTGCATCCTGGAATCATCAGGTCTGGTGGCTGGATATAGGCTGTTAATGATTGCCTGTGGAGGGGGACAGTGGACTCTGGTCACCTTCGCTCCGAGGGTGAACTTTCCTTTGCCTGGATGTGGCTCAGAGTTTGATTTGCGGCCCCCATTTTCCACGCTGGGGGTGCCTGTGCGCTCGAACTCATGAGTGATACTGAGGATCAGGACGGTGCACAACCAGCAGCGGTGCAGCAGCCTCCACATGCTCAAGTAATGCCTCCGGGCCCATTGCCTCCAGTGCAGCCGGTGCAGCAGCCTCCACTTGCTCAAGCAGGGCCTCCAGGCCCTTTGCCCCTGGTGCAGCCTGCGGTAGCACCTGTTGCCCAGCCAATTGTTCCTGCCATGGCCCAGGCACGTGCACACGCGGCCCTGCAGCCCATCCCGGAGTTTGATGTCTCGGGCCCACCTTCCAGCTTGGGGCCCAGATGGAAGAGGTGGGTGGACCGCCTGGACATGTACTTTCGGGCCGCTCAAGTGGTTGATGATGACAGCAGGTTGGCAACCATGTTATACTCGGCAGGGCCCTCATTTCAGGAGATTTTTGAATCACTTCCACCAGGGGATGGATCCTATGGTCAGGCGAAGGCCGCCCTTCAAGCTCATTTTCTGCCTCTTGCCAACGCGGACTACGAACGTTTCGTGATGCTGTCCGCCAAACAGAAAGAGGACGAGACTTTGGGCACTTTCTATGGGCACCTGAGGCGCCTGTCGCTGGCCTGTGCTTGGGGCCATGCAGAAGATATGATCAGGACTATGCTCATCCAGGCGTGTTCCTCAGGCAAGCTTAGGCGGCAAGTATTAAGGGAGCCTGGAATCACGCTTCCACGCATCCTTGAACTGGGGAGGTGCCATGAGGTGTCTGAGGCGAGGGCAGCTAGAATGGAGGCTGGGCCGCGCTCCATCAGGACAGAGGAGGTGTGTGCGCGATGTGGCACGGTGGCAGGGGCACCAGAAGACCTGGCGGCGGACCCCGAGAGAGAGCCGGGAGGGCAGGGGAGGCCTGCCAAAAGTGTGGGTATGACCTGCCCCACCCAACGGAATGCCCCGCGACTGGAAAGACTTGTGGAAGGTGTGGGCTGCCAGATCACTTCTCTAGGGTGTGCAAGGCGGCCATGCCTGTGTTGGTACCGCGGGGCCCGGCCCGGTCCGGTTTCCTTCGCCAGCGTCGAACGCCCAACGTCGCTCAGGTGGACCAGAGTGAGGAGGATGTCCACGTGGAAGAAGCAGACGAAGAGGAGGAAGAGAACATTTTCTTTATCTCCAGTGTTGGGGTCCTGAAAGGAAAGAACAGGAGACAGCCAAGGTGCGTGGTGGAGGTAAATCAGTCTCCAGTCCCGGTCCTGGTGGACACGGGGGCGTCCGTCAATGTGATGGCCCGGGGACACTATGACGCTATGGACCGGCCTCCCAAGTTGGTCGCACCCAAAGCCTGCATCTTCGCTTTTGGTGGTCTGGTCCCTATCCCACTGGACGGTGCTTTTGTGGCGAAGGTGGAGCACGATGGCTCCCAAATCACTGCCCGATTCTACGTGACACCGGTTAGCACCAATACCTTGCTGAGTTGTGCAGCGGCGGAGGCCCTCGGCATCGTCAGTTTTGCATACTCCATCTATCTTGAAGACATCAATGACTTGCTTGAGAAGTATGCCGCACTGTTCAAAGGGATTGGGCAGATGGCTGGTGACCCAGTGAGGCTACATATTGATGAATCTGTGCAGCCCATCGCCCTGAAAGATCGCAGGGTACCCTTTCATCTTCGTGAACACGTCGACAAGGAGCTGGACATCTTGGTCAATCTCGACATAATAGAGAAGGTGGAGGGTCCGGCTCCCTGGGTGTCCCCAATTGTAGTGGCACGGAAGCCCAAACAACCAGATGCTGTCAGAATCTGTGTCGCCATGAGGCTGCCGAACAAAGCAATCAAGAGAGAGAGACACCTCACCCCGACGATTGACAATATTATTGCCGAGGTACAGGGCGCTCGCTTCTTTTCAAAGCTGGACCTCCGAGCGGGCTACCACCAGGTTGTCCTCCACCCCGAGTCGAGGTATATCACCACCTTCACTACACAACGAGAGCTATATCGTTACAAGAGACTGAGCTTTGGTGTGTTCTCGGCGGCAGAGGTTTTCCAAAACATCATCCGGGGTGCCCTAGCAGATCTGGAAGGTGTCTTAAATATCAGTGATGATATCCTGGTGTTTGCCAGAACGGAGGTGGACCACCTGAGGCGGCTGGCGAAAACGTTTGAGAGGCTGCAGTCCCTGGGCCTCATCCTCCACAAAGAGAAATGCGAGTTTCTGTGACCATCGATAGAGTTCTTTGGTTTTGTCTTTAAAGAAGGGGGGGTGTCACCTAATCCCAAGAAGGTCCAGGACATTAAAAGGGTGCAGCCTCCAGAATCCGTGTTTGATGTGTGGAGCTTTCTGGGCATGGTTACGTACTGTGGACGGTTCATCCAGAATCTTGCCTCCAGGTTGGAACCGCTCAGAGCACTGACAAGGAAAGATTCCACCTGGAACTGGGGCCCGCTTGAGCAGGCGGCATTTGACGACATCAGGGGTGCCCTGGCAGCAGATAACACCATGGCATTTTTTGATCCTGCATTACCATTGGAGATCATTGTCGATGCCAGCCCGTTTGGTCTGGGCGTCGTGCTGATGCAGATTGACCGTGATGGGGGTGTCCGCCCGGTGGCTTACGCCAGCAAGGGGCTGTCGGAGGCGAAACAACGGTATTCGCAGATTCAGTGCTCTGGGGCTGCAGGCACTTCCGGCTCTACGTCCTCGGACGCCCGGTGACAGTGGTGACGGATCACAAGCCGCTGCTTCCCATCCTGGCGGGGTCGTCATCGAAGCCGCCAGCAAGGATTGAGCGGTGGATGCTCGCTCTCCTGGAATACGGAGTCACACTGGTGTACCGGCCAGGGGCGAACAACGCGGCAGACTATCTCTCTAGACACCAGAGTGCGCCTGGAGTGGAAGACCATGACACCTATGCGGAGGAGGCCGAGGAACATGTCCGTGAGGTGGTGGAGGCAGCCACGCCGAATGCCATGCCCCTAGAGGAGCTCGAGGTAGCTGCAGCGGACGATGAGTGTTTCAAAATCCTACGGCACTCCTTGCAACAGGGCTCCTGGAAGTTGGTGCTGGAGGCCCTTCCGGGGTGCACTCAGGAGGCCAGAACCGGACTTGAGCATTTGTGGGAGGTCTGGGAGGAGCTATCTTTTTCAGCATCCGGCCTTCTGCTCAGGGGAGATCACCATTCGAAGGTGAGGGACATGATCACCCTTGCCCACCGTGGTCACCAGGGAGCCGCCAAGACCAAGGCCTGCTTAAGACTGAAAGTGTGGTTCCCGGAACTGGAGCGGAAGGTGGACTTCGTGGCAGCCTGTGTCTGGTGTCAGGCAGCGTCTCCCCTGCAGCGTGAGCCTGTCATAGAAGCGATGCCTCGGGGGACGCGACCTTGGGAAGTCGTTCATGCAGACTTTGGCTCCACCACGATGGGCACCCACTTCCTGGTGCTGGTTGACGAATATTCAAGGTACCCCGAAGTGTAATTTGTGGAGTCGGTGGCGTTTGAGCACGTGGTGGTGGCCGTGGAAAAGGTGTTTGCGGCCCATGGTTTCCCCCACACGCTATGCTCGGACAACAGGGCGCCGTTCCAGAGTAAGCGGTTCTTGGAGCTGATGGAGAGCTGCGGGGTGCTATACAGGAAGATCACACCCCTCTGGCCAAGGGCAAACAGTGAAGCTGAACGGCTGATGAGGACTCTAAACAAGACCTTCAGAATCGCCCAGGGGCAGTCCCTCCAGCGAGCCCTTTATCAGTTCCTGAGGGTGTACCGCACCACACCGCATGCATCCACCTGAGTGGCCCCGGCAGAGACGTTATTCAAGCGGTGCTCTTGGGGGCTGTTACCAGAGGTAGGAGAGAAAGAACCAGGGGTGATCGACAACCAACAGGTCGAGACAGACCGGCGAACAAGGATCGAGCAGGAGAACATCCGGCGAGGGCTTCGCCCGCAACGGCTGGAGCCGGGTGATGAGGTCCTCATTCGGAATAGACATCCCCATGGAAAGCTCTCCCTACCATATGAGCCGGAGCCACTGGACGTCGTTGCAATCAAGAGATCAATGGTGACTGCATCGGACGGACGGTATGCGGTAACTCGAAATGTGAGCTTCTTTAAGAAGCTAGGGGATTCCAAGAACTGATCCGCCCCCTGATCCGGACTTAGGGGTGGTCCCTGAGGACGAGGGAGAAACCTATGGACAGATCACCCGTGTCAGAGGTGAGTGGGAGGTACCCCCAGAGGGCTGGGCGAGGGAAACCCGCTCACCTCAGCGACTACGTGTTGGGACATTTGTCTGATCATCCTGACGATGAGAACTGTTAAGTAAGGGGACCCGGGTGGATGTTAATAAAGGGGCGTTGTGGAACTGGGTATTCGAGATGTTATAGGTGTATTGTGATTTGGTTTGCAGTGTGTAGTTTTTAAGTGTATGTTGTGGTCCTCCCGAAAAAGGAGGAGTGTGGCGCTGCCCGATGACGGGGCGCGCACGCGGCGGCGTGACGTTGCACGCCGCTGCATGCAGCATAAATAAACGGGGCGTTCCCGGCCGCGGAAAAGCGACCGGGAAGCCCGGACCAGCAGGAGGCGTGGCGCGTGAGTCCTTTGGGGTCCGGGGCTTACGGATGACACCGGGGGTCGCAACCCGTCCCCAACAATAGGGTACATTCTCGTAGCTCTCAACCATTTTTGTTTTAAAGGCGGGTGAAATCACCCGATTTTGTTTTTGGCGGGTGAGACGCCCATTGGAATGAATGGGCATGCAGGAGGCTTGGCGGGTGAGTCTGCCCTTTACAAGGCGGGTGACACCGTCCAAAAGCGTGAGTTGAGAGCTATGCATTCTACTGACAGAGGTGTTGTGCACTGTGTCAGAGTGATGCACGTAGTGGATGTGCACTGAAGGTAGTCTGGAGAGTATGCGTGAGCAGGACAAACACATACATACCAACCCTCCAGATTAGGCTGGAGAATCCAGATTTTTCTATAAAAATGTCCTATTTTTCATGTTCTCCCGCCTAAAATAATTCTAGCCCCAATGCATTCCTGTGGGAAAATGTACGTCCACCTATTTCGCTGATTTTAATTTTTGAAATTGATGAAATCTCCCTTTTGCTTCAGAATGTTGGCATCTATGGGAACATTACGTGTTCACATATGTTTATGACATTTTTTAATAATAAACTGCTGCTATGCTTTCTTTTGAAAAAATACATTTGAACAAAAAATATGGACTGAAATAACAAAGCAATTTCCCCTCAAGAACCCACAGTATAAAAAAGAGCGATCGCATAACGATACGATACACATATCACCCTCCTTTTCGTTAAAGGAAACTTGATCTCAGTGAATAAAGCTGCTTACAGGCACTACTTCAAAAGCTTCTTCTTCCGGGTGAGGGGAGACTAAGAAATATGGAGAAACGTACTGGATTGCGCTATTGGAGTCAGCCTCTTCTGTGCTTCCGGGGGGACAGGCAAGAATGACGGCAGAGATAGTTGAAACACTCGCGCAGCTGCACCAGGGAACATGATCCCGATACCACTGGCGGTGCTTGTTTTGGGGGTCTGGTGCGTCATCTACCTGGCGGATACATTTTTGAAGGTGGGGAGCGTACATGTTAATACTGAGCGAGCACAATGCAATAAGTAAGCACGGAACACAGTAATGAGCTTTCTGGGGTATCAATCCGAAGGGGACCGGGTGGAAGAAGAGGTTGTTATATAGTGAAACACCAGCCTGCTCGGACCACGCCCCCAGTCTACTGACGAACGAGGCGGGGCATTGATTTGGTTCTTACTGCGATCTTCAGGATCTCTTACCATCGTTCCTTGTCTTAAAAGCACGTGTAGACATGCAACTCGCTGAATTTTACACATGCTCCAATGTCTTAGTGCATTTAAAAGCTTTGCGAGCAGGCTGAAGAGGTGCAGGGGCTCTTGGAATGAATCAAAATGATATTAGGGCCATTGTCAAATGCTGGAAAAGCAGCCTTTCAAATCAAGGAATGGGAAGAATTTCAGTGCAACACGGACAAAGGACTTCCGTTTGGATGGTAGCTGTGCGGTACATAGACCATTTGCCTTAGTTTCCTGCGCAAGTTTAAGTTACTAAGTGTGATTTCTGGTTTTATATCATTGAAGTTGTATAACACGAGCCACACGTCCTTAGAACGCACTCCTGAACACCTTTTGGTGAGACCAGTCTGTGGCCAGCAAATACACAGATTTAAGTTGATACAGATTTTAGTTTATGTAGAATGATGTAATTTTAGGGAAAACATACATACCATCAACCCCTATGACCCAACGCATTGCAGAGGGTTCGGGCATGTATGTTGTGTATATATTTTTCACATAGGATTGCATTGGGTTTATCATTATTTTAGGTGGGCAGACAGTAAAACAGCACGATTTTTCTATAAAAAAATTGGGAGTCTTCTGCCTAAATCGGGAGAGTTGACATGTATTTATATGGCCATGTTGTCCTCTGTCTAGTATGCCCCCCCCATTTTGCGCAGCAAGCCCCCTTCCCCACACACAACAAAGGACACGCTCACCGTCCGGGCTCCACGCATGCCCTGAGTCACATCGCAGGTACGCCCCCTTTATTTTACCGAATGGAGTTGCGCCACTCTCTTGCGTGGGTTCTTAATGCAACACACCACACTCCTTTTTCAAAATAACAAACAGTGATAAACTATCCAACAGCATAACGTGTCTTATCAATAACTGCACTCATATTCAACTCTGAGCAATGTTCTGACTCATCTTCAGTGTCCAGCACATAGTCTCACAGGTGAGCAGGTCTCCCCTGCACAGCAGGTTGCGGGTACCCCCCTCCTCAGCTCAGACTCTCGTCACCTGCTTCTCCATGGTCCAAGGAGACATTAGAATGGTCATCCCCTCCACCTTCATCAGGCTCTTCCTCAAAACCCTCTTCCAGTTGACACGCTTGGTTGACTGTTCTCCTTGATCTTCCTGAAGAAACTGGAATTTCTGATGACGGTGGCATTTCCATCGGACTCTGTCACCATCGATCCGTTCACTTCCACTACGTCATTGGGTTGGATTTGTATGGGAGTGACAACTTCCCTTGTAGATGCCTGTTCATCACTAGCACCTCGTCTCCCGATGCCAGTTGATTCAGTTTGAGTCCTCTTCAAATGTTCTAACCCTCATTTCTTGGTCGCCTCTCCATGGCCACCCTGTCATCATCAATCTGCCGGTTCCCGGTCGCCGGTATTTGGCAGCAGCCCTCTGGCGCATCTTTTGAACATGGCCTCCGCTGGTGCTACCCCGGTTGAACAATGGGGAGTTGCACAATACTTCCTGAGGAACTGGTATGGGGCCCTTTTTGAGACACTGTCCTGGGCCGTGGGCAATGCGGAACACCTTTTTGAGGGTCCTCATGAAGCGTCCGCCTCGCCGTTTGCCCTGTGCTATAGAGGCATTCGCTTTCGGTGATGAATCCTGTATTCCCTCATGAGCTGGCAAAAGCTCTCTCCCTGTAACGGTGGTCCGTTGTCCGAACACACCACCTGCGGCAGTCCGTGAGTGGCAAATATCCTTTCCAGTGCTGCTGCCACATCATCAAATGCCACTGATTCCAGCAACTCCACCTTGGGATACCTTGTCCATTGATCGACAGCCACCAGAAAGTGCGTCTCTCTCCTAGCTGTGCAAAAATCCACATGTACAGCTTCCTAGGGTTGTCCGCTCCAGGACATGGACTCAATAGCTGGCTCTCGTTGGGCTGGGGCAGCCGCCTGACGCCATACGCAGCCTGCTACAAATTCATCCACCCTCCTTTCTAGGTCTGAAAACCACACCTGAGCTTTGGTTTTGGCCGTGCACTGGTGAGCCAGCAAGATCACTTGTTGGATTTTGCTTGCCGGGACCACCATCTTGGCCCCCCTCAGCAGTAGACCCGTCTCTGCGAAGGCCAGCTCTTATCCCCGCCACAATTGTTCCAGGGTGACGCAGGCTTCCTGGACTCTTGTACTGAGGCCTTCCAAAATAGCCTTCCATTCTCCCATCTGCAGCGCCCCTCGGAGGAGGCCAAACCACTTGTCTTCATCTGAGGCCTTTGCAAGTTCTTGAACGGGCATGGAGTTCGCTGTAGTGGATTCCACGATCACATGTATATGCTCCTCCGGTTCCTCGGTGGTCTTCTCACTGTCTGCCCTCTCACTCTGCGGATGCCTCAACAAGTAGTCCGTTGCATTGTTGGCACCGGGTCTGTGCACCAGACAGACCCCATACTCCAGGAGGGCTAACATCCGACTCTCTATCCTGGCCGGGGGCTTGGAAGATGATCCCGCCATGAATGGCATCAGGGGCTTGTGGTCTGTTGCCACTGTTACAGGTCTTGCCTCAATGTACAGGCAGATATGCTGATACCCCCACAGCACTGACAAAGCCTCCAGCTCAATCTGCGAATACCACCTGTTCTGTTTCAGAGAGGGCACGACTGGCAAATGTTATTGGTCACACCTCGCCACTGGCTTCCAGCTGTGTCAAAACCACCCCAAAACGAAATGGACTTGCATCCACCACTATTTTAGACGGAAGGGACGGGTCAAAAACGCCATAGTCTTCTATTTTTTTTATTTCTTGGGAACCGTTTGGGAGGCGTTTAAGGTATAAAAAAAAAACGCCATAGTCATTCGCTGTGAGAGCCATTTTTACATCATCGAATGACGGATGGTGTCCTTCGTCAGGTTTCTCAATGGCTCAGACCGCAGAGCCAAGTTCCTGATAAACCTTCCACAGTGCATCACCATCCCCAGGAAACTTCTCACTTCTGTTGCCGTCTTTGGGGGCCTGGCGTCCTGATGGCCTTCACTTTCCATGTGCCAGGCGATATACCTCCTTCCTTGAATTGATTGATATTTTATTTCTATCTCGCTCGTACACAAGTGTTTCAGAGCGCGGCAAGGGAGGGGAACAGGGGAGAACAAAACGGCGATCTTACTAGGCCCAGTGACATTGAGAACGCGCAAGTGCATGGGAGAGGTGGGAGGGGAAAAGTGCATGGAAGGGGGGAGAGGTGGAAAGTGCGAAGTAGAGGAGAAACGGATAAATAACAATAAATAAATAATAAAGGCAACAAACAGTGGTAATGCAGCCAGCAATTTGCAAGTGCTAGGTTTAAGGCAGCAGACAGGGTATGTCTGATAAGTGCAGGAAGAAAAATGGGGGGAGCTGTATGGGTACAGATACAGACCTGAGTGCAAGGGGTGGCCCAGAGGCAGTGCCGGAGGGTGGCAGGATGAGCAGGTACCTGGGCCCAAAAGACAGAGGGTGGCCAGTAGGGGTGTCACAGTATTAGTTTTATGGCGGTACAATAACCTTCTTGCCAAATGACGGTATATCATGGTTATCGCGGTATAGCAGGTGGAGTTAACCAATCTTAGCAAATATTTTCTAAAAGGTCATACATTGTCAGATTTATCATCACAAACAAAACCAGGCACCCAGGGCCAGAAGTGGGCTTTTCAACATACTTTGCACTGAAATGCCACCTCTTGCTTCCACCAAACACAAACACACGTGTGGAGAGGAGGAGGAGGAGGAGGGGGGGAGCCTGCTGCGACTGGTAAAGCAACTGGATAGCTTTTCTTAAGTGGTCATTTAGGCTTTTAGCTCCCCACTGGCTACTGCCATCTTTATAACCTGCATGCCACAGATTAATGGGTGCTGATGGTAGTATACGCTTGTGTGCATACACACGCACGCTCTCTTTACGTTACATCCTTTAGTTTACTTGCGGGCCAAAAGGTGTTCAGTAATCACAGACATCTTACCCTTTGGTATGGCAGCAGGGAATAACCACAGAGATGAGT